>NW_026138053.1:12300000-12900000 GCF_025592945.1 Manacus candei
CTTTGCTGGTAAAGCAAGGAGAGAAAATTCCTTTTCAGGTTGAATTACCAAGCATTTTAAGGCTTTCTGCCCATCACTTTTTAAGCAACATACTGTTATGATTCACCAATCATATCAATATTCTAATGCAATTTTAAAGGCATATTTTCTTTTTGACATGCTATCCATTTATCTGTCTACCTTTTTCTCTAACTATGGTCACATACCTCATGCATCAACCTTTTTTAGCACATGATGCCATGTATGACCATAATTACCCCTTGAATACAAAAGATAGGTCGCAAGTGAAAGATGGATTTGTTCAAACCAGTTCAGATTTGCACTATGCTAGTAATTTTCTTCTGTTGGTTATCTTATTGCTAGAGTCTTAATGTTGCTTGAACGCACACTTCTAATGCATTAATTACTAAGAAGAACTCTGTAAGTAACTCTATTTTCCATCATATCTTTTGAGTAAATCATTAGTGAATATGCTCTGGCACATATTTTCAGCTGTATTCTTCAGTAACTCTTCTTGGTATGGAAAAAAATCCCCAGCATATCTTAAAAAAAAAATCACTTTGCATTTCAAGCTAGGAAATCTCTCTACGTTCCATCTGACTTATGGATTGTGAAAAGCTGCCATAGTGAAAAACAAATCGTTGGATACATATCACATTGAAGGGTTATATGATATATCACTCAGTATGAAGCCTAGTTTGATTTACTTTGCACCCAAGCAAAAGAAACAGTAACAAAAATAATGCTTTCCATTCCTGGTATTCCCTGCAATATTCTGCCATCCTTTGGAAGGTAAAGCATGTCATGAAGTCACTGTAGGTTTGCATTCAGTAACTGATGGCAGGATAAAGCCTTGCTGTCTAGGTGGATGGAACATGGCAGAGAGATAGAACTAAATGTCTCATTTCTCAGTTCATACCTAATTCAGAGAGGATTGTGGATCTTCCTGTTTGCAGAAGAGACCAGGGAGCTATGTGGGAGAACGACTGTCCATATGCACTAACCTCTGCTCTGGTTTGCAGACACCAAGGACCTATGTGATTCAGTTGGGAGTATAACTAGGACTACACTAATAGGCAAATTACTCACTGTCTGACATTTGGGAGCTTGTAAAATGTTGGAGAATATTTAAAATTATGCAAATTATTATTTTCTTACAGTATATTTGGCTGCATTCCTGGCCTGTATTATTTTTCTAGGTTGGATACCTCCATCTCCAGTAGGGCTTTTATTTTATTTTATTTATTTTTCTACCATCTATTATTCTAAAGAGATGGATCAGCCCAGATATGTTTCATGTTGGGAGAAGAAGGAAGGAAATAACCTGAAAAATCATCTAGAGTTCAATATTGAGCTGATATTTGTGGACATGAAAACTTACTCCACAACATTTTTACCTTGTGATTTGGATTCCAAAGGGTAACAATCAGTTTCAAAAATCTCATCATGACACTGTTTTCAAAGATCAAATAAGGAGCATCAATGAGAACACCCCCCCCCAGTGGCTCCCCTCCAGCTTCATAACTCCAATTTATTTTTTACATTGCACCATAAGACTGAAATGATTAATCTATAATAGATTATCTCACAAATCTGCTACAGAAGAACAGAGAATGTGATTTGCTCAGGATTTGGCACACTGGCATTGGCATGTCACAGCAAAGGGTTTAATGAATATCATACAACAGAAAACCAAAATGGGGACAAGCTTGGGCTGTTGGAGGGGCACTTTCACATGGTACAAGGGAACAACCTTCCAACAGCTGCACTGACCACTGACCACTTGACCTACTACTAATATTGGAGAAAATAATTTCCATTGGCTTTCCAGAAAGACTTCTCCAAGCTTTAGATGTGCCTCACAGCCTGCCTTGAGCTTGCATTTCAGAAGTGTTAAGTATCTATAAAATAGAAATGAAGGTGTTTACCCTACCTTTACCGTTGCCCTGTGGGGTCTCCGGATGTGTGTTACAGAAGTGCAAAGTGTAGTTATTTGTGAGAAGTGTTGAATGCCTGGGGGAAACACAAACAGCTGGATGGCTACACCATGTACTTGTGCTACCTTCATTTCTGGGAGTAAAGGATGTTTGTATGGAACCTGCTGCATAATTTACTGTACTGTGAAACATTTACCATGCATAAATTTCAACCTATGGAATTCAGTTAAAAAGAGCAAGTAAATTTTTTCTGGGACATGGGCACCTTTTACACAAAATTTAGAAGTCAAAAGCTATAAAAAAAAAATCAGAGTAATGTCTAAGTTGACAGGCACCATTTTCTGGTGACACTGAAAATGTATTTGCCAGTCAAAAAAAAGTTATTGCCCTTTTCTGTCATTTTAAAAATCGATTAGGAATACCAGAAACTTGCAAAAAAATTCTCTCTCACCTGTCTGACCTTGGCCAAATGCTGAAGAGCAACCATCAACCCGAGAGTGGGACACTGAAAACGGAAGGCAGAGTAAAGCATGATTGTACTGTTATTGCCATTCAGTGACACCTTCGTGCTGTTAAATCTACCTATGTACCAAGTAACCTGAGATAAATATGTTGCTCTAACCTCTATTTCTGCTATTTTCAGGGAGATTTACCTGCCAGTCCAGGCTGTCTTTTCTGCCATCAGGAGTTGAACAAAATTCTCCACGTACTAACAGAGTTTATTAGTCCGCAATGCCCCTTCCCTTGACCTGTTTGGACTTCTCTTTTGCTAGTGCTTCTGTCAGTCCTTGGCCTTATGTGTAGGTCCAGTAAAGGTCTCAGACTCTAGATACTCAGGCCAAAACCAAGACTATTAATTTATTTTGCGTGTCTTTAAATTGTTGGCAAAAGGCAAAGGGCAGGTGGGGCCAGGGAACTGCCCCATGAGCCAGCACTGTTGATGGGCAGCTGCAACAGACAACATCAAGACACCTCTATGCTGTAATCTCCAGCCCATTAAAAGGAGATGTTAACAGTTTCATATTAGCTGGGGTTTTGTCCCAAAGGTGTGGTCTTTCCTTGGTTCTCTGTCTGTGTGCCTGGATGATGGCAATTTTTCCCCTTTTATCTAACAGCCTAACAGACTGAAGCTTGCCTGGGTAGTGCTGATGCTATCCAGCTTCTGTAGCAATGTACAGCGGAGCAATGCACAACACAAGAAATTGAAACAACATAGGAAAATAGGGATGCTGCTGCCACAAATTCTGGGAATTTTGAACTTAAATCCCTCCTTGTCCCTCTGTTCAGGCCATCCTCCTACCTAGAGGCATCAGAAATGGGGTCTTCCCTTCACGCTCACCCAAGGCCCAGGAAGGGGTTCCATTTCTCTCTGCCAGGAAGTAAGTTGTACATTGAAAGTTATGTATTTTTGATCTGGTTGACAGCAAAGGCAGAATTAACAGCTAAAATTTAGATGGGAAAGAATTTGCCAAACTTCTTGAAGCTTTTGGGGGATTGATGCAAGTGGTTCAGCTTGACACAATTTTGTTTCCAGGCCATCTTATGAGCATTGCCAAATATACTGTCTCCATCTCCTTCTCTAGGCACTCCTGACACAAGCTGAGGTCTCATCTACAGACCAGGAGTGCTGGGGTGTCCAATGGCAGGGATTGCCATGGAACTTGAATTTATTATATGTGTGTGTGTGCGCATATATATATATATATATATATATATATGTATGTATGTACAGCATTTCACACCTTCAGTGGGAAGTATCAAAGGTCTTACCAGACACAGAGGGCTGAAAGCATCTGCACTGAAACAGGAGTCAGGGCAGGTCTAGGTCAAGGATCTGTCTCAGAAAGTAGAGAGCAGTAGGGTTTCATTCCTGGCTGTGCAAAGCTCTGAAATCATGAGGCTGCCTGCCTCATGCCTTACTTCCCATCCATGGCATCTCAACCATGGAAAAGCTGTCGTACTTATGAGATGCTTAAATCCTCTCATGCTTTGGGGTCATAAAAGTGACAGGAAAACTTGCAGAAGTGGACATGAAAAAACAGTGTGAAGATCCTGGTTGCAGTCAGCCCAGGAGCCCGTGTCCTACTCTACCACTGCTGATCAAGCTCAGGAGCGCAGGCCAGTGACAATGCTGGTCACCCTGCGCAGCTGACAGCCCTGGGCCCATGAGTCCACAGAGTTCAGGGGTCTTGGCAGTAAGGTGTAAAATCCAAAGAAGGATGGCCTATTTTCCAAACAGGCAGTCTGAGATTTTTAGTTCAGGTTTGGGGGTTTTTTTTGGTTTTGTTTGTTTGTTTGGGTTTTTGGTTGGTTGGTTTTGTTTGGTTGGTTTTTTTGGGGTTTCTTTTGGTCTTTTTTTTTTTTTTTGTTTGGGTTTGGGTTTTTTTTGTTTGTTTGCGGGGGTTTTTTGTTAAAGCCAGTAATCACAGGAATAAAGCAGTTGGATGAACTATAATTTAATACCATGAACTTCTCTTGCCTGTGTTTTTCTAAAGGAAACAACCACAGATGCTGAGATGGCTGTACTTCGGACAAAACAAACGCTATAACAGCAATAACAGGATGTTGCTGTAGCAAACCTATCAGAGTTCATAAACAAACAGCCATCCATTTAATCACTAATTATTAATCCAATGCTGATCTTCAGTTACTCAAAATGAGCTGCTTAAAAGAAAAGTGAGACTTGTTAATCTAAAGCAATGTTAAAACATGTGTCCAAAAGTAATGCATTGGTTTACTCTGGAACAATCCATAGTAAGAAGAAAAGGAAATTACAAGAAAATTAGGACAGGAAAAATAAACTTTATCCCATGAAATCAGTTATATGAATGAGGAATCCTCTTGAAACTGCCCCTACCCAAAATCCTAACCTGAGTGCTAAAGCAGGCAGAAAAGCTTTAATGAGCAGGAGCACAGCCTGCATCATATTCCTGCCCCTCTAAAGCAGTAGAATTACAAAATGGATGGGCATGAAAGAAATTACAGATTTGCTAGAGATATCTGCCGCTTAGTTCCTCAAAATTTAGTTTAAGGAGCCTCTCAATCTGCGTATGGAAATGAGTCAACAGCAGGAGCACTTCTTGACCTCCTTGAAGATTTTTAGTATCATCTCAACTCTTCCAGAAATTAAAACCTCTCCAAGCTAATAATCTTGCATTCTTGGATTTTAGTTATTTTTCTAATCAAAACTGTATATATTTCAAATTTGTCAAACAACTGGACAAAGCAGTGTTAAAAATTCAACTGCACTAATTACTAGCTGAGAAGCATAAAAACCTCTGAATAAATGTCAGTCTAGGAGATAAGCTCTTATCTTAATCTAATGACTCCACAGACTTAATTTGTCAGGCCAGCCTAGTTGATGAAAAACAGGTTTCTATTCTCCAGTGTTAGCAGCCACATCTTTCCAAATCTTTGAAGTTGGATAGTAATAGCATCAGTGTCATCCTGCAAAAATCTTGTGACCGAGCCAATTCCATTCCTATTGTCCTGTTACACTAATTAAAGTTGTTTTACCCCCATTGGTGTGCAATAGGTGAAAATGAAGCCAATTTATTTTTAGATTTGTTACATTCTGGGATAATCATTCTTACTTCCCCCTCCCACAAAGATGTGTTAATATTTGCAGCACTGTCTCAGTATCAGAAAGCCAGGTTTTTTAGCAGGGCTCCACAAACAGCACAGCCCAGGACAATTCCTGCAGTGCAGACAAAGCATGCAAGTATGAGTGTGTGTGTGTGTTTATTTGTGCAGAGAAGAATAATTTTGAGCTCAGGCAATGAATTTGATCTTAGGAGATGATTTCAGGTTTTTGAAGTTCTTCCCTAAAGGAGAATTTGACATATTTAGAGCTAAATGCACCAAATGTTCATATTGTTTGGACAAAGTAGATTAACAAATAGAAAAAAAGAAATTTGGCTGCAGCCAGTGTTTCCAGTCCCTCACTCTTCAGCTAAGTCTTCTGACAGTAACCTGGCAGGCCTTTTGTGCACAGTGCCCCATTTCAATGGATACCACTTAAACATGGTATTCTTTCTCCCAGTCCCAATCCTTAAATAGGGATATGCTTGGGTTTGAGGAGTCGGGAGGCGAACTTCATTCTGGTGATACCCAGGAAGATTACAAGGTAAAAAAACTTAATGAAAATAATAGGGCTAAGGTGTGATCTACTGAGGCAAATCCGAGAGGCCAGAGGTCAGTCCTGCTCTGGACTCTCTTGACATTGGCATTATTAACTTTATCGACATTAAATATATCAAGCTGGATACTTGTTCTGTTGCACTGGGTTTTACAGCAGTGCACCTCTAGTGACTTCAGCAGCATTTTACTAGCGTACAACCAGTAAAATGGAGTGGAGAATTAGCCTCCTTTTTCTAGTATTACAAAATCCCTGGCGCTCAGAGCTGATGTGTCCAAAGCCCACTCTACTCCCTGGGCTGGCAGGAGTGCAGGGTCAGAGGCAGCAGTGTGCAGGTGCAGCACAGGTCGTTCTGGGATTTGTTTTGAGATGCTTTAGAAACATTTCGCTCTCTGGCTGAGAGCACCCTCCTGGATAAAACAGAGTTAATCGGTTAGATCACAAATGTCCATCCTCTTGGGTAAGAACACTGCCTTCTCTCAAATCTAGCCTGAGTAGGACTGCAAGAGGACCACAGAGGTCACGTTCTGGCATATCGACAAAAGTACTCAGGAGTCAGTCCACTTACATTTTCGTTTCAAAGGCTCATGTGTAAGCATGGACACCCAGTTCAGTATCTGGGTCCTCCTGGGTGTAATGTGAGCTGCGTGCCAGCACTGTAGCAATCATAGCCTTTGAGCCCATACATGCAGGCCATGTTGCCTAGCTGGGCTTCTTCACCTGCAGCAGTGCAGATCCTCAGCAGGGGTCACACAGAGGCTAGGAAGAAGGGTGGGAAGCTTCACATCTGCAAAAACCTTTAAATCAGAAAATGTAATTACCCCAGCTTGATTGGCTTCTACATCTGATGTATACAATAGCATCTTCTAACATCCTGGTTAACACATCATTGCTTATGGCATCTTCCTGCTAGTTGAGGGCCATAATACACTTTTTCCTTTTGTTTTACGCACAGCTGTGCAAAGGAGCAGAGTTTGCAGAGTAGTGCCATGTGAAGAGCTCATGGTTCCAAATGTGGCCCAGAAGGACAGCGCTACTAGATAAATTAGAGACAGATTTCCACAGATATTTGAACAGCCTTGGATACAGATCAGTATCTACTTCAGATTTTTAAAGCTTTCAGGCTCCTTGTTGTCACTGGGAGTTGGGAACACATGGGTTTCTGAAAACCCCAGAGCCTGTAACATACTTAGGTACTGTTGCCTATTGCTTCCTCGGATCAAGACAACTGAACCCTTTGAAAGCACTGGGCTGCAGTCAGTATCTCTCCGACCTTCTAAACACTAATAAACATTTGGTGCATGGTCTGCAAGCTTGAAGCCTCATCTGACCAAAGCTGAAATGATATCCACTGATTTCGTCATGGAAGTGATGGTTCACTCCTGAACATGCCAAATGTGTGTGGCCTGGAATGGCTTTTTTTCATAACAATTAATGGCTTATTTCTCCTGCTCTGAGTCAAAGTTAAAATCTACAGGTCATTCTCAACACAGCTGAAACAGAAAATGAACACATTGAAGTGAAATTTTCAAAGTGACATTTGAATCCCCTCTCTCTGATGAAATCCCACCTATTGATCCAGTCAAATGACTGCAGCCTCCTCAGGTCCATCCTGAAAGCCTCCTTGACCAGCTTATTACCACAATTCTTCAGGTGTGCTGTGACTGTCTTTCAATAGAGGATAGGTGCCAGCTA
Organism: Manacus candei; assembly: GCF_025592945.1. Classification (NCBI taxonomy): domain Eukaryota; kingdom Metazoa; phylum Chordata; class Aves; order Passeriformes; family Pipridae; genus Manacus; species Manacus candei. Next base: position 12,307,771 of record NW_026138053.1, read on the forward strand.
ATCAAGTGGAAAAAATGAAAATTCCCAGAGATTAAATCCTAGTCCCGGTGAAAGATATGGCAAAATTCCCATGGAAACCAGTGGCTACATGTATCTTAAGACATTATCTCAAGTCTGAAATGCCATTTGAATACTGACTTCCTGATTTATGCAATGAGTTTGACTTGGAATTAACAAATTCATTGCCCTTTCCCCAGTAGCTTGAGCACTGAAGGGGCTGGCTCACATAGGAGCCATTCCCCTCAGGGTGGTGTAATGGGATCCAGCTGGCTTGGGTCAGGCTGCCCTTGCTTCTGGAGACTTTGTGGTTTCATGACTCCCTTTGCTCCCTCTATACTCTCCACCATTTGCTCCTGTCATCCCACTACAAAAAAATTTACCTGCTCTGGCCTGCAAGGGAGCCCTGCTATTTCTGGACTGCTGCCTACAAGAACAACTTCAGGTGCTGAGGAAAAACGAATCCTTGTGAAAGAACAAGACTAGGTTCTATGTGGAAAAATATTGACTCCCAATTGGAGGTCTGTGGATTTAGATCAATTTTCCTAGCAAAGGTGAATAGCTCTGATCTAAACATAAAAAGGAGTCTGTCATGGTGAGATATAAAAATGTGGGGGTAGCTGTCAGGCTCGAGATTGGTCTTGATGAAGTATAAGTGCTGACAAGCCAATAATGAGCTAAGGCCCATGGTGAGGCTGCAACAAGCTGGGGCCACTTGGCTTGACTAAGTGAAGCCCAAATGCTGGCATCACTGCTGGAGGCAGGACAAGCATAGTCAAAAGGAGCAGGATTTCTTTCTTGATTTGCAAACAGAGTATCACAGTTCACATGCCTTGCGTGAGGGTGCATGGCAGTGTGCTAATGCACATATCTTGCCTCAGCTTTAAATGGTGTTTGACTATAAAAGTTAATACCTTTGATGCAGCATTCCTAAAAGGAAGTGTTTGTCAATTTTGCTTTAAGGGTTTGAGCACAACAGCCTTAATTCAATGTGTCAGATAAGAGAAAATCTTGTTGGCTTATATTTATGATTTATCACTTCTATCTTAGCACTAGAAATGTTTGGAGAGCAAACTAACTCTTCAGTTTGTGTTTTACTTTGCTTTTTTTTTAATCCATCTAAGCCTTGCCAGGCAAATTCATAATATTTCTATACCACTGCCAAATCTGCTGGAGAATGGGTGGGAAGACACATCTGGAATGCACTGAGGTGGTATTTTTGATAAGCCACAGCTTATGTGACTTAGGGGAAGGGCAGAGATTTGAAGATAGGCAAGAAACAAAGACAGGTTCATGATGGATAGCTGATGCACAAGCTATTGCATAGGTCAAGGAGAGCCACACCCAGGGGAGCACTGTTAATGCCTTGTGTTTCATGTGGCCCTTGGGCATATTCAGGATTCTTGAGCAGAGACTGATAAAAGGATGAGCCTGGACCCTCAAGTGACTAACAGAACAACAGAAAAACAAAGAAACTTGTAATGAATAAAGTGCCAGAATGCAAGCTGTTTGTACCAAGGTGAAAGGGCATTGATCATCTTGGGAATTTGGGTGCTTAATTTGGAATTTTGTTTAGGATCCTGCCCAAAATGCCTTTGATGACATGGGCCAGTATGGGTGGAGAGTTGTCTCTTATACCTACAGGATGATTAACAAGTCTCCACTAGCACTAAAAGAAAAAGAAGAACTGGTTGTACAGTCTTGGTAATTCTACCACTTGACCACGACTGCTTTTTGAGATCTTACGTGCATGCGGCCAAAGTGGGCAGAAAACTGTTAATCTCAGTTGTTCCATAACATGCTATGTGGTCATTTAGAATGGCTGCCAGAATGGCTGGATTATGCTCCTCTTTTTATAGTAGTGCTGTGCAGTACTGAGAATGAACAGCTTTGTGGAGATAACGTTGGCTTCCCTCAGGTGGGATGCTCTCTCCTCTTTCACAGAGGTCACTGGTGTGGCCTCACCTTGAGTGCCATGTACAGTTTTGGGCACCACAATATAATAAGCATATAAAGCTTATTATAGAGAGCATCCAAAGGAGAGCTATGAATATGATGAAGGGTCTGGAGGGGAAGTCATATGAGGAGAGGCTGAGGTCACTTAATCTATTCAGTCTGGAGAAGAAAGGACTGAGGGGAGACCTCATTGTGGTCTACAGCTTCCTCATTAGGAGTAGTAGAAGGGCAGGCACTGATCTCTCTGCTTATCAGTGACAGGACTCAAGAGAATGGCCTGAAGTTGTGTCAGGGAGGAAAAGTTTTTCACTCAGGGGTGGTTGGGCACTGGAACAGACTCCCCAGGAAAATGGTCACAGCACCAAGCCTGTCTGAGTTCAAGAAGAGTTTGGACAATGCTCTCAGGCACATGGTGTGATTCTTGGGGCTGCCCAGTGCAGAGGCAGGAGTCAGACTTTGATGATCCTTGTGGATCCCTTCAAACTCAGAATATTCTGTGATTCTGTGATTTTGGCCTTGGTAAGTGCACACTGAAGATTTTCCACTTCTCTTGTTTCACCACTTCTCCACCCACTCACAAGTACCAGTAACTATTTCCCCATGTCTTCACAAGCTGTTACGGGCTCAAACAGCTTCCCAGCACTCTTTGGGAGAAGAGGCAGATAACACAGGGAGCAGTAGAGCTACACTGATACTTGGAACTGACAGTAGAGGTACCCAGTTAATGGACTCAGTGAGGGGGCTCAGATTTGCTTGCAGAATCCTGTGTGTCTCTTCTCGTGATCAAAGCAATTGTGAGAAATTGTGGTTTTCAATTCTTTTTTTTTTTTTTTCATATAGGAAAGAGGATGGCTTTGTGCAATGGCTGTTTAAAAATACTTCAAAAGAACTTGAATCAGTCCATGGCTGCACTATATACAAATTTAAAAAATTGATTTTTGGCAGCCTGTTAAGAGATCTATAAATTAAAAGGATTTCTGATACATTTCAGGGGACTTTATTTCATGTTGACTTTCAGAGTGCTCTCCCAGAGCTGAAAGTCAGCCACCAAACCAGATAGAGCTTCTCACTTTCATTTGCTCTGCTCTGCTGTCACAGGAGTCAGTAAATCTCCTTCAGGAGCACCCATGATCACGGTGGGTCCTGGACCCATGCCAGTTCTGCACCCTTGCCTTTCATTTCTGCTTCGAGAACTTTACAGCGAGAAATAGAAACTGCCCCAAACTTAACAAGAACCACTGCTCTGGGGAGTTAGTTTCTCTCCCTTTTTCTCCATCAGTAGAAACTGATTCCCTCACCCAGTTTGTGCTGCACCTGGGCTGTCCCCATTCTGTGCGCTGATGGCAATGGGTTCAGCTCTATCTGTGATGACCTAAAAATAGCACTCAATTAACATTGCATTTCAAGAATTGGAAAATTTCCCAGAAGTCCATTCTTTTTTTCTTTTTCTGTTTCATTACATTTTACAGTAATAATACACAAGCCTGTAGAAAACATGATGGGTAATGAAAAAATGTAATTAATATAAGCAGTGTAAAGCATTTTTTTTCCCTCTGTTGTCCTTGCAGAAAATTACTGCTTTAAACTGAGCAGGATGTGAAAATGCATAAAGCAAACAGTAATATGCTGTGGTTTGTAAATATCTTATGCAAAATAGTTAAGTCAACTGCTGTTTATTTTTCTTACTTTGTGTCACAAGCTCTTACTTTCTTTTGTTCATTACTTTTTCCATTTGTTCTCTTTTGGGGGCTTGCTCTCTTTCATCTTAAGGAAGTCACTGGCTTAACTATATTTTTTTTCAGCTACAGCTAATTCAATCACACATAGGACAGGCTATTCTGTCTCTTCTCTCCATCTCCTCCTGTTTGCTGGCTCTAAAATGCAAAATATTCTGCAAAAGTGTAGTGAGCCAGGTACTCACTATACAGAGGATCTGCTCTCATTGTTTTGGGCTTAAAAAAAAAGGAAAGTACTCACTTATCCTACAAACAAACAAGTAATTATCCCAAATCCTGCAACAGCTTTATGACAAACTAGCATTCCTGCCTGTTACTGTAGGATTCTGCAGTGTTTTTACAAGGCTGCCTGGCCACAGTTCTGGAGCGGGCTGTGAGCAATATGCAGACAACATTAACTAGTATGGCACAGTATATGCCAGCTCTCCTTGGAATATTTCTCTCTGGCTATCTGTAGAACTTGTAATACCCAGTGATATCTGAAGGTCACAGCAGAGTTTCTGAGCTGAAATACAAAACAGCATTCCAAACACATCTTCTGTGGCCAGACAAGAAACTGCTTATGGTTTATTTTCCCTCCCCCCTCTCCACAACTGACATCCAGCATTAGTTATTGTTTATTTTTGTCTTGTTCCTAGTTCTAAAGGTTTCCCTTATGGCCCTGGTTTATGTGAACTTTCAGATATCACTCGGGGCTTCTCTGCCTCATCCCCTCTGATGTAGCTGGTTCCCCTGTGAAGGTAGGTTTCTCCAGCTGAAGATCTGTTCCTCTCTCCTGTGGCATTCTGTGCAGCCATTTGGAGTCCCAGATGTAGGAAATGAAATAATCCACGCTCATACAGTCATGAAAGTGCCCATCTGGCACACAGGAACATCACGCATTGGAAGCACACAAGCGTGAGCTCACTTTTGTTATGGCATTTCATAAACAGAGATGCAGTGAGCCAGCAAGTAAGGTCCTTTGGATAATAACAATCATCTCCGTCACACGTTGTGTTTAAAAAATAGGGAAAGAAAAAAATCAAGACAAACTGGAAAAATTTGCTCTGAGGAGAAATTTCTACTTATAAATGTTTTTTTCCCAGCAGCCTGCAGTACTTACACCTCTCTGGATCTCTCTGCTCTCTATGTAGACGTAAGACAATGGTGACAGTTGAAATGTAGCCAGTTAACTCTTAGTTAACTCTGAAAGCTCTTCTTCCTCACTGTTCAGTTAAAGAAAGAAAATATTAGATCATACTTAAAAAAGTGAGTTCTGTAATAACAAATTGCATGTTACTGCTTTCTTATCACTACGTAAAACTCATGGAAACAGTCTAATAAATGACCTCACCACTCAATTTTGAAGTATACAAATTAAAGACAGCAACAGATAAGCCAAGAGAGATTAATGTACAGTGTGTGTGCCTGTATGTGTGTGTTTGCATGCCTCTATGAGGATATACCCATATGCTATGGACATTCAACCTCTGGAATTATAATTAGGGGAAAAGGCAAATGTGTAAATTCATCTTGCTGGGCAGCATATATATGTTGCACTAGTCTCTGATTAATTCAGTACTTGAAGACTATTTACTCCAAGACAAAAGGTTTCTGTTGGTATATGTTGGCTAATAAAGGGGTGGAATATGATGAAACAATGAACAGCCCAAAATGATGGACTAAGTTCAATACCAGTAAGTAAAAAGCAAGGTTATTTATATTATTTTAGCTTTGTAAAGTAATTGAAAAAAGACACCCTAGGCATTTTGTTGGATGTCACTGCATGCTGTAAAGAAATCTTGGGATGTAATAAACTTCTCAAAACCCACACCATTAGTCCTGCTGACAGTGCTGGATCTTCAGAGGGATTGCTGCTCAAAGGGGTGAGATTTTTAAGGTCAGGAAAGAGCAGAAAGAGGTGTCAGGTCTCCTAAACCATTGCTGGAAAACCATGCTTGTTCCAAACTGGGGGCCTGGGCCTGCTAAGGGCAGGGGCCTGCCACTCCATGGTTTATGAATATTATAAATTACAGGTAATAGTAAAAGAAAATAGCATCTGAATTTCACATGACCCAGTTTTGTATTGTATTTGGCAAACAATAGCTGGTCCAGTATATTTTAAATACTAAACTGGGAAAACAACAAGATGTTTGTAAATATGATAGACCATTACAATATACTGCTTCTCATTTGAAAAGTCATTTGTGCAAGAAATTATTATTGACCCATAATATGTAAATGATTGAAATGCAGAAATTAATATTTGGGTCAACTCATGTATTTTTCAACCATGAAATGAAAAGCTCAGCATTCACATTCCAATTCATACACAAAAGCTTTACAGCACTATTACTAGGCTATTGTATTAATTTATTATTGTCTTAGTTAATGACATACAGAGTTATATCTCTACTTTCAAATGAGGAAAAAGCATTGTATGCCACAGTAATGTTTCAACCCCAAATGACCCTTATTCTGGACTCTTCTTTACTGGTGACAATAAGCCAAATTCAGAGCTGATATGGAAGCAAATAAATAGCATTGTTTGCATTAAAGAGGTTTTGGCCCTAACACACCTTAAAAGTTGCACAGGGAGGACTGTCCCCTGTGTTGCAGCTCCTCTGTTCCCCTTAGGAACACATGAGTGTGATGCTCCTTATTTACTGCAATTAACCTAAAAATATAAATCAGCACAGGATCAGTGCATTTAGTACTGTGAGGTAGTTGTCTTTATTCTAAGGGGTTTTGTTTCTGCTCCCTCCTACTCTTTCCTCAAGTCATGGGGAAATCAGTGGGAGTGTGGGGTTTCTAACAGGACTGGTGGGAGTGTTCATTCTTCCTGAGGGAGCTGCAACAGGCCCCTCAGCCCAAGGTGACTTTTGTTCCAGTGACTTCAGTGCTCATGAAACACGCCAGCCCAGAGACTCAGGTGCTCTCTCTCTCCCCAGAAGGAGTGTCCCCAGACCCAGAGCAGCAGGTCAACCTTAGTCCATGCTATGCTCTGTCCCTGAGGCAGTACATGACTGTGCTGAGGCACTTCATCAGCCATTCAGTGCATAAGTGCTCGGTTGAGGTTGTCAGTAAGGGCCAAGCTGTGCAAGCTAGACCAGCAATATGGTTGGATCTTGGATTATTATCCATTACATTTCAACTCCATTGGCTACTAGATTTAGCTGAATTGAGTCTAAGTTAAGGCCAGACATTCAAATAATTCATTAGTATCCTATAAACTGTGCACTCCATCTTCATTGCTTTTTATGCAAAAGTAAACAATGCCTTGTTCTTTGTGCCACCAGGTATTGTATCATTTCATGGGTCCATCTCTTTAAACAGTCGCACAATTTAAATACAAATAAAGGTGTGAGTAAAATCTATGTAGAACGATATTCACAAAAATGAATGAAAGAGAGATGGGCAAAACAATTTAGATAATACTCAAAAGTAAAGCATCACAGCTAAATCAGGATTAACCCAGGGAGCATGATGTATTTCATGAAATGGTTTTGGTATAGTCTAGAACTACAATGACTAAAATTAAGAAGGGCAGTATTGCATCAAGGTTGCTCCAGTGTTCAAACATGTCACATGCATATTGGGTCATGCCTTAAATAGTGGACCTGATTTCTTTTTTGGTTAAAATTATATATAATTATATTTGCATATGTTTTATAGACAAAACATTTTTAAAATTTATTTTGCATTAAAATATTTTATATTCTAAAAAGAAGTTATTTTAAGCAGCTCTAAATGGCAATAGACCCAGCTCTGCATGGCTTGCAAATTAAGGCAAGATAAGTCACAGTATAAGAGTATGCTTGGGTGGTGAAGAACAAAGGTGGTATTCCAGCACTATATAAAACCCTGATGAAGGTGAAGCAGAGGTAGTCGTGGTATTCAGTGATGTACCCACTGCCCTCGTGGTGTGATTAGGAAACTGCCTACACTGGCCAACTGTATGGGAGGGGCAACATCCTCTTAGTCCTGCCCAATTAATCATCCTCTGGTTTTCTCAGCCTCTGGTGCAAAAGGCAGACCCAGTTGACTAATTCTGGCAATAGAGGCCCTACTTGTCAACAAGCCCTCCCCTTGATAGAGGTGTGATTTAGTTTTAATTTTCTTTCGGCCCATTCATTTATTTGAGGCTAATGGCTGACATGAATCATAGCATTAAGAGGGAGAAGCATCATTTGTACTAGCAACCTAAAAGAGATGGCATGTCCACCAGAGACGGCAGGAGCAGAGGGTGCAGTTTCTTGATGCTTGGAACACAGGGAAAGTGGATTGGCAGAGTGACTCACCAAAACACAGTGTCCTGCCTTGCTCATATGGAGGGCAGCATCAGCTGAGAGCACAGCCAAGGTGTAAGCGGAAGAACATGGACTATTTTGCAACGGATTTGTGTGGGAGTCTCAAACTGACAAGGTGATGATTACCGTGGCCCCAACCAAGTGCAGCCTTTGTTTAACTTTACTAGTATGAGTAAGCTAATTGGCGTCACTGGGCTTGTATGTGTGCTTAAAAGTTATGGCTGTGTTAAAATGCTTTGGTGGGTCAGGAAATTATGGGTGTTTAGCACCTTGCAGGACACAGCCCGGGGGTCAAGCCTCGCCCTGACCTTCTGCAAAGCAGGGGGGTGCTCTAAGGGCCTGATTTTGCTCAGCCTGTGGTTGCATTGCCCCACGCCCTCCACAGCCACATAATGCTGGGGATTGTCTAAATCACGAAACAACGTCGTACCAGGGCAGCCAAAAACAACAATAAAATTAGCAGGAGCCAGTCCAGCTGACTCTACAAGAAGCTTCAGAGTTTCAAAATTAATCTTAAATTTACCTCTAACCCTGAAAACAAAACTAATTGCAGAATGTAAGACTCCTTGAACATGTTAGGGAACTTGATAGGAATACCTCAGAAAAAAACAAAACCACTTTAGATAAACCCCCCCATTTTAATTGTATCAATTCTGCCAATTAATGATAATGGAAGAGCAGCCCAATTAGCTAAATAGCTAATAGTTTTATCAAGCAGAGGCTGGCAATTTAAAGCAAACAAATTCATTCTAATTTTATCCCCTTGCACACCAAGATGTTTAAAGGATAATGGGGGATCCAATAAAGGATATTGCTCAAATAGAGCTACATTTAAATCGCCTAATGGCTTTAAGAGTTTTACCCCAATTAACAAAGAAGAAACATGAACATTCAGTGACTTGCAGCATAATATCTAAAAATCTTCATTAAAAAAATAACATATTCTGCAACTAAGGGCAGAAAGGAAAATATCACTGACTTTTCCCTTAAAAACACTGATTTCTCCCAAAACAAAGGCTCCTCTGTAACAGCAAAAGTATAAGAGAAAAAGGACTCTCATGTCTAAGCCTCAGTATATAAATCATCTTCAAACTACGCTCATTAGTTTTAACATAACTGTGGATTTGAATAAAGGAGATTGACCTATCTAACATATTTAAGACCAAATCCTACTGTTACCTAAATCTGAAATAAGTTAAGGCTATTGAAGAGAAACAAAAGCCTTTTCAAAATCAATAGCCAGAACAAATTCCCCATGACCATAATTTTGAGGATAAAAAATCCATTAAAGTGATGTCTCTGATTGCTATTAATGAAGCAATCTGGAATAAATCCAGAGTGATCCATATGGATAATCGAATCTCTTATTTTCTCACATTTTACAGATTTGGGCCCTGATTTATATGACAGTGATGGGCAAAAGGCTCCTTTCCTTTTGACACTGGGCTGCCCAGCCTGGACAGCTGATGGTACAGCCTCTAAAGGGAGCTGGAAGAGCAAAGCACTCCATGCTCAAAGAAAGAAGGGCTCAAATAAATAGACTTCCAGCCTCCACCACAGATACCCAAATACCTCTCCTTCACTGCCAGTCTTGTGAAGGTTACTGTGGGCTGTAGAAACCACCAACGTGCTGCTAATTAACTGGCACAAATCTCTCTCCCTCGTATCCCCCTCATCACTCAGAAGTGCTTGTCACTCTCACTGGCCTGCCAGGCTCAAGCAGACAGGGATGTCACCCCTGTGGCAGAGGTGGCCACCAGGAAAACCGAAAGTGAAACCTCTGACTGGAGCTTAGCTAGTTTTTGGGGGGAGGTAGAAGGACTCTTCACTGTTAAGCTTTTGTTTCCTCTGTCAAACAGTAAGAGAGATTTAGGCTTCTCTCTTTTTTTTAATAATGTCATGAACCCAGAGGCAATGAACCCCCCTCATTCCTGGAGCTGTGTGGAGTGGGTGCAGAAGTGGCCCTCTTCTTCCTTGTTCCCCCCCAGAATGCCAACCCAGCAGCTTTAATGCTCTCTTCCTCTGCCATATTCTTTCCAGACAGGAGATTTCAGCACCCATTTTATGGCCTCCAGATAAGTCCTAACCAGTCCCTTCATCCACTAGCAGTCTCTCCCTTCCCTGCATGCCCTGCTACCAGTCAGACCCTCCCCATGAGCCTTCCCGCCTTCCTCCCTCCCCTTGTGCCTGCATCTCTTCTCCCATCTGGTTGTTGTCTTACCTGGTGCCTTGGTTTCTCCTTGCAAAGCTGCCCTTTCCTATTTTGATTTCCTTGAGCTGGCTGAAAATTTGCCACTTATCTGAAATTTTGGAAATTCCATCAGAAGACCAGTAGTGCTAGAAAGGAATACAAAGTTTTCATTTGTGACTGCTTCTTTTTGTCCACCTCCTTCACCTTCCCTTGAAGTCAGAATTGCCTGTGGTCTGGAAACTGTCCACGCCACAAGGCCAGGACTTGGCCCCTCATCTCTGAGCAACAGTGCTTCAGTCAGAATGCAATAAAGTACTTGTATTATATGAACTGGTAGGGATTGATTTTTATTTGAAACCAAATTTTAGGTTTCAAGCAAGAACAAAAAAGTTAGACAGCAGGTCAATACACTTTGTGTGGGTATCACAATAGTTCAGAAAGATTCTGAACCTTCTCACCTTTATTATGATCCTAAACTATCTTTGAGTCCAATTTAATTTCACAGGCGTAACAGATCCTTTTCCTTCTAATTTCCTGACTGCACACTGAAGGTGAAAGCTCAGGGGTTTAATTTTTTTATATACCTTTATCCAAAGCAGACGCAAGAAGGTCTTTAGAAGTCTGATCTCTACATACATGTTCTACTAATAGAACCCTCTGCCTTTCAAACAGCTGAAATTATATACAAAGGCTTTCACACCAACTTCCCAACTGATAGTCTCTTGTTGCTCCCACTCCTGCAATTCTTTTCTTCATTTAGTTGCCACTAAAAGCTATGCAACTCCAAGCCATTTTTTTTTTACAAGTGCTGCTTCTATCATGTCAATCAACATGGATACATGTGTTAGGGGTGTCTCTTTGTAAAGGGGTGCCCTTGGGTGACCAGGGTTGGTAAAAATTGCTGCTTTTCCATATGACAGCGGAATTAAGACAGAAGCTGTCTCCTTTTTAGACTCACTGAAAATGACGGAAGCATAAAAAAACTAAGACCAAGCACAGTGGGTTGAACAAAAATCCAACTATCCCAAATATTTTATGTCTGATAATTACCAGTAGTGGATATTCAGAACTGGAAGTGTAAGAACAGATCAAAGGCTGAAGTTTGGTCGGTGTTATGCACTCTCCCACTAATCTGTGGCTTAGGCAATCTTTTTCAGACCCACGGGTAGCATGTGGTGGGTTACCAAAATCTTCAAGCTAGACTGGAGACCAGTTGTTGACAATGCTTGAGAATACATAGTGATTGCTGTTATAATGATAGAGTATAAATATTTTTTCCTACTTCTTAGGGGTCTGAAATGATACCTGTAACTCATCTAAATGGATCTTCTTTGCTCCTCATTGCCCACAGCACTGAATAGTTTTCCTCAAATCCTTTAATAGGCTTCAATCCGAGAGGTGAAAACAGACACTATATCATGAGCTTTTTGGAATCTGTGCAGACACAGTAGCTCTGGACACACCTGTGAAATGTTAAGACAATTGTTAGGAAAATTGGGAGAATTCAAGGAGTTGAACCAGCAGTGGCAGCTTCAACATTCTCTACCGGTGATGGGAGAGAGCAACAATTCACTACCAACATTTGCCCTCGTAGATGGGTGTTTCTAACAACAAACGTGCTAAGCCCTGGCATTTGTAGGATAGTTTGGAGATTGTGGAGCAGCCTCCAGGAAGCTTACCAGTGCCAACACAGCCCAGCCAGGTGACAATCTACAATGATTACAGGAATTTTACCACCAGAGGAGAACAGATTCTGCTCCTAGTTACAGTGATCTAAGCTGACAGAACTACTACTACTAAAGCAAACAGAACTACTGTGACTAACTCAGGTACAGGAATAATCTGCTCCAAAGCTTCTAGAATGCATGTTAGGTTGTGATGAACAGATATAACTACAGATATAATTATCTCACTACGTTGGGTAAAAGCAAGAGAAAGACACAAACCTTTTATGATGTTCTACCCATTAACAAGAAACCTGAACACATAGCTTATTTTTATAAATAAATGTGTAACCTGAAGAATAGTTGCACACACTCATTTGCATAGGATTTGGTATACATCTGTAATCTTCAGCAGATTGCTCCAAACCTTGTGTATTTCATATAATTAATGTCAATATGCTTGGCTTATTTGTTATAAAAGAAAAGGGCTTCTAATTAGCCTTTTTGATGTGCAAAACTTCAGCATTTCTCTCTAGTGTTTTCCAGATCAGATTCCTTATTTTATACTACTACGTGAGCTTTATGCACCACTTCAGACTAACTCTGAAGATAGTTTAAATTGCGCACACGTGATAACTAGGCCTTGACCCGGCCGTCACCATGGGCTGAGGTCCACCTACTATGAGCAATGTTAGAAGTCCACATAATACAAACTGGCCTTGTGACAAGTCAAACATTCCAATTTCCTGTCAAATTCAACCAACACTTTGCATATTTCCCTTTAAAATAGTGACACATACAATCTATTTTTCAACCAAAGCAAACTCGACTTGTCTTCACTGAACCTCAGGAGAGTCTTTAAGAAGAACAAAACCTTCACAGCAGTGACATTCGGAGGCTTATCACAACACACCAGGGACACAAGTAAATCTCAAGCAGTAAAAAAGAGTACAACTGTGGTGAGCTGCCTAGATGTAGCAATAAAGAAGGTCAAGGTGAGCATTTTTTATACCAGTCAACCCTGCAGAAAGGCCAGACAAATTAAGAAGTTTTTGACAAGCCAAAGGATTGGTTCTAGCAGCAGCAAGTAACAGGAGGGTGGAAAGCTGAGTGTACAGACTCCTGTCTTACTCCTCTTTTCCTTGGGAGACACTCAGCACTGAATTTACATTTAAGTAAAACCATGGTACAAGACTGACTGGATGCCTGCTGGAAGCAACTGGAATATTTTTCTTTTACTTTGGGTCTTGGATTAAGCTCTAAAGGAGATCAGAGTTAGATCTGGTCTGTGGAGGCATACAGGAAAAATAAATTGTACTTCTCTATTAAATTGGACATCCAAAGTGCTTTATTGAATGCTGAAATGAGATGTGAAATTCCATGAGAAGCTCAGGTTGCTTTTCTTTCCCATGTAGCTTTCATTTAACCCAAAGAGGCTTATTTTCCATATCATGGGGCCCTTCATCCTGAGCAATAAATACAGTATCTTCCCTAGAAGCTTTCCAGCCTTGGCAAGAGAGTGTACATTGACGTCGTTGGTTGATTTGTTAATTCAAATAAGAATAGCACATTTCTAAAACTTTGGCCAAATAAACATCTTTTTGGTTGTTCCAATGAGCTAATATTGTTGTAGAAACCTGGAAGCAGCAGTCAAGTCTTTGATGATTTATATAGTGGGAGTCATCTAGTAGCTAATTGTCTGCAATTTTTAACCTTACTCACATGCCCTGCTGATTCTTCCAGCATTTGCAGTTTTCTCCTTAAGCTTTCTTACATCTCTGTATGTAACATTTCCAGACAGCAGCTCAACTTTATCACAAATATTTTTATGAACTTGCCAAACCACATCCAAGATCTTCAGACTCAAAAGTGAAAGATAAAATCATCCTCGGAGGGCACCTCACCCTTCTGCATCCAGGCACATGAAAAAAACCCAGCTTTAGGCTCTGACATTTTACATTTATGATGAGTCACAGCTTAGGGTTTTTTGGGTGTTTTTTTTTTTTGTTTTGGTTTGGTTTGGGTTTTTTGTGTTGAAATTTTTACCTTTCCCATCTTCTCCTGGATTTCTCACTTTTGATCCATATAAAAAGAGAGAAAATACTGGTGAGCCATGTACAAGAACCATCCACATTTTCTGTTTGCACTGCAGATCTTACCATCTCTGTAGTGCTGGCCCCAGTGAAATACATGCCTGTCAGTCACTGCTGATGTACCACAGGAGGAATGAGTGATGACCAGGTAGGAAAGTTTTGGCTGGGAGCGCAGAAGACTTTTGAACCATATTGGCAGTATCTTAACAGACCAGAATTAACTAAAATGCACAAGACATTTGATGGCTGTAACCTAGATCTTACCTAGAAAAGTTCAAAGAATAATCTGATTCACTGTGTGGTTCTGTTCCCACCATGGTTTATGGGTTGTCCTGATGTCTGTCAAGTCATAAAAATACGTTTCTAGTCACATTTCTGGTTAATCTCATGTGATTCTTCATGAGATAGAAAGTTCTTCTGGTTCTTTTTCTGCCTTCAATTATTCCAGTGCAATTCATGACTCAGCAATTGTCACATGTCCATTTTGGGGTAGTTTCATGCCATGAGCGAATGAAGGCCTCTTTATGCCTGGTTTGTGTCTCCTATTTGTATGTTTATGAAGAAGCCTGGGTCCCTGAGGAGATGGAAGACAGTCTATTCGCTCAATATTATTACCATCCTCTACTATGATCCATGCCTGTGGGAAGATATTTTTAAAAATAATAAGTTCTATTTTGCTAATGTAGCCATTGTTTAAATGTAAAATATAATTAGAGTATCCACCCAGGGTGTATGCTGTTGTGTAATTTCATAACACTACATCTAGATGAGTGTTGGCATTCTACCTATGTACTTAACCACACCCAGGAATGCTAGTATTACACAATTACACACATCCTGTTGACTAATTACATAATAATTAGTATTTTTAATACTCAAAGATGCACTCCAATAAGTTATGCAAGATTTTATGTCATTGCAAATTAAAGACAAAATATACCATATATATAGTGAACAATACTGTTCACTCAGTATTACTGAGTGAACTGAGCCTGGACTGAGCTTCCAGCAGACAGCACAAAATACTTCATACTCAATTTTAAAAATGTATGACATTTTAAACACATTTGGCAGACCCTCCCTTCCCCACTGTTACTTTGGGTTACACCTGTTTTTAAAACTGTTAAAGTAATTTTGTATTCAACACAGAATTTCTGTAGTCTGCCTGCTTCTGAGTTATAATCACTTATCATGACCAGAGATAATTTGCAGCTGAAAAAGCACTGTGATGTGCCTGGGGAAGGAAGATTGTTCTTTTCAATCGCAACTCTGGAAGGAATCTGGAAAATGCACTTTAAGTTACCAATTACCTACAAAAATATCCCAAATACTGTCATTTTAAGAAAGCGCTAATGGTGAACCCTCGCCACTTGGATTTGGAACGGATTTTCCAGAAGCTTGAGTGGAGTGTCTTGATCTGGGCTGTTGGTTCTCCTGATGTTGATGAGAGGCCAGACGCAAAGCCTGTCTCACCATTTGGATTTGGGAGCTTTAAGATCATAGACTTTTGTCTATGCAAACTTGTCTAACGTACTTAAAAAAAATGTGTGTAATGTAACTTCTAAATTTGCTGTATTCTTAATTCAGTGAAAATTCAGAGAAGGTGGCACAGCAGCTGAGCCCTGTGTCTTGTCTAGGGCGTAGTTTTATTAGCTGCTATGCACCAAGTGGATAGTATATGATGTTTCAGTACTGTTTCTGGCCTGCCACTGATAGTTTATCTGGAGTCCTTAGTTGTGCACAAAGATCTTTATGATGGAAAAGATGGAAAAGATGGAAAATATGGGCCTCCAACTATGTGTTTGCGAGGCAACAGTAAAGAGCAACAAACCTTTTGCACATAGTTTAATTTTTTTTCTTTTCATGAATTTGATTTTTAACTTCCCAGTTACTGTGGCAGTAAATGATTTTTCAAGACCTTGAAAACAAACTTCTCACCAGGAGTTTGTATTTGGACTGTTTCTCTTTTCAAAGGGCAAGAGGTTGTAGTGCAAGACCAGCTTCTTTCAGTTAATCTGAAGAGTAACTTTTTGCTGCCCTGCTAAATTAAAAATTGTCATTTTAGTCTAAACATTTGCCCTTGCCAGGCAGTTATTTTTAGTGAACTAACATGTATATGAAAGCAAAGTGGGGCTGTTTGGAAGGAGCATGATGTGAGACTGCTGAAATAAACAATACTGCTCAGTTCATGGATGTAGTGCAAGGTGGCTTCACAACTGCCCTCAAAGCCTCAGCAACCCCTTTTCTCTACCCCAAATATCAGCAATAAAGTCAGTACAGTACTGCACTTTGCATCTGGAAGACACTTAAAAAGAGGCCAGCTTTTTAAATTTGTAACTTAGGCTCTTGTTACTTCTAAAGGTTCTTCTTTTATGTTCACTGTTTTCTTTCCTAGTGTGCTTCACCTATGACTCTGGCAGGCAAGAAATTTCTGAGGGACAGGGGAACCATCCTCACCTATTTACCTTGGTCACCAGTGGCAAGCAAACAGCAACCTGATTTCACATTGGGAACCAGTTTGCTCTGAGAGTAGTTGCTTAAAAAACTGTTCTTCAAACATGAAGCCCCAGTGGACGTGATTGGTCAAATCCCTCTTTTCCCTTCTTTCCTAAAGAAAAACAAAGCCACAATGAATTTACACACTTTGTTATTTTCCTCCAACAGAAATGCTGTGACTCATCTGCATATATGATGAACCGTATTTCATTATGGAAAATAAGCCACAACAAAAAAATTTCACCTGGCCAGCAACATAAGACCAACTTGTTTCCTGATGTGATTTTAAATGGCTGAGAAATTAAAACACTGAAAAATGGGGTTCATAATGGAAATACTGACAGACTATTAACTATAGCGGTGCTGCTCTAATAAATGAAATAGCCTGTCGTAATCTCTAATTCATAAATATGCAAATACAAGGCAGAGGATTTGCTCCAAAGGATGTCTCTATAATTTTAACTGACCTTTACTGATACTAAATGAGCCTGTTGCTTCTGGGTTTGCACATTAAAAAGAAAGTACAGGCAATCCTGTTTCTCTGCATCCAAGACCCACTTTAGCTCCCGTAAGTGCCAATGGCAAAATCCTCACTACCTTCAACAGGAAAAAAATCTGGCCCCAGAGCATCTAAAATGTGAGACACCTGGCATTAAACTGAACTCCTGACTGTACTTGATTTTAATTCTGTTCTCATCTGTGTTAATTATTATTATATTAATTCTTCTGTTTGAGAGAAATTAAGCACACATTTGCTCCATGTGTCAAAGAGCTTGACCTGCCAAAAGGCACTTACTTGCTCAGTGATAAACAGACCATCAACACAATGATATAAATGTTGAATTTTAGCCAGTTTCCTGTTCTGCACCAAATGGAGGTAAATCCACTGACTTAATATTTAATAACCTAAATGTAATTTCTTTTTTGTGCCTTGCATTGCACAGTAAAGAACTGGATGGCTAGCAGTTTTGCAAATTCCCAACCCCTAATTATTTTAAGCTATTCATCCTGGTATCTGTCCATTGATGCTCAGCCAAATTGCCAGCAGGGGAGAGATCTGTCCAATCCAGGAGCTAAATGAGTCACTGAGAGTCAATCTGTTTTTTTCCCTTGCTGCTGGGATTTCCTTGGGTCCTGGCCTCTCTCTGCTCCAATCACACAGACACAGCTCCAGGCGTGGGTCCTCTTTGGCTTCAGCTGCCTCCTGTTCCCCATGTCTGGTCTGCTCATCACAGCTGTTGATGGGTTCTCGCCGGCTGGCCACAGAAGACCAATGCTTCCCTCACACTGCTCTTACAGCTCTTGCTCTGAAGGAAAATGAAGACATCTTGGCCTTGTTGAATTTGCTGATGAAGTAATACATCAGGTATCTAGAGGGAAAGCAAACCACATGAATAAAATGTGTCATCTGGGTTAGATACTAATTTATTTGCCTTAAGTTCTGGGAACAATATTTGCACTTTTTCCAGAGAACTCAGCTAAGTTTCATAGAAATTGAACACTAATATGATTTTGTAGCATGGAAAACAAATACGAAACAGAGAAAAAATAGACTCATCAGAAATATTAGGTGCTCGCTATTAAAATATATGACAATGTTGCAAATACAATTTATAAACAGGAACATTTAGAGCCTAACTATTCACTAAAAAGCAAATTCCCTGCTTCCTCCCTTCTAGGGTCAGGATTCAATTACACAAAAATATGCAGCAGGCTTAAGGACTGCATGTAAGATTAAGATAACTGGTATTTCATGGTAAATGATTAAATTAGCTGACACAGTTTTATCCTGAACTTTGCCATTAAAACTGACATTTTTGTGCCACGCACATTGTAGGCTGCTGGTAATCTAAACTGCCTTTCTTCTTTCAAAGGCTTTAAATAGCTGAAGAACTCTTGTTCTTTACTCTATTTGCAAATGTGTGGAAAATATATCTACAACATAACAAGATGAACTAAGTACAGGACTTTTTTTTCCCCTCATCTATCATACAAATACCTTGAGAAAGCAGCAAAGAAGTTCCAAATGCCCAGATTCAGCTCTGCAACATGCACTTTAATCAAATAATTTATGTGACTCCACAGAGATGAGAACATGCTGTCCTCCTCACAGTGAGTGAAAATAGAGAAATGACAGAAGCCTCTTACTAAAAACTTAATTATTCCTAGTATACAATTCTAAACCACTCTATGTTTATTCTTCTTCTTTTCAGGCTTGCTTTTTTATGATGGCAGGGAGTTATGGGAATAATTTTGATATAAACCAGACATAGAACTGTATGGGTGAAATGCTGTCAGAGCTGGTGGTTGTAGTCACTGCCCTTCAGTTGAGCTAGCTGGGAAGGAGCAACTCAACTCCTTGGTGAGGATACTCAGTCTTCAAAGCAAAGTGCAGGCACGTGTCACTGCACAGAGTAAAGGTAAAGACACTCTGATCAGAAACATGAAATGTGAGAGAAGCATATCTCCTGAATATTGCACTGAGAGACCATCAGACTGGGTAGGAAGAAAAGCCACAGAAGCACTGCAGAAATGGAGAGGTGGCATGGCATGCAGACAGTGCATCCCTAAAAGAGGCCAAGGGCCGAAATGTCTCACAGGCAATTGAATAAAATTATCTTTATAGCTGTTTGACTTGTCCTGTGTCTTTTTTATTGTAAACATATAGTTACATAAAAGCAGTTTGTGACTCTCACAACACTTTCTCCTCATGATTAGTATAACGTTGAATATCTCAAATGTTTATCTAGCTATAAAGTTCAAAAGAAGTGGCTCTAACAATACAAAAGCACAGGGACTACAATACTGGTCCAGAACAGTGGTCCAGCATGTCCAGTCTTTCAGAGATGGCATCCTTACACACTTGTGAAAACAATGCAATAGGAATGACAATTATTATTACAAACTACCTGAATGGGACACTTAACTCCCCACACACAGGCTCCAAAAATTGAAGCTTTATGATGAAATCATGCATACTTCGTATTCTACTTCTTTCTTTGCACTGGCACAAAGATAAAAGAAGTCTCCAAACATTGACTGTACAATTTGGAAGGGTGAAGACATACCTCTGTGCATGAACGCTATACTAGTAACCAAAGCCTCTGCTACAACAGGTAGTGTAAGCTCAACAGACATCAGAGAAATGGGGATTTTTATTCCAGTAGAGAATTTGGCCCTTTATTCTTAGTGCAGACTTATCAGAGGTGTGTGCATAACAGGAATGCTATGGCAAAATTTCTGGATACCTTGTTATCCATAAACAGTTGAGCAAGACTTAGGACTCTTTTTCACATCTTGGATCTTCTACCAGTTTTAATAAAAAAGAAGAAGAAATACAGCTTTTTACACAGCACCTTCCCCAGCAGTTAAAAACTGTGGTTTGTACAACACTTGCACAGTCACACCACTATCATCAAAGGATGACTTTCATCCCTGAAAGTCATGATGGTCATGAAGTAAAAAAAAGGTGCACAAAGACAGTCTCATTGTTTGAGAAGTCATGCAAATGTTGAACAATTAAACTCAATCTGATGATCAAAATTCAAATCTGTATGACGATCTCACAAACTGTGTTATTCAATTAAAACTTCTTAGTTCTCTTACATAATTTTTTGGCTTTTATATATCATGCAAAAGATACAGCTACTTTTAGTTCTCTTTGTATGTTTTAAACTTCGAAAACCTTTCACAGTAGAGGTTATATGAATCATCTAGCTTTTTCTATTTCAAAATGTTTCACTGATCATTCATTATTAACTAAGTAAAATGAAGATAGCTATGATAAATTTTGATCTATCTCAAAGTATTAGAAAGGATATGAAAACATCTTGTTCATAGTACTAACTTTTAGATGACATATGACAGTACAAGTCCAGTTTTTTCACTGTCACATACAATAAGGCTCTTAATAATCCAATCACTTATTATTTTTTTTCCCAATTCCTAGGCACTAATAGTTTCAGACTGCTCTGCCACTTAGCAGAAACAAATTCAAACAATATAACCATGAAAGGACTGGATGTGGGTGACAGGAAGCCTATCAATGCCAGAGATTAGGATCCTAAAAAATGTCTAGTTCTTTTCGTAATTAATGTAGGTTCTCTAAACAGTTCTACATACATCTATGCCTTGATGTCAACGCTCTGGCAAGGGAATAAGAAGTCTGTGGCTGCTGTTAGATCTGGGAGTCATGTCTTTCAACACATCTCAGTAACTGGTGCTCTTTTACTAAATATACTGCAATATAACTGTACACAAAACTTGAAATGCTCCTTTTCAAGCAGCTGAACACAGGAATAAAACACAACCTAGAGAAGAACCTTATTAACCCAGAAAAAAAAAAGGGGTTGGTTCATTTTAGTGAGTCAAGATCCTGGCTACATCTTGCTGCTCGTCATTTGGCTATCCAGGCAGATGGGCCAGACTGAAGTTCACGGGGCCGCTTGAGATGTACTACCAACCGAACATGTTTGGAAAAAGCTGTCACACTATTATACTCATTTACATCTTAAAATGCTTTCAGTTTCATACAGCTACACTCAGCTTGGGTTCTCCAGGGCCAGAGGGGATCAGGCCTATATGTAAGGGAAGCAGACAAGGACAGAAGTTGTGCAAAGCTGTCCATGGACTTATTAAGAGCTTGATTATGTACCAATGAAATCAACAGGAGTTTGGCTCTTGTTTGCAATGAGAGGTGGATCAACGCTTTATGCCAGCTGTTCCCTGCTGGGTAGGGATAATCCCTTTGAAACTAAATATTTAACTTGTTCTCACTCTGTTGTTGTAAGAAGGCTTCCCATGATAATGCTTTCATGAGAATTAAAAGGTGTGTCCCATTTTTTTTCTTACAACGCCCCCCTCCTGTAGCATATAGTTCCTGATCCAAACAAAAAACCCCCCAAAAACCAACACCCTGCTATTAAAGCATGTGGATTTACAAAAAATGCCACAGAACTGAGTTACAGAGTGGATCACCGTTTTGTTCCACTGGCCATGAGAGCACTTCTTGCAGTTTCCTCAGCCAGAAGATGCAGCAAAGAGGCACATTAATTCAAACAGCTACAACTGAAGTGGGATCCCACGGGCAGAAGTAAAATAACTGAGGTCCCTGCAGGCAAATAAGAAGATGATAAAAAAAATAAACTTCCAGCATTCATGAAGGAAGTCACGAAGTACAGAGTGTGGGAAAACTATTGGAGAGACAGGAGCTAAGGGAGGACAGTATTAACAATAAAATCAGATATGTGGGTCCTGCAGTCTGTATCTGAGTACAGCATTTAGTCTCAGTTGCCGTTTCTGTGTTTTGTTTTTATGTTTTACAGAGGTTCTGAAACATGTCTGAAGCTGCCCAGGTTGCTCTACAGACCAGCAGCACACAGTGGCTACTTCTAGCCCTTGCACATGTTAGTCAAATTCAAAAAGAATGTGAAAGTTGGGCCCATTTACATGAGCTCTCAGTTTGGTTCACTCCCTCTCACCCCTCTGGCTGAGGTCCATTTGGCTAATAAACCTGGAACATAAAGTCTGCTAAGTTTTATAAAGCAATTATTTAACTTAAAAATTCTCTTCTCTTGCATTTTAATGAGGTTTTCATAAAATATAGGGTCTTCGACAACATCCAGAGAACTTTTGTTTACTCCATAAACCATGACACTTTTTGAAAAGCTCTAGATGACTTAAAGAGAGGAAACTTCCAGTGTCAGAGTTGTTTGGTCTGGCAACTGGGAACTGAGCTTTCTGTAGAGTTACATCCTCCAGAAGCAGGAAATGTATGGAATCATTTGAGCTTAAGAGACTGTGACATTTTTATAGAATGAAAGGAGGAACTGAGAGATACAATGACAGAGCCGGGAGCTGCAGCTGGCTGGCTGTTCCACGGAGCATTCCCCTTATAGATTTTTATGACTCTCCTAGCCCTAATATTAAACACTTGACCTTTTTGTCAAATACTATTTTAGATTATTAGGTTGGATGATTAGTTACTAAACATACCATCTACAGTAAATAGGAAATTGTGTAGTCTGATGCTTCAGTCTTAGAGCTTTCAGGTATTGGTCCCTTGGTATTTAACATCAGAATGCTGAGTGCCTTATATTAACTTAAGTCATTTGGTAAGCAAGAAGTGCACAGCATTTTCACATAGGGCAGAGGGATTTCTGAGGTAGCACCAGAATAGAGACGTCTTCATTCCCTTGCCTCTCCTCACTCAACTCATAGCTTTAAGGAGAATGCTGTAAACATAGCGAAGTCAGGAATAGCCAGGAGCTAGCTCGTGCCAAACAATACACCCTAATCTACAGCCTACAAATAAGTGCATTTACCTTTTAAAGTTCTGTAAACCAGCACTTTGCAAATGACTCTGCCCTGTGCCTCTCTCCCCGGTGAACTCTTGTATTCATCCTCTCCCCTCTGGCATACAAAATTGTACTCATGTTGGAAGTAGAATTAATCATTTGCTTTTTTACCTCTCCCTCCTAGCACCTTCATACCCCAGTTTGGGAAACCCTGCTGTAAACTAAACCCCTCCCTCCCATAAATCCCACCTCAAATATTTGGATTTAAAGGCATGTGGCTACAGACAGCATGACCCTGAATTTGTGAATATTTACAATAGTTTTGGAAGACAAAAAAGATCAAAAGTCTTCCTAGAACCTAAAATGGTTTTAATAGGATTGGATCAAAATGCTAGTGCAGAAACATCTATCAGCCTTAGAGGACAAGCTGCACGAAGAAGAAAAAGGAAGTTTATTAGTAAACATTGTGGAACTTATTTAGAAGAGCACCCTGTGGAGTCCATGTAACACATTTGTAGTGTACAAATTCAGCTTGGACATAGAGAGATTTAAGATTTGGGTAAGTGATTCCTCATTACCAGCAGACCTGCTTTATTTCCCAGTAGATTGGACTGGTTCTGATCTCAGTCCTAAAATGTAAGACCAGTACAGCTCCAGTCACTTCAGAAGAATCATTCCTGCCTAATACCAAGATTACAGTTGGTCCACTTGATTTAATAAACCAGCTGCTCTAAATCTTAGCATAGATTTCCTCTCTGCTAATACAGGATGGCACTAGTTAACCAAGTAAAATCCAAGGACTCACCCATTTATGTGGGCAGTGGATGAATAGAGTAGACTGCAGGATTCAGCCTCAAATTTACAGAACTGTAATTATATTTTCTTTGATTACACTCTAATCAAAGAGACAGACTATACACAAACCAGATAATATGACCTTTCTGCAGTTTAACTTCTTGGCAATTAAAACAGGTGTGTTTGAGAACTACAAGAATTAGGAAAAGTTAAGAAAAACTGCAAAATCAGCCCTTCTAAAATCACACAGTGTTGAATGGTTAATGAACAGCAAACACCACCATGCTCCTATGACTGCTGTCCACTTTGGTCTTTAACAATAATAACAAAATATTACTGAAGCTGAAGATACTCCACTGCAGTTAAAGCATGGTTCTTCAGCAAACAAATGCATCCAAAATAAACTGCTGTGCTCCAGCATCTGCCAAATTGAGTTTCTCCCCTCTTTCCAGATGCCCTCTGTTTGCTTCACCTCTTGGTACACACCAGTGCAGTGATACGTGACAACGTGAGGCTTAGGGCAGTTCCTAGACATTGCCTCCAGAATGGGAACGACCTGAGACTGCTCCACAGTCCTGAACAACACCAACCTGCAACAGCTGAGAATTTGCTCCTCAGGCATCGTACAGATACTTGCTGATCTTAGAAAGTCACAGAACAAGAAAGCCTGGTTGCAGGCACAGCAATGCCACCTGCTAGATCCTTCATTACAGAAGGGAGTGTTTGAAGCCTTAGACATTCATTCCTTGATTACAAGGTAGGTCTCTACAGCACAGGACAACACTGAGAGAGCTTTTCTGGTCTGACCACAAGAATAAGCACATGCCTATTTATCTCAGTGCTCTGCTCCCAGCTGCTACACCCAACTCATTGAACCCACCTGCTTCAGCTACCTTTATGCTTTGAAGAAGTTCACATCTGCCCTAGTTGGAGAACCAAAGTTCTGAAATCCATAGGCAAAGTGGTGATTGATTCAAATGCCCTTTTATACATGGATCTTGATGTAAATATAGTCAGTCTTTGTCCATGTTCAGCTCCAACATCAGTAGTGCAGAAATGGGCATGAAGAAGAAAAACCAATTAGCAAGGAAAGACAAAGTAAAATAGTTGTGCCACATATAAGATATTTTTATATATATATATATTTCTATATATTTTATAAGATGTTTAGTTCTTTTTATTGCTGCCTCTCCAATCCTTTTGTCTAAGCTATTGACACAAAGGAGATAAAACAAGGATTTGTTAGAACACAGCAGGTTCACTGGCATCATTTAAGATTTTGGCTCAGGAAGTAAAATCAGGGCTGTTTATGCCACAGCTGGCCTTGGATCATTGGTTTTGCTACCTTACCTAATCTTTTTGCTAAAGTAAAGGAATTCTATTTCTGTGTAATTGCAGTATTGCCTTGACACTTGAAGTCCATGGAGCTCTTCCAGGACTACCTGAGTGCAGAGCAGAGCAAGAATGTAAAAACCCATTATGGTTTGGGTGCTTAAAACAGAGAATCATATTTAGGTTTCTGTAATGCTCTGGACTATGAAAAAAACCCAACAACAAGCCAAACCAAACAAAAAAAAACCCCAAAAAACAAACAAGTGACATAGGCATAAACCAGTTTCAAACACATAAAATTTGCCATCTTAACCACTTATATCCTAAATCAGCAATTTTCTAGTCTGTATGGCTTATCAGAGGACTTCTGTAGTAGCCTTTTACTGCATTAGCTGTATCCCTGAAAAGCCACTTCTAAAATGGTGTTACAAGGATGATTTTTTCCCAAATGGGTTCAAGTGAAATAGTGGAAGTTAAACACAAAAGTCCATAGCAGAATGTCAGTAGCAGAGCTGCAAAGAGTATGGCAAGACTCCTGGCACCCAGATGCAGCAGGCCAGACCATGACAACTCCCCCAGCTCAAAACCATTCAAATTACTTAGCTGTCAATCACAAAGTAGGACAGAAAGTTCTTCGCAGCAGTTAGTGGACATCAGCCAATTATCTGTAGAAAATTATGTGATTCGTTCTCAGAACTGGAATTAGGAAACAACTGGATTTCACTGAATCAGTCTGTAGTCCTGAGTACTCCAAAGCATGCCATGCCCACTCTCCCTCTCTTTCTATCTGAAGAATTGTGTTTCTCAGCGAACCCAACAACATCCACTGGCTTTCTTAATGCAAAATCTTTCTCTTGAGAGTGAGGGAACTATTCCACATAATGAGAAATCAAAATTCAGATTCCATCTCTAGAAGACCATTTCCCAGTTACACCATTTCAGCTTTTGTTCTCATCCTGCATGGTTTTCAAGCACAATTTATCAATTGTGATATATCTTATAACCTCCCATAGTCAATCAGACTTCTGGATGTTTGCCCTCTTCAGTATTACTCAAGGAGTCTAAGTGGTTTTAGTTGGTATGGAACAAACACACACAGATATCTGATATAAATCATTATGACCTTTGGCCAAAACATATGTTTTAGCTGTGGGCTTATTTTGCTATGGCTCACCATTTTTTCCATTACATCTAGCAGAAAGGATTACACAGGCTACATTTGCTGAGAAGCAGTTTTCTTATAAATCAGGCCAAAACACAGTGGCTCAGCTTCCTCAGTGAGGATCTTCAGGTCTGCATTGCAACCAGATATGTCCCAGGCACCATCTGCCTGTCTGTGCAAATGTCAGCACAGTCACACCACTGCAGCCAGGACGTCTTGAGAAAACAGTTAGTCATGCTGAGAGAGTCTAATCTCCTCAGACACAAAGTTCTAATGATAATTATAACAGGTCCATAGCTCAAAAAAAAATGAGAACATGCATATATAAGGAAAAAAAGTTGACACATGGGAAGTGTAAGGTGTTATAAATATAGTTGCTGGAATTAACACAACGTGTTATACGCTGAAAAGCAAAGCATAGCAAAATGCCTTTTTAAAACACAAAAGCAAAAACTTTGCCTTTACTCACTGGTGTTTCTGAGCTATTTATGCTCAGTCCAGATCCTGTCAGCTTATCACAAGCTGCATGTTTTCATTGCAATCTACTGCACAGCATCATTCCAGCTTAGCTGGCATCTGTTACGAGAAAACGAGATTGATTTCACTTATTTGCTTCACATCTACTCTACATCAATTCCTGTATTTAGAACCCTCTTTCTCTCTGTAATGTTGGTGGGATGGTAGTGGTGGGCCAGCTTCAACACCTCACTCACCCATCTCCTTCTGCGCTTAGGCACCTATCGGTCCCTATGCATTTGGTGCAAAATGCACCTTTTTTCAGGCCTGAATATTTCACTGGAATGGTTTATGTCTTGTCCACCAAATATCACAGCAGGAAAGGGAGAAAGATCAGATGGACTTACTAATAAGGCTTTATTTTGAAAAGTCTTCCAATGGTGCACCCGGGGCCTCCAGGACACCCTCCCTGTGGTTATGCTGAAATGGCTGAGGAAGATGAGCTAACCAGATCCTGGAGTATTTATTTTATTTCTATTATTACAGCTGAGGCATGTGACAGGCATATATAGTCATTTTGGTGCAGTTTTGTCATCACTGATGACAGAAAAGAGAAAATGTGACATACGAACAATACAATAATATGTTTTTTAAATGAGAATCAAAGACCTTTCAAGTCTGGATACCACATAAATTGCTATTAGCAGATCTGGTATAACAAGGATACACTCCAAACAAAATGGCGGGGCATTTAAGCTAAATCTTGTTTGGCACAGTGCAGGTTGGAACTCCAGATGGACACAAGCCTGGGGGGAAAGACACATCTGCCTACAGAGTAATTGCTAATAGTGAAGTGAGGTTTTATATCTTCTTCCCCCATTCAGCCACTTTATCAGAGGGTTCTACCTCCCCTTTTTCACACAAGGGTCACATCACTTCACCTGTTATTTTTCCTGGTTGATTAAAACAACTAAGTGACTACCTGTTCGTCCCCATGATCTATTAGGGCAGCTCTCATTGAGACACCTCTGCAGATGATCAGCTGTGCTGAACGTTCTCACTCGGGACTAAAATTCCTAAACAAAATATACATTTATTCTTCCAGTTAATAGTCAGATTATAGGTTCTGTCTGGTGACATTAGCAATTTTACAGGAAAGGTGGGAAATTTCTGTCATGGTATAGTTACATGACTTCATACAGACCCACATACATACACATACATAGTGTAATACATTATTTTAACTTAATATTGCTAATTCTTCCTGTGCTTTGCCACTGCATCTGAGTCAGACCACAGTCCAGACATGATGTCTGCTTCCTGTTGCTGTTTCACATTGCTGCTGTGGCAAAATGGCTGGCAGGAGAGAAGAAAGACTTTGAAGTGTTCTGACAATTTCTGTCAAGAAGATCCCAGAAGCATGGATAAATGTTTCTTCTCTCCCAGAACTCACAGCTTAAAGTACCAAAGGGTTCACTGCTGTTACCTTTCTTATTCAAAACCCATATGAAATCACTAGAGGATATTGTGAAGTGGCTTAGGCTACAATGTCATCAATATCCTGATGACACCAAGCTCTAAGTCTCCTTTTCATTGAAGCCATATGTTACAGCTTCCTTGTGTCTGGCAGAGATAAGACATGGATGAAAGCCAGTTGGCTGAGGCTTTCTCTAGATAAGATGAAGGTAGTGTATGGGTTTGGCAAGGGAGAAGTGTTTTGAGTTGACAAAAATCTGCTTTCAAAGTTGAGGGAGATTCCCATTGTCAAAATGCCTCCTACCTCATCCTGAAGTCCCAGCAGCAAAAGTGACCCAAATCCATTTGCTTCTTACTAGACTTTACTCACTAGGTGCTAACTGGGTTTCAGTTGACCAGTCTGTGCTGTCCAGGTGCACAAGGTCCTAGTACGTCTTTGTCACTACTTTCAGATATTGTCTAGCCTACTCATAAAGATGTCCAGTGACAAAGCCCCTATGACTTCCTGATCTACTGCAATATGCCACCAGATCCCTAAGGACATAACAATGGTAAGAATTAACTCATGTATTTCTTACCATAATTTTAGCATATTGGTACTTACTTTCCTCAGGAACATATTAAAAGATTATTCTCCTTTTCTTCGGAGCAGTGTTTCTCATGCACTTGAAAAGCCACATTATCTTCTTTAAGACTCTTGTTTAGGTTAGACAATCCCAGATCATTCAATCTTTCCTCGGAAATCATTTTTTTCAGACTTCTGATTATTTTTACTCTCTTCTCCAGCTGGACTGTATTGCTTGAAATGCAAACCCCAAAAGGAGGTCACAGTAAATCAAGTGACATCTATTAAATATAGGTAGGTAGGAGCACAGTTTCTGCTCCAGGCCCTTCTGGCATATTTATTGGGTGGAGGATCTTTGCTTGTTATCTTTTCTGCAATATGATAAGTATGCAGCTTGACTGCACTCAGCCCCACCCCCCTCCCCAAAATTACACTTAGATAGCACAGAGACACACAGGTCAATGCAAATACAATAAATTCTACACTCATTTTCCAAATTCACGGCAACATTTGATGTTTTGGGTAACATCAGCTTCCTCTAAGATGTCCATCCTTTTTGCTGGCAATTCAGAACTCTCCTCTTAATTGTTGATCCTGCCTCCCATCACACCAGCTTCCTTTGACCTTAGTCCCACCATTAAGTGGAACCCTTCTGCTATAAAGCATTCTTTCCTGATCTGCTCTCGTGTCCAAAGCTGCTGATTCTTTCAAAAGCTTGAGTCTTTATTGCCCCTTTTAAAGCCTTCCTTAGATCTAGCAGAAATTTCTATTGCTCCATTTTCTCCCCGCTTCCCCCAAATGAAGAAGCAGAAAGAATTAATTTCCTCAGCCCATTGGACTAGACGACCATGAAGGTTAATACTCTATCACTGTCCCTCATCCAGCTGGCATGGGACATGTCCCTGCCGATTCTGCAATGCAGCCTCTTCACGAGCCCAGCTAGAAGCCATAAATTGGATACAGATACATGTATCCACCAGCCACCACAGGATTGCCCTTGGTCATGTTGTGTGGATGAGGGAACTGGGTTCATCCCTTCCAGAAGCAGACTTCATCATTTGCATATGTCTCTTGTCTTTTTATTTCCACCGTGATACACTGCCACTATGGGATTACTCTGGAAGCACAGAGGGAGCCTTCTCAGAAGCTTTTGACTAATACAGGATGAGGCTGCTTACTCTGTTGCAGGGCAGAGAAAAATAAATTAAAAAGGACAAATTACATGTGTTCTCCATACTTTGCATGAGCTGCCAAATTCATGCTGGCCTGAGTACGTTGATGCCTGGCTTTCTTCAAGAAAAGTGGATCAGGGACATATTCTCTGATTTGGTCAAAGCAGCTCTGTAGGCAGAGCACTGCACCTCTTGGTAAGGCTCCCTTTTGTGTCCAATAAAAACGGGACTCGGAGAGTCAGAAACTTTTTGGCAAGTAAGTAAGGCTATATTAAATGAAGTTTAACAACAAGGAGCATGACCAAACAAGAGCCATGCTGGTCACTTCTTAATTACGCTATCTGCTAAAGAGACAGGCAGTATTTATGTAAATTACACAGACTCCATGTAGGACAAAGAAGTTACTATTCTTCCTCCCTCTCCCTTAATGAAATTTATGATTCTGCAATTTATTAAATCCTTCCCTCACATTTGGAAATAAAAAAAAATAATAAACTTCAAGACACCCCCAGAGGAGCACAAGAGGCAGCCAGCTGATGCAAAGAGCATGCCAGGGTTTTATGCAGGAACTAGGAGTATTAAAAAGGGGAAACAGATACTTTGGAAAAAATCCTGATAGTGTTGGTGTTCAGGTTAGGTTGTCCAGGGAGAGAACTAATGTGTTCTCAAATCATTACTGTGGATTTTTGGTGACTGTAGTGCCATTCATGAAGCAGTTACCCAGATCTGTAGCATGAACAGCCAAGATCTCATGGCTTTCTGATTAGATTTTAAGGGGAATGCTGTGGGGCCCTCATGGTCTGTGTCTTGGAATTACGAACCGTGCAGTGACCATCTTAGTACTTAACAGATAAATGCATTTAGTATAAACAACGGTCCTGAAGAACTGCAAGCTTTGTTATCTGCACATCAGAGCCTTTTTCAGTGTTTTAAGGAAAGAGTATATAAATATGCAGACCCTGAGGTTTACACAGAAACCTCTGGTTAAAAAGAAATGACAACAGACTCACACTCGAGGGGAAAGGGCAGTATGGCTAAGTGCAAAGAACAGCTGGGGTATATGTAATGTTACAGTTATTTTTCTGCACTTTCTCTAGGATGAACCAAAGACCTTGTTTTGCTGGATGTTGAATGCCCTGAAGTCCCATTACACATCTCAGGAAAGGACTTTAATGGTTTTATTGGGACCCATATCTGCACATATAACATGGCCTTTGAAGATGAAAGGATTTTTTTTCCTCTGCTTCCATTTGTTGCCTCTTGGTTGACATGTTCTTATATGGACACTCAGTCCCCAGATACCTGTTGCCTAATCAGGGACATCAATAACATCCTCAGTGGGAAAACTCTGGAACACCTATGAAAGTCAGAAGTGTGAAGAATTCATCTTAGATGATGCAGATGCAGTCACTGCTGTATGATCAGATAAGCAACATTGCAAGTTCATTTTTGTATGCTAAATAAAATAAAAATGTCAATATTTACACATAACCTTCAAGGCTCTTACATTTGCAGCTCTTTAGTATTCAGTACGGACCACGTTTTCTTTAGTCCGTTACCAACAGCTTGGAAATTTAGTTAGAGGATGAGACCCAAATGTTCCTCCAAATGTTGTTTCCAAATGGTCATCTTGAAAAATGCTGCTTAAAAGGATGAAACCTTTATGTGAAGATATAAGAGCCCATGCACAGAGCAATATAAACTGCAGGGAAATCATCTGAAGATTAAAACCACTAATGATAAAGATATTACTGTTAGGCATAGTTTAATTTGTTGGTAACTAAATCACCAGAGGTTTTTTATAGGCTGCTTGGAACCTGACTATTGTGTACTGCACATTCAACCTCTAAGTGTACAGTGACACAAACAAATAAAAGCCATCATAACAGTTGAAATGTAGTTAGAGACACAATTGAGAACATCTGTATTGTAAGCAGAAATAAATTAGAAATACTGAAGTGTTTTGTAGCTGTGAAACTGAGGGATAAAAAAATAACCTACAGCACCTGGATTAAGCAGTTATAAATAATGTATAAAGGAAAAATCTCATTACCCCCTGTGTAAACTCCCCCCCAATGAAATATATTTTATGAATGTTGCATCACAGTAATAAATGCAGCATTTGTTTTCCCCATAAACTTTCCATTTCATGACTATAAGATAGTTTGGATTTGGAAATAATGGCCAGTGAATGTACTGTTTGCAGGATTAGTTTCCCTCAACAAGCAGCTTTGAACTGACCTTCAGTTTTTTGGGCTAAAGAGCAGAGACTTACACAAGCTTAGTAGAACTCATCTTTGTGCCTACAAACTGTGTCAGTGTTCTCCTCTTACGACAGAACCATACTATATAAACAAGTCCAATAGCACCTCTAGAGAGTATTTAGACTCTGAGCCTTGAATGTTATAATTGCCTGATATCATGAAAGATTTGATGAGATTATATTAGGTAAAGACTAGATATGAATGTGGAAAATTTTCCCTTTGTAAAAAAACAGGTCTTATAGCAGGATGCTGCATGCTGCAGGATACACAGCTTCTACTTACATTAAAAAGAGCAAGTGCCAGTTTCCAGTTTTTCTTTGCAAATATTCATAGTTTTGTGTAAAGATGCCAGGACTGATTCCTCTCTTGTGTTAGCTTTGCACTGTCTGCTTTGCTGAAGTACTCAACAGATCTATTGTAGATTCAGGCAGTGTGTTACTGTCAAATTGCACCATTGGCTTTTCTCTTGAAGATACCTTGATTCCTCACGTATGAAAAGGGGTCAGCTTCCTGATGATCCAGGGCAGCACTCACTGATCCCCACAGGTGAGTCCCTGAATGATCTGTACACCTGATACACAATCATCACAGGCTGGCAAAACAGGGGTCAGAATGGGGGTGAGAGGCTACAAAGGAAGTCAGCATCCAGAATCAAATTGAAAGATTTGATTACAGATTACAAATTAAAAGGACAAGAACTTCCCACAGGCTGAGAGAGACAAAATGTCACGAACAAAAACATTATAAAGTTAGGTTTGAGTCCAGAGTGCTTTCCCTTTATGATTAATGATTGGGCTCAACAAGGATGGGAAGGGCAAAGCAAAGTTCCTCTTGAACTAGCTTAAAAATGCCACAGCTAAAGAAAAAAAATAGGAACATCAATTTAAAAAAATAACAAAACAAACCCTCTCTACTAAAAATGTAAAGGTCAGGAAAGATTTGGGTGTTTTTAAATGCTGTCTTGAAGAAATTTCATAAAGGTTAAGATGTCATGTAGTTTCAGAGTTATGGGCACTGGAGGGGGGTCCTTGAGTGCCAGCTATTCCTCGGGCCACCCGGTGACTGTGAGCTGCAATGACAGTGGACAGCGGGAGGCTGGCGGATCAGAAGCTATCACTGTGCCACTGGGGAAAACCCACGTCTTGCTCCCCAAAGAATGAAGAGTTGTATGAATATTTCAGCATCTGAGATTCAGGCAGTGGATAAAATACAAACCCATGCTTTAAATAACATATAAGGGTCTAATTTAAATTGCCCAGAGCAAACACATTCAGCATTCAGGCTCTTAACTCAGTGCACTGTGCCTGGGAGGAGCAGGAGGCATGGTAAGGACATTACTCAGAGCCGAAGGAGCTCCTGGTGGCAGCCTACCCTGCGCAGTTCAGTAGCTCCGTACAACATGTGGATTCCTTGCGGTTAAAGAACCCTGAGGGCACACAATCAGGCAGGATAGAACAGGAGCTGTAATGCTTCTTTTTCCAGGTGTTACAGATGAGAGCAAGAAAGCCAACATGACTGGGGAAGAGTTTGGAGGGCGAATTTTCCTTCACCTGCACTCTGCTATGCCCATTTGGCAGTTGCTAGGCCAGCTCCCTCCTCCTGCAGGCTCCTGTGCCCTGATCGCATTTAGCACTGACTTGGCCCTCCTACCTCACCTATCTCATTCTCCAGTTCCCCCTCTCCCCCCGGTGTTTAGTTCCCTCATACATCATTGCTGTTTTGTATGAACTACAGCCACTGAAAACAGCCCAGACATTGTGGCTTGACAGCTACCATGAGGCCCGATCCTCAACCCTCTCTCTGGCACCATTGCACTGCTCAAGGGAAGAGCAGAAGAAAAAGCAGGTCTGTGGCCCTGAGGACTCCTTGGATTGTGAGGTCTTGCTCAAAAATCTCTTGCCCCTGCAAAGGCAATATAGTAAAGACA
Source organism: Manacus candei (assembly GCF_025592945.1). NCBI lineage: Eukaryota > Metazoa > Chordata > Aves > Passeriformes > Pipridae > Manacus > Manacus candei. Next base: position 12,341,638 of record NW_026138053.1, read on the forward strand.
GGGCAAAACACAGCATCAGAAACCTGGATTGCCAACCCTGGGATAGGAAGAGGAGGAAAGTAGCCTAACTTAGTTTTCCCAGCCCTTCCTCAGTCAGATACCATGTGTAGCAGGGTATGGCTACAGGTGTGTGTAGCAGAGTATGCTATGGGTCTGACTGCTTGCCTTTTTTACTCCTTGAAGAATGTCATGCAAAATTACAGTGCTGTATAAATAGTTATTATTATAAATAATAATAATGGCACCAAAACCTCCCCTAGTAGTGTGTTTCTCTCTCCTTGGTTTACATAACTGCCTTCTTCCTCAAAAAACATCCTCCAAAAGTTGCTGTTTTTTCTGCCAGTCTAATATATGCAATTATTCCTCTGAAAAGCTGAAATACTCTGCTTTAGGTAGTAAAACAGGAGGTTAGCCCAGTAAGTTTAGATACAGCAGCAATGCAACTAACTAGTAATTATTCTTTACAGAAAATTAATGCATCTTTATCATTCTTGGAGAAAACTGAAAAATCGCACAGTTGAAATGATTCCTCACTCAGCAAACAAGGCATTTTCTTCTGTGGGATGTCCACTGTGTACATCTCTTTGTAGAAGACAGAAAACCCAGGCTCACGTGCACAGGCAAAGCAGGTCACAGCATCAGATCCCCTTGTCCTCACCTTCTAAGCACACACTGTGCATCCTCGGAGCCTCCCAGCTGCTGGCTCACATAAGCCTAGTTTTATTTATAGTTTCTCTCAATACAGAAAATGTATTAGAACACATTTGTCTTTTCCCCCTCTCTTTACTTTCAGAGACACAGATGTATATGTATACCTATATATGCATACACATGTAAAACATTCACATGTACCTTGTTCTTGAGTTTAGTGTCAAAATGATGTTGAAACATATTATTAGGGCATATTTTTCTATCTGAAACTGGCTAGATTTTCCTCTAACAGCTGCACTCTAGATTTTAATTAAATAATACCAGTTGTGCCTTATTTAACTAAGCCAGCACATCTTCCTTATGTTCGGGTATATTAATTTTTTTTTTAATTAATAGGCTTGCATTTTGATTGGTATCACTCTATAGCTAAGAAAACCTTCAAATCAGTGTAACATTACATAGGCATAGGAAGGGGCATTTTTTTTGGTCAGGGCAAATCTTGGCCACATTTTTAGCATGCTTAATTTAAGACAACCAGTTTGTCCCTGGAAAACAAATACAGGGGTAGTCAAACTCCTTGTACCTTTGGCTCTTTCATTTGCTGCTGCAAACCTACAGGCAACAAGCTGAAGGCCACCTTCCTAGGCATGTTCCCTTAGACCACAAAAAGCAATTAGTCTTTGGAGTCATCATCTCTGTTGCTGATGCTATTTAATCAAAATGGGGTTTTAGGACAATTCAGTATGTACAGTGTTTGGATATACTGATAAAAAAAATAAAAATTGTAATGGATCCCCGATCCACTCAGAAGCTCAGCATTTGCAAAACACCCTACAAAGGAATCAAAGTAAAGGTGTATTATCATCTTTGATATCCATGAATGACACCTGGGAAAGATCTTGTTCAAGTGAAAGATAACAGGAGGCTGAACAACTCCTTCCTTCTGGTAAATATTATAATTGTTTTCACTTCATGTTTTTTACCTGGGAAATGTAGCTCTTGATACACTTGCATCACAAAAAACTATGAGTGACCAACAAAAAAGCCTAGAGAGAGTAGAAGCAGGCCAAGAAAATTGTTGTTTTAAGGGAATAAGAAATCCCCTCAGCTTTAACCCCGTGAAGATTTTCTTGCTCCTTAAAAAAAGAGTCATACAGAGGGCTGCTGACACAGCAGCCTGCAGGGGTTTGGAGCTGCCCCTGTGAGCTGCACCTCTCTTGCATCACCTGCCTACCAAGCTCCATCACCAACTACCATCAAGTTAGTTGAGATCTACAGGATGAGCAGGAAATAGTATCTGAAAATAAACTTAAGGGGGGATACACCTTGAAAGCTATGCAAGTAGGTGGGACAAGCCCGGACCTGCACCTGTGGGATTTATAACAAGAAAAGCAGAGTGCACTTTCTGTGGAACTTTCTTATTGTCTTGTCCTTGGAGGTGGCAAATGACTTCTCTTCCATAATTGTCATATACGCCACTAGAGGACTAAACGAAGTACGCAGAGTATGCTACCCAGAACCTGCAGGGTGGAAACAGCCCCCTGCCTGGGCTGGGGAGAGGCAGTGGAGAACAGGAGCTATGACATACAAACAGGTACCTGCATGAGCAGCCATACCTAAGTCTGTAAGTTTAAGACAAATAAAATGTATGTATTTGCATCCACAGGGAAGAATTCTACCATATCTGAAAGAGTCATGAAGATTTTCTCAGCCATTGCACAATTTGTCTCCATGATACTACGCTTCCAGTGTCATGTACACTACATCCTATCTGTCATCGGAGTCAGCCTCAACAGCTGCTTGACATGGACCTAATCAAGACAGATATAAACCCCAGTAACAAAGGTATTGTTGCCCCCAAAGCAAAGTTGACACAATTGGCTGGCATGTTTATTTAAATGGCTCATATCTATCCTGTTAGCACATTCCAAATCAAAGTCCGCATTATTTATTTTAAAGTGAATTTTGGTCTCCTGCTCTCCTTTGTTTATGAATGTCTGTGTTTCTGACAGCTGACAAAGGGCATGCTGAAGATTTACAGTATCCACAGCTGGTTGTGTGGTGCAATGGGATTTTCCCCACATAAATTTGCTCTATAGGTCTCAGTCACAGAGAAAACTTCCCATTGAGCAGCCCTAGTGAGAGTTGAGTCTCGTGGTGAGGACCGCTTGCCTTGCCCTGGTATTGTTTTTCCTTTCACTGTGGGAAAATTGCTCTATGTCAAAGCCTAGTAAAAGCAATCCTGGGAGAACCTGAAGTCTGTCTTCAGGTGTGAAGAGGGGTGGTACTGGCTTCAGTGTGCTTCACACCCAGCCCAGCTGCATGATTTCAATTCCCACTAACTCTGACACCAGGGAAAATGGTCACATGGCTTTAAGTAGGAGTAAAATTTGAGGTTCCATATAGACTCTGTGTATTTATACCTGAGTAACTCCCCTGCCTAGTTACTGCTGTAACTGAAGAGATTCAGTCTAGAGACTCCTGCTTTTGCAAGTCCAAATCCTATCTCCTTTAGCAGGATGCTGCCTTGTACATCAATTGGAAAGGAGCAAGGACAGATGGAAAAGAGTCCATGAACTGAAATAGCCAGAATCTTTGGCTCCAGATCAAAAATGTATTATTTTTGGTCATCTTTTATCAATCTGCTTCACACTTTCCCAGTAGTGGCATGACATGTGGATCTATATTGTTCAAGAACTTCATATTTTTCCTTTATCATTAGAAACTTGGTGTTCAAAACCTTCATGAGATGGCTAAGGCAACATCACACTCTCTTTCAACTGCACACATGCCAAGAAGGAATGCTACACATTTGCAATGCTTATACATCACACCACATTACCTTTTAGTTTACAGAAATCCTCACTAAGACTATCAACACCAGGATGAGAAATACATAGGTGAGCTATCTGCAGGTGAGGACTGCACAGGAAGAGTCCTAGTGTAATTCTTGACTATTCCCAAGCACCCAGGGTTAAAATATGCTTGGGCATATGTCATGTGCTTTAGTAACTTCCAGCTCTTGCTTGCTAATTAAGATTTATTTGTCTTTACACTGCAAAATGATCACTTATAGATCTAGTAAATGGTATCATTGGATAAAGAGACACTTGTTAGTCATAAGACCTGACAAAAGCTAAGGAAAAAATAGAAAGACCCACACAAAAAAAAGCCCTAAAGAGAATAAAAGAAATATGCCAAGAGAAAACATGACACACGTACTTTATACATGTTTAATTTCTGTTGTTTTGGTTGGAAAACAGCTGCAGGTGTCCTCTAATTATATCACCATTTTCACAAATATCAACTGTCATATTTAATTTGTAACATTTACCATCCAGCCTTCTCAAACATCACACTTCTTTCATTACACATTTAGTGCCAGAGTTTCTAACATTCAAGCTAACTTTCAAGCTAGTCAATTAATGCATTATTTACAAGTGAAATGTTATTAAAAACAGATTCTTAATTTACTAATGATTTAGTAGACCCCAGGCAGTATTCCAATTTGTTTTTATTGAAATTGGAAGAACACTTAGAACAAAGGGGAAAGTAATGTCAAGGATATTTTGGCCTATTCATCTGTGCTGTACTTTCTGTGGTATTATGTCTACCCCTACATCTCCCCTCCCTTTTTTTTATATTGTATTTTTAATACATAACCTAACCAGTTACAGCATGATTGAGGGGAAAGGTCTATGAAAAATGAAAAACAGCACAAACACTATTGTGAGTTTTGTTTCTAAAAAGCACCAGGCAGTCTGGAATGACTCAATACACATGTTAACCATACAATACAGCATATTTTGATTTACAGCACTGTTCTAGCAGCACAGCAGGTTAAGAAGGTTAGAAGTCAAGGGAAATTAAATGTTATTAGCATTTCACCATTGTTGTGCTATACAAAAGTGAGTATGTAACTTTTCAAATGCCTTTTTAAACTCAAATTTGTTTCTGAGGCTTTTAGCCTGTCAGAAACTTTTAAGAGCACATGTGTGCTTCTTTGTCCTTTCCCTTTTTTGCTCCTTTTCCTCTCCTATCTGTGCCCATTCAGGATGTTCATTAAAGAATAATTCCACTCCTACCTTCTCTCTTTGCCAAACTGCCACTACCTACAATAACGCTGCTGTCATTAAAATGGTGACATTCACTTTTAGAGCCACTTAATACAGGAAATATCTGTGATCCAGTGGCAATAGTAATCAGTCACAAACACTAAGCTTCAGCATTTGAATGGTGACTGCGATAGTTTCAAGATACTTACTTCTTTGTGTTTGTTTTTGTGTGGGAATACATGAAACCAAAGCAGGAACTCATGATCAGTGTGTGCTTTACTCCCACAGGGTGGTTTACCAGCCACAGATATACTCAAACCACATAGCTTCAGTTTGGCTTTAAAGGAAAGGTAGGGGATACTTGTTTCGGGCCTCTGGCACTCGCAATATGAGAACACCTAGCTCAGCCCCAGGTGTGCACACCTCCCCTGGAAGATCTAGGTGTGGGTAAGGAGGTTGGGGTAGGGAATGTCTAATTTAGGCATAGTAGCTCCAGCAATCTTAGTGAGGCTAATGGGCAGGCTTACAGGTGCTTTCAGAGAGCAGATAGGGCGGGCACCAGATCTGGTTGTTTCTACTCCCATAAAGTCTGCATCAGGAGAAACTTCGAGTTTGTGGGCAAAATAGTACCACACCTAGCTAAATGAGAGCCAACCCAGATAAGTCTACACCGCTACTACCTCTTCTAAAGTGATGTGAGAGGCAAAGCTGAAGCCTCTTTGTGCCTCAGACTGTCATTTGTAAAACAGGGACAACATTGCTGCTGTACCTTGCAAAGCTGATACAAAGATAAATTCAGCAATTATCTGGGACAATCTCCTTTATTATGGCAACTGGACTCCCCCAAATCAGGTTGATGGATTGGTGTCTTTCCCTACCAACTCCTGGTGTATTTGGAAGACCTCCTGTAGGTGACAATCTCTTAGTGTTGGGTGTGAAGTCAGATGTACCAGACGGATCATGAAATGACCCTTTACTGATAGTGCCACAAGAGCTGCTATCTGTGCCCTGCCCCTGGTCCCTGTAGGTTACTGGGTGCCCAACACAGCACGAGTTTCAATGTACAGGGGGCCAGATTGGCTGTGCATGGCCCTCACGAGCCTTGTGGCCAAGCCTTCTGCTGCTTTGGTCCCTGACCACATGAGGCTTATTCTTTGATGAAGCCACAGCGGTCCTGTGGTTGATCCTCATCTACCTCACCAAAGGTGCTGACATCCAGTGCTGACACAATCCACCTCCAGTGGCTGGTTCAAAGGACGGTCAGGAGCCTCCTACAAGCATGAACCCAGCTAGCTTAGCTTAGGTGGAGGAGGTAGGGGCTCTGGATTTACAGGCTCCTGCTCTCACTTCTGCTGATGAGCTGTTGTGCTGGATCATTGCAAAAGAAGTCATCAGAAAGTTTGAGACTTTGCAAACTAATGCTGTGTTTATTCAACTTTCCAATCATTCCTTTCTACTATCTGTGTTTCACATACCGTGAAACTGCACTACACTGTGCAACTGAATTAGCTGTACAGTGACTCAAAGGCATTAAACAATGACTTTGATATTTTAAGTACTGTCTAGGAGGGATTTTTAATTCCTTCCTCATAATGAAACAAGCAACACAAGAAAAAAACCCCACAGTTACACAACCCTGAAACATTGATTTTCTTTTCCATCCTGGGTAGACCCCTCTGACACAACAGAAAAAAAATATCCTTAAAGCCTTCAGCTTGTTTAGCAGCAGAATAAAAATAAAACAAGCATTGACACACAATTTTAATGCCATTCAGTAACACAAGAAATAAGTTATTAATCCATCTTCTAAGTTCACAGCATGTACTCAGAAATCAAATCCTATGTGAACTTTCTGATACTGTTGAGTCTATGGGCAGAGATGTCCATCCCTCACCAGCTGCAGATACATCTGCTGAAACAGTCACTGCCCCACATATGGGGCTGGTTAGCAAAGCCCTGGTATTTGAACTGTTCAGGGTGAACCTATTCATTGTGATTGTGACAGGTTAGGGAGTGGCCACTCAAACAGCTTAGCTGGCAGCTTGGAAGAAGATGCTAACTTTTGGCAAAGGAGTGGTGACAAGCTGCTGGAAGGAAGACAGCCCCACTGCTGGCACATCAACAGTTGGAAGAGGATCCACACTGAGCCTCAACTCCCTGCTATTTCCCCTGCAGAACTGTGAAGAGGAAAAAGAGGAGATGGCTGTGCTTGGACTCACTTGGTCAGCAGGAGCCCCAGAGCGGCGCTGAAGCAAACAGCTGCTGTGTGGACCACGGAGCTGAGGTCGGCCCAAAAAGCCACCATCAGCTCACAGACAGCAAGGGGATCAGCTGCCACTATGGCACAAACAACACTGAAGGAGAGCCAGTTCTGCCCTGACAAAAGACTCTCCACATGTGTCATTGCTGGAGACGGTATTGGAAGTGGGGGCGAAAACAGGGAAAAATGAGTGAAGAAATGCTATGAAACTACCGGTATTAGTGGCTAAGAGCACAGGGCCAGGCACCTAAGTGATGACTCACATCTGACAATAAATACATGTTGAAAGCTTGTTTGACTTTCACAAAGGGGTTTAAGCAAATATTTGTGTGTTCATTAGTCTTGAGCAACACTTTATGGCATGAGATTCATTAAGCCTTAACATATATCTGCAAGTGAGATATTTGGTTGTCTTACAGATTAAGACACAAAGCAATGTACACTGTTTACACACAATGGCCTTGAAATACCTGTAATGGAGTGAGATACAGTTATTAGACACTGGCATTGTGAATCTTCATTCTCTTGAAGGTTAGTTGGGACGCCATGTCTCTGAAGATAAAGCCTTAAAGGGCCCGTTTCTGCTTGTGTCTCTGCATCAACTTTCAGATTCCCTGACTAGTCTTAAAAAGCAGATGAATGAAATCTGCTTCATGAATTAAATTATACCGGTAGGGAAAGCCACTGCCTGTTATAGATCGAGTTGTAGAGAGTGTATCACCCCTCACAAACTCCTCAGGACAGATCATAGGACAAACAGCTGTGTCCTGCATTTGGAAAATGAAATTCGAGTAGGAACTCCCTTCCCCAAATATCCTGAGGTGACAGCACCGCAATCACAACAAGTTTTTGTGTTAAAAGATTGCCATCAAGCTCCGGAAAGTGTCGGTGTGTGGGCATCCTTACATTCCTTTTGTGCTCACTGGAGCCTGGGGCAGCAGCCTGCTGGCCCACCCCTGCCACAAGGTAGAGCGGTTGGTGGGCTGTGCTCAGGTCACTTGTTGAGCTCTGACTCAGGACTTGTTAGGGTAGCTGGAAATGAGGAAGACCCATCATGCCTCTTCTGGTGGTTGTAGGACACACTAAAAAGAGCTCCCTCCTTTACAGCTACTTTGTACTATTTATGCTATATAAGGCATTCCAGCAAAAAATGAACTTGGACCTATGTATTTTCAATCTACAAAGCAGACTGGGAAGCTATTGTGACCAAATCCTCAGTGATGTAACACTGACTTCAGCATAACTATCCTGATTTATACCTATCGAAACATAACTATTCTCAAGTGAACAAGTTACACTTTGCCTCCTCTCTCTGGCTATTTTTTTTCCTGTGAGCAGTGCTGCACAGTATAATGTTAGATGTGATGAGGGTCAGCAATAACATAATCACAGATCTGAGGTCTCCAATTTATGCACCTCTGTGTCTTCACCTCATCTCACCAAATGATAACATAAAAGGTTACGACGTGCAAAGCAAAAAGCCCAAGTTGTTAACTTCCTGAACTTGAAAATATTACATTCCTAAAATTATTGCAAGCACAACATACTTGACATTCTATACAGCTGATACGAATGGAAGATGGCATGCAAACACTCTACAATATAGTGGCATTAATATAATAAAAGCCTTATGCCTATATTCTGTATGACAAAGAAACCTGTACGTTACTTGACTTGGTGTAATTCCTGTCATTATTTCAGATGTACACTAGTGACAATGAAGAAAACTTCTTTTTGGGGGAAAATGATGACCAGTAGCTTTCAATTACCCTACGCACCCATGGCAGTGAAGAAACTGAAGCTACTGAATATTGACTGACATTATCTTCTACTTCTCTCCGCCTTTCTAGACAGAAATCCTGTTCAAAATCAGCCCATAATGAACATATTTTCCCGCAATCTTGGAAAGAGAGATCTGACCACACTTTATGTCCTGCTGACTTCACTAGCATTACAACTTAGGGTGTTCACAAACCTTGTGGTGAGAAATTGCAAAAAATTTCATAGAATAAAAATTGTTGGCGTGAGAGAATTTCTAGGTGGTCTCAACCAGATGCTCAATCTAGTAGTACATGCTGTGGGAGCACAGAAGAAACTCTGAAAGCTGACAACATCAGTCAGGCGTACTGCTTCCCTTCGGGGCTGTGTTACAAGGACTATCCATAATAGGCCATACCAACCTCAGAAGGCTTGGAACTGCAACTTTTTTGTGGTCTTTCATATTATAGCTGCTAGTGCTAATTTTGTAGCTTAGAAAGCACAGAGAATGATACACTGTGTTAAAAAAAAAAAAAGGAAAAAGAGGAGCTCTCCTTTTTCCACACTCGAATACAACTGCAAAATGTGCAAGTCTCAGAAAAACAAACCACCCTGAAAAGAACTTCTGCTCATTAAAGAAATTATAACAATCTCTTGTATTCCCTTTTCAACCCTCTCTTGCCTTTTATTATGTGAAGCTCCATGTCTCTCAACATCTTCCTTTGAACCTCTGATTCTCTTCCTTCTTAATGATATTCCCCCTGCCTCAAACTTTCTCCAGAGGTGAGCCCAAGGCAGGCTGTAGAATGAATATTCCTGAACCTGATAAACACAAAGTTGCATTGAAATGTATGGCACTGGCCACTTCTGCCTTGCTCTTGCAAACATGACAATCAGCTCCAGCACTCAGTAAGCTCAACCCTAATCTCTGCATTTCCTGACTGGACAAGAACTCTTCTCCATCTTGTATGATGCTGTTGTAGATACTCAGACCTGTGTCACTCTTTCCTTAGGTCCCTTCATGCCCAGCGGTTAAACCTTATAGATGGTCATACATGAATTCTACACAGAGGTGCAAAATCTTAAGACAAAAATCTGTCATTCACTCCTAGTTGGCACTTGGTAGGTGAGCTGATAACTGTCTCATTGCTCTGGCACCAGGGAGAACTGGGATTTGCTGGCTGAGAGAAATTGAAGTGGTGTCAGTGAAGACTGCAAGGGGAGGGTCCTATTCAGTAGGAGGACTGTGCTGGACTTACTGAGCAGTTACAAGAAAAGAGGAGCAGAGTGGCTTTCAGGGAGAGCCTAAAACTTGGAAAAAAGGGCAGCTCAGAAAAATGCAGAGGTTTTCCTGAAGGAAGGAGAGCCCAAACCGAAGAATTTAGATGACGATCTGAAATTCTCAAAGTCTGAGAGTGTTTGGATGTCAGAGGTCTGTCTCATCTTTGTTGCTTTCTTGACTCAAAATATATCGATGCTACCTAAAAATTAGTTCAGCTGGGCCTTGCTAGAAGTGGATTCTCAAATGCATAGTTAAAAGCTGAAATGGCAATACTGAGAAACTGCGTGAGGAGACTGCAGTCATGTCTCAACAGGGAACGGTACGGGGTCTTAGCAAGCCTGAATCCTAAGAGGGACTGTAGGAGGGCAAGCTGTGAGATGGTCAGGCACTGTACCAACTTAACTCTGCTACACCCACTTGCTATGAAACTGAAGAAAAAAGGACTAATAGCTGAACAGGGGATCTCAGCCATCCAAACAGGGGAGTGGTCTTCTCCACTGGACTGTCATTCTTTTTTTTTTTCTGTTTGGTTTTGATGCCATTTAGCATTTAAACAGGTGGCATTTGAGCAGAATCAGTTTCTACAAACACTGCACCTTATATATTGAGTACAAAAAAGTTATTTCAAAGGCTGTGTTGCTATGTGATTGCAGAAACAGCAGTGCAGGGAGAAATGTCACCAATAAGAGCCTTTTGAAAATAGAAAACATTTAGCTGTTGTGAGATTACTTTTTCTGTTTTCATTGTTTAGAAACATATAAAACAACTATAGTTCATATCTGCACTTTTGATAGGTTCTGTGACTCACACTGTGATTACACTAGAAATCAAAGAGGGAAAATATACATAACCCATGGTTAGGATTAAATGTGAGTTGCAAATAATCAGTGTTTACAGCACATTTAACCTGGGTGCAGTACAGTTTGTTCAGATTTTATTTAAGTCTGAATATCCAGTGTTGTGTTTGGAGCTCTAAGTGCACCACTGACATCAGCAAGGACAGGACTTGCCTGCTGAGTGCCAGAGTTTTGCTGAGCTCAAAAGTCTGGAAGTTCACAAAACAAGAAGCATTTCTTGCCATAATCAAACTGAAAAAGCACTTGCTTTAAAAAAAAAAAGTTTCAATTACAATTGGCATTTCCAATCCCAGAGCTGGAGGCAGTTGTCTTACTGAAAATTGATGTCCTTCATGGCACTGGCAATAGACGAGTCCAGTGGAAAAGCCCATAAACCAGTTTCTAGGCAAATTTAATATTGGTTTAACCACTGGAGAAAGCATTTTGGTTTTACCCTATTATTAAAAGAGGTTTGAAATGGATTCACACACTCTTCTCTGCTGAGTTGTCATATGGTTGGCATCACAGACAACATCATTTTTCAGCAACATGGACACCTCCAGCACTAAGCACACAAATGCCAATTGCATTTGAAAACCACTTTTCAGTTCTACTACCCATAAGAACATTTTGTGGTGTATTTGTGATGAAAGATAATTCTTTTTTAAGAACAATAGAACTATTGGTCTGAGCCAAAGAAATGAAGTTGGAAACCATCTTTTATAATCATGTGAATTGTCAAACAGACTGATGAGGGACTACCATTAGACAAATTTAGGCCCTATTTGAAGGCATGAATATAGGAAACTCACTCTGTGCCACCAAAGAATCTGTGCCTGGGTATGGCTGATGAGCACTCACACTGACCTGCCAGCTCTCAAAGTACACACATGAATACTGTGGTTGAACTGTGCTGCCCTGCTGCCCTCAGCTTCAGCCCCAGGTGTGGCTCCCGGCAGTCTCTGCTGGGGCTCTGACACCAGAGGCAGCAGGTCAGGCATCCTAGATGCTAGCTATAAGTAAAACCATTTCCATAGCCCGAAGATCTGAAAAAGGGTCAGAAAACAGGGCCTTGAGCCTATGAGTACACTCAGTATGCAGCCCATGTTATGTATACATAATACACTCAGTATGCAGAAAACACTGTTAGGACTTTTGTAGTACCTGGTTGTGGGATTTTAGGTGCTTATCAGAATAAAGATGGGTGACAACTTCCATCTTACATTTATAACATTTCTCCCCATGCTAGAGATTTAATCAGGACTGAAATGAATCAGATGTGATGCAATACATTAAATACATATGCAGCTGATACAGCCTGCCTGTATAATTAGATGGGGTGAAGAGGTTTAGGGATAGGAAGACTTTCCCCAGTGCTCATGCTGTCCCCTCTCCACGGACCGCACTCAGTGATTTCCCTTGTTAAGCACCGTGGCACAGAGCTAAAGATGCATTCAGTGCAGGGCAGAGCCCAGCGTGCACTGCAGGGAGGAAGGAAGGGCAGAGAGCACTAGCAGAGCCTTGATGAAATCTCCAGATGTTCCTCATTTCAACTTTTGTATCTGGGAGCTGTTATTTGATCTTTGGCTATCAATTTAAAAAAAAATAGAGAATTTGAGTGAAGTTATTATTGTCTTTTATACTGAATACTGGGCCAATGGCAGGTAAATGGGATGTTTTGGCCTCGCCCATTTGGTGTAAATATGTGGACTATTTTATATTTTAAACAAATTTGCTGACATGGTGCTCTCACATATTAAGAAGCAACATCTGTACTAATCATAATTCCTGAAAAGCACATTATCAAATGAGACACACGTGTAGGGTTTTATCCAGTCTGGCAATGGACCTGATTGTACCTGAGTTACCTGCCCAGTAACGGCTGAGCAATCGGATAATGTGACGGATTAACATTTCTTAGAAGAGATTTGGCTAAACAAATGTGAATGGCAAAAAGACAAAAGGCAATGTGATCAGCAGACATGCTACCGAGACAAACAAATGAATAAATTACTCATAGCCCAGTTGTAATCTCACTACTGATCTCAGCTGTATTTGGACCACTACAGTAGCCTAAAACTGACCTACTTTAGGAGACAATCAGACAGTTGAAGCCTTTATGTCCTGTTACCCATCCCTTGGGACAACAGTCTCCCTTTTTAGTGTTTTATGTATGTTTTAAAAGAAGTGCAGTGCCTGGAGTCTAGCATACATAAACAGTTCTATAGTAATATAGAGAAAAAACCCTATATATAAGGAAGCTTCCAAGGATCATGTTAACTGCAAACAGGAAAAATATATAAAAAACAGCTTAAGTTGTACCCTCAGCTGATGTAAACTGGTGTAACATAATTTTCACTTCATCTAACAATTCAGAAGACAACCTCTTTCACATCTTTAGAGTTCTAATATTTTAAACATCTTAATTTACACATTTCACATATTTTTGGGGTTTGCTACACACACTGTAACTTCTGCCCAGACTTCCTACAGAGAGTGTCAACAGAGTGGCTAACCTGGACCTAAAACGACTTCTTATTACATGCATTTGAACTTCATTGTTCAAATGAATTAAACTGGATTAAGCACAGCCTGGTGAGGGTGGCTCTGCTGCCAGGGGACTGCTCAACTGCATTGCAAGAGTTGTGGTCCCTTTGCCTAGACTCTTGGAGGCAATTTATACCGTTTGTTCCCCCCTTGGAAAGACTCGCAGATGGTCCACATGATACCCCATATTGGTTTTATGATAAATGAATAACAGAGTTGTGCTATAGTAAATTATATACTGCACCCAAGGACAGAAGAGCTTCTGTAATGTGCACCTACCACTCAGCCTTTTTGGTTTTGTCTTCTTTTGTGGTTTAGTTTTTATTTTTTTACTCTTTTTCTGTCTAGGTTCACCCTGTGATCCTATCTTTCCAGAGCTCTGGGATCTCTTATTTCTGTGGAAATAATTACTTCTTTGGCTTATTTTGTAGATAATTTATTGCAATCTTTGCACTTGAAAATATGCAAAGCATCTTTTAGGTGGTTCTTCATTATGACTTTGGGAGCAAAGTGGTCTCATATAGTTGCTCAGTAGCTGCACCTCACTTAATATCTCCACCTGACTTTCAGACTCTGTTTTGTATCTTGTTTAGTGGCATTTATACGTGGCATTTATAGGGCATTTATGTAGGCCAACTGTATGAGGTTCAACAGTTCAACAGTTCACAGGCAAAGTATCATGTCCTTTACTTGAGTCACAACAACCCCGTCTGAACATGAGCTGTCAGTGTGCCCAGGTGGCAAGAAGGCCAATGGCATCCTGGGCTGTATCAGAAATAGTGTGGCCAGCAGGACCAGGCAGTGATTGTCCCCCCTGCTCAGCACTGGTGTGGCCACACTTGGAGTGCTGTGTCCAGTTCTGGGCCCCTCACAACAAGAAAGACATTGAGGTGCTGGAGCGTGTCCAGAGAAGGGCAACAGAGCTGGGGAAGGGTCTGGAGCACAAGTCTTATGAGGAGTGGCTGAGGGAGCTGGGTTTGTTTAGCCTGGAAAAGCTGAGGCTCAAGAGAGACCTTATCACTCTCTACAGGTACCTGAAAGGAGGTGGTAGCAAGGTGGGGGTCAGTCTCTTGTCACAGGTAACAAATGACAGGACCAGAAGAAACAGTCTCAAGTTGCCCCAGGGGAGGTTTCAATCGGAAATTAGGAATAATTTCTCCACTGACAGGGTGCTCAGGCATTGGAATGGGCTGCCCAGGGAAGTGGTGGAATCATCATCCCTGCAAGTGTTCAAAAGGCACATGGACATGGCACTTGGGATATAGTTTAGAGGTGAATACCATGGTTCTGGGTTAATGGTTGGACTCTATCTTAGAGGTCTTTTCCAACCTTGATTCTAAGGCATAAATGCTTTTTTGGGGAGATATGACAGCTTTTCCCTTAGGGACATGTGACAACTCAATGGGAAAGCAACAGAAAATCATGCATTAATCCCATGGGAAGAGCCTGTTCATCAGGCTCTGAAACAAAAAGTATGGCACAGCCTGGCTCATTAAGAAGCACAAGGAATAAACCTGACAATAATTTTAAACTCCTTCATCTTTACAGTGGAAAGTGGCAGGTTAGTGATGACTATTCTTTCAAGTAGAACACATAGCTCATTGCATTAAGGAATATAAATCCATTATCAGAATCAACCAATACGCTTTTCCAAAGGATGTAGATGCCCAACAAAGTAAGTAAAGTCAGATATTGACAGAACAGATCCTCTTCACTCCTCTCACAGGTGGATTGTAGCAGCAAGCAGTGTGAGGCAGTTCGTGACCAGAATAAAACCCAGCCCCATTCTATCTTCTGGCCCATGATGAATACTGCCAACTTCGGGAGCCCCCTGCACCATCTCTGCTACACAGAGTAATTGCTGTTCATGAGACAACTTATGCAAGATCTATAAGGCACATATCCTGCTCAGAAAGGGGTTTTCCTGTGGTCTGCAGCCCTCTGGCACTGCCACACTGCCTGTGGCACAGCACACGGAAGGTGCTGAGTTTGTCATTCCTGTCTAGAATCAGAAATGCCCAAAAAGTCTGCCAAAAGAAAATGAAGAGTTGGCAAAGCTTGGGAAGAGTGGAAGTCTATATGAATCACATCTTTATTTGTGAGAAGTTTGAGGAAGAACATGATGTCAGGTTAAAACATGTTTGGAAAGGAATGTAGCTTGCAGGACTAAACTGAAACTAATGTGTGCTTCTACAAACTCTGCTGCAGTTCTTGGCTCCTGTGACTGGAAAAGGGGAGTAAGGACAGTTCTAGAAATATAAAACCATAGTTCAAATGCTGCCAGCTAACATTGTGGTGCACGCATGGGAGAAATAAGAGAGATGAATATTCAGAACTCTAAAAAACACATTTAGACCACAAGATGCCCATACTGTTATTAATAAGTAGTAATGATCCAAAAAAGAGCCACCCTACTAAATATATTCCACTGCATTTTTCTGGCATTTCACAGCACTGGAAAGCTCCTATAGTTGCTGTCTGTCACCTTATCTGCTGGTAACTAGGCATATTTGTTGCCGATTTATGGGTTCCTTTTTTCCAAAATAATTGCAGAGAGAAAGAGAGAGGATGCTAGGGAAAGCTTCACAGATAATTCTATAAGGAAGTGACAAAGAGAGAGGGAGGGAGAGCTTTCTCTTCATGCGTGATAATACAGTTTTCTCATTCTAATAAAGTTTTTTGTTCAAAGATAAAAGGAAGCAACTTTCAGATAATATAAAAGCACCACCTTACACATGTACGGAATAGTATGCATTTAGTCTTCTGCAGTAAAAAGAAATTGGGAAAGGTGCATGAGAGTTGCTTTTCCCATCTTCTATCAACAAATCACAAAGGAAAATCCAGGTTACAAAATCCCAGCCCGGTTACCTTTTCTACAGAATAATCTTTTATTAAAAAAAGTTTGTGTTCGGTTGTTCTGGATTTTTTTTATTTTAAATCTAAAAAACATTGTTTTTGATTGGTTTGCATGAAGTTATGGGAGTGCCTCTTTCCGCAAATTGTCCACATTAAACTTTGAAAAGGATGATGTGGGAACTATCCATAGAAAGAAGAGCCTGTGTTTCATTTTGCCCATAAATGGAACTGGATGCATGGCACTGGATTATGTGGAATGTGCACGGGATCCTGCTTACACAGCCTGTGCACAAACTCTAAATGTTTGCAGGCACAGTTGAAAGTGAGCTTTGCTCAGAGCGGATGTTTCTCTTCTGTATGTCATACAACAGGAATGCCAATCACATTAGTAATTTTACATCACAGCAGATTGGTATTGCACTAAAACTTTTCTGACATGGAGAACAGTTCTGGGATAAGATGATGTGCAGGATGCATTTCAGAAAAGCACCATTTATTCTCTAGCCCCCTTTTTTTATAGATGATATCACTGAACTTACCATGCAGTAGTATGGCACAATAATGAGAATACTCATAATGTAGAAAACCTCATGTTGCTGAATACTGACATTACTGGTCTGAAAGGATCTGTTCCCAGAAAATCATGGTACCTTTCCATTTACAGAGAACAGCCTGCTTAATTTTTCTGGGACCTTGGACTGAATTTTGACTTTGCTTATACCAGCTCTGCCTGTCTGCCCTCAATGGCAGTTTACACCAATATTTCTGAAAGGCTTATTCTCTCTCACTTGCATTATAGTTCAGCACAGTAGGTGATTTAAACTTCTGATTTGACAAAGATATGACTTAGCTGGTGTGGCAACATGATCTGATACATTTCTTACAGGTGCACTGTTGTTTCTCCTAAACCACAACATTTACAACAGGATCATCTAAATAATTACCTCTGTTATTGTTCTAAAATACCACTTGATTGGCATATGCATGTTAAGGTGTAGATTTCATCCTGAGCTCCTTATCTCTCTGTCTCCTTGATCCAGGAATTGGGACACTGCGTGCAAGACCATGTCCACAGCAATGCTCTCACATGAGCTGTGGAGGAACTAGTATTTTACTAAACAATAGCCCACAATTGAACCCTCCTGGGTCCTGTTCCAGGTCTCTTTGGAAGGCACCAATGTGGATATTGCAAAGGAGGGTAACATAAAACTGAGGTCTGAGAACGGCTCCAAGCAATCAAGTCCTTTTTGTCACTGCAGTTCAGGCTCATTCTAATCCTCCCTAAATTGCTGCACAGGTGTTACAATGCCTGGTTTACAGCTACCCTGTCTTGCCCTCCTCACGTGAACTATACCCTTTCCTGAAGTGCACCTGGGCTCACAGCAGTTGAGCACACAAAACCTCCTGTGAAAACTTGCAGCAAACACTGTATACAGTAATCCAGAAGGAATAAACCTAACAGTTACTGCTTGATATTTGAACATCGTTTAATGAGTGCCCAGAATTCATCTGTAAATGCACATTGTTAATTTAGGGCCTGCTATTCATTAATTAGAGGCTTAGTGGCAAGTGCCATTGAGCTATCTGCAATGTTTAAGGTTACATCAAGCCCTAGTAAATGGCCTGCTGATAAGAAGATGCATCCATCTTCATTACTTGGCCACTCCTGTCTGAGTTTGCTCTGCTTCCTGTAAGGGCTATGTCACTTGGAACTGAAGAATTAAACTTTTATCCAAACCAGATTCTGCACTTTCACCTCTTTTTATTCCTTGAGTAGTTCCAATTTATTTTACTTAAATGACATTGGATTACCTAACATGGAGAAGAGCAGTAACTTAACCTAAAACAGTCGGCAGATCTTTAGTTCTAGGATAGAGTGTTGCAGTGGGTTAACATTTATAGAACCCATTACATTTATATTTCATCTGATACTGGTCTCAGTGTAAAGAAATAGTTTCTCATTTTTCTTCTCATAAGGTTACAACTTAGATAGGATAAAAACCCAGAAAAACACAGGAAATTAATTTTAAATCTGAAGAATAAATGTCCCTTTTTTTAAAGTTTACTTTTGCAATGTTACGCTTTCGAAATATATATCATGCAAGGCAATCATAATTCAAGTGCAATAATTCACAACAAGCATAAAGATATTTCCATGTAAATTCTCAGGTACACACATGTGTCTATATGTGTTCATCCAGGGGAAGATCAATGCAGCTAGTTTTCCCCTGCTTTCTATTACACATGCTCAATTTTGAGCAATAATGCTACTTCCTGAGTCTAGGGATATGTAGTTGAACCTAATAATGAACTTCTTAAACTCATTGTTTCCCCTTTAAACTACAAGTATGAGAACTTAAAATAGACAAGCAACCTCTCTTGCCAGATGGTCTTTTTAAGTAGTTGCTGCTAGGTAGATGTAATGCTACCTGGCATAGTTGTTTAACACATTAGGGTGCTCACAGGTATAGCCTTTTGCTCTTGTGAACCATTTTAAGCATTTAAGTTCAATTTAAGTTCATTTAAGTTCAATTCAATTACCTTTCCCTTTGCTGCTTGGGAAAGGTAATTGTAATCACAGTGGAAAGCAAGTTTCTGGGTGTTGATGCTTAAACTGTGTGTGTACGTAGGAAGTGAAGAGAAGGAGAAGGTGTTTGTTGCAATGATATCTCAAGGGAGAGTACCAGAAAGCCCTTATACCTTTGAGCTGGCACACTTATCACAGACTGGCAGTACAGATGGCAGGTTTCACTGGGGAAAAGCCTTTCAGGGTGTTACTGCTTGGTGTGCACACTGCTGGCTGGTTCAGAAAGCTCATACACCCTTTGCACATGTAAGCCAGTGAAGGAAACGCCAGCTAACACAGGGCAGGCAGATGTAGGGACCATGGCTAAGGCCAGTGCAGCACTGAATTTGCTCTGCCAGTTTGGTGATACAAAGAACACACCGTTGACTCTGTAGCAGTTGTACTGATTGTAAGATATCCATCCCTCACCCCACCATCTAAGACACATAAAGCTACCAAATCGTGGTCAATAGCAACTTTTACATTTGCAATCAAATTCCAGGAGTTTTAGTTGTGTTCATGTATCATTCTTCCATTAGCCTGCATCTTCGTTAGATACTAAATGAGAAAATAAAACTGAGAGGGTGGGGAGAAAAGACAAAGCAGACATAAAGCTTGTTTTGCGACATTTAGACACAAAGTTATCTACATTATCCATGATTGAAACAGACAATCTTAAGCTGAGTATTTCTTAAATTTACCAGAAGGATGAGCTGGACTCCTGAGGTAAGTGCTATTTGAAGCTAATGTGCTACTGTACAAAGAAAGCTTTTTTTTTCCTTTGAAAAGATAAAGCTAATATTGTGGCAGCACAGGTTACAATGCTGCCACTGAAATGGAGGTCAAAGCTGAAGGATCTTTACTAGCAGAAGCTAGATAGAGGTATTTTAAATTTTTTTTATTATTATTATTATTCAAACAAAAATTCTGTTCTAGCATCCTAAGCTACTATACATGCAGGTCTCTGGATAGGAAATCGCTCATCTGTCCAATTTCTATTATTCAATATTGCATTAAAAAAATCAGAGAAGGAAGAAGAAAAAACTTTGGGCATTCTCAGGTCAAGGCGATTTTTAAAAAGGTTAAAAGCTGTTCAGAAGGGTTACAGTATCCATAAAGGCAAATGAGATTATATTTAAAGACTGATGGAGAAAAAGCAATAATTGAGATAAAACGCTACTGTCTCAAAAAGGTTTAGACTGAGGAAATGCTGATATTAAAGCAAAGAAATTGAAAGACTTACAGATCAGCCATCACATCAAAGACAGCAGAGAATTTAATTAAATTTGCAACAATTATGTTTACTTTTAATGTTTACTAGGTTTCTTAGTTTCTTCCATCATTGTTCAGTTAAATATTTTTGTAATAACTTGGGGAATATTGTGACTGTGCGTCTCCAACCACCAGCTGTCAACTGCTGACCTCTCTGTTCCCTGCATCTGTAATGTTACAAGCCTTTGTCCTGGAAAGAGTTATGATGTTTCAATCAAATACATTGTGAAGTTACAAAACCCATAACATGATCTGGATAATGACTGCCTGGATACACTTATAAAATATATTTTAGAACCCTCCAGGGAACAGAGATTGGAAAAAAAATCACAAGCATTACTCTCTGCTGTTTGCCATTAATTGAATGAGTAATCATTACACGAGATGAGTGTTGAATGTGAAGCCTGCTGCAAAGGTATATGGTAAATAAAACGCACAGAAGTCCAAAACCACAAAATAGATGGGTTAAAACATCTCTGAGGCCCTGAAATTCAAGCCATAAAAGTATCTCGAGTGCTGATCGAGGCACAGAATCTCTGTTTAGCCCACATAATTTCGGTATTGCAACCTATTGAGAAATTACTATTTGTATTTCAAATGCTGCCCTTTTCTCTGCTGTGACTTTTGCCCAAGATTTACCAAGTCTCAGAGGCTGTAGTAATTATTGCCAAAGGGAGCAGTGACAGAGAATTGTTTCATACCCAGCCAAAAAATTACAGCAAAGAGATGTATTTGTCTTTTCTGTCTGTGACTCAGGAGCTTGGTCACGTGTTGGGACACCTATGGTCTCTTGACAGATCCAACCAGTATCATAGAAATGCCCAAGCAGTAATGGAGAGGCCAACTGAAAGTGAATCAAGGCTTGATGCAGAGCTAAAAGCTGTTTGCCCTTCTCCCTCCTCATTGTTGCATGGTTGGCCACTGCCAGTAGCACAACTTGCCACAATGGCTGCTGTGTAAGAAACAAGGTAGCAAAACCAGTCTGGGAACATGCGGGTTAGAAATCATTTTATAATTAAAAACCCATTGCTGTTCTCTGTATGCAAAGGATTTATAAATAGGGAATGATTCTCTCATGTTAAGTCCCCTCTCACTTTATCATATAGATGCAAACTGATTTTCACATGTTTCACACATGTTCTGCATGTTGGGGATTGCTCGGGACCTCTTCCATTTGAATGTCTAGTGACAGACCAATTTGCAGTCTCCAGGGTGGGTTACTGGTGTCCTTGGTCACTTGGGGTGTATTCTGCTCACTCACTGAAAAGCTTTGCAAAACCTTTGGAATGGTCATTATTAGGAGAATAACAAATAGTGAATAACAAATTGTCCATTTTCAATAACAAATTTTCAGAGAAGTCATCATGCAAAAATGTCCAGTGGTCTGCAAGGTGCTTGTGAGGGGCTATCATGAAGAGGTTCCTTGTCAGAGTAATTTGATGAAAAGATATCTATGCCATGAATTCACCACCTGTGTTAGAAAAAATGTTTGCATATTTATTTTTATTTTATTTGTATCTGTTTCTGCTAGGTTTTCCTCTGTTACCCTCTGTGAAGGTGTCCAAGAGCTTGGCTGAAGGAAATTTCTTTTATATTAAAAAGAAGTTGTTAAAATGACTTTCCGATCTTGCATGCTTTGTTTTATTTCAGCCTCTGGGGTTTTCAAACAGGTGAGTTACCATCTACCAAAATCATAAGGAAATAAAAATGATATAGAAAAAGAGCTATGAAACATGTTTCAAACAGAAAGCACAAACCAAGAAAGAATTGCACAGGTCTGTAAATTATTATTTTAATTTGAGACCTATGACAACCTTCACAATGCCCCTTTATGTCTCTCTCTATTGTCTCTATTTATATCATGCCATTTTTATTTACTGTTCATCTAGCAAATGAAGCCTGTCCCCAGCACTCAGAGTGCCAGGCTACAAAATTGCTGTAAGTCTCCCTGGAGCAGTGTTCAGCCACGAGTAAACTAGTCCTGCAATGAGATGCTTCCTATTCTCCCTCAAAGACACAGAATGAAGAAACTCATTGCTTATGCTGCAATTTTGATAACCTAACTGGCAGAACAGTTATTCAAATTTTAAGCTTCTAAATGCAGCAAGATCAACCTGGCCATCCACATAAATAATTTTGACATGATAAGTATGCGAGTGCGATGATAACTGATAAGTGAAGCAATTACCTTGCTTTTTTGGATTATATTAAATGAAGATTCTGATAGAGTAATGAAAAGAGACAAAGCAGACAAAAAGGCGGCTGTAGAGCTTTTGGGCACTGTGTTATCTCTATTATACCATATTGAAATAGAGAAGCTATCACCAATCATGCTTCCTATGTAACTTCGAGCTTCTAACAGTGAACAATGAATAAATTGTCACAAGACAGTAACTGATAAATTGGGATTGGCAGTGCTTTTTAAAAGTGTAAATAAACTTATCAGCCCCCTCACCCTCCCAAAAGGCAGTACAGTTTGCAGAGGATTTTTTATTTTGGTATGTTGTAGCTTGCAAGGTCTCCTTTCATTTACCCACCTCAATTGTCCTTTGTTTAGCCATCCATCTTAAGTAGCCACTTCAGCATAAGAGTTTACTCCAGCACTTGCATTCTTTTTGTGGTGTACTACAGAACACTTTGCTTTTGTCTCTATGTGTTTTTACTTTGGCTGTTATCCACCTCTCCTAATTCCCATCATTCCAATTAGAAGCTGCTCTAATTATATGATTTTATGCTGGCTTTTATTGCATGCAGAGGCATACAAGGATATAAATAGCACCTCCAAGCAAAGGTGCCCAGATCTCAGTTTCTAAGAACAATTTCGCAGACACTGAGTACCTCATAGAGTAATTAGAGTTCTCAGGAACTATGCTATTTCTTTCCGAAGACCAATCCCAATTTTTTTCTGAGAAGAGATTTTGCTACTCATTTTGGTAGGATCTGGCCCAGTATTCTTTTTGGCGGGGGATCATGTGCTGAAACTGATATTTGTACATTGCATCCTTTCAAGACAAGGCACGAATGGAGGGAGAATGTCATTCCCTTGTTAAAATTAATTAAGTAACCTAACACCGTACATCTGGGGAGAGGACAGAAGGGGAAAGGAAGTTCTCCTTGTTCTCTGTTTACCATTTAAGCCATGCTACAATAGCATCACAGTGCTGTTACTAAGGCCTCCTATGCTCTGCAGCCAGCTGGGCCTGAAGGTAGTAGCAGAGTTCCTGCTTTATGGCGCTCATACTTTGGGATGACCACATTGTACCCCTGGTTAAAAACTTATCACTTTTTATTATTTTTTTTTAATTTATCATACCTACATTGGACAAGTTAGTGAGTTTGGAGATCTTGCTGGCAATATGCTGGGATTTTAGAAACCCAGTACAGCATGGGAAGCTGTTGAGAATTTTAGAATGGAGAATGGACACAACTTCCTTCCCTGATGTCAGGAACAATGGAGGGCATCTACAAACCAGCAAACTCTGACAGCAAGCATCTGTCACTCTTCGGCTTCCCACCCCGGTATCTGCAGCTGAAAATCTCTGATAATGAAGGCTAAGCATACTGACAAACTATATTGAGTGCTTCTCAGGTTATTAGACTTCAGGATTCATGCTCCACAAGGATCTTGCATGTTGTTTACTTATTTAGAAAGAGTTTTTTTGCTTGGAAGTCTATCTGTGAAAATCAGGCAGACCACAAACCAAATTTTACTTCATGAAAATAAAAGCCTGCTTATCCTGCCATTTTTAGGAGGTAGTGGAATATGTGGTAAATTCTGTGGCCGCAGAACTGCCTTAAAAGAACCCCAGCTTTGAGTACTGCCTACTGTTTTATAGGATCAATTGCTCAGATCCATCTCCCACTGAAGTCAATGTCAAACTTCATACTGAATTAAATGTTTCTGCTCCATATTTAAAAAAAAAAAAAGCATTTTAATTGACTTGGGACTATCCAGATGCATATACATTTTGCCTATATAAACACATTTTTTCCTTTTATCCCCAATATCTGTTTCCACCCACAATGTTTCTATACCTATATGTTCAGTCTGCATTAAATTAGCAAAAACTTCTGTTGATAGTAGGATTTCCCAGAAGTTGAAGTTTCAGAAAGCATGAAAATGTATTATCAGCCTTTGGGGTGTTAAAAGAGAATGCAGCTTTGCTGGGGAGATACCATCAATCAGTATAACCCAAGGCAGTCCTGCCCTCCCTTAAGATCCCAGCTGTATGTTCTATCCTCCCTGCCCCAGTGATGCCGGCACAAGTTCTCACCTTACCATGCTTTGGTCTGATCAAGAACCTGACCTGGCTGGAGTGAAATCTTTCTTTTGGGCTGGGTTGGCATCCAGCAGGATCTAGTGGCTGTATGTGCCTCAGCTGTGCAGCCACATGAGCTGCAGCACCCATGCAGAGGAGGTGGATAGAGGTAGGGAACACCCCTTTTGCCAGCTGCCTGCTGCTTGAATTACCCAATTGAAGCCTCAGATTGGACCACGTGTAGGATCGGCCTCTGATAGAACTGTGTTTTGAGGAAGTAGAATTCATTGAGGATGAGGGGGCAAGAGGAATAAGTGAAGGAAAATCTTGCCTCCTTCTCCATCAAAACTGTAGTGAAGCTATCAGTTACTGTACTGTACCACAGAGGCTTTGCACAGAGGGCATGTTCTTTTGCCCTCCTGAGGTTGACCATGCCACACCTTGGCTGCTGCCTGTGCTACACTCACACACCCAGCACTGCACTAGATCAGCCGCCCGGAGCTGGGTGGGCTGGGTAGTGCTGAGAGTCAATGCTCTTCCCCGGCTGTCCCGTGCAATTTACAGGCTATTTCCTGGTAGTTGCCTGGAACACCAATGACATATAACCAGTAGTGGACTCAGGAATGTCAGCAAATGTAAAAATGACACATTTCAAATTCAATTTACTGGAACCAATTTTTAATCAGGTAAAGAGTCTGTATGGGTTGCATCAGTAGAATTGGGCTTATGGCAGTATTCATTTTGAAAGACTCATATGACTCATAAATGTAAAGTCCCAAATGTAAGAGTATTAGGAGCATAAATATCTTTCATTTTCAATGGAATCAAGACCTCAGAGTCACTGAGGTGCTTTTAGAAGTCTGTATTTTGCCCTTGAGAAATTGTATTTCTCCAATCTATTTTCTACTGAGACAAGGAACAGGTAGAATTACTAGGCTAAGAGAGTTGATTCTTATACAAAAGACTACATGATTTGCTAGATCCTTTTCTTTATGATTATTGATAAAATCAAGGAGAAAGAGTAACTGCCTCTTGTTGTCAGGAACTGTGGAATGCAGAGAACAGGCTGATAGAGAAGGGTGGAGGTGGTTTGCAAAGCACCAGATTAGATCAACTTCTTGTCACCTAACACAATCCCAACATTTTCCTTTCATCTTTACTTTTAGCCTCTTTGGCCTACAAAAGATAAGAAAGTAGACCAACTGCTTGGATTTAGAGCTGTACTTCTGAATGGTGGTATAGAAATTGGAAAAATAAATTTCTTTGTGTATGTAGATTTTTCCTGGGATGCTTTCCCAGTGTTGGAAACTTCCTTTCAGGCATATGTTGCAGAGGGCTGAGAAGAAAAACATGTATCCATGTTCCTTTGGGATAGGTATCCCCAAAGAGTGCTGGACTCCCATGACCACTTGATACCCTATCATATCACACTTATCTGAATCTCATTTGTAGTCATCCATTCATACAAAGGCCTTTTTCCTTCTATCTTACACAGGTCTAAACTTCCCAGGTTTGCTACAGTTTCCCACATAGTCACTCTGTGAGCGTTACTTTCAAGTGAGAATGTTCATGCTTTTTAACATCTCTTGTTCTCATCAAAAGTATCCCAGATGCAGCAGGATGCTAAGTCCTGCAAAGCAGAATACAGGGTAAGACCTCAGAGTTACATGGGTAAAGATGCACATTCAAGGATGTGACCTGCAGGAAAGCTGGCTGTTGAGGTAATATTTTCCCATTGCTTTGCATAATTTAGAAAACTGACACATGCCTTTTGGTCTATCCCTGTAGTAATAATCAGATATGTACAGTGAGATATTTGATTATTGATCTACTCCTAATCAGGAATCAAACAACCTTATCTTCTGACAAAGTGTAATTAACTATTTTGTTAATTACTATAATTATCCTCCCTACATTTATTTTGACAGCAGTGTCAGTAGCGGAAAACTTTCCTTAAATTGCTGTTGTCTATTATGAATTATAAATTCATACCATTTTGACAAATGATTTTATTCTCCTTTTAGCAGTATGTTTCGCAACAGACAACTTTTCACAAAAAAAATTACCATCTACTTGAAAACCAAGCTACAAAGGTCACACATAGAAGATTAACTACACCGGAGTTAACAAGCACCACATTTGACCAAATGCAAAGTTCTTTTTCCTTCCTCTCCTGTGTAAGTTTCTTTGGATAATCAGGTGAGATGTGGGGGAACACAAAAAAGGGAGGAAGAATGAGAAGGAAAAGAAGAAGAGGAGGAGAAGGAAGAAGAGAAAACCTGAATGGTTTATAGTAGGCCACCCAGAGGTGGCCAATGGGGGACAAATGAACTAAATTTGACCCATGAAATTCTACAATGTGTTTTGCCCATTGAAAATTATTCCCTTTCTCTCTCAACTGTGTGATGAAGAGAGGGAGAACAGAGGCAGCATGACACATTGGTGGTGCTCTTTACTGCTTTTAATTTTACCATATCCCAAATAGGTGACAGAAATGAGAGGTGGTTGTGCTAGAGATCTTTGAAAATGCAGGAATTCAAGCGGGAGCCTGAATTTTAAAAGCTTGCTTTAAAAGCTGGAATCAGACCATCTGCTCAGTGCTTCATTTAGCAACTTGTATTCTTAACTAAGATACTTTTTGAGCCAGCTGCTTCAGCACTGCAATTCCTTCTTTTGGCCCAGCAGATCTCAACCTCTGGGGAGGACTGATGGAGCTTTGAATACAGTGCATTGTCCAAGCGAAACTGAGGTTCTCTTGCTGGGACAAGGTCTACCAAACAGCAAAGAAGACATGTGGCACTAAGAGAAAAATTGCTTGCATTAAGATGTGTCTGTATTTTCCGTGGGTTGCCTCTCCCACGAGGAAAAGGAGGGAGTAGGGAACAAAAGGGGCCGAACCACATGTGACTCTAGTATGTTCACCAGCTGCCTCTGTGATTTGCACTTGCAGAGTCTGATTGCTCCAGAGTAAAATTCTTTGCTTCTTGTCTGTACATAAACTTCTGAGGTGTCAGGATCATATCTTAAATGACAGAACAATTGAGAAAAGCCAGACCACTAAACTGTTTTAGCCGATACATCCCCTTTGTGGAACGGAAGTGATAGAGTTAAACGAGTTGGCATCTCTGCTCTAATGGTGTAACACACGTGTTTTCTAAGTGGCAATGTCTAACATGGTCAGCACTTGGTGCCAATATTGAGCATTCGGTTAACCTCCCAGTTTGCTTGTAGCAAAAGTAATTTACTCAGTACACAGACATCTATCCCAGTCTAATCTCCTTGACGAGAGATTACAAAGGGGTGGTGGGCTGAAGAGGCAAAAATTCCAAATACCACATCTATTTTTATTCACTGACAATATAGTAATATCCATGGAACAAGGATTAGTAAACAGAAAAAGATATTCTTTCTTAGAAGACAGCTTTTCTCCCAGGTTTAATATTACAGTAGAGTAGATCTTCAAAGATGAAATAAAAAGTTCATCACTATGCCATCCCAGGGCAGGATTTTTGCAGTATGGATCTATAGGAGTTGGATTTCAAAATTACACAAAGCCACATGGAAATGAATGTGGTGTTCATACGTAGGGCTAATTATACTGGGTGCACTTGCTTGATTTCAGAGTAAGAAACAAAAAGACCAGAGCATGACACATACAATTGACCACAAAAGGATCAAGTAGCTTGATTTTACTGAAATACTGATGTGGCATGTGATACTTGGTGAGCTTCTAGAGTCACACAGCAAAATAACAAGTTCAGCTGCCATTAAAAGGAATAATACTTCTGGCCTTTTTTACAGAGGAAAGTTTGAAAGAATCATAGAATACAGGCGCCCTGTGTATACTGTGTGTATACATACTACATACAAACTAAAGAGATAAAAAGAGCCAAAATGCACTTAATACAAACCTTGTGATTTAGCCTAGTTTCATAATTTTTAGGGTTTCTCAATCAAGGGTTTTGAAGGCACAGGTTTGGCAAAATACCATCATTATAAGGAAGCAAGAGCTTAATAACCAAATCTAGATGTATTAATAGAATGTGGAATGTAATGTCAATAAATACTAGATAGGAAATTAAATTCAAATAATGAATAAATTTGAAGAAAAATTGTAATTTCAGAGATCTATCATTAATAGAGACAGAGGGAAAGGCCTATTTCTTAGGGATAGGTCTATTTCCACGGGGATAGTTAATCACCCTTTTCATTCCAGTTCCAGTTTCAGTCTCAATCAGGCCCAGTGCTTGGTGAGAGGCATCACCTCCCTGGGCAGGTCCCTTAAGGTGTCACCACTGGCTCTGGGGTGCCAGATATGTCACCAGGCAGCTGAACTGCTCTAATGCAGTCAGTCTCTGCTGTGCAACAGGGTTTCTCATTTCCACCAGCGGCTTACAAGTGAAACTTCCCAAGTTTTGCAGTCAATCTATCTTTCTCCGTATTTTCATCAACATACTGTTCCCTTTACCTCCTTTACTTGCCCTTTCCACTTTTTTAAAAACCACTTCTCTTTATTGGTTGTATGATTCAATAAAGTTATTCTCTTGGTAAGTGTGAAAGGTCTCTCACTTCTTGCCAGTGCAGTGTGTATTTCTGCAGCTCCCATTACCATGGCTTCTGCTCCAAACTATCATCTTTAAAGGTCACTTGTTTCCTTACACATGCAGTCAGGCCCAACAACGATTTAATGACACCTGAACAAGCATATATTAAAATTACCCATGGTATGATCATAAATAATTATTAAGCAAAAGAAGAAGAAAGCAAACACATTTCCTTTCGAGAAACTAACACCAAAGATATTAGTTAAAATGTTAAAGTATATTAACCAATTACATAAAACCCTTTCATATTGCCTTGCTTCATTTCAAACATGGCATGGGCTATTTTGTCTGTGAACTCAAGTGGAACAAAAAGCTGCAGAATGCAATTTGTGTCAGGGGCCAGGCTGCAGAGGGACAACTAATTCTAATTAGTGCAAATTCCCCACAGGCCAGTCAGAGGCCTGGTGCAGAAGCTGCTGCTGCCAAGCCTCTCTGCCTGCAACAGGTGGGCAGGGGCTCCTGCCACAGCCCTGGTGACAGCTGAGGGCAGCCCCTTCACTGGACACCCCTAATTAATGGCCTGCATGGCCAGCCTTTGAATGTGATATCTTTTAATATAGTTCTGAACTAAGGAAGATTGGCTCTTCTAATTGGTTAAAATTAAAGCGGTGGTGGAGTTTGCTAAGTAACCGCCAGGCTGCAATGCCCATTTCATTTCAGACTCACAGCCTAAAGCTCTGCTGATCAGTGCAGAAAGGGTAGGGCTGGGGAAAAGGAATTACTGGGGGGAAAACTCTTGCCCGTCTGATAACACTGGTATTCTAGTGAGCACGTCCCTGATAAAATATATTTCTGCACCTCATTAATATTCAACATTTGATGCATACTAGAAAGATGCTTTAAAAATTCTGATCGATTATAAGAAATAATGGTGGTGAGGAAGGCACAGGTCATTAACCTAACTATTAGTCCTCTCAGCTAAGCCTCATTTCAGACTGTTCACTCTAAACCAAACTCAGGGTAAGACTCGCTGCCTGATTTCAGCCTGCCTTCCCTCAGACCTGCTCCCATTCACAAAAACTGCTTCTGCAAGAGCACAGCCAGCCCTAATGAGAGAGATAGCCCTCCTGCCCTGCCCGCAGGAGGGAAGGGAAGAGAAGGGAAGGGAGAAGATGCAACAAGATTTTATACAACATGCCAGTTGGAAATGCTTTCTAAATAACGGAGCAATGAAGCATACTTCACACAGATTAGGATTATCTCATTTGCAAAATCTCATAACAGCTAAACACCAGCAAAAAACTTCATTTTAATCCTGCTGAATTATACACGTTGAGTTATATCAGGAAAATGCTTAGCTGTTAGGGATTTCAGCTACGAGGGGCCTGGCACATGAACTGTAAAAAGCGTTTTACTTGACTTGCTTTTCTCCATGCACCAGCCAACAGGAAGCTATGGCAGAAGGAGAAGTGGCAAAGCCTCCAAGGAGCTCTGCTCTCCTTGCTTCCCAGCAGGCTGATCCTTTGGAGGAGTGCTGGATCTATCCTTGTGTGCTGGTGCAGCAACCCACAATGCACTTTTGTGTGCTGTCCTTGACACTGCCCAGGCCCACATATTTTATCCAAATGATACTACCAGCTATACTAAACAGCTATTCTGTGTGTCTCCGTACCTCTGTACTAAGGGCTTTATTTAGGGACTTTAAATAATCTTACATGATCATTTCACACCAGTCTTAAACTAATAGGATTCATTTCTCTCATTGCATTTCCTTTTACTGCACATTTCAGCTAAAAACACTCCAGAGGGGTGTGCCAACTATGACTATGTCACAAGAATGATTTTATTAAGAAAATGCCTCCAATGCTACCTCATAGCACTTTCCAGTACTATTGTTTGGGTTGCACCAGAGGCTAAAATGTGGCTTCTTTTAATAACACATTTGCATAAGTTGATCTGAAAGATCCCCATGTGATGACATTACTTCAGGGTTGGCCTGTCATCTCAAAAAAGCCTGAGGTGCTAGTCCCAAAGAGATCAAACTCTAGAATTAACTAGTCTTCATAAAGCAGGAACATCTCTACAAGCAGTAAAACAAATGATTATCAGTTCTTTTTGGCGATGGTCTATGCCAAGCTAGAGAAAAACAGAGCTTTCAAACACTGGCAATCTGGTATATTGAAGTATGACCATTATTTTTTATTTTCCACATTTTTGGTCCAAAGACAGTTCTGAGTAATTGATTCCCATAATGAGCTATGGTTCGTTAGTCAATTTAATTTATAATTGAATTGGATGGATGTAACTCTGTGTAAAATTGTCTCTGAAGAATCTGTTTTGTTCGTCTGTTCAACTTCTGACAGGGATGGAAGAAAATCTAAATTATTCCCTTCTGCAAGAGGGGAAAACTCTGAAAGTCTCAGCATCCCTTGTGAAATTAAGAGGAAAATATTTTTAATAGTTGCCATGCAAAAATAATGTGACTTTACTAAAATTTATACAACCCTGACAATTAACACATTAATGCCTGGAATCGTGGCTTAAAATGAAAATCAAAACATGGGAAATATATGAATCAGAAGGGCTACCTGACCAACTGGAAAAATCACTCTTAACCAGAAAGAAAACCACAGATAGATATTTACTAGTAAGTCATGTCTTCTTTGCAAATATTGCAAAATCTAAAGAATTTGCTTCTCCGTGTGTTTATATCAATATTCCAATGATACAACTCCATTGGGAAATGCCTGGTGTGAAGAATCAAACTCAGTGGGTTAAATTTTTCTCCTGTTTATAACTTGGAAACCCAGAGCTGCTCCCACTGTCATGACTTGTGGGACTTCTCTAAATGCAGTTTGCTTTGGTAGAGATCTGGGAATTGCTGCTCTACCTTCTGTGGGCCTTCTTTTGGCTCCTGCAAAGTTCATGAAATAACAGACCACTAAATGAGAATGACTGCTGCTTAGAAGCAGAGGCAGGGAAGAAATACCTGAGTTTAGGGTTTTGAAGATGAACATGAGTTTTCATTTTTAAGCTAATTTTTCCTGGGGTTCTTTGGGCCTCAAGACTCACATACAAAGCCACTTTCTTTCCAGACAAAATACTGAGGTTCTTATCATATGCTGAATTCAATTATCTCCTAATTTTTCATGTCTAAAGAGAAACATTGAGTCTCTGTCTCTATTACTGGTCTTAACAAGACATACCATTATTGAAAGATACATTTAGCTTATAAGAAAAAGCAAGTGAATTAATTCATTCAATATTTGTATTTTTCCATTCAGACACAGATATTCTTCATTGATTATGCGTTAGCAGACACAAATGCTAGCAGTAAAAGAATTGCTACACTGTTATGTAAGCTCATGCAAAAGCAAAATATACATGCTCTGCTTGCTGAAAAAATAAAGTGTATTGAGAAGCATTGCAGTGGGATAGGTGATGATGATCAGCTATTATCAGTCCCAGCAGGCACATATTTTTTCTTAACAGCCGCAGGACTGCTGCTCTGAAAGCCAGGCACAAGGATTTTTTAGTTCAGAGCATTTCACATTGCCTTTTAGAGGCAGGCATGACACACGGCTGCACAAACTCTTATGGCCTCCAGTTAAGGGGTCACTTAACAACCTCATTTGTCTACTTTTGCATCAAGTCCCCAATAAATTCTGATGGGCAACAGGCTCCCAGGCTCCTTATGTTATCCAGATAATGTTGGGTTTTTTTCTCCTCTTCCTGTAATAGTAACAGTAGAAGTGTTGCATCCAATCTTCATCATATTTCAGAGTTTGTTTATAATGTTTCTGACCTTTTTTTCCACTAGCAAGTGTTTGCTCTGCTTATGAGGCAGATTCAGTGACTGGTCACACCTACCCACCTTTGATGAAGGGAATGAGATGCTAAAGGTGGAACTGAGGAGAAAACCTGGCTTACTACATCCACTTAAGGCTGTTATTTCTGGGCTATGCTATACCGATGTAATAGCAGACATAGGCTGGAGCTATTGAAGACTGTTCTTAATGACTACATTCTGTCTGAGAAATTCTTTCATATAAGTAATTTTCAGCACTGCAAATGCACAGGAGACAATGAAAGTTGTTTCTAAAAAATGTTAAAGCTGACATCAATCATTTATACATAATGCACAAAGCAATGAGGGCAAACTCTTCAGTACAGATAAGAGATGTCACAGTAAACTTATGTTCCAAGGCAGTGGTATCAGTTACGATCGATCACTTGGTAGCCAGTGGAAGTTACATTTTTACTTCACTCTTTAAACTCTTTTGACTGCACTACCAAAAGTATTGTTTTAATCTAAAGTGCTAGATCAATATTTCTGATCAATAAGCATTCATTTCCAACTAACAAGGACAATGGTTAGTGGATTCCTTTAAACATTTTCATTTCAAGGAAATCTGTGCTGTTCTAGAAATCAGATCTCTAACAAAGAGTACAAGAAAAAGGAAAACGAGCACAAATCATATTAGAGAACTTCCAGATAAATTCAGCTCTTCCCCACCACCATTCTTCTTTCTTCTATGATGCCAAATCCGTAAATATTTCATATGACCTTTATATTTTAAGTAATTACAAAATTCAACAGCATACCATTAATTCTTCCTACCAAAGCATACAAAGCAAAACCAAACAAAAGCCAAACCACAAATTATCAAAAACAAATTGACAAATGTCAGTTGTTGAAAATTTAATTCCTAGTGATAACAAAGTACAAATCAACAAGCACAGCTTAGAAAACCCTGGTTCACTTGGTAGAAGATCTGGTATAGCTTCCATGAACTTCAGAGAAATTCCTCCACTTTCAGCCCAGATGAGTTTAGACCCATGAACAGCAACACCTGGCCCAACCAGCAGCCAAGAGCTGGTCCTCTTTATGGTGACCCTTTCTTTTTGACCACAGACAGATCTTGAGGACTGAACACTCCTCCCAGTCCCAGGAAAAGCCAGACACCATCTTGCCAGAACATCTGGAAGGTCTTTCTGCCCCACCCCAATTAGTCCTGGGCTTTTCAGAGCAGGACACAATTCCGCTTTAAATGTCCCAGGCACTCTGATGGACATTAAAGACATGTTTGGCTACAGAGAAATTAGGACTTCTGCCACAGTGGTGCATATTGTACAAGACCACTCCCTTGTATTTTACAAGCCTAAGTAGGAGAGAACATGTTGTTTTCAGTGCCTGCAGCTGCGTTTAGCAGTCCCCACTATACTCAACATTCTCCAATTTTCCATCACCCACACACAATAATTTGCTTCTTCTCACACTCTCTTCTCCTCAAGACATTGGCTATTGTTTACATGGCAAGAAATACTAGACTTATAATTAAAAAAACACTGGATTACTTCAGGCTGGGCTGTCAGCATCTCGCACTGCAGGAACTGTGTGCTTGGTGCCCTCCATCTCCTCATGGCAGCCCTGGCACCACTCATGGCACCACTGATGTGGTGGCAGTTGTTTAACCAGTTGTCTGTAGGCACCTCTTACACAGAGTGTAAAAGCCAGGGTGCCACAGGAATTGCACACTGTCTCCATTGTCATCTTCCCCAAAGGATGGGTGTTGAGGGAACTTAAAGCCATGACTGGCATGCTCTGTGCCTGGTGGTCCCTGCCTACATGAGGGCACTCACATGGTGTCTACCTGCCTATGTGACACTGGTTTGAAAGTGCAAATCAGAGCAGAGCATAAAGCCTATGCTCTACCTCCTCCTCCTCCTTCACAGTTGGTGACAGAGCTGTGGTTTGGACGGGGTGCAATTAAAATACAATAAATACTGCATTCTATTGTTCACATGGACTTCATTTGCCTTCATACATCCATGGCACTACTTTGAGTTTTGAATCAACCCCAAAATTCAAGGTTAAGTCAGACAATTTGTCTGTTTTAATTTGTATTTGTCATAACCAGTGAATTACATCTGGATTTCTCCCAGAAACATAAATCAGTCAAGATTTGTTCAAATGCATGTATCCCAGTGAAGTTTAGGAAGAGTCTGGGCCAAGCTCAGAGGCTCATGCCATCTTTGCTCTTAATCTATAGATGAGATATAGAAGTCAGCTGCTAAAGTGGGTTGCATGCAGATTATGCTTTTCTCACTGGGAAATGATGGGAAAAGAATTTTGGCTCCATTAAATACAAAGTGTCCCCTCAGACAGAGGGCTTAACACAAAATGAATGGAAGGTCAAACTTTTGTCAGGCTATTAATCTGGACTGTGACTTATGCAGATTGGAAAATATATGAGAAATGTAAACAGAGTGTTCACTCTGCATTAGATAGCAGGAGATAGGCAGAGTCGGAATAGATAACCTTTTGTGAACACTGGGAAGCTGGATTTTATGTGAGAGTTGTCCGAGTCCGACTCTTTGTGGTGCCTATTCATCTAGTACAGTACTCAAGTATGAAGGAGTGGGTGAAGGAGGAGGGACAAGAGGAAGAGGGCTGCTGGATAGATACATAAATTTACCATAAATGGTAAAACTTTCATTGACTTTAACTAAGCCAAGAAAGCAGTTCTGCTTTTAAATGCAATACAGCCAAAGAGTGATGTAGGCAACACAGGACTTTGAGCAATACTAATCTAAATGAAAAAGTGGCACATTTATGAACACCCAAAATCACACTAAATCTAAACACAATCTTATACATCATAAAACACATATTCTATTGCATTTTCCATTCTCTTTGTTGTTCAGTTTCTCCCCAGCTATTTTGGCATTGTTTTCCATTCTTCAGGTGTTTTCCAGTCACAATTACTCCCCTGTTTCAAAACACTGGTTCCTGTTCATTTATTTTGCTGACCATGCTTTTTCCATCCTTCGCTGCAGTCTTCTCCTCATGACCTCTGTTTTTCTTCTGGGCTCTTTATTTTGTTCTGCTTCTCTTGTTTCTTTTCTTTCCCTTTTCTTTCCCATACAGACTCCTTTCTATCTGTCATTTCTTTTCCTTTGTGTGGTGTTCTCTTTATTTATTTCACTGCTACTTCCTTTTTACTTCTTGTACTTTTCCTACTTCTGTACTTGCTTTCTCTCTGTTATTTGCTTATATGCTCTGGTTTCTAAAGGGAAGAACTGGCTTTGAAAGAAATGGTGGGAGTTTCTCTCATCATGTAATCATTTTCAAAATGGTTTTAAAAGTATAAAAGCAAACAAAATTATCAGTAAGATTCCTTTCCTTTTCTTTTCTTTTCTTTTCTTTTCTTTTCTTTTCTTTTCTTTTCTTTTCTTTTCTTTTCTTTTCTTTTCTTTTCTTTTCTTTTCTTTTCTTTTCTTTTCTTTTCTTTTCTTTTCTTTTCTTTTCTTTTCTTTTCTTTTCTTTTCTTTTCTTGGAAATAAATGTTTCATTATTTCATTTCATCTGTGATTTTCTCTGGGCTTTAAAAGCAGCGTTTCAGTTTGGTCAAGCAAATAATGGATATTTTGAATGATCCATACCAGAAGCAGATCAGGCAGAACACAGTCAACTAAATCCCTCAAAACCTTCTCTGAATGTCCCCATAACATCACCATGTGACTAAAGATGATTCAGTGACCTCCTGTCACCTACTCCAGCTAGGCATACCTATAAGTCTAGTGCAGAAGAAAAAGATACTGGATGTTTTCCACCTTTCTAAGACCTAGGCTTGTAACTTAGGTACTCGGAAAGCACCCAGGTCCATGAAGACATGGGCAATTTAGTTCTCAGGTTCCTGTGCTGCACTCTGAACAGCAGTTCAACAAGATGTTTAAAACTAGTTAGTATGAATAATTCTCTTTGAGCTCACCACCTACCTGGTTCTCTTCAGCAAACATCAGGATTGCAGTGCCTTCTGACATTGCTTACAGCAAAACAAAGCAGATGGAAAGAAGGCAGATGAGGAGCTAAACTAGTACCTGAGAACAGTCTGCTCTATACAATCAGCCACAGCCCTGCCAAATCTGAAGACTGCTACTGGCCTGTGCACTGGAGTTTGGAAACTTACTGAGCTGTGTACCTGAGGTACAACACAACTAGAAGTGTGTACAGTACACGCAGCATATTAAGCAGCTGATGTTACATGCTTTGGGGGAATATTTCCCCCCAAATAACTGTGGGAAATATTAATTATTTATGGAATATTTGCATAACTGCATAATGTGTCTAGATATAAATAACAGATTATTTGCATAACTGCATAATGCCACTAATCACGGGAAGAAAAAAAGAACAAAATATTTCTGGCATTTGATCACACTGTGTCATATATGCCGTGTGATTCTTCCTCAAGCTCTCCCAGAGAGAAGCCAAAGCTCAACTAAGCTCTGTACTCCTATATTTGTAAGAGGAACAACAGGAAAATTTTCAAACACTACAAATGCTGTGTGAACAGTACTCCAACTGGAAGGCCTTGCAAACCCCTACAGGCTGGATGGTGTTTTGCACAGATTATTTGTCCAAAATTGGAGGAGAAAAACAGCCCACATGCACAATGTGCATAAATTTCTACAAGCAAAATTCATACCTCTGTCATCCATCCTGAATTATACTATCACCACCTACCTCTTAGGCAGCAGTTTTCATTCTTACATCAAAGCACTTATCAGGGGGAAGAGGTACCATTACACAGATAAGGGCGCTCAGGCTCAGAAACATAAAGTGACTTTGCCAGTCAGAGAGTAAATCAGCAAATCAGCTCATGGGGAGATGGGCCAAAGCTAAGAACCAGTTTGGAAAGGGAAGGTAACCCATGCCATGCAGAAAGGTATCAGTCCAGAGGAATAGCTGTGTGCACTCTTTCTTCCCATCATCAGGGAGCTCAGAGAAACACCGCAATCATCCTACTCTAGCTCAAAGGCATCACTAAGCAGAAACAAGCCTCAAACTATGAGCTGAGTTTGTCAAGCTTTAATATTCCCTAATAACCACTGGTTTTTTCTCTGTTAAAGATTTCCTGATAACTGCTGTTCTTTTCTCTGTTAAATACTATTTACCTCAGTGCTGGAGTTTCTAACATACACAACAATGACTTCATTTTTAATGGTATTTTGGTCTAATTTCAGAGACTGATTTCCCAGTACAAACTCAAGTAACAAATGTATAATTATTCTCATAAATAACTCAGCACCTTACAGTAGGTTTCAAACAAGTTTCCCCACAAGGCACAAGTGCCCTACATTAAATTCTTTTAAAGTGTAAGTTGATTAAGGTAAAAATTAGTTGTTATTACCTTATGGACATTTCAGTTTTCACAGCATTTCAAAGCTGGTCCTATCAGGAGTAGATTTGTTGCCGCCCACTGGTACAATCATCAGGAAAATTAATAATCACATTCAGTCTGACTATAAATCACTGTGGTACAGGCAATTAATTTCTGTAGAAAAATGAAAGATCTATAAGTAGTATTATTGTGTAAACTACATGTTGTGAAAACTCAGATTCAGCACAAGCAAATTAGAAAACCAATGCTCCTAATTCCAGAATGTGATAATGCTGGGTCATTCGAGGCTGGACAGCCAGAAATTCTGAATAAATTATGCTGGCAGCTCCTAGCAGCTTATGGTTGTTTTATCATGTTTATGCTGCATTTGTAATTTGTGAACCCGATACAAGCATATGTGCTAACTTAGAGAGGGTGAGTCTGGATAAAACAATCACAGCTAAGATTTTTCATTCTACTACTAAAATGAGGCAGTTTGTTGCACTTGTTTGTATCTGTGCCACTACACAAGGGCACATTTCTATACAGTGTGCTCCTTTCCCGGTAAGGCCATGGTGGTGCTGGTGAGAACTGAAGAAAGCTGACGTGTACACATGTAGGCCACCACATGGCCCTTGGAAGAGAGATTTATATTTCTCTACCAACACACACTACAATCCTGCAAAATCATACGTTTGCTAAAAGTTAGATAAATGTAGCATCAAGGCCATAGAGTTTAGTTTGTAAAGAGAAAGTAAAGCAGTTAAAAGCTCTATGTTTTTATTGGCTTATCTATTATTACAGTATGTCCTGTGGCTCTGTGAGAGATACTGTTATAGAAGACTGAAATTTAGTTTCATTTGTTATAAAGAAGTCAAATGATTCCCAAAATCTCTGAATTTCAGTTTTCAATATTTAGGAAATCAATTAAACAAAATTCACATACCAGAGAAACAAAATAATATTTTGCCACCAGCTTTTAGTCTATTAGACAAATTATTCTCCAGGGATTAATTTCAGTCAAATTCACCATACCCGAAATAATTTGAAAAACATTTAATAATACCTTGAACTGGAGGCTACAGGCTGAATGAAAAGTAAGATCTTTATTCGTTTTTTGCTGGGTTTTCAAAAGCCAGAATGAAAAAGGATAACAAGGGAAGTAACCATAAAGTGAAATGTCTATGGAAATGAAAAGAGATAAAATAATTCACATTGTGATTATTCACACAGGGAAAAAATGAAATATTGTAAGTAAATATTTTAAAATGCATTTTAAAAAGATGGATATATTTCCTTTTTTAGCCACTTATAAAATATCTTCTGCTGCTTGATCCAGCTTTGAAATCAAGTACTTTGAAGTAGAAGTATCTAGACTGCACAGGGAAGTTCATTACTGAAGAGCATAGCCATGAATAAGGAAGCTCTCTCTTGGAAAATCTTGCAGGACATTTTTAGAAGTTTCCAGGATCGAAGCAGAATATCAAATAATTGTCTGTCATATGGGGCTCCTGCTCATTTCGTAAGGGCAAAAACAATTTAACAGGCTATATCAATTGCATTTGCCATTCAGTTGATGTTCAGGTATGTGTGTGAAGCTATGAAGTATCCCAGACAGAACGCACGTAGATACTTTACTGGATGAAACAACATGCAACCAGAAAGCTACTGCCACTAGTAAGAAAAA
This sequence comes from Manacus candei, assembly GCF_025592945.1. Lineage (NCBI taxonomy): Eukaryota > Metazoa > Chordata > Aves > Passeriformes > Pipridae > Manacus > Manacus candei. The sequence goes on from NW_026138053.1 coordinate 12,381,378, forward strand.
AACCCACCCAATTTCCTCATTAGGAAATAGATGTAAATAATTCAGGGACATGATGGTTTCCATTGAGATACATGATGCCTATTGAACAGTTGAAGGAAACTCCAAAGAAATGTACCTGCTTACACAAAGATCTACACAGAGTTTTATGTTAATATATGGGATTTTGGACCACATTGCTGTCCACAACGGTATCGTTTGTTTACTAAAGTTGTGTTTAAGACATTGAGAAAATCCTTTGCACTTCCAGCAAACAAACATAGACATAACAAAAGTATAGAAAAAATTTCTTTGCTACTTTGTCTCTTCCCTTTCTTCTTGATACCCCCAAAGGAAATCTGGATCTTGCAAGTGAAGCTAGCCACATCTGTAGCTGCTTTTGAGAAATAATTCAAATAATTGATGTTAACAAAATTTTGCAATTTATCAGGTAACCTATATGGGCTTTACTGGGCAATCATTGACACACTGCAGGAAGTACAAAGGCCGTTCCCATGCCTGGATGAGTGATCTGTGCCTACCCTGCTTTTACCTATACAGGTTTAGTGGGCTGGGATTGTCCACTGTACACTTCCCGTAGAGACAGAGAAGTCTGAAACTCTCACATATCACCCACATGTGTCCCAAAGTTGCTGTGCACTGTTCAAGTGTAGCTAAATGTGTTCTTTCATTTGGGTTTCAAATGACATTTTCATTTTAAATTTAAGGATTGAGCCACAGCCAAGCCTGTGTTATCATCTAGGTTTATACGGTCATTATAGAGCTTTGATAAACATCTAGGCATATCATATAGTTGAGTGCAATCTATCTAATCTATCCGTCTATCTCCTTGCAATTCTTCCCATATACGGGACATAAATCTTAGGCAGGGATTTGAGGATGTATTAGGATAGTATCAAAAGAGATGAAAATCACAGCTGTTCCAGCTAAAAGCCTTTCCTGATTTGTTAAACAAACATAAAACTGAGTTGAGAATTTCCCAGATTCACCTGGTTCAGCTGTATACAAAGAGCAGTTAAATTAAATGATCTTTCTCACAAAGGTCAAAAGTTAAGTGTCCCTGGTTACATGAGGCCTCATGCCTAATGGGATGATAATCCAATTCTATGGCATCTAGAAAGAATCCTTCTCCTAGTTATTAAATATGCATGTCTATCCCAAGCAAAATATATTGGAGCAGCGAGAAGTGAAGATAAAACACCGCATCAGAGTAGAGTTGCAAAAATATCAACTTGAAACAGAAGAGCAGAGAAGAAAAAACAAACTAAACCTCCCACAGACAGTTTCAAGGGGTAAAAAGAATTAGAAAATTATTTGCTAAGTCAAATGCTCATAACAAAACCTGAAAGAGGACCACACTCACATTGAAGTTATATGACTTCTCCTAGGCAATGTTTATTCCAATTTTGACGTAACATTTTAATAATCACATTAACTACTGATTAGAAAAGGAACAGGAACTTCATCTTTCAGGTTAGTAACTCCACAGAAGGTTTTGTTTCCATGGACAATCACCCATATAATCTGTAAGATTTTCCTATTTTCATGCAGATAAAATTGCAAGTCCTGGTTGCAAAGAAATAAAATGTCATTGTGGCAATTAAAGTTCCTTTAACCAGAAACCTTATAGGCTACCAACCTTTTAATCCTTCAGAGCTGCTAACTGCCAGAATTACATGGAGTTAAGACTAGTAAAACTCACAAGAACTTTTAGTAATGTGTTTCAGTGCTCTTCCACTGTGTCACACTGCTTTCCATCAACAGCCTGGGAAATTCTAAACAGGTAAATGAAAGAGGCAGATGCCAGACCCTCTGATCAAATGTGAACATGGGGGAATGCTAACTGCATTTGAATGGCACTACTTGCCAGGTGTTGGATGTTTTCTGCAAAAGAACGTAATCCTTTCTGTTGTAGTCTCTCCCAGTAGTTAATCACTTTCTTCCTTAGGAGTATGGGCCTTATTTGTAGTTAGACTGCTGTGTTTTGTCTGGGAAGCCACCAGTCCTTGTTATGCCCTTCTCTACTAGTTTATACAGTGTAATACCCAGAAATGCTTTTTCCTTGGAACATCCAGTATGTCATTATCACTCAATCATCTTTCTGACACACTGATTTTGTGAAGCCCCCCTCACTGTAAAACACTTTGTCCAGTCCTTAATTAATTTGTAGTGTTATTTTTGCACTTAACCTCCTTAATAAAACAGAACACCAAAGCTAAACATAGATTTCCAGCATAGCCTCAAGACAATGAGCATATAGATAAAATCTCCCCTTTATTTCTCAATGCTACCCTGTTTATACAGTAAGGACTGCAGTAGCCACTTCAACCACCTGAAGTGCAGGATCAGTGCCTAAACTTTTGTAGAACTGGTGTTTTCTGAGCATAGTTCCCCTTTCCATACACACAGATGGCATTACTCATTCTGAGGTAACTTTGCATTCAGAGGTCCTACAGTACGTTGTATTTGAATAGAGAATGTCACTGCTCCATGAGCTCTTAAGTCACCAGCCTGCCAGCTGTTCATTCTCCTTCCTTCATCATTCACTGTGCAGCCATGACTCTACTTTAAAAATAACCACTCCCTCTTCCTGGGAGAAGTGGAGAGGGGAGAAGCAGCTGAGGAGCCAGGGCAGTGGCGGCTGCCTGAACACATTTCTCCTCATGTCTTTGTTGAGCTCCTGTTGCCAGACCTGTCACACATCATTTCCCACCCAGAGTCACAAAGGGCTGACGAATTTGAGCTGCTGGTCAGCAGCAGTTGGGAGGGAGAGGTTTGTTCTGGGTTGAGGCCCATTGTGCCATCCGAGGAAATAAGGTGGGTTTGGTGATTTACTTCACAGCCACCTCCCTCCACCTCCCCTGTCCCCACTAGCAGCTGTTCTCCCAGTTTCCTCCCGAGACTCCCTGTGTGGCAGGGGCCAGCTACAAGTTCAACTCCTCAGAGCTCTGCAGGGGCAGGGGGAGTGGCAGGACCTTGCTGCCCAGCACTGGTGCTGTTTTGCCACTGACAGCCTTGTCCCAGGAACCACGTGAAGCTGGCCATGCTGCACAGACTGCTGGCAGGGCGCTCCTCCGCGAGCCCCAGCCTCCTGCTCCTCCATGAATGGGCACTTCAGAGAGACTCCTCCAACAGAAACAAGCACCTCAAGGAGCACAGACCAGCAACCAAGTCTCCCCAAATCAGCCAGCTGTAGATTCGAACAAATACAGAAACAACCAGGGAACCAGTAAACCCTCAAAACTTTGTATGCAACTCAACCAAAGCAGCTGGAAAAATCACCTCTGGGTTTTTTTCTGATTGCCTTTCCAAAACAGGCAACACAAACTTGGCTTGGCTTGGTTTTGTACTGAGCACCACTCAGCCCTGAACATCAAGCAGTAACACAATAGAGAGAGTGAGTAGCATGACCTACAAAGCAGAGGGAACTGTGGGATGTGGTTGCTGTACCCCACTCCTGCATCTGAGCAACAGGATGCTCGTAAGATTGGGTTTGAGGGTGAAGCAGGAGTAGAGCCCAGTTGTAGATTTCACAGCACTCATAGGTTGCCATTTCAAAATTTCCTTCATAATACAAATTTCACGAGACTCATCAAGTTTCCCGCATGCTCACACATTACTCATCACTGTGGTATTTGAGCACCTTAGACCAGCTGTTTCATGTGAAAATCTCAGGAGATATTGGATGTATATTAGTAGTTCCTGTTAAGTTTTGGGTCCAACACAGATTTCAAACTACTAAGGTGTTTTGAGGACCTTAAATAACAGAGGTTCTGCTTTGGACTGATCTTCCTTCCTTTACCAAAAAATCATGGTTTATATAATTTCCACTGAAGTCATTCTCTGTGCATCTGTCTTCTTCATCAGTATATTCCCAGTGTGTTCCTGGTTGCACACTGTTTTAATTAGTGTTGCACAGTCTTGTATATTCAGCAAAAGAACCAAAATATGACAAATGTGATTAAATGTTTCAGTTTTGAGAACATCAGCTTAGGTAAGCTTTTACACAATAAGGCATTAATAATCTTTTGCATATGATATAAAACAATTTTCTGTGATTGATTAACTGTGTGCTGATCTTAACAACGATAACAATGGATGAACACTTCACTCGTTGTGCAGGCAGATACAGTCAGAGAGATATACATAAAAAATTACTATAGAATTAGGAAGCAAATAAACATTTAAGTCAAATATTTGTGTTTTTATCCTTGGAATCTAATGATGACAAAGTTTATTGGATATTTTACACTTTACTCAGCAGCAATCATTTGGTTATTATTGATAGAAGAAAATAGAGAAGAACTGGGTTGCGAATTTCAATAAATAAAGCATGTTACTAAATTTGTATGCATCAGTATTTGTGTTTGTGGCTGTAAAGTACATATTAGATACAAAATGAAACGGGGTAGGATAAAATACCTCAAGCCCCCCAAATGTTGTAACCAAGGCTCTATGTATTAAATGTTAAAGTTATCATAATGTGTCAGGCATGTATACACACCAGTGCTCTCTACTGGGTTAAGTCAGAAATGCTTATCTTTGACTCTAAATGCCTACACCATGATTAAGTGAAAATTATTTTTCCTTAGCTCGCTTGATAAGAATTTGTTTACAGAGCAACTAACAAGTTTTAATACTGATGTTAGCATAAATTTAGGTGGCCGTATTGTGCAACCTACTGCCAATGAGTCTTAGGTAGGACAATTGTACCTTAACTTATATTACTATGAACGAGATCTAAAATTACATTAAGAATGAAACATAACTTTTTTTTTTTTTTAAACAACTCCTACTCATTTAAATGGTATCAACTACCCATTCAAACTGCCTGTGTCTTTGTTTCATGCCTCTGGTCCCCATAGGCAGAGCCATCCCAAACACCAAGCAGTTCAAAGAAGCAGATAATTAACTACTGCCTATTGTACAAATTGCACATTTTCAATTAATGTTCTACCTCACAGGCAGGGCAGTTAGTTTTAATCAGTCTCATGACATCAACTATTGTGGTTACTGTTCTCAAATACCAGAAGGCACCTTGATGGTGCCATGCAGGCAGACTGCAGTACATAGCCCCCTCATTTGGTGTCTGCTGTGTGTAGTGCTCCTTCCTAAACATTTGAAAGAAAAAGGTTATAAGGTGAGAGAATCACTGAACGTTACTCTTCTTGTGAGAGGCTGTGCATACAGAGTTCAAATGGTTTTTAGTTCCTATGCTCAGTTTTTACAGCTTCAGGCCTAACCCATGCTACAGGAGGTAACAGAGATCAGGTGGACACAAAGGAGATTCAGAGCCATTTTCTTTTTTGCATCTGGTTTGCAGCATGCTCCATTAGCAGCACTGCAGACTGGTGTAGTTTAGAGCAACCTTGAGAGTACTCTAGCTAACTTTAGTGGACCCTAGAAACTGCAAAAACAGCTTTCCTTCTTATTTGCTTGGGGTTTTTTTTCTTTTTTTTTTTTTTTCGTTTGTTGTTGGGGTTTTTTTGTTGTTGTTATTTTGGAGGTTTTTCTGGGGTTTTTTTGGGGGGGGTTTGTGTCCTGCACTGAAACACATATTAGCTGATATAAGGGCCAGGGTTAGTCCCTGAAGTTAAGTTTTATTAAAATAGCATTAAAAATTTCAACACTCTAGTGAATTAAAAATATGAAGTGTTTGGATTTGGGGTGGAGGTGGGAGAGGGAAGAGAGAACAGAAAACTCAGGGAGTAGAGCAAAAAAACACACTTCATTTTCACAAATAAGAGAATGACCTTTAATAATGCAGTTGGAGCCTTGCTTCTTGTCAGTTATGGGTCAGTGCCCTATTACTGTATTGTCCGCACACCGTTACTGCAGCAGTGCAGCCGCACCCCTAGAGGGAGGTTGTGTCAACATTTCTGTTACAAACCCCTCTTTCCAGAAGGTTAAAACCTGGCTGTCAGCAAGGAAATAACTTTATTAAAAACAAGCCTTGATAAAAATCCATTTGGCCACTTTCAAATGATTACAGCCTTGTCCCAGCATAAGAAACACATTGGGTTCAAATGCTCTCATGCAACTTCAGAAGGGTTTTGCTTGAACCCCTTGCTTGGCTTTGCTACACCCATGAGACTCGGGGAGGGAAGGTGCTGAAGGAAGCCCTTGGCTTCCTGTAGCTCCTCACTCCTTTAACGCCCTGGGCCCTTCCAGAGGAGGCATGAGCCTGGAAAGGCTGCTGGAAGAGAGAGACCCAGCCCTATTCCCAGTCTCAGCTCACCATGAGCTGGAGCCTTGTGTCAAAAGATGGGAAATGTTTTGTTTCACCACAGACATCTTCAGATGCCTCTTTCTAGTGGAGGTGATTTTTGCTCCTGCTATGGAAACAGCAGCTACAGGAAAGCAAGGGTGACCTCTATCAGTACAGATCCCATTAGCACAAGGGTAGTGCATCTATCCCTAATTTTAGGTGAAAGCTAGGGTTACAAATATGTATATAGACATATAAAGAATTATACTAAACCTGGATTTGGCTCCATTTGTTTAAAAAAACCTCATAAACATACACTGAAGCTATACACCAAGAAAAGCTTTTAGAGGACTCAGAGGGGTTTTTCTGCTGTAATAGGTACATTTTCTTGGGTTTTCAGTCCAAAAATTTCATTTTATGTGTATATCTGGCTGGTAGATTTACATATCCAGGCAGCTTTTTAGGGAGTCAGTCTCTTGTGTGTAAATAAGAGATGTCATTTGTTAAGATCTAATAAAAAATCTTTAAATCATGCACTTTATATTCAAACCTCCCTCTTTAAAATGAAAATAAGTCTGCAACTAGCCAAGTCAGGGAGGCTATTTATTCTACAGTTCAAACTCTCTCACTTTATGAGAATTTTCTCCTTAAGACAGACAGTTAAAAATAAATAAAATAAAATAAAATTATAACGTATTTAAAAGAAGAAGTTCTGTTCAAAAAAATCAAGGTTCAGACGTACTTCCCACCAAGTCTGCTTTGCTTTGAACAATCTTGTTCACAAATAAAAGCACTTTAGGCCAAAATCCTGAGTCAAAAGAGAGCCAAAATAGTGAAGTCCACCACATAAGTGCATAGCAATGAAGTAAACAAGTTTCTTCATAACATAGAGTTGAAATGGAAATTGTGGCAGCCTCACAGAGCATTAAAGACTTGTGGGTCCTTGTGAAATATTAACAAAGTAGAAAATTCTAAGATAAAACCCTGAGTGAACAATGCTATCAGAAAGAAGGATTAGAGAACACTATGTGGCTTCTCAGTTTGCCCCCTGAAAAACTTAATGTACAAATTAACCACTGTGTCCTCTGAATCCCAAATCACTTGTCAGCAGGAATAGGAGAGGATATGTTGGAGACTGCAGTCTGGTTCTGCCCCTTGGTTCTCACATAGGCATTGCCTCAGCCTAGGACTAATGTCATGAGGAGGAAAAGGAAATGCAGGCTGAGGAGAGGAAAAAAATCTCTTTGTATTCTTCTGATCACTGTGGTTCTGGTTGCATTTCATGAATCCCTAAGACTTCTCTGCAAATACAACATCTGACGACTGTGAGACCTGCAGGTGTCTAATAGCTACTCCACATCTCTGAGGATTTTGACTTTTTCTTTTGCTTCCCAATTCTTTTCTTCACCTAAGTGTCAAAATCTTGAATCCTGAGATTATTCTTTTAACTGATGACATGATCTTTCTCTCAGATCTGTCCACTTTCAACACAATTGAGAGCTTGTCAAGAACATTCATCCTTAAATAGTTTTAAAAAAATTAACAAGAAAGATCAGCCAACTGGGACCCCTTCTGTACAGCAGTGCAGATTAAGCAGACATTACAGTTCTCTGGACCCTTCTGAAAGCTACCTTGTAAAAGGTCACATTGTGTCGGAATCCATAAGCAACATTTTAATGTTTGCAGCAAATACACAAATACAAATGTGAAGGAATGAAGGCTAATTCAGGAATGCAAGACCCATTAAACTATGCAAGTATGCATGAACTGTAAAAAGTGGATCCCATACATATCAGCTATAGCCCTTAGCTGTTAGCAGGTGTGAATCAGTCAGTTGTACAATTCATTTGTCTACCTAATTGCACTGAAGATAGGCTTTTACTTTCCCTATAACATCACTAATGAGTAGGTTTTCAGTTTGATCTAACTAATTAATTCTTGTTAACTTTCTTCACATTGCTGTTCTTTTAATTTAACCAGAGACAGCACCAGAGTTGCTACTAGTGTTTAGTCTCAACTAGATTACTCCTATTCATTAAGGCCTGTAATTGTTGGTCATACCCTCCCAAATGGTCATTACAACCTCTGGCTTGCATATTGAATAACAGCAATTTCCTGACTCCAACAGACTCTCATGTGAGGGAGGGGAAAATGCTAATAAAGAAAGAATGAATGATTCTCTGCTTCATTCAGTGCTGTGTAGATTTCCTTTACAGCAGAAATTGTACCGAGGTGGTAAAACGGGTTTCTTGCAGGCCCCCTACCTCCACCCTGAGTGAAAACAATAAGAACCAAGTCAAGCATTCCCTGCTACTGTGATTACAGCATCCGTAAAAGTGATTATATGGCTGCTGTAATCAACTTCAATGAAAGCTGCCTGTTAGAGCTTCAATAATTACTCATTTCTGTTAACAGCTTGCTTTCAGTTTAGTACTTTGAGGCCTAGGAAAAAAAAAATGGTGTTTTAATAAAAGATCCTGTGAACGCAGTATTTTGGGGGGTAAGAGCTTGTGTGTGGGCAAATAAAAAAAAATGCACATGCAACTTTTTTGTCCTGTGCTCAATAGCAGCTCCTTTTCATTTAAGCTCAGAATCTATTTAACCAGCAACAAGCACAAGTTCATACAGGGTTCAGTCATGTACTGAATGTTTACTGAAGGAGGCACAATAGTTTAAATAAAGTGGCGGTTTTAAATATTTTACCCATTTCTTTAAACAAATTGCCAATCCTTAAACTCTGTGTTAAACACATTTCAAAAGCAAAATACCACAAAGCTCTCTTTCAATAAAACCACCACTTTTGTCATATTATGCCTCCTTATTCTTGATGTATTTTATTTCTGCAAAGCTCTGGAGAAGAATGGAGCTTACAGAAGTTAAGGGCTCATTTTTAAAACAAAACAAAAGAACCATTTAGTCTGAGATTAAAACAACATAGGTCACCATTGCCTTCCAATGTTTGATGTTCTGCAGAGCAATGCCACAACCAGGAATCAGGGAGGCAGACTGCAGAGAATTAAAATAGACCAATGCTTCCACCTCAAACTTAACATCTCAGGCAACCTTTTCTTGATGTTAAAATAAACCCTAAACAATGCAAAGCAGGGAAACCAATCCTCTTGTTTGGATAACTTCATGATTATGCTTTTATTTTTCTTATGCATCTATACACTTCTTTTGAGACAAAAGAAACAGAAAGGAGGTTCTCAGAGTATCCTACAGATAGACAAAATATTTTAATATGTTGCAAGATCTTATAAGAAACACAGTGATGTCTGCATAAGTATAAATAAGGTTGCATACCTGGAAAGATTTTCTTCACCTAGAATTCCTTCTCTACTTTGAGAAGGTTTACAATAAGATTTCCTGCAACTCAAGGGCCAGTTTTCCTGAAGGACAAACTCTGTTCTGAGGAAGAGCTCCTGGTCAGAGCTTCTGTCTCTGTAGGAGTTCTAACAAGGAACACAGGCTGCTGGGGACATAGGACATGCTACAAAGAACACACTGCTGCTTCCTTTTAACAGGACTGTGTCTCCTGCAAAGACTTGCAGCTGATGGCAGCATTTGTACCAGCCAGATGAGCGGCCAGGGGGACTTAATCTCCCCCTAAACTACAGATCCCAGGAGGACAAAGTTAGCTGCTGTCTTGCCATGTACATGATCCCCAAATAGAAATCTTGATCTGATGTGTGAATGGGAAGGGAAGTACTTGCTGCTTTAGCACCTGATCAGTAGCATCAGGGAGAGCTTAGCTCTGTGAACAATACATACACTTTTTTTAAAAACTGCTTTGGCCCAGAAATGCATAACATGCTCCCTGTCCTCAGTTTATCTGATAGGTGAAGTAACAGAAAAAATGTTACTAATGTCTTGAATGTAATACAGTGCATGACATTTACATAGCATCTTTCATCCTGAAGGATTCCAAAGCACTTTATAAATTATATGCTTATAGAAATCGCTCCCCCATTGGCATGGAGCCAGCACTGGGGTTTAAGGCAGCAGCCAGCTGGACAAATGCTCAGCAGCACAGATTTGGTCAAGGACAACAGTTGGAATTATCTACTCTCGCAAAGAGTGGCATGAGTTATAGAGAGCCTAATTTTGCTTGGTACCTGCAATCACTGCTTTATTGTGCATGCACTATTTGGTTGCATCCACTGTAATTTCCATAAACCTTCTACTGTTTCTGAGGACAGAGCATTCTCAAAAAGAGATCACACAGAACTGGAAATTGCTTTCCCTGGTGGTCTATCAGAGTGCAATTCTGCTAGGAAAGAAGGCACAGGGAATGACCTGTGTATTCCACCAGATGCCTAGATATGGTTTCAGTGTGGGGCAGCATCTTCAGCTGGCACAGTACTTGAAAGGATCTATTCCAAAGTGTATCCTCTGGGGTTTCACTTCATAAAATGATTCCATTTTACAATTTCATTTTCCTTTCCTGAAGGAAGTGTTGACAATGGATACCATAAACATTAAAAAAACTTTACACTTTTGCAAACTACTGTAACAAGATTCAACATCACACTTTTCACCATCACTAGGGAAAAAAAATGGAAAATAGGAAGGCTTGGTACAAAGTATTGGAGATCTGGCTGGGAATTTCTGCTCTACAAATAGATTGTCTCACAGGTGCTGAGGTAAAATTAAACACTGAAAAAGAATCTTGATATATGATCTAGTTTTCTTTAACATTCAAGAAACCTACCCCCACAAAAAAGTTGAAGAAAATAAAGCATGAAAGCTTTCTTTTCAGTTGTTCATGACAGGTCACTGGGTCCAGCACTAGCATCAAGGACAACACATATCAAAAGCTACGATTCTTTTCCTTGTTTTGATGTAAAGCAGTAACGGAGGTGTTTGTAGAGTCAGATGAAACTTGGACCTCCCAACCCAACACCAAGGCAGACAAAAAAGTTAGGCATTATTCTGACATACCTACTTTCTTAAGACAGGAGACTGTCTTTAAATCTCTTAGCTGGAGAAGATGAATAAGGCAGACCGAGTGGTTTTTTATGTGCAAGTGATATGCAAAAAGCAGTATCTTACTCTAGACCACCTTCTGGCTACTGGATAGAATTACAGACACTAAGATCTTCCCAAATATGATTACAGCTCAGCTGCTGTTTGAAGACTTCCCCCCCAATCCTGAGAGGATAAAACTGCTCTTTTTTCACAGTCTTAGCAATTTCATTGGCTCAGTGACCTATATTCTGACAAAAAAAGAATTATGTGACACAGATCTTTGCCTGCGTAGATGATCATTAAAAATGATGCTATAGAATATTTGATACCTTTGTGAGAGGTGAAGTAGGTGTTAATGACAGGGAGATAACTTCTAGATGCACAGGTTGTCTTACAGTACAGTTGCCTGTATTACCTTAGCTGTAGCATCAAACATGCAACTCCTACATCAGTAGTCCCTTCATCCACTGATTTTAATTGCTCTGCAGTGATCTCATTTTACAGATGGAGAAACTATACTCAGAGAAGTGAAGCCACATGGTCCAGCTGACACTGCAGGGCATTCAAGCAGCAAGGAATGGTGCTGTTTCCTGGTTCTCAGCCAACTGCATCACTTGGAAAAACTTACCGCGATTGTCCCTTTCACTCCAAAACATTTGTTTTTTGAGAGAGATACATACTAAATGAAATGCTTGTAGTGACCATTTATTTTGCATTCAGCAACAAAACTGCAGAAACTGCACTTGAAAAAATGTACTTACTTGACATAAGCTTCTGTAGTAGACTCCTCCCTATATGGCATGAAGTCCCAGCTAACATTAGATGACTTGCTAAACCTTGTTTAATTTCCTTTCTTCTTAATGTACCTATAGCACCAGCAACAGCATGACATAATGAAATCTATCAAATATTAATTTTAAACCCTCTCCAGTGACCAAAAATACACGTTGAGATTCACCAGGAGGCACCTATGCTGACAGTACGACAGGGTCTGGGTACAAGGGCTATTGCTAAGTCGATTAAGTAGGCCCCAAAATAGACACAACTTTGTAATTAAATCAAAGAGCTTGAATCCCATCCAAACCCAGATATGAAGCCAGAGCTGTGCAAGTGGAATGTGTTCAAACTGGCCTGTGCTGCCACGCTGGCAGACCACATGCTTTTGTACAGAGTACAATGCAGGAACGCAACGTGGAAGTGACAGCATGGAGGACTGTTCTGGGCAGGTGAGCACCACCGAGACATCTCTTAGCTCAGCACAGAAGGGACAAAAGTGGAAGAAGTTATGACTGTGACTGGAAGCTGCTGAGGTTAAAGAGCACACCAATACCACAGAGCTCAGTGGCAAAAGGTGAAACAGCCTGCATAAGCAAAGGTGAGACGCAGTTACTTGTGTACCAAGTAATGATGCCACCACAAGCACAGGTGGCAAGCATCCTGCCTTATTTGGAAGCAACATTTTCTACTAACAATTGTTAAAAAGGGATTCAAAATCTTCCAGCTGATGGCTGATCAGTCATGAAAGACACTTGTCCTGTTCATAGTAACAGCTCACAGCTCGCATTCCCCTGCTCCTTGCAGACCTTGAAATATAGTTTAAAATTCTACCAGGAATTTTAAATGATGATATGCATCATTCCTTGCTTTCTTACTGCTCCCATGGAAGCAACCAAAATACACAGTTTGATCATTTTTTCCCCACAGTGTAGTTGGAAACATTCTCCCAGAGAGAAATGGTTAGATCTAAGTCCAAGCTGAGAAGGTGTAGGTTTGCCAGACTGCTGACACTATCATTCCTGACTCTTCAGAAGCATTCCATGAAGGAGCAGAATCACAGTTTAAAAGCACAATGCCATATATAACAGAAAATGTTGAAATGTCAATAAGATTTCTGCTGCTGACAGACACAAATCTTAAGATTTCATTAGTCAGAAGATGGACTGTGTTTGTTTTTTGGAGACTGTGAAGGGGAGGCATTATAGAGTTGGTATATTTATGTGGTAGGCCAGGGGACTTCTCTAAGAGAAGAGCTAGAGTGAAATATATACAAATATATATGTACATACATGTACATATCCCTATAAACTGTGTTTAACAGCTAAATGTCATGTCCTTATAGGAAATTAAAAAAAAATAAATTTCTGCCAGTCTTTCTGCTGTAAATAGTATGCCATCTCTGCCTTCAGTAAGGAGATAGCAGCAGTCTAACTATCATCCACATATGGCAGCAAGTTCCAGAATTTCACTACTTCTCTTCCAAGGAATTACTTCCTATTGTAAAATGATCTTCCTGTCTTTTTATCTGTGCCTCTAGTTGTAGCATCATGAGATCTGGTGAATAGCAGTTCAGCTCATCTACTGCTTTCACAATTTTGCAAATTTTGATAATTTCCCCCCCACTTTGATCATTGCCCACCCCTCCTTCTCCTCTCCAAACCCTGGGAGATGCCACCACCAACTCTTCCCCATTCTGAAAAGTCCTGGTTATGCCTTACTCTTTGATCACTATCATTTTGCCAGATCTCAATCTGTAAAAGAACTTCTTTTCTGGAGTCAGTGCAGATGTATTTCTTTGATGAGGAAAACTACCAAAGGCTTTCTGAAGTTGAGTTTTGTACCTCCACTGGCTTTTTATCTACATGCTAATGCTGACAGACTAGGTCAAGGTGGCAGCATTTCTCTCTGCAGAAGCTGTGATGACTCCCAAAAGACCATGTTTGACACCATGTGCTCAGTGACCTTTCTTTGAGATGCACTTACAGCCCATCTCACCAGGGACTGAAGTCAGTCAGTGGCACATGCATTTCCCAGGGTCTCTTCTACAGCCATTTGTTTAAATATCGAAATAAAAACAGAACCATAAACTGCTTGAATTAGTTCCAGGGTTAGGACAATGCTCATATGATCTCAAGTAAGAATCTGCATCATTAGCAGGGAGACAAAAGTTAGTCAGACAAGCTGAAACAACATAAGCAGAGGCCAAGCCTTGCACACCACACAGAGGCACTTGACTTGCAAACAGGATCTGCATGGAGGGACAGCAGCACACCACACCCCCACTCTGTGTAACTGAATGCCTCACAACAGAGCTGCTCCAGCAGAAATTTGGCCGAGGCAAGAGAGTAGATAAAGGACACAAAGCCTCTGCTTTTATCCCAAGAACCATGTGACTGGCCTCTCAGAGCACTGATGCCAAAGTCAGGGGTTTCCACTGTGATTAAAACACCTGTGATGTTGACTTTATTAACTGTAAATAAAAACTTATTAAAGAGTAGAGCATATATGACTTATTTTTGCAATTTCTCATTTAAAATAAGTGTCAGTGATTGACTAAGAAAGTCATATTTCTCATTCTGCTATGAGAAGAAGTCACCTGAACCATGAGCTGTTTCAAAACGTTTCCTAAAGCTTGAAGTAAACGTAAATTGTTATTTTGGAAATTTTGCTGATCCCAGATCCCAAACTGAAACTGAAACAAAGACCTGTCCAGCTCAGAACACTAGTTCAGCTAAAAAGCAACATCCCCTGACAGGTTCTGTGAAAAAAGAGGACAGCTTGACTTTAAGAGTCCTTTGGAAAACACCACTCTGCCCCATGTCTGTCCTTCTCTCCCTCCCTTGCTACACTACACACCAGTAGACCATCACAGCTTTCTTCCCTGGAATCAGCTACCCTTGGGGACTACCTGCTAAGGTGAGATCGAGGTAAATTGCTTCTTGTGAACCCTGTTTCTCATTTTACTGTTGTTCACTAGCCTTAGTTGCCTCCAGCAATGCCACTATTATACCTAGTGGCAGGAAGATATATATGTGTGCAGGTGATGGGTTTGGGTTTTTGCAAGGGAGAGAAAGGAGATTTTACCTGCCAAGGTACTGACCCTTCCATCATTCCCACTCCTCTGGCTAGTCCTGGCCTCAACTGTATTCCTGGCATCACTTTTTTTCTCACCAGCAACATGCTCCCCCATAGTAAATGCAACGTATTAAAAAAACAGTACAGGTTCAGGACTAAAAATGATGCTCATGGAAAGGGGAGGAGATAGAGGATAACCCTTCCCCTTGCAGTAGGCCTGTGCTGAGAGTCTTTGAACTGAACAATAAACTCTTACTTGGAATCAGAGCTCAACTAAAACAGCTTCAATCACAGCTGGATCTGACCCAGAACAGATTCAAACATACTGGTTCAGTTCCCTGGTTATAAGTGTCTTCTTGTAATGATAAGCTGTAATCAGCAATTAGGAAGTGTTCATGGTGAGGTAGTGCCAGAATTCATGTAAGGAAGGTCAGGCCTGGGCTCGAGTGTCATAAAAATTCCAAACTGGAATAATAATCTCTAAGCAGAGCAAACATTTCAATATTGACACAGCTAAAGCACAATTGAGACGGAAAAATAAAGTAGGAAGTATTTGTAATTTATATGAAGATAATGAGGTATACACATTCCTTAACATAAAGATGTTATAGATTCCGCTGGGCACCATGCAACTGTATAGTCCTTGTAATAATTCCTAGCTATATTCTGCGGAGTATATCAATAGATTTAAGTATTTATGAGCTACAAACGTGACAGGAAGCAGATACACCCCATGGAAATAATACATGATTGTGCCAGTGCTCCTCATAAGCACTCTATTGATGTTCTCAGCTAAGCTCAGGTAAAAGGTACCTAATGAGAGAGAGGATAGCTTTAAAGTTTCTGGTATTATCTCTTCTTGGGGAATCTTCTCCAGAGCTTGCTCTATGATAATTCGCTAACAATTCACCTACATCCTCTGGTTAGATCAGGGTTTCCAGACAACAGTAAGAAGTGTGACTAGTGAAAGAAGCTGATGAAGATGTGGCTTACACACTCCCCTCCTTTAGGCTGCTGGGTCCAGCACTTCACTGCCCATTTTGTGGACAGCCTTCCAGGCTAGAGATTCACATGGTTACTCTCAGGAAGATTCTGAACGTGGAAAGACGTGCACTTCATGTCATGGTGAGGGCTACACACTGGCTCTGAAAGGAGTGCACAGACATGGCAATGAGTGATAGGACGTGAAAAGGACTTTTAAGAGCAGAAAGAGAAAAGAAATAACGTCTATCCTGGAGTCATCCTAAGACAAAGTGCATTCTCTTTTCAGCGCTGGCTAAAAGCAACATTTTCAGTTCACAGTTGGTGATTCCCAGGAGTACAGCTGGGATGTTCGAGTTTATATTTGTAAACAACAGTTCAATCAGTAGAGGAATTTCTCTGTGTATAGGATGGATCACAACAATTCATACCGTTAAGAGCTTTTCCAGAATTCTGGAAGACGTCTTTTGGAGTGTGTTTTTTTGTTATGTGTTGTTTTGTTTGTTTTGGGGTTTTGTTTGGTTGGGGTTTTGCTTGTTTGTTTGTTTGTTTTCAAAGCAGTGTATCAGTGGGCTATAGTTTTAAACTGATACACCACTCTTTAAATGAGATAGTGTTATGAGTTATCATGTGTTTCATGGTGCAATCCTAGCTTTCTCCACCTAGTTCAATCATCAGCTCCTTTCTCATTATACTCTCACTTATCCCTATGTCATTCTGCCAACTTCCAGCTAAAAATCTGTTTAATTTGCTTGCAAGGGACAATGCACAAGAACTGAAATAACAAAATAAAAAGTAATGATTTTGTAAACTGGTAATTGTTTAATTCCCTCCAGAGTAATAAAATTTTATAAAAGCATTATGAACATGCTGAAAAATCAGGGTATGGCCATTTGAGCTTCTTTTTGGTTTCGTTGAGAAAGAAAACACTAATAATAAGATGTTTGGGTTGAATGAAGTCTCCTCTGATTTATCTCATTTCCCTTATTGCACAGGTAGGAAGGATAGAAGAATATATGCAATTAAACTATTGGATAAAAATTACAAAGCTCGAAACTTTTGAAGATGCTGAATACTTAAAAAGTTGTTATTTCAAGTTCACATATTGACTCAGATTAAGTAAGAAACATCCTTGTTCAGATGGAAACATTCTGAGAGAGCACTGCTTTCTCTGCAAGGCCTTCTTAATTCTCAAACACACTTCTGTGTGGTAGATCTCACATTTGTCCTGGGACATGAGCTGAAATAACCTACTAGCAGACAACTTGCAGGGAAGAAATGAATTGAGGATGGTGGTGTGTGTAGTATTAATATTAGGTTGATATAAAAGTAGGAATCATTAAGTTTGTTTAGAGGCAAAGTGTTGCAAAATGAAAAATATTTTTTTGTTTCTGAGTCTCCAGAAAACCCAAGCCCGAAAGGCCAAACTTTCAAATGTGTCAATTTGCGCTGGACAGGATTTTCCTAAGCACCTAAGGAAGTTGTGATCCTGACTTCCATGTCTGTCAATGGGACTGAAGCACTTAAGTTGAGCGATTTTGAAAATTCCATTAAGTATTTGTCTTTTTAACCACCTAAATACTTTAGAGAATCTTTTGGCCTGTGATTTAAGTTGTATGTGTTACAGAAATGGAATTTTAAAAGTGACAACAGAATAAAAGGTGGCATTAAAATAGTATCTGTGATTTTTTTCAAGTATGGTTGATAATGTTCAGGGGTGGTGGGAAAGAGGAGTCAAAATCCAAGCAATGGCACAGTCACGTATGAGCATGTATCAGAGACTCTCTCTCCGCAGCAGATGCCTTTGTTGTTCTAAATTACCGTCCAGGCAAAAATAGCAAAAATAGAAGTAACCAACCAAGCTACCAAGAGTAGATAGAGCAAAGTGTTGAAGGAAAATAGTTCCCCCACTGCAGGTGTTAGTACTTCATACAAATCTGACCACACTTCCCAATCTAAACAAATATAGATGAGCTGTGTTCACTCTGGCCAGCCTAAGCAGTGTGAAAGAATCTTCCCAGCCTCCAGAGACAGACACCACCTTACCCACAGCAGTGAGGAGCAGAGCAATGCTGATTCTGAACTACCTTATCAGCACTTCATCACAGAAAAGGGAAATCTGAGAAGAACCTCATACCCATAGACACAGATCTGGCCAGGCTTAGGGTGTATTCAGATAGGCAAGCAATCTCAACAGGTACCAAAGACAAGGGGATAAGAGTACCAGCATGTTAGAGTGCTTAAACCCTTATGTCCACTCAACCCAGTCACAGGCCTTTTCTCAGGATGAAACACTACCACACTCATCACTTTTTTTTTACCAAGCCAGGCAGATAATGACAAGAATTCTTCTTAAATGACCACTGCTGTGGCATCCTAAATAAATGCTACAGATATAGGAGATAATAAAAATCTCCAGCTTCCTGTAACATTGCAATTAAAATCTCTAGTTATCGTTGGTGTTTGTAGGAACTGCATGACAGCAGAAAAGTCAAACTTTTTCATTGTTAAATAATTACATTATAATACACACAGAGCCTAAAATATAATAAACCTTGTTCAATGAATAACATATTCCTTATTCTGGTAAGTTATGAGAAAACATATCAAAGTTTTCCTTTAACAAGGTGAAATAAAAGAAAGGAAATTTCTCAAAGGAAATTACTATTACAACATACTATACTTAACTTTTTTGGTAGCGAGCTAATTTAAATAACATGTAAAAGACATGCCAAGTATTTCAATACTGATTAAAGCTTATGCAGATTTCTATAGAAAAAAGAAAGTGTTATTGTGACCACTATATTTTATTCATTTTCATACAGTTAAAAAAAAAATACCCTAATGAAAAGATTTGCATTTCCTTAACCTAATCAATTGTTCAGCTATTTATTTACTTATATAATTTCTTAATCTAATTAGAATCTTGATTTCAATGTAGGAAGGTATGTGCAGTTTAGGTTCAGAGAAACCAATCACTTATGCACAAACTGTTGATCCTTTTGGTTCCAGTTATAGCTGTAATTCATTTGTCCCACCAAAATGGGTTTAACAAGCTTGAATAACAAAGATTCAGCTTTAGCCCCTCAATTATACTAACGTGTTTCTTGATTCAGTATCTTTTAAATTAATTCAGAAACTTCCATATTTCCAAGAGAAAATTATTATCTTATCATCCTCTTGATTTTTTGATACAGTGAATAGTGGAGCTATTAAAAATGAACAAGATCAGAAAACTTAATTTAATTGATTAGTCTGTTCTGTGAAATCAACATATTTGTGTAAAAGCTATGAAAAACTGAAACAAAAGCTATTTTTTCTTTCACGTCCATATTAGATAAACACTCTAATAAAATATCAGTACAGCAATACTTTTCCTTCCATTTTCTTTAGGCATCAGACAGAAGTTACTTTGTTTATTATATTTTTCACCAAACATATGTTCATACAAAAGCAAAAGGATTATCCCACCAAAGTAGAGTGCACGTAACACAAATTACTGCTAGTATCTAGGCACAGTATAGTTTGCTAGAAAAGCAAATATTTCTTGTAACAATATATGATTCCTTTCATGAGGGACCTGCTCTTTTTTCCAGAGGAATCGGTGGCAGAACTGGGATAGGGGCACTTCTTAATCTGCAGCATCTGTGCATCAACAGCTGTTCGCATTTCATATAGTGTTACTAGTACTGTCAGCACTGTGTGCCATGGACTCAGTGGTCATCTTTTAAGACCTCCTTTACCAAAAATAGCTCAAAATTTAGAATAGCCTCTACGATAATTGAATGCTTTCTAGTGAGAGGGAACCAACCATAAGAGCTGTTAACCTGTTGCAATGCTCAGTCGCCTTGACTATTTAAATTTTAAACTGTCTTGAATCTCATACTTTGGTTTGTTTGTTTTTTAGAGCTTCTTCATAAAATTCCTTTCCCAATAATAGATGCTTACAGGATATGATCAAATGCTCCTTATCCTCTTTACATGCTTGTCAAACAGGGCTATATAAGGAAGTGGACTTCTCCTCATTTTCTTCATCTTAATGAGCCCAGGAAAGGACAAGTCAGTCTTTCTCAGCAAAACTTACACTCCTGATCAGCAATGTGTCAACAGGAAAACCCTGCCATGCTCTTAAACTCTTCTCTGATGTTATGGAGAACCGTTGCACCATCCACCCCCTATTTTATAACCTATTCTAATAAAACTCCTGAAGTTGCATTTGACTGCTCTTTTCCTGTGTTTCCTTCAGAAAATTCCACAGGCCTTGAATGTAAGAGAAAACAGGGAAGTAATCTGGTCAGAATAATGTGTGAATTCAAGAAAGACCACTACAACTCATAATTTTGAGTGATTCAGCAAAATCCTAAGTCTGTGAGTCATCAGATCAATTCCATAATACAAATACAAATATGAAGAAGACAATAAGCTGAAAACATTCACTAAATATACTGATTTATGCCACCCAGAAAGTTGCCAAATGTTACATTCTCGCTGAATATAGTTCAGTTATTTCCCTGAATTCTAGTCAATGTAATTATGGGCTTTTATTAGAGGACTCACATATTGTCTTTATAGCTTCAACATCTATTTCAGCTTCAGCTGGAATTCATGAAAGCACATTCCCATTCCTTAAAATGCACTGCATGAGACACATTCTGGGTCAGAGTCAACTCTCACACAAGTAAATCTGGATTAACAAAATCCACAGAGGCTAATGTACTGGTGCTAGCACAAAGCAAACAGTAAAAATGGACTCACATCCACATATTTTAAAGCAAAGAGATCCACCTTATCGAACTATACAAAATCTCTGAATCTGGGAGAGAAGAATGCGGAAAACGAGAATAAAAAATTAACGCTCCCCTAAGGAGATAAAACCGGTAATGACTTAAAAGTGACTTAATTGTTCTATTTTCCTTATAGCAGTTTCCATGGAAGGGAAAGAGTAGCAGAAGGCTGAAGTTTAGCTGTTTCTCCACTGTCTTGCAGTCTCAAAGAAGCCAATATGACAATTCTGTGCTCAGTTGTTTGAACAACTTAAAGTACATGCTAGGCAGCTTAAGGAAGGAAATTAATACAGTTCTCACAGCTTGTTCATTCCATGGCAAAGATGAATTAAGAACAGAATCTCGGACACATGTTAGAAAAATGTTTCAGAGCAATTAACAAAAAACCTATTTATGTAATACATCACACTAAGCAGCAGGTGAAGTATAAGGAGAAACTGAAAGAAGATACGTAGTTCAAAACTAAAGTATCCCAGTACCAGAGATAGTTTGGCTTTGATTCCCCACTGAAGTTTAAAATGGGATTCAGATGAACGGAATTCCTAATCCCTTCACTCTCAGAGCATTTATGGGAGCAAGGAAAGGCGAGAAGACTTTTTTGCTGCCCCTGAAGGCTGTGGTGATACATGCACTCATCACCTGGCCCAGCAGCAGTCGCAGGGCTGCACGGCTCCTCTTCAGATCAGCCTGAACCTATCCCTGTTCACACTCTCTGGAGAAAGCATTAACATCCACAGCAAAGCAACATTTTGCACTCATCCTTGCAAGTATAAGTACTCAAACAAGCTTTGATTTACCACTGGCACTTATCCCCGTTACTCACAGGCCCTCATGTAGTATGTGGATATTGTCAACATCATCATCCATGCTACATTGATATTCTTAATATCAAGCTTCCCCGTACTGAATAACATAGCAAATGCACTCAACAGGGCATTGCATGACTCAGAGCATATCCAGAAAATCTGAATAGTCCACTGAAATCATGAAACAGTAAGTGGATTGGTTTCAAAGTTGCTCACATTATAAACAGATTACTTACATCCATGACCCCATTGATCCCTTTGAACTTAAGTTTGAAGACTTTGACTACATTTTACATGAAGCTGACCTCTATAACATTCAGAACACAGCACAGTAACTTGAAAGAAAGGTACAGACCAGAAATGCACAAACTGTTTAGTACACTGCACAAAGTATCTTTGCTGTCATGTACAACAGCTTAGCAGAATATAATCGAAAGTTTTGTTCTAAGCTGAGTTACTATCACCTGGCCTGGGTCTGCTGTAAATGTAACTGCACAAAAACAGGGCAGGTTCCACTAAGACGTGAACAAGAAGGGTTTCTAACTGGAGAGAGAAGAGAGAGTATCTACCACATGTACTGGCTACATGGGACAGGAAGAAGCTGCTGAAGGGCTCCTCAGCCTTACAAGTAGGTGAAAATTCAACTGTTGCAATAAAAATGGCTGAGAAAATACATCACATTTTCAATTATCTGAGACAGACAGTTTCACATAGTGATGGTTACACTATACAGTAACAGATTTGTATTTCTGAGGTGTATTATGGGAAAGAGCCAATTCATGAAACAGGACTAAAGGAGTGTAAAATCAGAAAAAGCAGGTTCCACTTAATCAAGGAGCCCCCTCCAGTACTGGCCAGTGCCAGGAAGCTACAAAATGACCAAGAGCAGCAGTGGAAGGGCTTTCTGAAACAGGAAGTTTCTCAGCTTCTAGAAATGTTACTGGTTTTAATTGTGCATGTTCTCACTGCCCTGTACTAATATCTAAATTCTTTTTGAAACCTGTTACAGTTTTCACCTATGTTACCTTGTTACAGTGAGGTCCACAGATCAGTTATGCACTGGAAAAAAACATTTCAATTGGAAATTTGCATTGCTGCCTTTCAGTTTCACAAATAATTCTCATCACCATTTAATATTTATTAACAGTTCACAGTTTAAAAAAGCCTTTGTGGTTCATTCTGTCTCTTGGCCACAGGCTTCTGAGAAATATTAACTAATTGAGTGGAAGAGGTAAAGACTGTGGCACCACTGGTGAGTTCAGGGTTTTTTTTTAAGAGTCTGTCTACAGCTGTGGTTCAGATGTAGCCACAACCCATGAAATTTCTGACTACAGTTTCTGTCAAGTCTCATGTTCATGTCCATGGGCTCAGGATTCCAAGCTCTTAGTAGTAATGTGAACCCCCCATACCATTTCCAAAAAATATAAGGTCAGAAATGAAGAAATCAAGATGGCAAGTATTTAACTTTACCAAGAGACAAGATCATCCAAGCATGTAGCATTCTGCTCCTTGTTTTCCTTGGAGGCAATTTCAGTGGATAAGACGGCTGCAGGTCAACAGCCTACCTATGGAGACTGAATCCAATGCTCATATATTTCATCAGTCAAGTCTTAGTCAAGAACCAAAATGTAACAGGATGCTTCTCTTTACATCACTTTATAACATATAAATTATCTGCAGAATGCACATAGCCAGAGTGGATTAGTTTGTGCAGTGTTCACAAACAGAGAATAGCTTTCTGACTATAATTATTTTTCCAAATAAGATGCCATCTTTTGCTGAAATAAGTTTTCACACTCTGTCTTTCCAACAAGATTCACAATGCAGAGGTAATGTTGGCAATGATAAACCATCGACTTCATGAAAATGACTGAGTTTTTAATAATGGAAATGTAAAGATACTATTTAAGCAACTACAAAATTATATCTGTTGAAAAAGTGTACTTCTCAGGACTTTTGGTTGGTTGGTTTGAGTTTGGTTGGTTTTCATGAGGCAAGCTTTCTTCTAGTCCTTTTAACTTCCTGACAGCCAAGTCTACATTATGAGCAGGGTCATACTGTTGGAGGACAATCTCTCTGTAATCAATACAACATCATGATAACAACCAATGTCCCTAAGGCAAAAACAAGTATCTCTGTTGGAGTAAACTCTCCTGGGACATCCAAAAGGTTAAAAACAAACAAACAAAAACCCTATTCTGAAATGTGATTTACAAAATCCTACAAAGAGAAACACAGGGAAGGGAGCTTGTTTTATGGACAATACAGGTTTAAATGTTTTGGGAAATACAGAGACACATATAAACTCATTCTTCATGATGTTCAAAGATAGGGAAAATAGACCAAGTTTTTAAATTCTACTTTTCTGGAGTCTTATTTATCAGCATAAACCAGCTGTGTCAATAGGCCAGTGCTGAAGATGACTCCCTCTGTCGCCTTATGTCTAAGGTCAAGTGCTTTGTATCCTTTGCTGTTCTAGGTGATTAACAACAGTTTTAGCTGTAGACAGCTGGATGCTTACACTGTTGCAAGCACTGATGGTTAGTCTTGTCTTTGATTATAGGAATTTGGTTTCAACAATAGTTTAAAATTCTGTGGAACTCGGCAAACTGCAAATAGATTTCTCTGACTTTCCTGTTTTCATTCCGATGTGTACAAATTACCTCAACACGCCCTTTTTTTCTGAAAACACTAAGGTCTGAAAGAAACTCTTGTTATATTGTTGCCACTTAGGTTTCACTGAGCCTGCATTATCTACTCACAGCTTTAATGACTTCCTGCAGAGAGAGGCTCTGTAGAAGTCTTGGCAGCAGGGCTAAGAATAGCATTAAATGCAAGGTTATCTAGGCATTACACTCACTGTAACATGCAATTAACTCTCCTCTTCCATTTTCATTACACAATTATTCATTAATGTCAATTTAATTTTATGCATTGTTCTACATGACCGAAGGCTGATTACGGGCCTTTTCACTCCAATATCCCAAGTTAACTGGTGCCAGCCTCTCTCAGGGCTGCCTAATTGCAATTTAGCCCAGACAATTCCTCCCATTTTTGCCCTCCAGTAATGGAACAACAGATCACGGCCAGGTAAAGATTTTAAGGTGGAAATAAAGCCCAAGCCTGAGCAGCACTGAAAACAGTGGAGCCCTGTCCCTCCCTTCCCTTTAACATCTCACATTTTCTGAATTGTTGTTTAGTGTAGTTGCCGATGCTATAAAAAACCTCATAACTTAAATTGGCCTCTGCACCGTCCCAGGGATTTCTCCAGTTATATAGAGCTGCTTTAACACAAAACCAGCATTATGCATTGTAAAGACTCAGTATAGTGTGTATTTAATTGATTTGTTCAACAAGAAAGTAGCCATGCTATGTTCTCTGTTTGAATTTGGTTTGCCTCACTGGTTAACTTTTGGCAAAGTATTGAAAAAGTTTTTAAGTGTTTTCCTGTTTAACTTGTTGTACTTTATGCAGTTCAGCTCTCTGAAAAACTATTCTTTATCAGATATTTTTCTTGACAAAAGAATGCAGAAAGTCTCACACTTAGAGCAACACATGTTACAAAGCTGTTTTCACTGCAAACCACTAAAAAAGCCACCTTAAAAAGTCAGGATATAAATATAGGCCCCCCAGTCCCCCAGCCCCCCCTCCCAAAAAAAGATTCTTCCACATTATCTTCTCCTGGTAATTTGCATTGTACTTTAAATCAGCACAAGCAGCTCATCATTACTTTTTTTCCAGTTTTAGTGGCAGACCATAGATTAAAGAATGGCTAAGACATAAGCTATGTGCCTTTTTGTTTCCTCCAAATCACGTGAGCATGTATTTCTCAGATTAAAAAAATCCCATAAAAAATGAGGAAATAATGCAGTGTCCTCTACCTGAGTGAGCTACCAGTTTCATTTCAGAGGAGGATCTATATGAGGCCTTTTCCACACACCTGGTAGAAAGTCTGTGATGAGACATGCTTTAAACATTGTCTAATGCCTAAGGGTAGGCAACAAGCTGCTTCTTTTAAAGCAATAATGAGAAAAAACAAGTTATATGCATTATAGCACTCCTTTCTCTCCTTTCTTGCCACTGTATTTAAGGCTGTGTCAGCATTCTGGCTTGAAACCCCTGTTTTCAGGGCCTTTACAATTCACTCGTAAAAATGAGTTCCAAGATGAAACTTGGCAAGTAAGCTTTCAGCCTAAGAGCAAATATTTTTTACAAATTGACAAAACTAAAATCCCTTTGGTTGCTTCCAGGTTGAAAAGGCACTGTTCCCTCTCTCTTCCATACCCAAACTGTAGCAAACTCACTGTGCAGTTCACTTTATACAACTATAAACAAAAGTGTTTTGCAGGACCTCAGTCACGTGGATTTGGGTAGTTTTGGTAGTTGTTTTTTGAAAGCATTCAATAACTCAGGGGTGAAAGATAAGCTCAATGACATACATAGATATTTCATTATTTTATTTTCTCTCTTGTTATTCTTTACTCTGTTAAGTTTCATGGTGATTTACATCATTGGAAAAAAGATTATTAAGCACGCAGAATACTCAGTTCTAGTGATAGGTTAGCTCAGAAACTTCACAAGCCAAATTTGTCAATGGTATAGCCACATTTACTGCAAAGGAGTCATACAGCAGCTGCTTAAAAATGCATAAACATGTATTTAACAAACTAAATGCGAATGGATATGATGAGTTTCTTATAGACCGTGATGCAATAAAATATATTTAAAACTCCCTAAATAGGTTTTAACTTAATTAGGTCAATATGTGTGTTTAAAGCTTAACATATATGATCAGGTCAATAAGTGGCATTTGGGGGATTTTAAAACATAGATTTTTAAAGATTTTTGTTTGGTGTTTTCAACAAAGGTAAAATAAAAAAACCTGTAGGATTTTTTTTTAACCTGCAGGCTAAGGTATAAACCAGAGAGGGTCAAGAAATTAAAAGTGAAGGCTGACATTATGCTTCAAAATTGCAGAGGGCTAAACACAGCATGGGAGGTGTCAATGCTGTACATGCTGTATTGCTCTGACAAGTTGCACAAGTGAAGGATAAAGTGGGAAAGAGTTAAAACGAGATTTGATCTATCTTTTTGACGACTGTGTTTCTGACATAGCTTAGATTGACCTAGACCTTTTACTTTAAGTTAGGAGTCTTACACTTCCATATTTTGTTTTGAATTCAGTTTTTTTTCCTAAATGCACACAGTTTTTAACAGTCAAACTTATTTGATACTTTGATTTTTTTGCCTTAATTTATAAGTTACCAATAGTTTATTGCCTTCTAAAGCTTTTTGATTCATGCTCTGTTTGCTTTCCCTCTGCGAGGTTTATGGCCATGGGACCTAATTTGCTGGTTTCATTATGTATGTTAGACAAAATCTGTACAGGGCTTAGTTTGGGTCTGAAAGTTTTATTTCTAAAGTTAAACCATTACTGTGCAACAAATAGTTACTCTGAAAATGTCCTTGCATTTGTCAGTTCCTTGAAGTCGACAACTGATTTGAACTCTTTGTATTTAAACTAATTTAATCAGCAATAGCATTCCAAACAAGCCAACGTTATCACAGTGCACCGCACAGGCCTTCACGCACAACTTTCTAGGCAGAGTTTCTTAAGCAACACAAAACAAGAACTGCCAGCAGTGAGGAACATTTTGGATGGGATTAATGAAACAGTGAAAGTCATACAATGGGCACAGTTGCACTTGAAAGTTTATGTGCCAGCTCTTCTCTTGATGTTTTTGGCAAGCTGAAATGCATGCAATGCATGGATACAGGGTACATGTCTGGGATGCTGAGGCTTGAAAGGATACTACCTACATACAACTGTACACTTTTACCTACAAAACTAGTAAAAGGTACTGCAGCTACTCATACGTGTTCGTGATATTTTTAAACTAGAATTTGAATTTCAGTAGATCAGACAAAAATTCATAATGAGAATTTTATTACCACAGGTATTTGAGTAAAGTACTCACCAAGTGAATGTTGAAGGAATGTTAAATGGTTGAGAACAGCAAAACCAAAAAAAATCATGACAAAGCTACGGGTATACTTCTGAAGTCCCCACGGCCACGGAAAGGGAGTCTTGAAAGTTTAAATATAATTATCTGGCACCTAAATATTAATCTACAAAACCAAATTTGTCTGGGAGCAATTTGGGGTTTGACAGCTGGTAGCCACACATTATGTTCCCCGAGAGAGCAGTCTACCATGTAGTGCTTAGAATTGCCTGAGCTGAACATGCATCTTGCATGGTTTTGCAGCCAAGATGGGAAGGGGCCGCGATGGTCTGCAGGTGGCAGCTCTGGTGGGTGACACAAAATGGAGCCTCCAAGCAGCTGAGCCAAGGCGACTTCTGCAAAGTCAGTCTCAATTGGAAACATTCTCCGTGGTTTCTGATAGGAGCAGATTGGTTTTTCATGGGCTAAAATTCAGAGAGGAGGGAACCAGCTTGCCTTATGATTATTCATACTATTGTTTAGGTTTTAGACTATATTCAGGTACTGGGCATGCTCCCTGCTAAGACAGCCTTTGTAAGTATGTTGGCTGTTTAGTTTGCCAAGCATATGTAAACAGTTTAAAAAATGAAATAACTGTTCTGTATTAAAATATATATTTATTGCCCCTCTCCCCCTAAAAAAACCCAATTGTTTTTCATTATGGTTTACTTGCATGCCAAAGTTCATTAAACAAATAAAGATATTTTTTAGGTATAGGATTTTTTTAAAAAATAGCATTACAGTTATGTAAAATCTATGCTCCTGTAATTTAAAACAATGCTACCCTGGAGTTTTAAACTTTCCAAAATGAGGATTTATAATGAAACACCTGACAAAACCTTTACATACAGATACTAATAAGTTATTCTGTAAACAATGAATCTGATTCAGATTTTTTTAAAACTACCTTATTTAGCCTAGCGTGACTTCACTTACTCCAGTGAAACAGTTTCCCCCCTTTACCTTGTTGTGAGTGGCTGCAATCATGCATGGTATATAGTAAACACATGGGGGATCCGTACACATCACTCTTTTTTTAAAGTCTAAATTGACAAAAATGGATAGTAGATGAAGTGAGGTTTCTAACGAGTTAGCCAGAAAAACACTTAATGAATAAAAATAAATGTGTTACTTCAAATGCCATTGTAGTCTGTACTTTTACTTTATAGCTGTTCAGTTTTCTTGCCCACCTTGCCCTCTGACATTAAATCTGCTTAGCATTCTTGACAATGTACTTTTTGATTTCTGTATAATTTGGTCATTTTACTAATAGGGTTTATGGAGATATTATGTTCCATTCAGAGGTAGTGTTGCTTATAAGCAAATGGCAGTTGTGCAGCTATTCTAAAAGGTTAAAATGGCTCACTGAGGTATTATTCCAGCTGTTGCAGGCCTTGTAATGGCCACAGGTGCTGAGTCAGAGCAGGACTTTGTGTTGCAGAATCCTTCTCTAGACTGCAATTCTGATAAGGCTCTTCATGAGGGTGATAGCTGCTGGGATAGGAAGACAAAACTGGTAACTTCATTGTCTGAACCAGAGCCTGACTCAAAATCAAATGCATGAGGACAGACTTGCACTAAAAGAATGACAATGGGAGGGAACTGAGCATGTAGTTACTTCCAGTCAGCTAAAACAAACTATAAATCAAGTGAGTATTTGACATCTAAGTAGATGTCATAAGTTTTCTTCAAAATATTTTCTACCAAGGGCTGGATTGTGGGGTTATTTAGCTTTGCAGGATGACTTAGATCATCCCATTTACTGACTAGCTGAGTAAAAACTTAAGATCATTTAATCACCACAAGAAGACTCCAAAACACATTGAAAACCTGAGAGATGTCAGTTATCTCTGATTCCTAGATTTTGCATAAATATTAGAAGGAAGATTCAGGAATTGTGTAGGACACCACACCCTTCAGTTGGATAATGTTAACTTTATTCTTAGAATGAATGTTTTCTACAAAATGTGTATTTCTGACCCATTTAATTGGGAATATTTAAAAAATCCAGGAATCAAACAATTCCTAATAAGGCCCTGAATATGCCAACTTTCCATCACTTCCATCACTTGAACTGCCATTACCTCTCTGTGATACAATGTATAGCTTTTAAAATACAGTGGAAAAGTTTTCAGAAGCCCAGTTTGACTGGTATTCAACAAATACCTTATTCAGCTGATCTACCATTTTCTGCTCTCTAACAAATTTTATCTTCCCAGTTATTTTAGCAGAAAAGAAGCACACTGCCAGGTAGAGTCTCCCTTCAATGCATGCATGCATCTCCCATTAATTCTAGAGGGAATTATGCACACACATCAGGATAAAAATATACCCCATAGTGATAATGGCTTGCATTTATATAATGCCTTTTATTCCAAAGCACTTTTCAAACTGCTCTATTGCTAATCTGATTAGAAGCTCCATCTGTAGAGGGTACCTCCATTACTCTGCTCTGTTAGCAAGCATAACATTTTCAACCTGGTCTATGAAAACCCTTAAAAAAGGTGTCACCGTGTATTTATGCTCAGGTTTCATTAGTCATGATCACTTCTCTTCTTTCATGCACAATAAGTTGCAAATGCACAACCTTGGTCTGCAAAATCCACAATAAAAAACAGAGACCACACAATATGGCATGACATCAAAAAAACAATTTGATTTTTCTGCTCTCAATGAAATCACTTGCCAAATCACCAGTGATTTCACTGGGGCTCATCACAGCTTGGACCCAGAGGTATTTAAGAAACTGACCCATTTTTCCCACAAATTTTCATTAATGTGTAATACATATGGAACTAGATAAAGAAATACTAGTTTACAATATAGGTCCTGAGCAGAGGGGAAAGAATTTTTCATCAAATGAAAAAACTTACTTAATTCTCTCAGCTGTGGCAGGGCTGGGAGTCACTGGTCTGCCAGGAACAGCTGCATGGCCAGGATTTTGGCATCCAACTAACAAAAGAGCACTGTACATTACTTCATCTACAATAATATCCCTCAGTCTCTGAGGCAACACACAAATGGAAAGACTGAAATGTCCTTCACTGCAAAGCCTACCTGTGCAACAAATGCTGGCATTCTGTAGGGCTGGAAGGGATGAGGGAGAAGGAATAACGTGTACTTGTGGGTAAGGGTTGCTGAAAATTACACTATACTTCTGTGACTCCAAAATAGAGCCTAAGTGTGTTTCATAGGTGTACAAGCCATCTGCTTGCCTTCCAAGAGTAAATTTTACCCGCTGCACTTTAAAGATTCATGTTCATTGCTTTCACAATTACCACTGAGGTCTAATTCACATCTTGGGATGGTAGCAGCAAGAGAAGAAAAACCTTTTCATGTAATATCTGTTACACAACCTCTTCTTCTCCCGCTCCATCCCTACATGCCAAATGTATTTTTATTTCATGTACGGAGATGTCTTTAATAATGTGATAGGGAATCCAAATGGCCACCCTGATGCACCAACAGAAACAACACATTTCACAAGATAACTTTCTCAGTGCTTTCCAGTGATTTCTTTTCCTTAAGGGGGTGTCATTATTATGTTTTATCTTTGCCTGTTAGTGTAATTTTAATTTATCATTAAGTAACATTTTGCTTTTTAACATAAAGTATTCAGTGTGCTTGATGGAGCAGCGCTTCATGGAAAGTTAGTTCCTTCACAGCAACAACTGTTTGGAGAAGAGGAGTTTATTAATTTATCAGAGCCTTATGTTCAATTTCAGATTTTTCAGCTTAGGAACCAACAATCAGCTGCACCTGTTACCAATTAAAGTATTAATGGCACATCAATCAAAGAAAGATCACTGCAAAAGGAGATTACACAAGCTCTGTACTCATGTCATTTCTTTGGAAGTTATCTTTTATTTCCAAAAAGAAATTAAATCCATAAACTATACACTAAAAACCCTGAGCAGGGCTCCTGCTACAGTGCTTGCAGTAACTCTGCATCTAAAACAGGGCAGGGGGTAGGGGGGTAAGATCTTTTTCTGCTGAAAAAATGGGTGCCTTGTATTTAAAAAGTAATAATGTTCCTTTAAATGCAGAGGCCAGCAGGACTCTCTTAATGTTTTTATGGAGCTTGACAAAAGTTAATTACTAGGTTTGCAAAAAGCCTGTGAAGCAGGAGCATGGTACAAGATTGATGGAATCTCCCCGCTCCTTGCAGGTTGCTGCCTCTCCCCGCAATGGGGAAGACACTGCAGCAACAAAGGCAGAGACCCTTCACAGAGAATGTCTAATTTGATCATCAGTTTTCTACAGAAGAAAAAACATTATCACCTCCAATTAACAGGAAGAAGTGACATGAGCAAACGATGCAGCTGTCATAGCACAGCCAGTCTACCAGTGTCACCAGCTCCACACCGCTCTGTTGGTGAGGCCTGGGTGCTCACTCAGGTCACCCCACGTGACACCTTTACCTCTATAACCAGTGCCTTTGGGATACTGCATATACATTTGCTGAGGCTTTGGGATTACACTGGAGAATCTTTTTTCACTGTTATGCAAGTTGTATATACAATGTATATCAACATCATTACTTTATGGTACCTTTTAAACCTTCCAGAATTCAAAGTTGCTCTTTGGTAAATGAAATTGCCTAATTGTGTGCTGAAGAGTAGGTATTTTTATCAAGATGAAAAGCTTGCGAGAAAAGCCCCTCTCAGGCAGATAGGCTGAGCTGATTTATTTTGGGGTGCCCTATTTTGCTGTTGTTTTCAGGTTGGCAGCCTCCCAGAAATTAAGTAAGACATATTTCTCTAAAGTAAGAGGTGCTCTTTTCACACAGCATGTTAATAGCCCATAATCCCAATTTTCTCAGTGTATGTACTTGACTTTGTTGTATTTACACATTTCCCATTTTAAACTGCAACATATTAAAAAGGTTTTTAACACTTAAAATGCTACTAATATCTAAGAACGTCTGTCAGATTCCTTCCTCTTGTTTGCTTCAGAAAGTGGTGCTTTGATTGTCCATTAGAGAGTTGTTTACATTTCTCAAAAAGCTCCATTTAGTTTTCCTGACAAGGTGGAATAAGTGACTGGCTGTGATGGATAGAGGCACCTGTCCTAATGGCTGCTCAAACTGTGCCCACTAGTGCACGTTACATTGATAAATTGACAACAGTTGGGACATGCTCTGCTAGCAGCAAGAATGAGGCTACTAGGACAAACACAGGCGGTTAGACAGTCTGCTTTAATAGTCTTGGGAAAGGTATAAAGGCTTCTCATCTAACACCCCAACAGCTGCGGTGAGAAATTAGCACACAGGCAGAATTTCTTTGTTACCTTGACATTAGCATTGCTAGTTAGCCTGCAAGTATGTTTACAGTAAAATATTTCCCAGTCTCTCAGCTCATACACCTGCAGTACCTGCATTTGGCACTCTAATTAAAATTGCATTGCAGTGTTTTACTCATGCCTTTGCCTCTTTTCCTAGATTTCAGCTTCCTTTTTGCAGATGGCTTGACTATTTTTATTGATTTATTTGCTGAATCCAAGCCACATTTATCAGTCTTCTGTCCTATTGGCAGAAAAACACCACAGTTAAAGAAGAGTGTCAAGAAAAGTTCCAGATACCAGTTAAAAGATAAGGCATGAGAAATGGGGAAAGATTTTCAGTTCTTACTCCCTCACATCCTCCATTTAATGAAGAATTTAGGGATGGGATAGTCTGAAGGACAGATAGTATTGAGGCCACCTCTTTATTGCAAGGACCCATCCAGCAACAACTGTGATATGAAGGTACAGATATCGGCCTGGCAGCCATGCAGCCCATCTCCCAGCTGCTGCATGCTCTGACTAGGAAGCTGTCACACCCAGAAACCCCTTTTGCCTTGGGCCCCTTGTGACTGGCAGTTCTGGGACTGACACAGGCTTTGCAAGGCAATGGGCTGAGGAGCAGATCCAAAGTTTCATTATTCTGCTTCTTTCCTCCCACCTCCCCATTTGCATTTATTGCTAACAGAAATGGTATCTCTACTCCAGCTGGACTGACTGAGTTCCAGAAGCCACAAAATTCCCCTGAATTTATCAGCGATAAGCTTATTTTAACCTAAGACTAATCTAAAGGAACAACCATGGAGAAAACACTACAACCTAATGCAAAGCCATAAAAAGGGATGCACAAGCCAAAGAAGTATGGACATAATAATGCTTCCCAGAGCCTTGCTTTTAAATGGCCTAGTTACTGATTTTATGATAAGGCACAGTTTGCCTTTCTGATTTGCATGGATAATGAAGCAATTAGCAGCTATCATATATAAAACATGTTAATACTTCATTAGACACCAAATAAAATGGCATAATGCTCAACATATAGTGTGGAAGCTCCAGTTACTTGCTGACTCTATTTCCGTGGAGTTTTAATGGGATCCCAGTTGGTGCATGCATTTTGCTTTGTCAGATGATTGTGAGTTTGCTATGAAACTTTGATGGGCTGGCAGTGGGCTCACCATCCCACCCTTTTTCTGCTACTAAACTTCTTTTCACCTTATAATTTCTGACACTGGAAACAGTTACTTGTACAGAGCCACAATAGCAAAGCAACAATTACATGGGGCCTGGTATTTCTCATGCAAATTATAACAAAAAAGACAAAAATTCCAGAAAACCTGCTACCTTAACAGACCAGTGTCTGCATTCAGAACACAATCCGTACTTTTAGGATCATCAGATTAAAACACAAAGGGCTACATATACAGAACTGTTTTCTCTGAAGTGAAGAGGAAAAAATAGCACATGAGGCTATATTTCAAAATATTTGTCAGGAATACTTTTCTAATGACTTCATACTGAAAAGACTAAATGCCTGAAATAAAGGTTTTGGAAAATTTTTCAAGTAAGAACAGTGTAAAAAGAGAGAAACAGCACCATATAGGTATTTCTTATATTTATGTTTTCAAGAGAATTACAGAACTGCATTGGAAAACACAAATTAACCTGTTCCCATGTGCTTTGGATAGTAAGGGCACGTGGCATTTGTCACATCCCTATTGGACTACTGTGTAATAAAAACAGATAACCAGGACAAGAAAATTAGTATTGGGACCAAGCCCATACTTTATTAGAAGCTCTTTCTTTTTCTTTCTTTTACTCTCTTCCTACAAACACAAACAAGCCCTGTGAAAGTATCACAGTAAGGGAGCACTAAATTAAAAGAGCCAACCACAATAGCATTAGCATTAGAGGTTACAACAAATGCAATCATTGCTGGGAAAAAAATCCTAAATGCATGCATCTCCACAAAGAACTTCGAAACAATGACTTTACTCCATAGGGAAATGCTGTGGTATATAATACAGTATCATTACAATAAAAAAGGAGCCATGAGACACATCACTAAGAGAGAAAACAAATCAAAACAAAACAGAGAAGAAAAGCAAGCAGCTTATTGTGTCTCTGCCAAGGGTGAAGTAAACAGTACATGTGTTTCAAAATTCAGACCCCCTACATCTGACCAAGAGTAAAACCAGCCATTAGAAAACAGAGTCAGAAAAGGTTAGTTACATTTTGAGAGTCTAGTTTCTTTATGTTTTTCCCATGCACACAGAGGAACATTTCTGAGTGCATATACGTATAATAAATCCAATTGTTAAAGGAAAGTAATTTTACAAATTCCCATTTCCATTAAAAATATTTTTATCATGAACACGGAACATACTGTGTACAGGCAGTCTGACTTATAGCAGCTCAGTTCAGCCTGTGCAAGATAACCAGGAGTAATGGTTTTTGATAATCAGGCCACAGTATTAATATAACATGAACCATAAATGCTTTTGTACTACATCTCTGGTTAAGCTACCAAATCTCATTGGAATATTAAGGAGGAAAAAGCTATATTCCACTTTCTGTTCTAAATTACAAAATGTGCTTCAGAGAATTTCTACAGATGCCCATTTTGAACAGACACTGCAAAAGCGAGTACATGGTATAGGTGATAAATGGATACATCTCTTAAATAAACCTCTGATCCTTAGTATCCAGTCCAAGCACAAATGTTGCTTGCTGGGTCAGAGTTTTGGTTCCATAAACTTAGCTGTGGGATTTCAAGTGTCAGTTTTGCTGGCAGGGGTCAGTCTGCTTGGGAAAGTGGAAGTCAATTACTCTGGGAGGAGAAAACTCCATTTCGATAGGTTTCATCAGTCCTCTGTTTCTATAACATTAGCCTGAAGGGACTCATTTAGACTGATGCCAATTGTAGAAAAATTCTAAATAATGCCCATTTTCATCAATGTTATCATTAAGCTACATAAAAAAAGTAGTATCGATGCTGAGATTTGGGAAGTATTTTACAGCACATCCGAAAAAGGTAACTCAGAAACATAACTTCTGTTCAATATAGTGCTGTTCCAAAACACAAACCATACATATTACTACAACCAGATTTCATACTAATATTGGGCAGTGGTAACTACAAACCCATGAACTTTACACAGAAGCAGTGTCACGATAGTATAACGCTTACAGCAACCCTGCTACCATAAAATAAATAAATATATTATATAAATATATAAATAAAAGCACAAAAATTATTTTTATTTTACAAAATGAAATTCTGGTTGAAATATATTATTTAGTCTTTGAATTGTTTATAAGGCAATTCCACATCAATAGCTGGTAGAATACAAATCAAATAACAGAGCTGACTTTCCTGGTCTTTTGCATTTACTTATGGTGGGTGAAACAGAAAGCCAAGGTCCATTCCTAACCAGTTTTGATCATTAAAAAAATCCATGGCAATTTTAACAAGTATATGGGTGTTAAATTAATCACAGTGAACT
This sequence comes from Manacus candei, assembly GCF_025592945.1. NCBI lineage: Eukaryota > Metazoa > Chordata > Aves > Passeriformes > Pipridae > Manacus > Manacus candei. The sequence goes on from NW_026138053.1 coordinate 12,417,759, forward strand.
GGCCGAATTCCAGTTCTGGTAATTGCATCCTGCATACTTAAAATTCCCCCTGCAGTTTCAACTTGAGAAGTTATTCTTCACTTTTCCTCCTAAAAAACATTGCATATTGTGGTGCTTTTAACACAACTTTTGGTCCAAAAAGTTTCATTTAAGTATTAAGCAAATGGGCTGAAAAACTTTTGGGTCTTTTTAAGAGTAAAGATACCTTAAAAACCTAACTATTCTGGCATGTTGCTTCATCCAACTATTTTTTTCCCCTCATAACATACATATTTATTCTCTTCCCTGAATGCAGTGGAAACATCTATTTATCCATCACTTCTCTAGTTAAGAAAGTCTTACCTGTGCCTTCCATAACCCTAACCTGGAAAATCAAGCATCCCAGTCACCTGAGGTGGAGTCAGGTGAAAGAATGCAATGAGCATCCTCACAGGTTCTCCAGACAAATAACAAGAAAACTACTCGGCATCTTCGATATGAGTCTTACAAAGCGCACAGACACTTGCTGCCTCTGCTCTTTCAGCAACAAACAAACAAAAAAAAGGGACTAGGATTCCTTCTCTATTCTTAAACATCAGAAAAACAGCAGGCACAGTGGCAGTGTTAATCATTCTTTTTTTCCCACCTAAAGTTATATATAATAATTCAAAGTCCAACATCTATCTAACCAATTAACCAGAAAGATTTGGATAGAAACCAACTGTAAAAGTCACCATTAATTTTTTAAATAACTAAACTATTAGACCTTGTGGACTGCCATCATTATATCAGAATCCTTCATGTAGTCACTAGAAAAAGACTCTTATTTGCTTCTGCAGAAGCGTACAGGATAGTATATGTAATTAGGTGTATATGTAGAAAGGCCAAAGACAGGAGTAAGAGAGCAAGAACAGATTGCCATATCGACAGAGAACATGTCTGTTAAGGTAAGACAAATACAGGGGACAGGGAGACACACAGACGCTGGGCTGCTCCAGGCAGGTAAGAGTAGGAATCTGTCAGTCTGCCTCTGCGGCAGCCTCCACTGAGCTGGCCCTGCTGGCTCCTCTCCAGGTGAGCTGATTTCTGAGCTGAGGACAAATGTATATTGTACAGAAGGCTGGCTAGAGTTTTCCAAGTTTCTATTAAGGCACATTTTGTAGGTGATAACGTCTTTAAGTGTAACAAGCAAAATATTATGAATTGATTTCAGCATGGGCTATCCAAGATAAGATGGAATAGGAACAGTGGCTGAAGCAGAAGTGTTTAAATGAGACACAGGGTCTGTTCCTTGCTTCTGACCTCTGTAGATAAGCAATAAAATTATACATGGCTGCAACAGTATTCTGTGTCAAGAGTATTAAGTGGACAGCTTCTAATTACCTTTAGCTCATAAAGCTAGAAAGCTTGATCTATTGCTTAAAAGCTTTTTAGTTTAAATTATTTTAATCAACAATTCTATTTTTAGCAGTTGTTTCTAAGATGTTTTTCCAGTAAATGGAGGGGTAGAAAGGGTGGTTGAGGGTCTGGTTAGCTAGCTGGCTCACCTCCCAGGATGCACAACCTCAAAGTTCCCAGCTCAGTAAGAATCTGCTGATGTAAAAATTAGATAAAGGCACTGGAGTCTGGGAACCCTACAGCAGTGACCGTATTTTCTAGAAATCTTTTTTTCTTCCAATTGCAACAATGTCCAATAATATCTAATGTATTTGTTATCAGTGTGGTGGGATTCAGTAAGAGTAGGACATTAATGCTCCCTTGCTTTTCTAAGCTTGGTTGCAATCCTTGGCAACATTTTCCTTTTATATGTCCCTGCTCATGGTGTAGGGAGCTAGGATGGGAAGCCCTTGACAGGGTAGCTATTGGGCATGAAGTATCAAGAATATGGAGAGGGGATGAATGGCAGGTGGTGTTAATAGTACAAACATACTGCTTAGTTGTACCTTCTCCCAAATGAAAGAAATGGCTCAGGAAAAGGGCATCTTTGATTACATTTCACAATCCCTCAGACTCTGGGAAAAATAGTGGTGAGAAGGAAGCAAAAAGTCATACAGAAACTTCTGAAACTCTGCCAGAGGATGCTGGAAGTACAAGTCATCCACAAAGATCCAAGACTGTTTTCACTAACAAAACTTTTATTAAAGGTTGCAATGTTATTCTTGGGATCAGATTTAATAATCCAACAGTCCTGAACCTCCTTACGCTTTTGGGATATTGATTAATCCTTTGATGCTCATTTGGCTAATATGCATGTGGGCTGTTCACATACAAATCTTCATAAAATTCAGACCAGAACTGTATCAAGCTATTCTCTCACTACAGCACAAACAGTCTAATGAAAATATCCCCATATGTCATAAGTCAGATATTAAAAAGAGGAAAAGAACAACACAAAAATCATGGACTTCATGACTCTCATGAGACTATGAAAAAAGATTCATCCTTAGCTATAATAGGAAAAATGACCTTGGCACAGGGCACTTCCTGAAAAACGAAGGACTGGCTGGGGTTAATGGCCTACAGCTTTGCCTGAGGCCATCAAGTCTCCCAGTCAGTCATTAATCCCCCGGAAGTACCCCGGTGCCTTGATCATTTCTACTTAATTAAAGTCGGTGATCCCCAGGATGCCTCCATTTCACCAGGAGACTCTTTCTAGTTACTTCAAGGAATGTGCCTCTCAACTCCCTCCCTCTATTTCTCTCTCTCTCTCTCTCTCTCGATATTTGACATGACATGTTCCAATTTCCTTTTTAATGGCCGATGTTTAATATGGCTTACAAATAATTATTTTTTCTTTCATCTTTGACATGAACCCTTAGTCCAAAATTGAAAAATTAATTCTTTTTTTTTTTTTTTCCAAGGGAAAAAATACATCTGTGGTTCCTGCATGAGGGACACTGAACCCAAAGCAAATAACTACCAAGGTTTAAAGAGCTTCCATCTTAAAAAACAAACAAAACCAAAAGCAATAGATCTAAATGAGGAGAGAAAAAAACCTCTGGAATTATGTTGTGAGGATGAGCAGAAATCATACAGGATGATTTAATGAAAATTCAAAAATGAGAATCTGCTCTTATTGCCTTTTTTCCCCATACAAGTCCCTAAGTCTGGAAACACTTACAAAAGTTAATTTAATGATTATCAGTGGCCCCACAGACTTCAGTGCAACTATGCACATGCAAAGAGGTAGGTACTTGTGTTTTCAGAACCAAAGCCTACATTTATACAAAACAAACAAGCCAGAAGGGCCACCAGTGTAGCTCTTTTCAGAGAATCCATTTCATCCCACCTACACTTTGTTAACAGTTTACAAAATATAGGCCTAGACTTACTTGAATTTTATGGTGATCTGAAAACAAACTATATATTAAAATTACATTCTTATGTACATATGGAAATTGAGGTACAGAGTTAAGAGAGCATAATTCACAAGAGACTGAGATGCATTCACTATCCCAAAGATCTGATAACCCAAGTCCTGATCTTTCCAATCTTTGGTATCCCATGTGGTAGGAGGCTGCAGTGCATCTTCAAATTAGTATCCATGTTTAGACCTGCACTTACTGCATATGATCCATGCACCTGACACTTTGAAGCAATAAAGTCCTATTTAGAACTTTGCAGCCCACTCCTACCTCTATAAAAGACTGCACCAACACTATAGGCAACAGTTCCCTGTGTTGGCTTAAGTTCAAACGAGGATTTAACTTTGTAAAGAAAGCCAATGGCTACTCCAGACAACAGCAAAGGACGCATCACATAAGTCTTTCAAAATCTACAGTGCAATAGGTCATGATGTGTAGCTACGGTGGCAAAATGCTAAATATTACAGGTATGTGCATGTGTGTATGATCCACCACACAATGAACAAATAAATACCTATATCTACGTGCACACACTATACATTTGGGGGCTGTGTGTATACAAAGAGAGACAAAGAAGGCATGCACAACTTTTGAATTTCTTAATAGTATCACAGTACGAGAATATAACTAGACTGATTCATTGTCCTAGAAATTTTGCAGAACAACTTGACAAGCTTGTTGATTCCTCCACAGTGGGAATGTTCCATAAAAATAAGAAAATAAAATTGTCATATGATAGTCATATGTATTGAGTCAGTATTACCAGCACTTTATTTCATGCAAGCCAAATGCAATGACTTAGTGAGTTAGACTGTAAATCCAAATGTATATACACTTTGCATCATAACTGGCTACTTCACAGTCAGTGACAGTGTAACTGAACTTGACTGCTATCGGTCTGATCACAAATGTAAATTTTTCTCTCCTGATTAGAAGAGCAGTGACCTATAAGGTTTTTAGGACATTTTTGTCATTATTTGACACCACTTTCAAGGCACTGATGGCTGCTGTAAGAACAATTATTATTAATTATTCCAACTTAAATAGCCTGTAGGAGTCCCAGTTCCTGGAAAGAATTGTGTGGTAGAATTTCCCAGTCACACCAAAAGAAAGCTCACATGTGCAATGAATATACAAGTTGTATAATTATATTCAGATCATTACCTCAGTGATTCTTAAGCAACATCATGGAAGTTATAGTTATCATGGGTCTTTCTTAAAGTTGCCTTTTCAGGATATAAATATGCCTTAACAAAGTCTGCCCAATCTTCTTAAATTGACATCACTAATACAGGAGGTGAATCCTCTCCAATAAAGGACAACTGTGTTATAACGAAGATGCCCAGATGCTGACAAACATAAAAGGAAGAGCTAATTTAAAGTTTCAACAGCTGCAGGTCTGAATCCAAACTTTTTCAGGACATAAACTTTTTCATCTGCTATTTTTGTTTACAAACAAGCAAAATAAGCCTATGCTGAATAAACCACCTCAGGTTGAATTTATCAGGATGGCTGAAAGAGCTTCATGACTTCCAATTAGCACTAATCAGAAAGAAGTACATTCCCACACAACGTGGAATAATTGCAACCCTGAGATGGCTTCCATCCCTGAAAAAGTGCACCCAGTTTATAACTTCTAACTGTTCATATTTTATTTGCTGCTCATCTTTTAATAATGATGCTTTTTTTACAATGGAATGAGCTAGGGAAGAATGACACTAAGCTCAATGTAAATCTTTTTTGATACATCCCATGACCACAGTATTGCTTAAACATTACTGTTTGTTGAACTATGCTCACATCAACCACAACACAGCATAAAACCATCTGCATTTCCCATTGCATTCTCTTCCATTAAACAACAGGACATTTCAAAAGTTTGAGCTGGTACTTGCAAGGAGCTCAGTTGTGACTGTAAGGAGACATCTTGTAGGTTAAAATGCACTGTTGTTATAAATTGGTATTGATATTAAAAATGGATTCATATATTAAAAAAGAGTAGTTTCACTAATCATTTTACTGATCAAAAAAATAATTTGTTAACTGCTTAAACTTTAAGGCTTTCAGTAAGGAGAAACTTAAAACTGTATAATGATGCTCTGGAAGAATTCCTTCTCTTGAACTATAGCTAAAAGACTTGTAAAAAAATGTTATTTCAACACTGAAGTAGTTTAAGTGACTGACTGAAACCATAATGTATAAGAAGTATAACTCAAGCTTGGCAGATTGGAGCCAAATAAAAAGTGATGATAAGCGACATATCTAACGATGTACTCTCAGTGTCTTGTCATTAGCACAATTATGTCAGTACAGTCAATCAGCACATTGCCTTGACTTTAAAGTAAGATTCTGAATACGTATTTCTAGAGTTGGAGGGAGTAGGACAGAGGAGAATCATTGAATTTTAAGCCACAGTTATTCATGACTTTTTAGGAAAACAAGGTTATCCATTTATAATATGCTTTGTGCTAGAATAACACTAAAATGATTCTTATGAGTTCAATACCATCTGTAATATCCCTCTGGCTATACAAAACAAAGGGACTCAAGATGAAGCATTCCTTTCACAAATGAGAAACTGATTTACTACCTGAAGTGATAATTAATGCCATTCAGTTTGGTTTCGAGTAGGGATGAATAGGACAAAACAAGAATGCATGTTCTCAGAATGCTTTCCTCTCAAAAATGGTTCTTTGCTATGTGCTGGGATGACTTAAAAACCTAGGCCATCAGCAGTGGCAAGTGATGGTATCTGCCAGAATTAGCTACCCCACAGCAAATGAATATGAAACTAATCACCTTTGTGGCTTAGTGACAAAGTCTGTATAGAGGCCTGGGTAGGCAGAAGGACATTCACTATACCAAAGCAGGGATATAGTCCCTATGCCTACTGTAGTCCACAATAGCAAGAATTTATTAAAGAATGTTATTCAGGTAAAATTTGCCTGCATAAAGACTTACATAGAAGATCTGCCTGCTTCAAGACATCGATTTATTTTTTAGATAAATTATTAAAATAACGCTGAGGACCTAGTGATAAGCCTCCAGATGCTGTGATGTTCAGAAGGAAAGCTGCCTAAAATCTTTAGTTTGTGCCTTACGACTACAGCCTGAGAAATCACTACTGGATCCCAAAGCAGCAGCCTCCACAATATCTAACAAGCCAAATCCTCACAGGAGATAAAATAAGGAAGAGCCTTGTTTCTGCTAATAAATCAGATCTGCCATATAACATGCTAATATTCTTGGTACTTCCACCCTTTGAGATGCTCTGTAAGGGCTTCTGAACTAAATGCTGAGCCATACGCTAACATGCCACATCATTCTGCCCCTCTGGCCATTCTGACCAAATCTCTGTAAGCTTCTCTGACCCACTCCTGGCTTTCCTGATAGCTCCACATATAATCCTTCTCTGATCCCCATTCAGCTCTTCTAATACTGTGACTTCTGCTCTATTCCTCATGCAGTTCTAATATTTGCTCTAATAGTTGGGTCCCACTCTCCACTTCACTTTCACTTCTTCCTCCATATACTTAGGATCCAAATACCCCTTCCAATGCTCCTGATTTCCTGCTCTCCTGACCTGGTATCAGCCAGTACAAAATTGGTCTCATCCTGCCTGATCACATATTTTTCTCTGAACTCTATCATATACAGCTACAATCCTCTCTTTTCCTTCTCCTTGGCATTTTTATCTTTTCTACCTCCATTTATCCTGTTTTGGTCCACTTTCAGCTTCCCCAGAGCCCCTACATTCCTCTCTGAGCACTTTTTTTTGCTACACTGGATCCCTTCTCCATCCTTCCTGTGTGGCTTCAATTACCCCTCACCATTTCTTTCTCCCTCAAAATCCTCTGAATCTCAGCTCTGTAACATGTAATATATTCAATATGTGTACTGCAAAATCAGTGGGAACTTAACAGCAAAGAAATAGCTGACCACTTCTGCTGTAGAACATGCTGTGAAAAAGAAAGAAAAAATATTTACTACCCATTCTCAACATTTACTTCTCAAACTTAATTATCTGTTTTAAAGGTGTTTTTCCCACATTGTTAAGATATGGGCTCATCGTTCTAGTTTTAAATAGACACTTCTAAATCTCGGACCATGTAAACCTCTATTTTGCACAAATTACATCCTATTCTCATCATGCTTCAACCCCTTTCCTCAAGCATGTCCATGGCACTAGCACTGGATATGCACAAGGACTAATGCAAGTTCAGTCAGGCGCTGTGACTGAAGAGCCGCCTGTCCAGCAGCACGGTACCTGCGAGCCCTGTCCCTGCAGTGCCCTGTGCAGGTGGCACAGAGGTGCAGCTGCTGCTCGTGATGCCAGTCGGCACTTCAGCTGGACATCGATTCACTCAGGGACTGGAAGTGGGAATATTCCTGCATTTCCCGGTGGGACACAACAAGGGGGTCCCCACTGAACACAGTCACAGTATTGCAGGCCTTGTACAGACACACGTGCCCAACAAACCTCAAACACAGTTCAAGCTCTCGCCCTGAGGCAAAGGTGTGCTAAGGAAGGCCTCTTGCTAAGAGCTCATACACAGGTACTTCATGTCAATAAAGGGAAATTTCCAAACAGCTGATAATTCAAGTACACGTTTAGTTAAGATTTCTCTTCATTTAAGACCATACTGCATCAGCAAAAATTCAGTAAGGAACATTAATTATCAAATGTGCCAGTTTTGTGACTATTAAGTACCTCGTTAGATTCAGTTTTGGAAAATGCATTCATGAGCACTTTTATACAGGACAGGATGGCACGTTTGGCATTGTTTAACCCTTCAACATGACCTAAAAGATTATGTTTCAAATCTATTAAATTTTTCGGGGATCATTTTAATTTTTGTTTTGAGAGTTTTCTCAATGCATTTTTAGCTGTTCTTGAAGAACAGGCAAGCTAAAGACATTTAAAAATGGTATTCTTTTATTTGGTTGAAATAAAATTTGTCCTTAGAGCTGCTACATGATTTTCATTCATACCTACAGCATTAAAAGGTGGTTAAAAACATTGTCTACATATTGTGTATAAACATATATTTATAAACACTCTTTGCTGACAAGAACATAATTCTTTCCTTGTGTTTATATTAGTGCATACAGAGTCAAATTTTTCAGCTACAATATATTTCCTTTAATCTGTCAGAAAGAAAACCTCATAGTTCAACAAAGGCAAAAAAAAAAAGAAAAAAAAAGAAAAAATAAATTAAAACCATATTTAAAATGTATCATCTAGCCTAACCTTTACTCCATTAGGGAAAATATGCCTGCAAAAAAGATTAAATACAAATTTGCTTTGCTTTTAAACCTACTTAAGAAGCACCTATCCTATCTGTTCATATAAATTCCAATGGAAAACACGATGACATGTAATTACTAATCTCAATGTACACAGCTATGCCTCAGGGACTTAGTGGTTCATATTTTACTGTTCTGTAATCAAATACAGAACTAATGAGTAAAAATATGCTTCCCCCAATAAATTCCCAGCACCTGGACAAGTGTCTGACAGCAAAATGGAGGATGCTCACACAAAATTCATTCTGCAAAGCTATTAAAGTGTTATACTTGCCAACAAGTGTTCATTAAACAAGAATGAAGGATCTTTACGCCAGTTTCCTACCAAAGGCTTTTTAATATTTTAATGGAGAGTAAAGACTATTTATCTGAACTCTGATCAGTTAATGTTCAAATCTGTTATGAAAAAACAAGGAGTCCTTTATAATACCTTTCATAAAAACCCACTCTGCAATGCTTCAAATAAAGACTAAGGACTGTAAAAGATTACGTTGCATATAAACAAAATCAGTATCATTTTGAAATTATATGGTTATCCGTGGAGCTCCTTGGCATATTAGAATCATGTTGTATTTTTATTTAAAGGGTGGTTAGCAACATCCATGATACAAATGAAAAATAGGATTAGATATGACATCACTTGTGCAAGAGCATCTTCAGACTGCAGGAGAAAGAAACCCAAATTTAATGGGACAGACGAAAGAAGTGGGAGACTAATAGATTATGCAAAGCTAGGCCATATACCTGTTGGGGAAACAAAAGCACTCCAAGAAACATGCAAGGAAGAATGTCTGACATTCTGTTTATCAAAAGAATTGAAGTTTGAATCCAAATCAAACCTACATTTAATAAAACTCGCTAAAACAGGATAGATTAAAAGTGTCCCTTAGAAATAAAAATATGGATCAATGCAAGACTTCACCAACACTTCCTTTTGAAAGAAGACTGATGACTTCAGATTTGTCAGAATACAAAGAAAGACCTGATGTATCTCCCAGGTTTGAGAGTGAATAAAAAGCACCATCCCTTTTTTTTTAACTGCAGGCTTTTACCCAAGAGCAGAAGAAACAGAGGCCAAGTCCTCTTTTACAAAATTCACTCAGATGGGAAATGGGAGGCTCCCAGTTATTGGTGCTTTTCTTCTAGGCTCGCCCAAATTCTGGATTCTTGTGGCAGTGTATCAAGCACTAGGATATGAAAGGATATTTTGGTCATGGTTTTGCTCTTGTCTTCCAGCAGCCAGCATAAAAGAGAAAAGAGTGTAAAAGGTGAAATACAAAAAGCACAAGGAATCATAGCTTGATGTCTTGGCCATTAATTTTTCCCAGGGTGTTGATGCATTTTAATCTAGAGACCTTGGCTAAAAGCAGAAGTAGCACAGAGAACAGGAATGGGAATCTGCTCCCAGGACCAGCTTCCCACACATTTTCCTTGAGCTGGCAGCTTCTAAACCCATATGTTTCAAAATCTGATTTATAGCCATTCTTTTTGGAATCTAGTGAATTTGGTGGTATTTAACAGCAAATGCTTTGAGTTGCTCTCAGATATCTGCAGTATTTTGGAGGAGAGCTTCCTTTTTCATCCTTGATTCCTGTCTCCTCCCCTCTCCTCACTAAGCCTGACCCAGCTTTTGAAACGGATGGGAAAAATGACAGGAGAACCAACAGGGCTTGGATCTGCTCATTGCACAGCTTCTAATTGTCCTCCGCAGTCCACTTTCAAGATAGTATCACGTATGTGGCTATTTGACAAAAATGTGGACATTCAACAAAAAAAAGAAAGCTTTCTTCATATTAAAAGAAAATAACGTGTAGCAGAGTGGAACACAAATATAAAGAGGTGAACATTTTAAAAGCCATGAAGGTAGCAATGTGCAAATACACATTTAAATTGCAAAGCCAAACAATTATGTGGCAAGTGCCCAGTCATGTGCACAGGTTTCAGTTATACAGGCACATATGCATACTTTTAAAGAATAATAACTCTTTTATTTTTTTAATTTAAGCCTCTGCTTCTGAATGTTTCTGAATTCCTTTTAGGGGAAAACCCAGATTTCTTAGACTAAGTAGGTATATGGTAGACTCAATCTACAGTGATGCATATATTCATAAAGAAAAGTACTGTATTGTGGAAAGAAGTATTTTTAAGGTGCAAAAAAGTTAGGGTTTAATAGGGTGTGAAGTTGTCAGGGAAGGATTTGTGAGGTTGGGATTTAGTTTAATGCTTATTAATTAGAGCAGAATTGGCAGCTACAGACTTGAGGAGTGAAGTACCTCTGCCAATGGAATACATTAACTGGCACATAAACAAAGAAGTAGGCACTATCCTCTGGTGTTGGTTTAGCCACCTCTTCCTTCTGTACAACATGAGCTTGTGCAATGCGTAAGTCCATGATCTTTCCAACATGAAAACCAATGAACACACCCAGTGCTATCTCACAAAGCTCAGACTTACTCCTGACCTCATATTCAGACAAGCCTCCTGACATATTACCGGAAGATGAGAAAATATTTACCGCAGTATGCAACCCAGCTCCGATGAAAGTTTACCACTGATTGAACTGGTAAAAGGACCAAGATCCACAGCTCAAACAGCTAACACCTTCTTCATTAATTGCTGCTCTCAACAGTAGGTCTCTTTGATATTTAGATGATGTTTAAATTATACCTACTGATATAAAAGTAAAATAATAATAAAAAAATAAACCTGAGATGGTCTTTCTCCACCACTTTTTCTAGTTCAAGAGTTCCTTTATGGAGAAGATCAATTATCAATAAGAACAATTTCAGGTAGATTCTTAGCCCAGTTATCACCTCCTGTGATTACTACATCAATGAACATGTGGTTAGGCTCATTCCCATGTCAACCTTGGAATACTGATGTAACAGTCTAACAGCTCCACCAATGACCAGCAGTCACATGAATGTCCCAGTGTCCATGCCAATGCTTTTGTGGAACAAGGCTCTGTAAACCTTATGTTATTGCATTCATCAACTCCAAGTAGAACATTTTAATTAAACTACATTGGTGAAGTACCATGCACGATGAGGGAGGTTTATAAGTAATACATAATGACAATCAAATAATGCATGAGGGAAACTTTGACACATTGCACTTAGATTTAAACAGGTGAGACACAGTTCACTAAATTCTCTGCATGGGTTTAAACTACATTGACAGCAGTTATTCCTCAGTTGTTCTTCCACTAGTCAGAACTCACATCCTGATTTTGTTGCTGAATTCTCCATATTTCAGTGTCCCACCTTGCTCTTGCTGGACTGAGCAGCTGATGGGGTTACTGTACAATAATAGCTACCACAAAGCTTAAGAAAATCAGTGAGACAAAGCCAAGATCCATTGCATGAGTGGCACTGCTAGATATGACTGGTATATTTCCAATATTTCATTTGTGTAGACTTTAATCAGTATGTACAATATCTCTTTCCCTAAAGCAAATCCATTGTGTAATCTTTCACATGTAACTCTACGTGTCCTTTTGTCATTCTCTCCAGTGAAGCTGTTTCCTTATGTTTTTTTTTAATACAGAAAATAATGACATTTTGGTGCTAATTATACTTCCTTCACATATTTCAAAATTTAATTGTAAAAAGTAAGGCTTCTAATGGTCAGATGACAGTTCTGAAGCTCTAAAAAATAGTTTAGTTGTATCCATCCCTTGCACCTCTTAGTGAGATAGGAATAACTCCCTTCTTTTACAAACAGGCAACTCACCCATACAAATTTGTGACCACAGGTATGACACTGAGCAATTTATTCATAGTAATACAGGTGTCCTGGCTGCATGGTCCTTCCCATAAACTTAAAAATATATGGCAAGTGAGGACTGAAGGGTCATATTAATTTTATCGATATTTGGGTCAATATTTTGCTCTGAGTCACAACAGCTATACAGTCTAATCTGAACTCTAAAAGATGCACTTTCTCCTTTTTTTTCTTTTAATATTTATTTATTTTATAAAGGGTCTGTTCCAACCACCAACATTTTTTTTAAAGGAAGAACAATTTTTCTACAACCAGGCTGCTTTACATATGAAAATGTCAGAATGCTTGTTGGCCCAGGATAGCCAATGAATAAATACAAGATGACACATTTTGCCAGGAACAAGTGATGTACACATAATAAAATTACAAAGTAAACAGCTATCATCAATTGCCTTTCTGATAGTCACAGGGAAAGAGGATCACACTCTATTCTTTACACACAACTCTGTCAAGTAAAAGTGAATAGGAATTTTTTTTTCCTCCCCAATTTCCAAGAATTCCAACAGACTGCTTTCAAAACTAAAACCTGGAAAAAAGATCGGGTTTGTCCCCTGCATGACAATGTCTTACCTTAAAAGGAAGTATTTGACAGCCTTAGATTAAACTCCTGAAAGCTAATGAAGATTCCTCCTTAATACACATTTCTTTTTTCCAGTTCGGACTTGAAGTGACAACATTACAGAAATACCCTGAAGGTTTTTATTTAAATAGCATCCTATAAAACAATGCCCTCTTGTCAGTCAACACTAATTCAGCAGAAGTCAAGCTATAAATCTGTCCAAAGGCCAGCAAAGTGCTTAACTTGGCACATCCCTAATAAAATTAGGAATGTGAGTTTATTACATGAACCTTAAGTAGGTTTGGCCAAGATATTAAGATTTTTGCTTATGGCAACCATGCCTAATGTGGATTGGTATTTTCATTATAACGCACCCCACAGCATTTCTCAGTAATGTCTCAGGTTTCCAAATTGGACAATAATTTTCTACACTATCTGACACATCACTAGGTGTTACAGATGAAACTCTGTCACTAAAGCTGCACACAGTTTAACTGTACTTAAAGATGGCAGAGGCTTTTCAATAATGCTAATTCTACTGCAAAATGAGGGCAAATTAATTAATTAATACTTCTATTAATGTAACGTGCTTTCACTTTGTTCAAGTAAAGAAGCACTTACAGGCTTTTAACCCAAGCTCAGATGCATTGTTTCACCTCAAAGCAATTGAGAAGTGATTTCTACTGTAATCAGCTGAAATGCGCATTAAGAAAAATAGTGAGAATGTAGATTATACAGCCTTTATTTTAGTTGGTTTTAGCCAAATATGCTTGTCAATGATATTGGTGCAGAATGCCTCTTTAGAATGGTACCCTATAAAGCAGCCTCATGTTGTAACTTCCCTCTGACCATCTTCCACACCAAGTTTTTGTGTCACAGAAACATCTTTCCTTTGAGAGAAGAAACATACTTTGAGGTCCAGGAATGGAGATCGTATCAATCATGTTCTCAACTGGCTAAAGAAGAACATACAATCTCTGGCTTCTGCAAAAGCAAAGGCTTTTGGTTATTAGTGCCTGGTACCACATGTGGCCCCAAGCCATACACTGCACTGCAGCCACTGCAACAGAAAAGATGCTCCTTAAGGGGCTGCAGTACCAAACACATGAATGTGCAGAGTCACTGAAGTTCACTTCATAAAAAATACAATACACTCTGGGAAGGAAATATGATTGATTTCCCTTGAGCAGACTGTTTATCAGACAAACACACTTTGCAAACTTTGACATAAATTGTTAGTTTTCTTATCATACTGACAATATAAGAACAGTACCTTTGTAGAAACTTCCTGAAAACTCTTTAATGACCTCTAAACAGTGTTATCTTATCATCATCTGACTTTCTACTTCAATAAATCATTTAAAACGGGCAAAAAGAAAAATTGATACCCAAAATATGGATTTATTCTCCATAGCTATAGTATTTAAGATGTGAGGAGTCTTCTCACGAAATAGTTATGATGTGATAAAGCACTCAAATCTCTGTATTTGCAGCCATTTTGCAAGAAAAGAAAGAACAACTCCCAACAAAGAGCCTCAGGAGAAATTAAAGGAAGATTTGCAGTTTCCAGGTCCTTGTATGTAAGGGTATGACAACATTGTTCACTTTGAAAGGCAATTCCATATGCAAATCCCTGCTTATTGTCCACAATAGAAAGATGCAATATGGTAACATTTTGTGCGTGCAGGGTGCTTGTGAACACATCTAGTGACCTGCACACAGAGGAGGCCAGAGCCAGTACACAGAGAGATGTATCCAGAGCATATTACCAGCAGCCAGGCTATCACACATTGTATCACATTGTATACTTATTTAATGCCCTGACAAGAGCTTAATTAATATTTCAAAATTTTTAAAATAAACTAATATTTCAAACAAATAATCTCTTTTTGTGTCTGCATTTGCAATGGCTATTTCAGTTGTTCACAAAATTAATGATTAGGAAAAAAACATGGAATGGACACTTCCCAGACAAAACAAAACAGTCACTCTAAGAATCAATCTTGCATAGCCAGGGACAAGAAAAATACCACATAATCTAGGGGAAAAACAAAATTTGTATATGCACTTCTCAGAATCCAAAAAATCAGTCTTTTCATAGAACCTCTCTAAACCCAAGAATATTTTCTTGGAATTAGTCTCAGTGCAAATTCCAAACAACAAGTATTTTTACAGATGTTGTAAAGTTGGACAATCTGAGAAGATATAAAACCTGTTAGTTACTTGCGTGAATAATTTAGAGCCCTGTGCGTGATCCTATCATCATAAAGGCTATGTCTAACTGCTGATTAGTAGGAAAACACAAAGTGCCTGTAAACCAACACAGCTCTACAATTTTCCTATTTTCTTCTGATGTCTGGGAAGAGTATGCTGGTACATTGTAGTCCCAGGATGGCAGTCATCACCTGTAGCACAAACACACTTGAAAGCACCACAGCAGCTTCTGAACTCGACCAGACACCCTGGCATCTGCATGACTTTTGTTAATTTTTCCCTGCAAGGTGAAGATGCACTCGGGTGAAAACTGGTGTGATGATAAAGGCACATCCTGTCCTCTGTGGAATGATCTGAATGAACTCCCATGTTTGGAGACCTCGAAATGGTGCCCAGTGTGGATCTCAGTTCAGACCAGAGCTCCACAGAACAGGTCACATTTCCCTTTCAGGGTTACAATTAAAGCATCTCCATTTTTCTGTGAGAGATTTTAGCACAGCATTGCACTGGATACTAAAAACCTCTCTCGATCCTTCTGATCCCCCTCGATATCTCATTAAATTGACAGACCACAGCCTATTACCATACTTTTGCCAATTGCACAGTGGTTGTGTGATCTAGAGAAGAACTCATCTGACATCACCAACTAAACTAATATTCCCCACTGACCTTCATCCAATTTACAAATCCCTCTCTCTCCAGACATGAAAGGCCAGAGCATTACTCCATGCTCCCCTCCACAGTCAGTATCTCACATGTAAAAATAAAGGAGGTAGAGAAACACAACAAATCTTGCCTTAGAACTGAAAAACTCTATCCTCAGGCAGGATAGTTTATTTCAATTTGAGTAATTATATTCAGGTCTGAAGTTTTTATGTCTTACAGCTCTCCTTAATTCCACATCTCCTTACTGCAGACAGTACAGGCATAAAATATTTCATCATGGTCTTTTGTAAAGGTGTTCTGAAAAGCCACTCTTGTGCCGCACAGCAATTCCTACCCAAATTCCCAGCCCCATCACAAACTACAGGATTTTGGATGTTGGGACCATAAAACTACACTGACATGACTAACTGAGATGGATTGAAAACTACATATTATAAAGCTAGGGGAAGAAAAACAAAATAGTGTTGCATTTTTAAGATATGATTTTAGAGAGTAGGTATTACAGACAAAACAGAGGTTTACTTAAAAAGTATTTTAAAGCTGCCTTTAACATGACAATCGTCCCCAACTCTTTGAAAAGAAAATATTTAATTTTTCTTTTCAGGATTTACCATTTGCATTACACATGTAGAACATCACGTTAAACATACATACATACTGAAGAAAAAAGCCCACAGTACAGCATGTCATTAAATCACCTTAGTTATCAAAACTTAATGAGCTCTGAAATAGATACAATCCCAATATTGCTGGTCATAAAAAAGATTTTACTTGTGACCTACATCATTCATATAGAAGAATTAAGAAATTAGGGCATCTTTCCATTTCCCATTCGCTGTGTAAGTGTCTGTTCAGAGTCTAACTCCTAAGGGCAAGGAAAAGCACCAGATTTGGCAGGTTTTCCCTATGTTGTGAGGCATCATTACACAGAGCTGCCAAAGCTCTGCTCCACTGACCACAGTCCTGCACAAGCATACTTCCTACACATACCACCAACATGGGCACTGAGAGGCAAACTTCATTATGGCTTAGGCAGGAAAATGTAGTCTGGTTTTTATTGGAAAACATAGTATGGTATAGAAGATCAAGGGGAAATAACAGTCTTCCAAAAAGCAATGTGTAGCTGTAATCACATATTTAGCATTTACAGAAAAATGCAATTTCTGAGGACCTGATGAGTTTGTTAAAATTGCTGAACTGAAATACAACAGTGAGTGAGACCAAGCCATCGAGTCACCTCAGACCCAACTACCAGACTGCTGAAGAAAGGAGAACCCACCATCTACTTCCACCAAAATTTACTGTTAATTTGGGAAAAGTCAAAAAACCAGAGCATCTGAGGATGGCATAGGTATGAACAAGGATGCAAAGAGGCCACTGTTGTGACAGACTTTGGTCACTGACAAAACCAATTTCTGATAACTGAAGGGACAGCCAGCATCAGGATTCAGATGTGCTTCATATATTCCATGTACCTACAGTGACAAAACAGGAGTGCTTCACTTCTGAGTAGGCTTTGATTTGATTAATTGTGGTGAGATTAAGGGAAGAGAAAAACGGAACAGAAACACGAAATCTGCCTGCCAGGCTGTTTATATTCCAGCAGGAAGTACTTAACACTTCTTCGCTAATTTTCAAATACCAAATGATCAACCTTCACAGCTCTCCCATAGATATCCAGCATGGCATCTCTTCCAATGTAACCTCTTTTAGCTGGATAATTTAAATCTAAGCAGTACGTCACTGGCACTTTACCCATTTCTAATGATAATCTGTTCCTGTCCTGCCTGCTATGAAATTAAAATTGAAATCACCCCTTTCTCCTTGAAGAAATCTACATTACATGCCTGCAAGAAATAGATATTATCTCCAGTGTATGTACAAATCATCACTTGATCATAGTACTACAGTACATTTTAGAAAAGGTCAGAAAAACTCCCCTGGATAAAACCAGGAGAGGCAAGGAAATCCTTTTGGATTTCCTTGTTTCTTAGATTTCCCTAAGTAAAAATAATAGTTAAAAAATAAATTCCATACACAAGCAGAAACACTGTTAGGCTACACAGTTCCATCTTGAATATGCAAATATCGTATCTCTCTCCTATGTCAGATTGAAAGATAATGTCATGTAGAAAATTAAGATCATCTGATGAAATAATGTTATGAAAAGTAGTTTGAGAAGGCAACTTTTTGAATTTAAGTTTTATATATTTCCACACTAAAACACAAGTGTCCAGGTAAAAAAGTACAAGATTTGAATATTTTGATCACGTTTTGCTTTTACTTCATAGAGAAGCAACTGGGAAATAGGGAGATATAAAAGCATATTTTTAATTAAATCTTCAGAGATGGTCTATTGAAAGGAACTTAATGTTTCATCACCCTATTAATTTAGTGATATGAAATTAATTTCATGTTAATTTGGATAAATAAGGCTGCCTTTAATGTTAATTCCATAAAGCTAAAGCCCCATTCATGAATTAAAAAACAAAAAACAACAAACAACAGTGTTTGCAAGCTATCTGGTCTTTAACATTGTACACAAGGCTTTGAGAAATTTAGAGCCCATTTCTGGCAGCCTGAGAGATGGAGAAGCTTTGTCCGAGCTGAAAACGTTTTTGGTACCTTCAAAACTGGTACTATAAGGGAGCAGAACTTAACTCTGTTTTCATTCTTTGGCCTAAAAGAGGAATTTCTGTCAGGTCACTGAGTGTTTTTCCCTTCTCCATTCTCCTGTCTACCCCCACTAAATCAAAAGACCTAATAAAAACTTTTCCTCTTACCTCCAGTTTCCATTCAGAAAACTGAGTCTTAAAAAATGAGAACGGCTTTAGCATAGTAAAATTACTGCACTTAGAACCTTTCTGTGAACATCACACAGTCCCTGTGGACCTGAGAAGAGAAATGAGCAAATGCCACAAACATTTGATGGGTTTTTTTTTGATTTTCCTCTTCAGGAGATGAGAAAAGGAGAGTTGCAATTCAGCAAATCCCTCTTCATACAAAATTTTTCAAAAGGGCTTCTTGTCCATTTTGAAAGCTAGAATTGCAGCTGTATAGGGGAAAACACTTACTTTAAAAGGAGTTGGTGAAGAACAGGGCTGAAACTCGGGATCTCCTGACCAGTAAGGAGTCAATTCCCCCTGCCTTGCAGGAGGGGAGAGCAATGAAGCCTCAGCAATGGTGCTGTGCCTGGTTAATGGGGTAGAGAGCTGACAGGAGCCCTTTGCAAAGTGGATTACAACAGGATGAATGACCTGTGCTGGATGAATTATTATCAGATAGTTCCTTGAAACATTATGTAAGTTACAACCTTGTTAAACCACATTCTTGGACTCTTGTCCTTCTTCCCTCAGCGTCTGGGACAAAGAAAAGGTGAAATGCAGGAGAAAGTACAAGTACATTTCTTGAGTTGCTACAACAGTTGCTTTGCTTTCTAAGGTTGTTTCTCCAGCAGGAGAGAAAGCCTCACAGGCATTTATTGGAACAGAAGTTATTGTACTGGATTTATGGAAGGAATTCATTTTAGGAACATAGTCAGAGGAGAAAATAAAACAAACTACATACAACTATTCTACGTAATCAAATGAGTTCTACTATCTTACCACCTTAATATGGTTTAAATCTGTTCTTTCATTCTTCCTTCCACCCAAAAGCCACGATTAAAGCACCAAATTAAAAATATTGCAACTTCTAGATTGCCATGATTCAGCATTTTTCTCCTCCTTATGTTTGATTATTTGTTTTGTGGGGTTTTTTTTTGCATACCTCTGAATGACACTCTGACAAGGTCAGTTGACAATAATAGAGGTTCAAAGAACAGGTTTTACACTGGGAAAGGAAATTTAATTAATCAAAGAAACAAATTATTTCCCTCAATTTATTTGACCTGTCCTATTCCTTATCTCTCCAGCTTTTTCCATCTTCACTTCAAACACTTTTAGGGATGCAGCTTTACATTCTGTGCCTTTCTCTTGTCCAAGGCAAGGGAAGGAATAAGAGGATGAACTTGCCCTATGAGGTCACTCAGCAATTACTTTTTTGAAAACACTGCACTTTCTCTGATACCATCAACATAAAACTGAAGGCTGAATGAGTTTGGTCAACGAAGTTTTAGTAATCTTGGCAAATAATGACTTCTGTTGAGAAGAGTCCACAGTTACTTCTAATGTACTGTGACACGACAGCTCCTCATGCCCACCTGGCTAAGAGCTGTACAGATACACTCTCAGTCACACTAATGGATTTGGGAAGAATGCAGTGTAGATGACGCTTACTTTACTAATTACAGAACTTAATTCAGTTACATGCTCTATAGAGCAACTAGTAAGCATACTGCAAGCAAATTTCATCATTTTAACCCTAGAATTTGCAGCTTCGTCCCTTGTTTGGGAGAACAGGCTGGCCTGACTAGTGTGAGCAGAGGAAATGAGACAGTGATGTACCTCCCAGCAACTCTACTGGCCCCAAGAGCACTGTGACAGCAGTCCTAGTGGGTGTGTACCTACAGGTGTGTACAGCAAGCCAGAGGTAGTTCCAATGAAGCTGCATATCCTGAACCCAGTGCTCTGCACCATTTTCACAACAGAGACTCCAAGAAGCCTTCACGTGTTGGTTTACTGCAGTCACAAGAAGAATCAGGCATCAGAGTACTTTTACAAATGCAGACTTAGAGAGTTCACTGAAACCAGCAAAGCAAATTAAGAAAACTTCACTGTGTAGTATGAAGTACTTCGAAGAAAGTGTTAAAAGAAGTAGACTTTCTTTCCTCAAGTCTTCCCCTTTCTTACCAGACAGCACAGTTTCTTTCTGAGAATCCATGTCATCATTCAGCTGTTTCTTCTGGCAAAGCCAGAATCCAGAACAGAATCTTCATGAAAGAGAAACCAATAAATTAGAGCTCTTTGTGAGCATTTTGCCGTTAGTTCTGTTCTCCCTGCCTATTAAGATTCTTTATTTGCTTCACCCTGAGATTTCTGCTGACAAGTCTATTCATTTACTACTAGCCTAGATAAAATGCTAATAAACAAAATGTCAAAAAATGTATTCATACGACTTTCCCCTTTTCACTGGGCTTATTTTTAAAGGGACCATAGAACTAAACATTAACATCTGGTGAAATTAGGATGCTTGTTTCCCCTGAAGACTAAGCTCTATTTCAGACTGAAAACAACTTGTGAAAGAACTATCTGAAGTTTCCTTATTTCTCTGTTCTGTCAGACATGCTCAAACAACCCTGCCACTCCACTAATTTCAGCAACTGTCGCACCTCCCATCAAAAGCAAACAAGAATACCCATACAGAAATATATTATACAATGCTACACTTTCTACAGATTTTCTATGACATCCCACAGATGTTTTACAGTGGGATTATAATATTTCATTAAGCTCCACAGATAGGTTGTCAGTATTCCAACTTCTACAGAATCAAACAGAAAAACACTTCAGAACACCTTCTTTTGCTCCCATATCAGTTTATGCTTTGTTATTTCCTTCCTCCCTCCCATTAGATTGGTGTGGAGCAATTATGCCAAAGTGTGCTCTTTGGTTGGGTATTCCCAAGGGAGTCCTCACCTTAGCAGATCTGTGCCAGTGAAGTTCAGGTGTATGGTGGGTGGTATCCCAAAGTAACCACCCCTAAACAAAGACACAGCAAACAAAGTGTCCCTATGAATTAAAGAGTCCAAGAGTGAAAGCTGCAGGCAGTTGGCCATTGAGAACTAAGTGAGACAAGCTGTCATTTGGCTGGTCATAAAACACATAGGTAGAGTGCCAAACCAAAAGGACCCCACAGGATACTCCTGTGTGTTTTCTCATTAATCTTGACCCTTCAGAAGTTCTGGAGACTGTAATTTTCTTTGTGTAAGACTACTTGTTCAGCCTCTTTAAATAAACATGATGTCAAGATGCAAGATGGGAAGCAGTGATGAGTCGTAGGCAAGATATTTCTTCTTTCCTTGCTCCCCAGCTCCTTTTAACCTGAAACATATGATTCCCCAGCAACAGCTAAATGTTCTGTGGGGTTGGCAGGACACATACCTCCAGCCAAAGCTGTCACTTGTCCTAATCCAATTTGCTAGACATTTTCAGAATGAGATGGATGGGAAACACAGCCTCCCATGCTTTCACATGTGGAGGTAGTGCTCTACAGTGAGAATGACTGAATATTTTATTTTTGGAGTGTGTTTTGTGAACCATTTAGGTGAAAGGAAGAAAAAGCAGCCCTGAACATTTCCATCTTGCTTGGACTTTAAATGAGACACTACCAAACAAAAAGGTAACCTCAGGGCACTTTCATACATTTAGTATAAAACAAAGATTAAAACGATTATATGGAAATTAAGGATAATATGAAACATTTGTCTTCTTCTCAGTCAAACAGTAACAGGGCCTAGTTCGACAAATAGCTTCACAGCTTGAGGCACATTGCATGCAAAATGATAAAATGGCTTGAGCTGAGAGGACAGCCTGAGTGGCTCAGCTCTGTTAGGTGTGTCTCAGACAGATATACGTAAGAGCTCATATTTCACCGCACTATTAACCTTCGGCAGAAAAAAAACAGCAAGTTTTTTTCACAAGTTTTCACAACTACACAGATGAAGAGAATATAGATGCTGCCCTTATTCACCAGCTCAGAAAGCTAAAGAATCAGCATGGTGAAAAAAATGGAGCTTTTCTCCCCCAGCACTTTCCACCTTTCTCCTCCTCATTCTACCCATGAAGGGCAGTGCCAAAATGATTTTGCTCTTTACAGAGCTTCAGAATCTGTTGTGATTTTCTCCTACTTACCAGTGCCATATCAATGCAATTCATTTTTCTCCTAAAGGAAGATATGTTTGATTAAGGAAGCTTCTCTTTCTGAGAGATAAATCCTTTCACAGCAACAGGGTTTAAAACATTCTGGTTCTGAATCATGCCCTCTCTGTTCTGCTGGCAACAAGTGACAGTCTATTATTATTATAATCCAGAACATTTTTCACTAAATAAAAGTTAAACTTGGAAGTAACTTCGAAATTAAGTCCAAAACTTCAAAACTATATGTGTCCTGGTTTTGGCTGAAGTAGAGTTAACTTTCTTCTTCATAGCTGGTACAGTGCTGTGATTTGAATTTAGTATGAGAATAGTGCTGATAAAACACTCATGTTTTAGTTACTGCTAAGTCATATTTACTCTAAATCAAGGATTTTTCAGTTTTCCATGCTCTAACAGCAAGCAGGTGCGCAAAAAACTGGGTGGAAGCACAGCCTGGACAGGTGACCCAAACTGGCCAAAGGGATACTCTACAGCATAGAACACCTAGTATATAAACTGGGAGTAGTTGGCCAGGAGTTGCTGATCACTGCTGGGGAACAGGCTGGGTATCCAGCAGCAAGTGGTGAGTAATTATACTGAGCACTTGTTGCCCTTGAATTATATTCTCTCTCTCTCTCTCTCCCGCTTTCACTACAATTATTATAATCATTATTATTATATTTTATTTTGTTTCAACTATTTAACTGTTCTTATCTCAACCCACAAGGTTCACACTTGTGAAGTGTTTTTACTCACTTCTCCTCCCCACCAGGGTGGGAGGGTGGGGAGTGAGCAAGTGTCTGCATGGTACTTAGTTGCCAGCTGGGGTTAAACCACGACAATATATTATTCTGGGTGGGACAGGCTCTCTCCAACCAGATGAAGTTGTAGGGAAGAGAGTAATAACGTAGAAGGGATAAATTTAGAGCAGCCTCAATGTTACAAACACAACAGTAATGGGAGTTGAGGGAGGGAGGGGGATGATCAGTACCTAGAAGAAATCACCAGCTAACCTGTTACTATCACTAGCTTTTCTTTTGGGAATGGTTTTCTACAGCAGCTGGAGGTAAAAACATTGATTTAATTTTCATACTTTCAGGAATGTAAATAGAAGAATCTTTCTGCTTTTAGTCATAAAAACTTAGAGAACCTGTGAATTATTGAGTTACAACACTCTTTGAGGTAATTAAAACACAAGGTTTTCATTATTGCCAAATACTACTTATCTCAAAGAAACTTATTGGTTAATGACAGTTTTTTAATTTTGAAACAATAATGATTTTTATGATTATAAATAAAATTTTAAAGTTAATTCAAAAAATAGAGCAATTTATCTTCACAAAGGTTAGATAGTGTTACCACTTTTTTTTTAATTGAATATTACTGCCACAGTCTTCTTGGTGTTAATGGATACACTTGGAGTATGGCAATATTATTCCAGTAAAACTGTAGCACAATTTGTCCTATAGTTTAAATGTGACTTACCCTATTAAAGCATCAAGAAGTCCCTTTCCATCCATTTTTACAAATGTTTTGAGTATAAGAATTCATCAGGATTTAGGAGATTAAGAAATCACTGTCCACTAAAAAAGATCTGCAGAAATTTTCATTAGTTCTTTTATGAGTTGGCAGCAAATACTCTAGCTGTGAACTTTTATGAAGCTATAAATATAAAGGACCTTCTGATACTAGTATGATGATAATTCTAAATTTCCTCTTTGCAGCTGCAGTTGATCCCTTGTATTTGGTAAAAAAAAACAACAAACCTCTCTTTTTGTAATTTAACTGAGAAAGTTGGCTCAACTACTGTATTGACTTTGAGCACTCTGACTGTAAGTTCATGAATTAAACCCACATGGCAACAAAACCCCCCCTCCCCACCTTCTCTTAAGGTGGCTATAAAATGTCAGTAGAAAGCCAAGCTGTTTATTTTACCTAGCATTTGGATTTGTAAGTAAACGAGTTTCTAGTGAGGTATATCTTTGTAACCAGCTCCCTTACATCACTAACTCTTATTAAACTATGGCATAAATATTAAATCAATCATTATATGTTTAAGCTTAATACTCATGGCAAAAAATAAGACTGCAGGTAAGTAACAAACTTGTTGGCAACACGGTCCCTAAAGGCTAGGATGTTTGATCATGGGGCAAAAAAACCCCATTCTTTGCTCTTGACAGTTCTTTACATAAACTGATTTCCCAGGGGATTTATCTTTTGGGAATAAAAATTAAGGAGGAATTTTGTCTACATATTCCAGAACCTCTGTGGTGAATCACATTCCTAAGTTACTCTGATAGTTTTGTGCCACTCTAAGTTTGTTGGGATACTAACTGTCAATACATTTCACTTAATTGCCTAATAAACCAGGAAGACTCATTTTCCTCTCACTTCCCTTGGCCTCCGAGTCCCTAAATACTAGAGCAGCAAAGAAGCAGTTGAGGATAAAAGCCATCCAGTAAGAGAAACAGATACACTGGCCTGCAATTTCTGTAGTAACAGCACAACACTTGTTTTTCCTTGAGCAGTTTCCCAGGCTTCTCAGGAGCTTGACCAGAAAGAAGGTAAAGTAACCAGGCTGCCCAGACACCTGCCAAAACTCACTGTGACATCAGTTGCACCTGCTTGTACCTGTCCCGAGGTAAACTGAATATCAGCTTAACTAATGGAAAATTACCAATCATGCAAAAGAAGAAATCCACAATCAGACACCCACTCTTTGTATCTGTAAATCTAAGAAGTGGGATGTAATATCATTATGCAGCGACTCTGCCTGGGATTACGAAATAAGGTCAAGCAAGCAAACTCTGCAGAGCACATACTTACTGGACTCGACTAATGATGGCCTGTGCTCTAAATCTAAAGAGCTTGGCTGGAGTCCTGCACTCAACACAAAACGTATTTCAGAGCTGAAATAGCTGCTGTGAGCACCTGTTATTCATGTCCACTGATGGGAAACCTACAGAGTCGTATATGTCCTTTGCCTCCATATATGGCACATTCTCCTATGATACAACTGAGTAGTGCAGTGTGTTCACTGATATAACTAAAAAGAGACAGTAAAACAGTTATCAGTCCTGTTTTTTTCCAGCATTATTCTGTAGTGATCTGAAAAGTTCAGCCTTGCAATTTAAAGTGTACAGTAAGTTTCAAAAGCAGCTGTAAGTAGGTTCAGTGATAAGAACAGAGGGTCTCTGTCCCTCTTTCTGTGGTTCTATTTTACAAAGCAGACCACAAATATGAAACATTGAAGAGTCTGATTTTCTATCACTTTAATAATTGAGAAATGGATCTCAGCTCATGTACACAACTTTTTACAGAATCAATTAGGTTGGAAAAGACCTCTGAGATCATCAAGTCCAACCACTGACTGAACAACACCTTGTCAACTAGACCACAGCGCTAAATGCTACATTCAGTCATTTCTTGAGTGCCTCCAGGGATGGTGACTCCACCACCCCCCCAGGCAGTCCATTCCAATGTTTAACAACCCTTTTTGTGGAGAAATTCCTTCTGATGTCTCAAGCTCTTCTGGCACAGCTTGAGGTCATTTCCTTTCATCCCGTCACTTGTTACCTGGGACAAGAGGCCACCCCCCACTTCACTAGAACCTCCTTTCAGGGAGTTGTAGAGAGCAATGAGGTCCATCTGAGCCTCCTCTTCTCCAGGCTAAACACCCCTGACTCCCTCAGCAGCTCCTCACAGGACTTGTGCTCCAGATCCTTCACAAGGTCTGTTGCCCTTTTCTGGACATGCACCTCAATGTCTTTCTTGAAGTGAGGGACCCAGAACTGGACACAGCACTCGAGGTGCAGCCTCACCAGTGCTGAGCCCAGGGGAACAATCACTTCCCTGGCCCTGCTGGCCACAGTATCCTTGATACAAGCCAGGATGTCATTGGCCTTCCTCAATTTCAAGTTTCCTTTGGAAAAAGTGCCTAAAAGCACATTATTACTGAACAGTGGCTTATTAGGGGCTCTCAACAGGTGACTGTAATTAAAAATAGGGTCACATCTAAGGCAAGTAATTCAGGTGCACAGGTGCCTCCATTTGTCTCCTTTACAGGGTTAGCCATGTAAAGTTCAAGAAGTGCACCAATATAACTTAGAAACCTAATTAGGCCATTAGAAGTAAACTCCATTAAAAAAATCACCCTTCAGCTTTAACGATAAACTGCAGCCATTTCAAATTTAATACTGCACTAGCAAGTAATACTGCCATTGAATAATTCAGCATTCTGCAACATAAGGCAAGAAGAGAGGAATAACGAAGTGTGATTGCTATTTTCATTATGATGTGCCTTTTTGGGAGGTATAATATAAACCTCATATCACTGACACTAATTATTTTGGCGTCTTACTGGCAGTCACAATTAGACAAAATGTAGAAATTTCTAAGCGCAAAACAAGTTCTTGGCTAGACTTTTTCAGCCCAATATACTTCAGACTTATATTTACGGCTAAATTGAAGCAGGATGTCAAATCTGGGTCCCTTAGAACAAAATCTTAATAATTAACTGGCAAAACTGAACATGATCGTTTCTGACACACCTACACTGGTAATTATTGCTTTGAGGCCATTTACTAATGAAATTAATGTATTCATTGCCCTAACAAATTAGCATAACTCATACATAATGCCCCACATTTCAAGACCTTCCTAGAAAAACAACACTTAATACTGCAGAATGAAATGGCAAGGGCATTACATGGAGACAGAATTCACTGAATTACTACATGTTAAAACCACAATGGCTAAGTGTTAGTTATAAAGCAAAATGTAAACACAATGTGGGTATTGAAACCATTAATAGTGTAGTCAAGAGTATACAATCGATGATTATCTTTGCACTTCAAATAAGCACATATTACAATAGCAGCAACCATGGAATGTAATTAACTGGTTACTTTTAGAGATATGAAGTATGAAAAGGAGGCAGTGCTGAAGCAGTTTCTTCTTCCTTGTCAAATTCATAATAAATATAGTGTGGCTACTATGCTTTTTCATCCGTATTTTCATTCAGATTAATTCAGTGCCTGGAAGTGGCTACAGCAGCCATAGGGTCCAGCAACAGTGAAAGGCAGGATTAAATGCATTACCTTTGGAAATGACAAAACCACGAGCACCAACCTACTGTCATGTTTAATTGGCAAGATTCTCTCAGTTATTCCCTGAGTTGTCTGTCTCATCATGCAGAACAGAGGTCAGGAAAGCAAACCACCATGTGGCTGGATGCAGCCTTGGTTCAGTGGAAGGCAGGGGTGGAAAGCACATCTGCTGTGCTGGCTCACCTGGCAGGCTGGGGGCTGCACTGAGACCCCCAGGCAACAGACCTAACATGCACTGCCACTTACAGACCACCTGTAACCTGCAACCCATGTGTTGGTATGAGGCAGATTATACATGAGGAACCATCGCTTCTGAGCATGAATAGGCTCCTTACATACTTCAAATTATAAACTTACTTTGAAGGAGAAGATGGGGGTAAAATTACAATGGGTTTGCAGAAAGCCATCTATATTCTGCAGTGCTCAGAATTCACTCCTGGCTCCATTGGGGGTGGGGGGCTGAGAGCTAAGGTTAACTTGACCAGGTCTTTCTTCCACACAACTGAGGAGCCAGGCCCTAATGCCAGTTACAGCAAGGTAACTTTGCTTGTGTTCTCTACAATTGCTTAAAAGTCATTTCCTCCTGAGAAGCACCGAACAGGAGCATATTTCTGTGCCACCCTCTTCGCCACTCCTACAGAAGCATAAATGCAAAGGAACAGAGTTCCTCAGCAGATCCTCAATTGCATCAGAACCTATCGCTACAAAGGAAAGCAAAAAAACCCCAAAACAATCCACAGGGAATATTATGGAATAATTACCTCAAGCAAGAAGTTTTCTTGGAACCCCATCCATATGTGTTTGGCTCCTGCCCACAAGCATAAGGTTTTACATCTTTATTAATGTTCTTATTCTACTCAATGTAATTTGGATTCTCTCATTATCCATACAAATGTCTGATCTTTTTTAACCCTCTTAAGTTCTCTGCTCCCATGATATCTTATGCTAATGAGTTCTATATGTTAATTATAAGATGCATGAAATTTCATTTGACCAGTTCTCTATTTCTTGCTTTTCAAGTCATTCCCTTTCCTCTCCCAAACAATCCTCCCCTTTTCAGAGTTCCTCATTTTGCAACTTTCGCTACTTTGAATTATAATCCAAGTCTTTCCTTTATTTAACTATGTCTAGGTTTGTTATGTCTCTAACTTTAAAAGAAATAATGAAAAATATAAAATAGAAAATAACCAGAACAGAAGATAATATGAGAGATTTTTCTAGTCCACTGAATTTTCTTTGGACACTAAAAATGTCCCAAAAGCACATTTTAGAATGTTTAAAGAGTCCAGCAGTAAATTCCCAGTGTTGAGTCACGAAGGTTATTGTGCTCTCTCACAAAGACATGAAACCTAATTATACTGTGGCTACTACTACTAAGTGTAAATAGATACCTTGAAGCTATTAATGTACGATTGAGAGCTCTCCATTTGTGCCTGTCTGAAGAACTACCTGATCTTCAGCCTTATCACCTGAATTGTCAAGAAACTGCTTCTTTGAACTTTGGCCTGTTGCCATACAGAACCATTTTGTAAATGGGTTAAACGCTACTCCTCACAACCACACAGGAAGGGAACAATTTTCATTTACACTAACCCCTTTTTGCACTCAAGCAGTAGGCCTCTATATATTTCTGTCTGTGTTACATACAGCCAGAGTAACAGCAAGCAACATCAGTGAGAACAAGAATCAGATCTTCAACACTGAGCAGACAAGTAGTATAAACCCAACTTTTTTGTTTGTTTGTTTGGTGAATTTTTTTCTGATTTAAAAATAGCCCCGCACCAGAGAACTTAAAATAAGTTTAGATATTCCTAAAATATTTAACAACACTGCACTAGAAGAACAGCAGTTTCCAGTCAAGTTATTGTATACCTTTTCACTGAGAAATATTAGCTGGTTGGACTGCAGAAATCTACATCCCAGCCTCATGGCTAGTCTGTTCTACGTCATTTATAGCCATTTACTGAAATACTCCTGCATCTGATCTACTCTGTCCAGCTAATAATTATGTACTTCCATATGGCATTAGTATCAACCGTTTGAGTCAAACTTACGTTGTGAAGGTCAGTCCTCTTCCATCCCCAGGCACCTAGTTTACCTGCTTTTGACTTTAGATCTCATTGTTACATAGGTTTTATTTTTGGCAGCATGCCTACTTTTACTTAATCTCTTTGTCTGACATGTTGTTACTTCCCTCAAATATGCCTCTGCAATCTTTCTTCCTCCAGGTCAGCTGTAATTTCTGTCCGATCATTTACTACTGAATACAGTTACCTTTGTATTGCTGACATTCCTAGCAGATGTCTTTGTCTGACCCAAGTGCTCCTCACCACCTGTCGCCTTGCTTCCAGGTTTGGCTATAAATAATCCTCCCCTTGCTGGTTTGACTATAAATAATCCCCTCCTCACCCTGTTGGTTTTTGGAGTCAGCTGGTTCCAATTTAGGCAAGGTGGAGCTTCTCTTTTCTTTACGGAGTTACAGTCCCCTCTCTTCATTGTGTTACCCACACAGAAACTGTATCACTGCATGAACCCACAAGTATAATAGAAATGTAGCAGTGGGTCCTTAAATCATATCTTTTGCCTGTTCATCTACATTTTCATTCTAGCACCTCTAAAAGTTACGGTAAGTACCAGTATGTACAAGAGACACTGGGCTGTGCTTATGATCAAGTTGACCTCTGCTTGCCTTGCTTCCCACAGGAGGGCCAACATGCCTACCTCATGGACAAGTCCCACAAGGCAGCCTTGCACATATGAATGTACTTGTGGACCTGGGCAGGTCACAGGGCTGTGGTTCTCACCAGCCTCTCACCTGTTCTAGCCCACATGGTATCTGTATGTGCCACAGTCAGCATCTGGACATGAAGGCAGATGGAATCCTTCTTACGGAGGACCCCAATGGCACCTTCCTGAGACTGCCTGAAGCAGAGAATGTTGAGGATGTCTAAACAATGTGGGTAGGTATCCATGACCTTGTGAGCTCTATCATTTGCACGTTTCTCCCAGCACAAGTGCTTGGCAGTTTTGCTCAATGAGCTGCAATTAGATCCTGACAAACACCTGTCTGAGTTGTCCAGAAATTGTTTCCCTGAAGCTCATGTATGTGCTGCTCAAGGAAACTGGTTTCTCTTCAGCACTCTTCATATAAGACTTGACATTTTAACACACATTTTGCACATTTCAGAAGCAAAGAAACTGATTAAACTCATCACAGTACTTT
Source organism: Manacus candei (assembly GCF_025592945.1). Lineage (NCBI taxonomy): Eukaryota > Metazoa > Chordata > Aves > Passeriformes > Pipridae > Manacus > Manacus candei. The sequence goes on from NW_026138053.1 coordinate 12,448,757, forward strand.
AGTAGTGAACTGTACTGAGGGACATGATGCTTTGGGGTAAATTTACTTGTTTGCTTTTTTTTTAAATAAAGATAAGACAGAGGAATGCTTCAATCAGACTAGGGTGGCTAGTGTAAAATTAAGAGGGAGTCAGTCCACATACCAGCAGCCAGGATTTAAGAGGCTGTCTACAGACAAACAAGACACACCCCACCCCCAAAAAAAAAAAAAAAAAAAAAAGTCAAAAAGAACCCCAGAAAAGCGGCCTAGATCATCTTCCATAGTTTTGGCACACCACTTCTTTGGGGAGGCTATTTCACATTCCTCTTCTCAGTAGGTAGCTTTACCAAGTAATAAATGCTACTTCTCATGGTTTTGGCTCAAGACTGTCCTACAAAGGATGAGGCAGAAAACAGGCAGCACTAGAATTTGACTTGAGAAGATATTCTGTGTTTATAACATCCTCCAGAAAAGCAATGACTGCAGCAGTAGTAGTAGGCCACCTGCAGCAAGATAAGCAATAAGTGAGAATTAAAGAAGAAAGAAAATGCTGACTGATTTTCTCAAAGACATTAAAGACTTGACTGGAGCCAGAAAACAAGTGATGGATTTGCTGGGGTGCATCTTTCTCACATCTTCAGTAAAAGTTTAGAGGAAAAGCAGAGATTAAAGAGTGACCAAAACTGTGGAAAAGAGCTGGTGAGAGAAAGCATGGTAAAATCTTGAGAAGACACAGATGTCTGTATTCATTCAATGGCATTATGCCACTTTACATGCAGGGAAGACGTGTATTTAGTGCCATGTATTATCCAGCCTCGACAGAGGCACTGTGTGATAGGGGTTAACGTGTAGAGTGCCTAAGTGGGCAGTGATGTCCCTACATGCAACTGGAGGCACTAATGCTGCATAGCTGGAGGAACTCTGTGTGACCTTAAAGGCTGTACATACAAGTCTTGCCTGCAAAACCCGTGAGAACTTTTCCTGCTATGATTACAAACTTAGTACTAAGTTAGACTCTCACAGAGTTATATAATCCTATGTGGTAGTTAATGAAGTGCTGGATGTAAGAAAAATAACTGTAATGTTATTTTGCCCCTGGTATGCTTTGCCTTATAAGGATTAAACCTAGAGCTAATTCACTTGTGTTTTGTGATCTCTATCATGCTGCAATAATATTACTTAGCACTTTATAGCACTTCTCACTTATAAAAAGTGCTTTATAAACATTATCTAATTATTAATCTTCACAACAGTCCTGTGATACAGGTAGACCAGTCAATTTAATGTTCTTTTTTAATAAACTACTAGCACTTTAGTAAATTGAAAAGTATAGAACACATTAAAGTCACTGAAGAGAAATAAAAGTTAGTGAACAAATCACAATTCTCCCTTCAGCATTCTAGGTGGACAATACTCATAACAAACTGTCAGTGATTACCACCTCTGAGGTCCACAGAGGACAGTCTACATAGTAAACACACTTTTTTCAGATGGTAACATGAATAACGTGAACAAAGAGGGACTCTACCAAAACAACAGAGGTCCCTTGATCAAGACCACTAAGTTTTTTACAAGCAAAACATAGTAGTCCCTACTCTACAATGTTTGGGATCTAGGTATACAACAAGGGACAAGAGGTGGGGAAGGGGAGGAAATCAGTTAAGTGGTAATCATCACTGTTCATACTTTATCTGCCTATGCAAACATATGCAGAGCCATTTTATAACAGTATACTCACTATCTTATTAGTACTGCATAGTTCTCTCCAGTGATACACCTCAAACTTTAGTGTTTGTGATCAAAGACAGGACAAGAGTTTGCCATTTGGTTAAACACATCATGCAACTAATCCCATATTAGCTATTGTGAAGAAAATTAACTCTATACCAACCAAAACCAGTACATTTACATAATCACAAACTGAGTTTTCCTCAAGGTCACTGTTTTATGCAGTGCATGGTATGGACTTGTCTGTGGCATGACTCAATGCAGGGCAGAAGGCTGCTGCCTGAGGATGAGAAGGGCTGCCCCATGCATTGCTGACATTCAGACTTATGTAATGAGTGAGGAATGCAGGAAGAAAGGGAAAAAAAAAAAGAGTCTCCTACTTAAGATAGTTTAAAAGTTGCCCCAAAGAGTTTGCAGTCTACATCTGTTTTTGTCATAAGTCTATGAGATACAGGACAAACTTCTTAAAACCATGCTTTTCACACAAGGTCATCCATTGACTATATGTTCCTCATGTGCTCCATGCCCAGCTTGAAACCTGGGATCTGCCTTGCTCAAAGTGCTGATCATCAGGAATGCAGCTGAAGTTACTGTGCTTTCAGCTCAGTACCCAACCTTAAATATTCTGGGAAAGATAGGAGCAGGATGCCTCAAACTGGATTCCCAAATTAGTAGGTACTTTCAACCTTGATTTACTGTGTCCCAGTCTCCACCTGTCAAATGAGGACAATAATTTCTCCTCATTTCACCAGAGTGTTGTGAAAATAACTTCATTAATGGTTTCTGAAGCACTGTAGTGTTGAGTGCTACAGAAAACTAAGAGGAAATTAATAATTCTGTCTCTGGAGCAAGTTTTGAAAAGCACGCACTAAAAAGGGCCTGAAGGCACACACTTAACCAAAGAGCAAAAACATAAAATATTGGATTTGAAATACTTGAACAAAATATTTGAACTGCTCATTGAATACTGTACTTGCATTATCCAGCAGATTTCATCCTGATTTTAAACTCTCAACTCATAATCTCAGTTTTTATTTGTAAATTACCATGTTTCTAAAAATTCATAGCTATCCAGCTCTGAACGCCATAGCATGGAATCCTAGTGATAAGCCTCTGGCTCAATAGCATCACTAGCAATATTTAGAGTCACTGCATAGATCCCTATCATTTCAGCTCATGGAATAAGGCAACAATAGCATCTCTCTCAACAGAAACCAGTACTTCAAGGAAAGAAGACCCCATTTTGACAGATGATTATGATGATACAATGAAATAAAAAAAGAAAGATGCAATTCAGGGGGAGAAAAAAATGCTCAGAATTTTATACAGAGCAACACATATTCCTTTCCTTTCCAGAAACAGCCAAATAATGTTGATCATAGTCTTTCCAAATGTTTTGCCCCAAGAGGAAGCCTAAATTGGAAATTATCAATCCAAACAGTTACAGTTTGTGAAGAAATTAATTTAAAAAATCCTGTTTACAGCAATTTATAAGTGAGCATTTTCAGGCAATCTTGATGACAGTCAATATTCTCTGCCCTACCTAGAATACACATGCACACACTGTTCTACACAGTGTTTTGCTTGCTGTGCAACTTATTTTAATTCTCTCCCAGCACATCATCTTCAGTGCTGATGGGTTTTAATTATTTATTTATTTTTATTATACACCCCCCTAGCTGTTTCTTATATAGAAGAATAGTATTCCTTAGCTTCCCTTAAATAATATACAGATGACTAATCACTGTGGCACCCAGGAAAGATATGTCAGGTAAAGTAAACATTCTCTAAAGAATGGACCCTTGAGCTATCCCTGCCAAACACTCTTACCTGGAACTGTCACAATGATTGTGGTGTGGCCAAAGAAGGAGCCTTTGATGACTGAGGAGATCCTGGTGAGTAGAAAAAAGCCTACTGCCAGTTAGTCTAAAGCAGTGCCATTTAACAGAAGTGACAGAACCAGAGGGCTGCCTTTCCCGACTATAGCACTGAGGCTATCAAATGCATTTTTAAAAATGTGAGTGGCTGAACAACATTATGCTGGTACGGTTTATACGGGGTCAGAGCAAAACTAGAACTGCAGCTTCCATAATATCAACATAGAAAAAAGGACATCCAGTGCCCCACATCCCTTCTAAATCCACTCTTTATAAAAAACAAATGTGCAGAACAGTGTTTTATGTTTAAGATTCTCAGGGAAAAAAAACGGCATGAATATATAATGTTACTCCCGACATGAAAAAGGGTGCAACCTTTTTTAGGTGTGCTGAAACAATCTGGTTTAGGTGTGTTATGGCACAAATTAATTGTTCTTTTAAGTTTTTAAGAACTGTCCTTGCGTGCACCACATCAAACTTTTTAAATCTCCTTCCTACCCTAATGTTGGTTACTTAATCCATTAAGCAATTTTCCCCTCATTCTAAAGTAATGCTTGCAATATCCTCTCCTTGCTTTCCCTTTTTGCTCTTAGCTGCCAGTATTCTTAATTTATGTGCTTCACCTGTATTTTGATACCAAGTCCAGTCATCTGAGTAACAATTCTGAGGCCCTGAAACCTGCCATACAAAGCAATGTGAGGATTAAAAGAGGACCCTGGCTGAACTGATGGATGCCTGAAGCCTAACAGATCAGATATAGCCAGCATGTAGTCTGTGACAGTGTTTAAGAGACAAGCAATGCATCTCCTCCAGAGTCCCGACAGATTTAGGGGACTCACACTGTACATGTGGCCCAGAGACAGAGTAGACAGCACAGAAGCAGCCTCAGGGACAGCAAATGCCCACAGATCTCTTCTACTTGAGAAACAGTCTCCTGTCCTGAACCTCATCTGTCAAAACACGTTATGACTCTTGGGGATGGTCCTGAGCAGGGCTAAGAGTTGACACTCAGTGATCCTTATGGGTGCCTTGCAACTCAGCATATTCTGTGATTCTGTGAAAACTGAACTCCATCCTGTCACCAACAGATGACTGGTAGAGAACAAAAGAACTCTAAGCAAAATATGCAGGATAGCAGAGAGTCCACTTACGTGGCTACAAAACCAAATTCACAGCACTGAGCCCTTTCGCAACCTGTCCACAATACTATAATTCAATATTAAATACTATACCTCAGACAGGAAGTAACTGATGTCCCAGCAGTAGGCTTAAAACTCCTACTTTGTCATGGCAAAGTAAAAAAACCAACCAACCAAAAAAAAGGCAACTTAAAATGGACAGATTTTTTGTCCTCTTGCCACAATTCCTTACAATAGTTCTTCATCCACAGTGGGTTCCCTGGTACCAGGTAGCTGATATTTGCCTTTTCCAGATGTATTCTCATATAGTTTGTGCTATAGACAGTAATGCTTTGTTTGGTCCTCACAGGCATCAGGAATACAGGCCCATGGAACACAGCTGGGAGCTGTATATGCAGAAATGCCTGTGCTGGAGCTGAAAAGAGCAAACCCACTTCAAAGCAGCAATGGAGAAAGTCAGAAATTGGTCAGACAAGAAGGATGATGTGAGGAAAGGGAAAAGATAATGGGAGCTGTGGTTTGCATGTGACACTCATGAGGGGATTAATACACATAATTATGAGCAGCTAAGCAACAGGGTCCTCCCAGGTGGGCTGCATCTGACTGAGGTTACTGGAAGCTCCTTGGAGCACAGTCCAGTATGAATTTTCAATAATTTACTCTGATGTTAAAATACTCCTAATCTGATAATATGCTGTTGTCAAGAATTAGTGACAGGGAAAACTCTCAGGCAATATTTATCTATCAACTCACTTCTGTTGTTTCATTTAAAGTCAAATGTACAATATGATCAGCTACTTATTTCTTCACAGACACACCTATGAAGTACATAATTCAGCAACATATTTCAGAGAAATAGCTTCTATTACACAATAAAGAGAAATGCAAGCTCTTTCCTTTACTTTTCAAGCAATTTGCCTCATTACTCCCAGGTTAGAGAACAACCCCATTCAAATAACAGAATAAATCCACCCCCTTATTTGTTCTCACGGTAGGGGAAGAAAACATCTTTTACACTTCTCTATGGCAGGAGACAACTGACTGGAGATTGTAGGAGTGTACATGTCCACAGAAGAGAGAAGGGAATTCATACACAAAACTGTAGCTAAGGAAACAACTGCTTGAACTCCATCTGGCATGTGAGGATGACTTAAAGACCTGGAAGTTTGTGTTTCAATGAAGAGATTCAAGAGAGAGCTGATATGGAAAAAAGGACTCATTTCTCTGATATGGTTTCATGTCTTGCAAGTGGTCTGTCAACATTAGAATGACTCACAGTTACGTGCTGTATTCTCCAACTTTGTATTTCTCACATTCCCAGCAGTTGGAGAGCACCAGACCTTGCTCTGCTGATCTGCAGATTGCCAGTTTCACATCAATAAATACTGTCCAAAAACTGCATATAATCAGTTGTGTGACTTACCTGGGCTGTAAATACTCTTCGGATCTGATTATCTCCCATTTGAGAACACTAGAAGAAACCCACAGAAACAAAAGAGATAGTTAGTAATTAAACTTACTTAAATAATATCTTGTCCAGCCAAGTACACATAAAATCTTCTAGTATTATCCTCCTGGCAGAACTCAGAAATAGCAAGGACAGAGCCGTAATGAAAAATGAATGTCTTAGCACCCTGAAATCTGTTTCATGTTCAATAATTGGCACCTTTCTCCCATTTACAGTTTTCATATTATACAAACATATTATATACTGTGAGTCAATGAGGTATAGAAAGATAAACTTCAAATACATTATGGACAATCAGCATAAACTAGAGCTCAGGGTCCCTGGGCTTCCCTAAGCCTTTGGAAACAATCAACGTTTATGGTGTTCAGCCTTTGCCTCAAGGGAAATACACACAGTTTCAGTGAGATAATGCACTCAGAGTGTCATGAGTTTTTGAAGCAAAAGTATAACCTGCAAAAGCCTGCCCTTCATAAACCAGCTTTCAATAATATGATTATCAAATCCAAATTATACAACTTTGCAGAGCCCAAGTGTGCCCACATTGCAGACCTTGAAATAGAAAACCTGATTCTTACACAGAAGTTCAACCTGTTCAATCAAGTTTAAATGAGGTTTAACAAAATACTAAAAATAAAGGTCCAACTACTAAAGGCAGAATACTATTTCTTTAAAATTCTGAACCTCTGCAAGATAGAGAAGGTTCACCAAAACAAAGACAACTTTAGCTGGTCTCAAACACAGTCTGAAGTAGTAAGTAGTATAACTACAAAGAGAGAAAGAGAGAGAGAGAGAGAGAGTGTGTGTATTAGACTCTTCTGAGAGGTGCACAAGTGACAGGATGGGAGATTATGGACACCAAGTTGCAACAAGGAATATTGCAATTAAATATTGTTAAAAGTAAAAAAAAAATCATTAGGACAATAAAATACGAACATGTATGGCAGAGAGACTGTGCAATCCCTGCCACTGGAGATTTTCAAAACTTGACAGAAGCAGCCCTGAGGAACCTGATCCAAGCTGGCCTTGCTTTGAGCTGAGAGCTGGTACTCAAGAAAGTGCCTCATTTCTTGCTGACTCGCTTGAGGGCTTATAGCCTTCACCTGACTCCAAGCTGGAGCAGAGCAGGCCACTTCTTGTGGACAGAAGAAACTGAAATCACCTCTCCCATGAAGCAAGTGGAAATTTTAACCTGGAAGAACCTTGATTTTTAATTTTATGTATTGGAATTAATGGTGGCTCAAAATATGCTAATCAGTAATCCAATAACTGATAAGTTTTCTGCAAAGAAAGCCTACGCTTCTAGCAGACAAATAGCCCCATCACGATAGCACCTTCAACCTGAGCAAGACTGTGAAACAAGCACGTCACATTCTCTTTCATAGATGTGTTAAATTACTGTAGTGACTTCCTTAAAATCCTGTAAAAAGTGAGATATGGTACAGAATAGAGACAAATACCCTGCAGGGTTTATTTGGTTTCCAAACAATACCCCACAGAGTGGAAGAATGAGAAAGGCAGTTTAAGTTCATAGTAAGTGTGGCTCCACTGCAGCAATGCTGGAAACATCACATCATCTCAAATTCATTAAATCAATTGTCAGTTCCTGAATATTCATGACAGATTACTGTACAGGTGGCTTAGATTACCCATTTTTTGTAAGGAAGGGAAAGATTAGCTAATATTTCCCCAGAAAATCTGGGGGCAGCCTTTGTGAAACACCTTGGGTTACTCCAGAAGGAAATGAATACAGCTTTTGAAGAATAACACTGAGGCACACGCTGTTCACAGAAAGTGACTTGCCTGAGGTCTTGAAGGCTGAAATAAAAGCCAGTTCATACTTCAACTCCTAAATCAAAGGACTAGGTCCCAATAGTAGAAATCCAGTCAACATAGTAACTCTGAAGAGAACATATTATCTTATACAGGTTTTGTATTTACTTCTACAGGCAGCTCCAGAGAGAGACTGCTAAACACAGAAATCAAGCTAAAACGATCAAGCTTAATAGCAGATTGAAATTCATAACAAAGTTTTGAATAAAAGATTACACTGAATAAAACACTAGAGTGGGTTGTGGGAGAGATAACATAGGAATGAAATGAAACCACCAAAGGTTTATGAAGCATCTCTTGTTTCTCATTGTTCATGTCTTCTGTTACCTGACCTTCATGTTGCAGAGTTTCACAAACCAGCATTTCACACTATCCATATTTAAAACTAACCCGGACAGAGTACTCTCAATTTAAATAAGGGTTTGTGTTCTCTTGGTTTGTTTGTTTTTTTTTTTTTTCAGTTGTGCCTTCTGTGATGTGCCCACCAATGATGAACCACACCAGCCAGCCTTGGTTTTCAATACCTCTCCCTCTTTCATCTCCATTGAGTCTTATATAAATGCTCCTGGCTGAAACTGTAGGTAGTCTACATCTCGGGATACATTTTTCCCTTACATCTTAGAATCCTATAATTTATAACATGAAATTTAAACCAAGCTAAATTAGTAATTCAATCCCCATATTCCAATTTAATGAACTAGAGGTTTCATTGCTTTATTGTTTTGTGCCAGTGGACCAATTGCTTGGTTTACAGATGGAATGTAGTTCTTTCTTAATAAATAAATGCATAAAAAAATAAAGGTATCCTCAATGCAATTATGCTGATGTCCCTCAGGAACCAGAATGCAATTATTTAAAATATTATTTTCTTAGATTACTCTCAAGAAAATAAGGAAAGAAATATGAAATTTGTGTCCTTTTAACTTAAACTCATTTTAAGAGCAGCAACAGTGATGCAGATAGTCCCCAGTGGCAACTGAGAAGCACTTAGCCAGAAAATTGTTATTGGATTACAGTTCTGGCTTCATAAAACGTGGCTAAAGATCATTTTAGACATCTATGGAATGACCCATTGTCATAAATGGTATGACAAACAAGTGACAAAGTTATTCTATTCAGCCATTTTGAGGATTTTTCAGATCACAACAGTAACTTGGGGCTGTATCAGCCTGCACAGTTTTGATTCAATTATAAAAATAACTCACAATAAGAATAATTCTAGCATAAATAATTGAATCTCTCCAGAGGAAAAGAAAAATCCTCACAAACATGTGCATTCACTTTCAAGTGTTCCTGACGTACAAGGAATTGTGAAGTGATAGAGTGATCAGAAGTCAATTCCGATAGAGAACTACCTTTCAGACTAACTGGTCTTCTTTATTAAAATAAACAAGATGGAAAGGGCACCAAAGGACACTGCATGATTTTTAACAATGTGCAAACTGAAACCACTTAGATACCACCAAGGTTCATACGATCCTTTTCATTTCACTTTACAGTCTTTTTCAAACAAATGATTTCCTGCATGAGAATCCTGCCTCCCATATTTTACTCTGCTGATAAAAAATCCAACTAATGTGAATACATATCAGATGTACATGTGCATACTTAAATAAATGCAAACAAGAAATAAAACTCTTCACCCTTACATTTGAGGTCACCAGTGACCACTTGCAACACTGTAAAAATCAGAACCCTAATAAAAAATGTAACATGGGATTTAATTTCTTCATGTGAAGTCTGTCATTTTTCTTCTCTGCCCATTACACGGTATGTCTTTGCTCGTATAATTACATAATTAACATCCTCAGCACCTATTTCATCCCTTGTTAATTTTGCTAAATATAAATACAGATACGCTCAAGGAAACAAACTTGGCAAGTGAAGAAGCATAACCAATTTAAAGGGAAAAAAAATCTATTCAAATCCTGATAATCAGTAGTATCACTGAGCATTACTAGATGCTTGTAAGCCACATGATGGCCCTCTGAATAGAAGTGTCAGTGCTGGTTCAGCTTTCACTGGGATGACAGAGATCGGCCCAAAATGTTGGTACAAGGAGGTCTTGGTTTTGTTTGTCTGTAAGCAGTCTTGCAGCACCAAAGAGCAGTGGTGGCAGCCGGTAAGCCACGCTGGTCTCACAACATTGTTAGTTCCCAAATCTTTTTTCTGAAAATCAAAAGGATTTGGGATGGGGTAGGGAGGCTGATAAATTTCCCAAAGTTTTAATCGATCCACCCTTGGTAAGGAAATTGGCAGTTTTATTTCTTCCTCCACAGTGTCCAAAAGGTAATTCTGATCATCCTTGTGAAAAAGGCAAATTTCAGAGGGGTTCCATTTGGTGGGGTCACAGAGACCAGATCTGTATTCTGCCTAAAATGTGGATCCTCACATTTAGGATCGGATTTTAAAACTCTTAGTCACACCAAAATTTACTTAGTTCCTTGAATGATACTAGGTCATGGAGGATGGTGTTATTAAATGAACAGAAGTTTGCATCAGAAACATACTTTTAAACTTACTGCTTCCATACTGTCTCTCTATGAAGATGGATAATGTCATTTGATACAGTGGCTTGCAATCAGAATTCAAAAATCCTTCTCATTAAGAGTTAGTATCCAACTTGTTTCATTGCAGTCACTAGCCAGTACAATCTGAAATTATACCAAGGTCTGTCCCCCAGTATACTGTGCTGACCTGTTTATCTCTAGAATTCTGTTTAATTCTGTCTCAGCAATTTCTCCTCCCAGCACATACTATTTCAACAGCCAGTGATCACTGGAGTTAAAGTGCACACAAGCAGCTGAATAGGATGCAATTCTTATTCTTATGATGAATATCAGGGTCAGAGGTGAGTGCCAGATAACACATAGCAGATGTGGAGGGAGTAGAAGGAATTCTGTTTACTTTGGGTGACCACCTACATTTCAAGGGGGGTGGGGGAAGGCTAAAACTGCAAGATAAAGACTGTTTAAAGGAGTGCATTGTACAATATTTTGCAGGACAAAGCTACATTCTTGTATATTAGCAAGAACTATTGTTGAAACATAAGGCACAGTGTGGCCCAAATTAACCACTTAAGGAATGTGACTCTTCATGAAACAAATGAGAGAAATCTTTTAAAAACATAGCCCATAACCTGTGATCACTTCAGCTGATATTGAAAAGTTCTATTTCTTTTTGTGTTGCCTGTATTTCTTTCCATTTCAGAATTTTCTTCAGGTATTAAGAAGCAACACAGCCTTGCAAAGTGGAAATGGAGAAATTCTGATCTGAACCTGAGGGAAGTTCTAGATAGTCACTGAGCAGACTCTGCAATATGCAGATGACAGCACATTTGCAATCTCTCATTATGGAAAGAGAAAGTACTGCAAGTTATTGCTAGATGCTTGGGCTTAGATCATCAGTCCAAGCTTGTGCAGAAGGGACATGAAACCGCTCCAAACAGAGAGCAGATGATTCTTCCAAAGATGATGCACAGAGCTGGAGATATACAGGAACTCTGCAAGTTGGTAAAACTATCAGCAGCCATTGACCTGCTCAGATTTTCACAGCCCATGGCGAGGGATGAAGAACCTTTCTCCTCAGCCCAATCAGCTGTTTACTCCCAAGCCACAAGGAGGCTGCTACCGTGGGAGACAGGTGAGAAGACTGATCACTTCAGTTATACCAATGAGCTTATTGTACGATGAATGAACTTTGTTTCCCCTGCTCCCTCTTCCCCTCCCAAAGAAATCATGAAAGTCATTAAGCATCTTGATGTTTTCCATATGGATGTTTCTACAAGTTATAAGGTCAAAGTGGACCAGTTAGGAGAACTTAAGATCATCAGAAAAGACTGAAAAGGAGCAAGGGGGCAGTGAAACCAGCTCACTTTTAAAAGAAAGAAAACAAAACCAAAACCCTACTCTCAAACCAAACTATCCAGGGATAAGTTGCATTTTTCCGCATGCTACAGACACCCATTTCCTAGACTACTGACAGCCTCTGTGAAGGTTGTCTCAATAAAGACTCAGCAAACAAACAGATAGGTTTTGTTGAAAATATTCTCCCTATACATTATATTATATACAAAATATATTGTATTTTTTATATATATATATATAAAATATATATATATGTTATATATACATATTTTAAAACAGGCCTAGTAGTTACATCCACATAATATCATCCAGCCAGTGCTCAAGATGGAATTAATGGGACTATCATTATAATTTTTAACTAGTACTTACAGAAAAATCTAGTAGAGACTAGTAATCTGTGGAAGAAGAGATCTTAGAAACAAGTTCAATCTAAGCAGGAAAAAACAAAACAAAACAAAAAAAATCCCACCACACTGATGACCACCAGTTAGCCTGCTAACTTTCTAAATTAGTTATTAAATTTTTTCCCTTAGAAGCTTTTTTTTAGGGGTGAAGTACACAGCAAGGAAGTACATTTGGCAAATGATCTCTAAACTACTCTGGACTCTTTGAAGATACAGTAGAACAACATTTTTAAAATTATACACTGCCTCATTTAGATGATGGATTGAAGTGGAGGACGGAGGGCAATTTAAGTAGAAAATCCAACAGTTTTCAGTTCTAAGTCTTCTATGTACATCCCTTCTCAGGTAACATTAAAGATAAGTAAAAAAGACCTTAAAAGCTGAAATGTATTTGCAGCATAAAGTATTCATTCTTTTTCAAAATCAAAACAATCTGCAGAAACAATTCTGATATTGCTAAAGTTTGGCTGAAACAAATGAGCAAAATTATAATTATTTTCCAGACAGTGGAAGGGAATGGATTCCCACCCTTCCACAGGGTGCTGCCACACTTCCACTTTGGCAACCAAAGGAATGCTGTGGGCACCATATAAAGGCACGTGTGGCAGCCTGAGGGTTAAAGCAGATATTCCTTATCTTTGACAGATGGTTAATTCATAGTCATTATTACTAAATTCAGTTGCTCAATAATTTAGATATGACAAACATGTGTGTAGGAATATATGCCAGGGCACCCTTCTAGGAATCCCAAAATGCAATATTCTCTCCATGCTTTCACCATACATCCTCGTGCTGAGTGTGACAGACTGAAACAAATGTAGGCTTTCTGAGCATTTCAACTCCCTCCTGCCACTCTTGTTACATTACAAAGCAGTTCTAGAGAGTTACTGTGTCCAGACCCAGGATGGATGAATGGGCTTGGCTAAACAACTATTTTGTCAGTAAGTGTAATGCAAGACCAATTTTTTTTTTTTTTGGCCTAACTTTTCCAGTTCTATGCTGCAAGTATCACCACTTAAGCAATCACAGGGAACTAACTTGCAGACAAGGTCACAGTTTGAATGGGACTGAGTGCTAGTAGGTCTACTTAAAGGTTGTCTGAAACGGTTTTAAAGCAGACCATATCTGACGTAACCTTTATATAAATGATGAGTTGCATGCCCACTTCTACCACACAAATAAAGATTCACAAAGTGAGGCCACTCAACAAACTGCCCTTCTCTCTTCATTACATCCCCTATCCCAAACCCAGTCCATTTTCTTATGCGGTGACAGGCATAAAGATATGTTGGCAAATACTTCTTAAAAATAATAACAATCAACAAAAATTCCCTTTACCTTCTTTGAGTTGATATAGTGGTATAAGAAACTGAACTTCTCCCCTTCTCTGTTCTCACTGATATTTCCAAATAGGCTGGCACAAGAAAGCACCTCAAAACACCTCTGCAGCTCACTCACTGAAGTTCAAAGTCTTCCACTGACTTCAAAGGCGTTTGGATCAGGCCCAAAGTCAGCATCCTAACATGTGAGCACAGACTACCAAGCCACAACACTGGCTGGAATCCATGTCATTTACATGCTATTGCTGAAGCAGTGCAGGAGGCTTACAGAATTTCAGGTCTCAAAAGCATGTGCTGTTCTTTCCTTGTTAGTTTACAGAACATTTTGTGAAGTTTCACCAATTTCTGTGCTGATATAGATGTCTTTGACATCTTGTGTGCATAAGTTTTCTGTTCCCTCCCTGTCCAGATATTTTATTGCCTTCATGCCTGTCTACAAAGCCCCAAGATGTCACATTTTTTGTTAGAATATGAACCTTCTAGAGGAGAGACCTTCCCGTTACTTGTTAGTAACTCACCTGGTACACTATTGGCACTATATAATATGAAAGAATAAATCACAACACTAGTAAATGGGAAAAGCCTCTGTGCTGTTTTTGCATCACAGCCATTAATCCTACTCAGAGTGCTTGCAAAACAAAAAAACTCCAGGCAAACATGTGAAACCTAAACCTTACCTGTAAGTGTGCAAAGTATCTCAAGCCACAGAGGCAAATGAATCTGACCTTCTGTACACTCAAGGCAAGTGAATCCATTAAGCCAGTTCAGGTAAAATATTCACAGTATCTGTTTCAAAGACCCACATTAGCACCTGAATCGACATTGTTTGTGTTTCACACCATCCTACACTACAACTGCTTCAAACCACAGCCACAGTGGACCCAAGACATGCTAAGCTGTCTCAGCTCCTAAAGCTAAGGAGAGTTAAAGAATAAGGCACCTCACTCTCAACATCTTATACAATCTATCCTTTGGCAAGCAACTGCTCATATAGTGGTGTTAAACTGCCTCTCATTTTCTTGTCCTCTAATTGAGCTTGTAAACTCTCCTTATAAGCAGCTTGTAGAACTGAAGTGAAACTGAGACTACCATAATCTCAACAGTATGGTGCCATATGGGACACCACACAGAGCTGAGGGTAAGCAAAGCTGGAAAAGAAAATGCGCAAGCTCCTCTCACCTTTTGTACCCAGGTAAACACACACCTCTGGGGAGCAATCAAATTTTTTTAAGTCATAAAAGTGCAGTAGATCATCACAACTCATCTCTTCTCTGTCTCAACAGATAAAGCATTCTTTTGCCTCTAATTAAAAAGATTAATAAAGTCAGAGAACACATCAGGTTTGCATCAATCATTGCCCATGTGGTTCTTATTACTGTAATTAAAAGTTATCTCTTCAAAATTGTTGGATGAAAGTCCCATGATCTGCAATTGAAAACACATTGAAGGGAGTTATCCAACTTATTTGGCTGTTTTAAGGCAGTCAAATTTAAGAACACTGTGGAGGTAATATATTCAAAAGAGTCCTTAAAGGCACTTTGTCAGTAAAAGTGTCTTCTGAACCCTCTGTTAAAGAATGTGAGTAATACTAAGACTTTCCTTAAAAAAAAAAAAAAAAGAAAAAAAATATTAATTGAAAGAATTGAGGGGTTTTTTAAAGATGTTATTTCAAACTCAGACACCAAAAATTCAAGGTTTTAGCTTCAGAGATCTTTAGGTCCTGTATATATTTGGAATGTCCATTTCCACTAGGATTGAATCTTTTAATGTATTTAGATTTTCACACAGAATGGGCCAAATTTCAAATAATCTTGAACAAACCTGGTTCTTTTGCTGATATATCACCCCATATTTCACAGAAAGTAATGCTCAATTTTGACATCCAAGCTTGCACAATATATGGGATTTGGAAAATGGGTGATTTAAACCCAGATTTTTTGCATATGCAGGACTGTAGACTTACAAATCTGTGAAATAGAAAGGCACTGCAAATAGAATGTATAATTTAATTATAGTACCTTTCATTCAGACATTAGTGTGCAATAGTTTTAACAGCAAGCTAATTACATCAAAGCTAATAGCATGCCTAAAAATAATGCTTTTAAAAGCTTTCTTTGTGTAATGTAAGTTAAAAGTTTTTTTTTTCATTCTCTTCCTCTTTATCTTCACTGAATGCAAGTTTTACATTTTGGCATAGCATACAGTGACTTCATGGAGCTCTGTTCAAAACTGTTCAGGGTGTAAAACCACTTACTAGCTTTCAAGAAAGGTTTACTGGATGCTATTGAAAAGGTTATTTAATGGGCAGAAAGGTATCTCTCGTAACATAAAGAAGCCTTTTATTTAACAGGAAAACACCAAAGGGTGTTAAAGAAGGACTGGTTTGGATTTTATTGTGAAAGAGAAAAGAACATTTTCCTGCCACTGTTATTTACATTTGAACTCTGCTAGCAGTTTCCCTCTGCAGCTTCTGAAATCCAGTGGTCTCTTGCATCTTCTTTCCAGTTACCAACAGACAACGATCATGGGCATTGGGTTTATATGACAGGGTATTTACATGACAGGAGAAGAACAGTCAGACTCCAAAGGCTATTTAGGAAACTAAAAGAGACTGTGTAATTTGTCCAACATTCTCAGCTATAAAAATCAACTTTAATTTAAATTTTTGCTCAAATGGAATTATCCAGCTCTCGGGAAAAAAAAATCACAAGGAATATGAAATGAGAGAAGTGCAGAATTCTTAAACAAGACTATGGGAGGGAAGTGGCATCACATATTCACTGTGTCCCTTTAAAATTTCCTATAGAAAAATTACTGTGTATCAAAGAAAGTGTGGAGAAAAGAGAAACAGTGATGCTGAATATGACAAAAAGCTTGTTTATGTTTAATACATAGGAGAAATTGTTCAAGGACAGTTAAATGTGACCCACTTAATACACCAAGGTCTCATATACCTATGGTACTCTGCTGAGTAAGTGCTGATCATGCAAATTAAGGCTGCCTGGGGATACATGGTGCTTTTCAGTTGCAGTTTGAATTTTACAAGTTCTCAAAAACTTTTAGAGATGTGGAGACATGTTACTGGGTCACTAGGCTAGTTCTATTTCTTCAGCTGTTGGCTTATTTTGAAAATTCATTTGTCTGATATTCCTGAGTCTTCTGACACAGATCTGTATTCAAGAATGTAAAAATCTAATTATTGCTGCTAGCTGAGTAATTTAAAGTACAGATAGGCAAGTCAATAAGAAAAGGTGTCACAAGACAAATATTTGAGCTTCAATAGGAAAGAGGAATAAAAATCTAGTGGTCACTGCAACTCTAGTTAACCCAAAAGTTCATCAGAGTCTAGGAGTCATCAAAGTTAAAGCAGAGTATGCTCTCAGTATACACTGCATTCAAGGCATGATACCTTCTGGATCACCTTACACTTATTGACTTAGATTCCTTCCCAGCTTGCAATATGCTTACAAATCTCACTAGCCATAATTTGGGTTCATTATATCTGAGCAAATGCAAGGAAATCCAAACTACACATCACCTCTGAAACTGGCATCAAACAATCAAAATTTTACAAGCAAGCTGAAGATTAGCTTATGAAATAAAAGGGCTAAGAAAAATATACAAGAAGTTAGAAACAGCAATGCCTACTTAATAAGGGTACAATGCTCCCACTGTCTGAATACAAAACAAAAAGGCAGACAATCCTTTTTTATAATTTTATTATAATTATATAGATTCTAACCTTTAGGGAAATAATGCTCTAAAACAAGTTGCCCTAATCCCCATTCCCCAAACATTTCTCTAAAAGATTAACTCGTGCCTTTTGCTATGGCTATTTTTAGTAATGGCATCAGTAATTAAACATTCCATGGTCTGGGGCCCCAAAGAAAACATCACTCTGGGTTCTGGATGTGTTCCATGATATCTTGAAACAATCTTAAAAAATGCATGCAGCCAGTGTTGTGATCCCCACTGGATCTGCAGGGACCCATTAGGATCATCAAGGGAAGCGTGTGGTTGTGACAATGCAAGCAATTTAGCATTACTCACTGGAGCTGAAGCGTGGCACAGTGTGAAGCCGCTATTGTTCTCCTTGGGTTTTCTGAAGACACTCAAGTTCAAACCTACTCACAGCCTAATTCGTAGCTGAAATCGGAGCCAGAGCCTGCAGCCTCTCAAGGGAAAAAGATTAACAGGGGAATGAAGCTGGGGGGTTTTCCCCCCGAAAGATGACCGTGAAATATTAAAGACTGCTAGAAGCCATTTCATCACAAATCTCTTTTGAACTGTTTGTGTAACTGAAAAAATGGATTCTCTTACATTATCTTTGTGTTTACAAAAATACAAGCTGCCATATACTAATGGAAAAGCACATGGATGCCTGCTTCCATAGCTCACTTAGTATGATTTCTTTCCCTATGCAAAAACAAATCTACTTATAAGGTAATTGTTGCAAAACACTTTCCTGTCTGTCGGGAAAACAACCTCAGCTCTTAATGCCAAAGCACTGGCACAGTCAATGAATGCAATGGAGTTCAGATTACACACTGCAACAGCTAACATGATGAGACATAACGCTTTCTTGCAAAAATGTCATTTCATTAGTTACCAAGTGAAAAAGGAATGTGGGTGCTTGAGGACACTTACTGTAGACTAATTGTGTGTGCATGTGTATACATATCTGGCACTTTTGTGCAAGTAAACTTGTGCATTTTCAGAGAAAGATACTCTACTACATAGGGCACTGAGATAGTCACTGCTAGTGACATTCTCTTTATGTTTGTATACTCACAAAAATGGTCCAAGATACAAATAGTTCAGAATGACAAACTAAAAATAAAGATCAAAGACACTAAGAGACAGTACACTTAAAACCCCACTTATTAGTATTAACAGTTATGGTGTGAGAATGACAGAAAGTTGACCTTGGTTAGTTAGTGTTTTTAAGCCACAAAAGTGCGTTTCTGATAGACACTATAAAAAACTGCGCTGCAGAAGCATTTATGGGGTACAACTTCCGAAGTGCACAGTGAGGTTTTATAGCTATCTCAGACCTAGTGGGCTAAATCCTGAGCTACTGAAATCAGCACAGTTCCACTTACTCTAGTAGCACTACACCAATTTACATCATCCAAGGATCTAGCCCAAAAAATGTAATGGGACTCCTGTGGCCTCAGCTTTCACAGAACAAGCTGATACTATATAACATAATCTGACAAACCCGAGAAATTTGAAATTAAGACTTTTGCTCTCTCCATATTTCACCCAGTTGTGTTTAAGTGCATTGCTGCAGAGGCCTTGATATTACACAGTCAGTGCACCAAAACAGAGCCACAAGAATTTTCTCCTCACTCAGAAAAAGATCCAATTGACTTCAATGCAACTCATATGAATTTCAGTGAGATCTTATTTAAGCAAAAAGTGGGTCTGGGTTAGGCTGAGTGACCACTGTGATATTAAAATGTAAAACACTTTTCACAGTGTGGTTTCAGATGATACCTTCCTCTGTGCTGTGGCCCTGCAGTAGGTGACAAGCCTTGCTTAGCTGGGGTTTCAAATGTAAGCATTTAGATCTGGATACCAACTTTCTCTTACACTGTAAAAGATGTCCCCAAAATTCAGAACTGGAGTATTATTCTTGGCTGACCAAAATAAAATAGAAGGACACTCTACAAGTAGTAGTAATTTTGAAACAATCTAAATGTTTGAGCAGATTTTCTCAGCTGGCACAAAACCAGCATTGCTGCATTTACTTCAGTGAGTCTAAAAAACTCACTCAAGTTGGAGGACTGACCCTTACATGTCTACAATCTCTGTTAAATTACTTGGTATCAGTGACATGAAGTACTAGGCTCTGGCTGAAATTTCATGAAAGACGGATTAAAGGCCATCACTGGACAGAGACCATAGGGCAAAAACATATTTCAGAAAAGAAAATTTCATGTTTCAAGTTAGAGTTCTCTTCACAATGAAAGGTGACCTTTGATATCATTCTTGCCTTGCTCTTTGTATAAACTCTTTCTGCTTTCAGCACGACTCAAACACAGATGAGCACTATCTTCATTCTTTCCTTAGCATCCCCATTTCAATATTCCAGACTCAACCATCATTTACCCCAACAGGCCCCTACTGTGCATCTGTCCCTCAAATCTTAAATACCTGTCCTCCCAATCTGTTCTGAGGCCAAGTCCAAATGAGTTTTGTGCATGTAAATTCTATTATCTACAGGCATAAATGACAGAATCTACTGCCTATGCATGCAAATGTTAGCTATCTAGACCAACCAATGTGCCATTGTGTATTAAGGGGCAAAGGTTTTTCGTACAGAGAGAGAAGCCTATTAAGTGTACCTCTGAAACCATGGCCCTAACATTATGTGCAAGAAAAAGAAGGAGTAGGTATTTCCAACAAGCATAATTTTCATGTAGCTTAAATCTCTGGATAACCTTCAGAGGTTGAGTTACCCTTGCTTACAGCTCTTCAGGATTCACCTGGCCTTTGGTAATACTAGAGCATATGTGCAATCTGTCCAGTTAAAGTGTTCAGAGAAAGAAACATCATCCCACTAATATAGATTATCTGCAGCACCTGAAAGATTCCAGGTCATAAAGACATACAAGGAAGTTTAACAATTTATTCACCAGAAAGACACTGTGAGAGGCAAGAGATAACTCAAAAAGCCAGATGACACTCCTATTTTGGGGCTGTTTTTATTTTTAACTAAGGCACATTTTCTTTTAAATACTGCAAAAGTCAACACTTCTATGCCTATTCACCCCCAAACAGGCAAAATTAGATGATAGACCCTCTTTTTTATTTCTTTTTTAAAGCCAGAAACAATAATTCCAGGACTGAGAACTTCTAACACACTCAGTTTTGCCTAAGGCCAACTTACCTACTATCACAATCCCCTCCTGAAGAGGTCTGAAAATGGAATAACTTATTTACCCTTCATTAAGGAAGCACATGGTTCATCCTCTACATTTTCTGTATCTGTATCTATACAAAGTCAGGATTTGGGCTCTATCAACTCAGTTCTGTTGCCAAGCTGCAATGAAGAACTGAATTCAGTTCAGCATACATGTATGTTATTCACACATTTATATACACCATTATATAGTTACCACTCAGTGTATGAATCAATCCCTTAGCAGTTTATGATTTATGCAGCTTGCAGAAGAGAAGTAGGCCATGCCAGCCTTGAAAGCACTTTGGCTTAGTTGTTTTTGCTCATGAAGGACATGTTGTCCTGTAATTATTCTGTCATTTCTTAAAAGGTGAAATCCTTAACAGGTTCATGCTTTCTGTGCTGCTATGTGTATGTGTGAGTTTATGTCTGAGCACGTCTCACCAAGTAGGAATCATCATTCCAAATTACTTTACAAGGAGCTACATAGAACTGGACAGCTTAAAGTGTGGTAAATATCCTCAGAGTTTACATGGATGGCTTCAGGGGGAGCAGGGGCGGAGCAGCATAAGGGGGGAGCCAAGGAAATCGTTAATATGTTCCAATTACTGCCCTGATTCACAAAATACACAACTGCATAAAAGTGTCACTTTCTGTTTTGATCCTGTCGGTGATGTAATGTAATGTTGTGTTTTCTTGTATCATTTAATAGGGGCACTATCAGCAAAATGTGCAACTTTAAACAATTATGCAAATTTTAAAGTAATGTGTTCAGAGAAAAACTGAAAGGAGATTCTGACATTAATCAAAGACTTCAGGCTAGCTTGCAAAAGTTCTGTAAAATATGGGCTAACCTTAGTGTTAGTGGCTGAAAGGCAAAGGTTTTTTGCTGCCTCAAATTAACTGTATTTTTAGCTTATTTGAAAAAAAAAAACAAACCAACCAAGAATACTAAATTCCCCTTTCTACACAGAAATCTGCCATTCAGCTTCAAAGAATAGCTCTAAGAAATATAACACCACCCTTCCACAGATATGTCAGAATATTTGGAAAATGTTAATAAACTTCTAGACTGATGTATGAATTACATGAATCATGGGAGCTCTACAATAGATTCTCCCTAAGAAGCCCTGCTGCGCCTAACTAATGTTTATCTGATATACTGACAATATGAAACTAATGAAGTGTGTAAACACAGCATACTGGTTTCACACTGAACTGGTTTCAATAAAAAAAAGGTCATATTGGACCCCAAATGAAAACAGGAGAGAATCTGGGTTTTTCTGATACTTCTACTTCTGGCTAGTTGAGGTTTCTTTCAAGCAGAGATTGGAGACAAAGCAAGCCTGGGATCAGGATCTTCCAGGCTTCAGATTCAAATTTTAGATCTCTATTTGTTGTAAACTACTTGTGTGCTACTCGGCCCTTCCTGTTAACCAGGGAAAGAAGCATAAACTGGCCAGAGAAAAGCTACGTTCAGTATCAGCACGAAAGGAAATGCCGTATCTCTCATGAGAAAGCATGATCTTGAAAGACATCTATCCTGCTCTTGCAACTGCTGGGGCACAGGCAATATCCAAACTCTTAAGATTATTATCTGAGCTGCTCTCTGAACCTCTGCTTCCCCACTGTCAGCTGTAATACACGAGGGCAGTTTACAAGAGTGTTAGTTACTCACTTTGAATTTCCCAGCTTTAGTTGGTTTAAGTAAGACCCTTAATGTCACTTAAACATAATGTTTTTGTGTTATATTTTAATTTTGAAAGGATTATCAAGAAAATCTAGCCTTTCCGTTAACTTTCTTTGAAAAATGATTAGGAGTTTTAGGAAGGATCTCCATATATCCTCACGTTGCCTAATAAGTTATCCATAGTGAAACATGTAATACAGATGAAAATTTAAGAAAATGCAGAGGCAAAACATAAAGTTCTCAGTCTGAAACTACAAATACCAGTGTGTTACTTGGCAATGAAATATGACTAAACATTTTAAATTATAGTGAAATTTTCTTTGCATTGGTATTTGGCTCTGTATAGCTTTATTGATAAAAATAGCAATTTATTTTTCTTTTTATGGGGCTAACAATTACATACCACTGAAAAGAATTTGATTGCTATTAGCTGACTGCAGCACTTGCAAGGAAAAAAATCCCACTGTCTTACACAAATGTTACCAGTAAGTAATATTCCATCTAAGAAAGGCTTTGGAGAACTGTTAATAAAATTAGTCTTCTTTAGCTACTCCTTCCTGTAATACCACAATAGTAATCTTGAGCTGCAACTAATTTTCGTGATATTACATGTGGAAGTCACTGTGAAAAGTAGACAGAGATAGGACGTAACAAATGCCTCACTTGTAAATATGGTTCCTCAAACATAAAAATCTGGCAAAGCTCAAAGAGCAGAGCAGGAGGTAAGACAGCTTTCATATGCTGCTGTCTTTAGTGCTTTTAATGTACATTAGATAATTATGCACCTCATTTCTTCAAACTGAGTAAGATATTTTGGTTTAAATCTATTAGTAGAGTATGCAGCTACGTGTCTCTCTCAATTTAGTACAGTATTCTCTGGTCTAAAGCAAGCAGTTCCAAATTAAATAAACTACCATACCTATTGCACAAAGCAACTGATTGCATTCCAGTGAAGCCCCTTTGAAAGCTATGTCAAACCTCTGCTGACTCAGGGAGGAAAGTACCTCATTCCCTTTGCATTAGTCACCCTACTAGAGATTAATCCTAATGAGTTTTCTTCTACAGGCTTGGCTGGCACACCCAGGATTTGCATAACATACCCGTGATTTCTCAATATTTAGGCCAAAATGTGTTCCTTCAAATGCAGATAGGTATCAACTTTTCCAAAAACCATTAACTACAGCATTACTGCAACAGCTTATCGAGCCTAGAGCGAGGCCAGCCACAGGGTGCTTCCGCAGCTTTGGTAAGCAGCCATCACACAACTAAGTACTGTAAAATCAGCATGGGCCAACACTCACACAAACACCCGTGTAAATGACACATCTCAAAAAAGGTCACTGCATTAAAGAACAACAGTGCTCTCTTTTTCTTTATTTCATTACCCTCATTATCTCCCTCATTATCTCCCTGTTTCACTGATTTTTGGCAAACAGTGGGCATCTATTTGATGTGACTAGATTGTTTGCAGACCCTGCTAGAGAGTTTCAAGCTTCCTCCCAGCTGTATCCTGCCCTCATTAGGCAAACAACCATCCCTTGGCCTTTTCCACCCACCAGCATGAGAAAAGACTAACAAAATTTCAGTTCACAGAGAAACCAGGATTTGCACACCTTTGATCACTCTTGAGTTATCTTACTCTATAAATACCATGCTCAAGCAGTTTTTATTGAGGGAACAATACGAAACTTGTAATCAATATCTACAATACCATCAAACCATCAGAAAGTACATCTGTCAAGCAAAAAAAAAAATGCTTGCATGCAACTTGGCTCAGTTCTTTAGAAAATAAAATAGCTACTATAAGATGCATGGGCTAAATCAAGAAGCCTGGCCTATTCTGGAACAAAGAACTGGAAAACAATTTTCAGATCTGAAGAATTTTAAAAGAGGACAGTAACAAGCTCTTTCCCAGTTAAAGGAGGGTACTGCTAGCTTGGTTACTGCAGCCAATCTTAATCACTGCGGCACCCCACGTAGTGAAGATGTGTCTTTAAGGTAGCCAAGGACCAAACTCTTTACAGTTTCAGAATTAAAAACACCACTCAAGCTTTCATCAGAATCAAAAAAAAGAGGTCAGCACAGCTCACAGTCTAATATACTCCACAAAGGACACTGTGAAACCAGACAGCTTTACTGAGCACTAGTTCATAGTCCCAGGCACTCTCCAGCTATAGTCTGGCAATGGCAGCGTAAGAACACAATATACAGCTCAGTCTCTATTAACAATAAATAAAGTAACACAGCTGTGTTTCATCATGACAGACCACAGTCACAATGATCATCCACTGCCACTCCCTAAAGCACTGGACAAGCAGCCTATATTCAGATTTCTACCACCCTTAAGGGTTCCTAATGTACATACCATCCTAGTAGCTAAGGGCTAGGTAGATGAAGTCCTACAAGTTGCACACTGGCACACCGAACTTTTGGGCATCCAGCCACTGAGGTGGTGCACAACAAAACCAGTGTTATGCCAAAGTTTCCTAATCAAAGAATGAGAACTTTAGGAAATGCTGGCAGTAACAGCTTGGCACAGTGTTCTTCAGAAGAGCCACCAGAACTAGTCAGCAAGATGCATTAACACAGGTTGGATCTAAATCTCTACCTCCCTGAATGAGAGATGCTCAGGCATCTGAGTAGACCAAGAAAAAGATGTCTCTAGCTATCCCGCAGTTACACCACAGAATTGTCTGCACCACGGTATTTCAACAAAAACAGCAGGCTTACTCTTTTATTTTAAATGGAGTTTTATAGCAGTGCCCTTTCTTTTTAGATCTGACAAGACTGAAATGTTCCTGCAAATGCCCAAACTAATATCTTCTGTGCATGTTTCTCAACCACCAGGCACCCATGATGAGGGGCACTCACCACCTCTCCTGACAGTCCAACCTAGTCAGCAGCTCTGTGAGATTCATGAACATTGTGAGTAGTGCCCAGGGCAGAGGTCTGTGGAAAAAGGAAGCCTACAATCCTCAGACTTTTCCAGTATCTGGACACCTAAAACACTATCTGGAAACTGAAATGTTATGTTCTGTTGCTGCACACCTATGATGATCTTTTCATGGAGGAGATGATCCTGCCAGCCCCACGAAGCAGGAATTCCCTCTCTCCTGTGTCCCGCAGGCAGGCTCTGACAGAGACATTGCCAGCTGCCTCTGTTCACGCAGGCCTCACTGTGAAAAAGCCAAACAACAACACGACTTTCATGCTGCACCGTTTAGCTTTGGCTGAAAGTGTAATCATGTGTCTGTGGTTTTCCTGTTTGGGTGCCTAATTTAATTGGCTGAGTCCACTCCTTCAAGTGTGGAATGGACTCTGAGGGTATAAGGAATTAGCATGTTTCTGCCAGAGACATTCCACCCAGATCCCATGTTTGTTTAATATGTACAAACAGCTAAAATAAAATACTTGTTGGCCTCAGTAATAAACAGAATATAAAATAGTGTGAAATTAAGCGAGACCAGCTGGGCTCCAGGAGAAATGAAAGGAACAGTTAACTTACACTACACAACGATCTGGAATGCAGACACACTAAGATCGACTGCTATTGATGTGTGTTTTTGATGCACTTTATATACAAAGTGCTGATTAGATCTAGCTACCAAAATTATGCCCTTTCATATCCATATGCCAGCAATAAACAAAATTTAGAGGAACAAATCAACTGCTCTGCAAGCCAAGTTTACAGTGTTGCATCATATGCTGTAAAAGTACAAAGTTATCATTGCAGTGATAACTGGTATCATTCTTGCAGAGGAAACAAAAAAGGGAAAAAAACCACCAAATCCCAAACAAACAAACAAAAACACAAACAAACAAACAAACAACAACCAAAAAAAGAACTTTAAGAATTCTTCTGCTCTAAGGCAGGTTTTGTCCAGCCCTCAGAGACCCATGAGAATTTCAGGATATGCATCTGTATAGATTCTGTGTAAGAGCATTTGGGCCTCCATATATATACTGAAACCATAAACCAAGCAACTGCTTAAGCAGAGTTTTTTGGGAAACTTGAAAAAGTTGTTCCCTATAACACAGTACAGGATAGAGGTTCTCCCTCTGACAGGATTTTTCCTCCTTAATAGGGAAGCAGAAGATACAGAGGACACAATTCTGTTTGATAGCATTATGCAATTTTGAACACCAAATATGAACAGAAAAGTGACTTAAGTTGAAATTCCTGTGAAGGATGCTCTGCTATGCTGCCCAGACCACCCTTGTGTCTTTCTCTGGCAAGTCACTATGCTCCAAACCTTTCCCACTTACCTCCCCCCAGAATTATACGTGTGGCACTGTGGCTGACTACCCTTTCAGCAAACTTCTCCTGGTAGCTGGACATTTGGATCTTTCCCAGTTTGTTACAAATAATGTATCAGATGCATTTATGCTTCCAGTATCTCTTTTAAGAAAAAGAGGCTGACTGAGGAAATAAAGTCTAGCCCTTGGAAAAGCTGCACGGGAAATAAAAGTTTGTCAGGGCTAAATCAATGACAAAATAAAATGTTTGGGAGAATGGATTTAGAAGTCTGTCAGCCAAATTACTACTTTCATCTCATTTCATTGGCAGATGGGCTGTTTTGATCTTTCACTTTCTATTAAAAAGAATAAACTGGGAATAGTAAACACTTAGGATCTGTTTTGTCCTCCCCAGTGTGAACTCACTGTTGAATTGCCAAACCAACAGAAAGGATTTTCTCTCAGTCACAATGTAGGCACATACTTCTTGCCTCCTAAGGGCAAGATTCCTCAGATCTTCCATACTGAAGCCTTAGCCCTAAGACACAGCTTCCTGTGGAAGATCTTGTCTGTATAGTCCAGTGGCACAATGCCTCTAAAGGCACTGGAACATCTTGTAGATCACAGAGAATAGCAGCTTTAATTTTAGTCTGGTGATCATTTAAAACCACCACTTCCATCTATTGCTTATTGTCCTACAGTTCTTCTGTCATAAAACAAAAGATCAAAATGGCTCATTTGCCAGGTAAGTCAGCATGAGAGGGAAAACAACTGACTCAGGATCAAAAGGAAAAGAGTAAAGAATTTCATAGCAGCACCTGTATTAATGGCAGAAGAACACACTACAGCATCACAAGTCTGAATATCTGAACCATTAGTTAAAATCTGAATGTGAAATGACTGTCACTTCAATGTTTCTTCCCACTCTTTACCATTTTTCTTTATCTATGAACAGTTGGAGGAAAAAAGACCAAAATGCTTTTGGTCTCATAAAATTTACTAATGTTCACTCTCATCCCAGGGAAACAATTTTGGCACTGTATGGCCACACTGAAACCTCATTCTTGTGGGGATGCAGGCCCAGACTGCTATTTCCAGGCTTGTGTTTGATGAACATATGAAGGCGTGCTCTAGTGGCCAATAACACACATCTGATCTGGTCTAACTGCCTAAAGAGCAGGTAGTGTTCTGGACTACAAAGCTGCATATATTACCATTGTAAAGGTCTGAATAAGATCTAGTAATGGAGATTGGTCACATAATAATGGTAGAGTGGATAAATCATTACAAAAATCATTCATTTATATAACAAAACTGTTATGGTAATAATACTGGACATATGGAGAGGGGCCCAACTGGGGAAAAATATTGTTCAGCACTCTGCACAGTCATTCAAGAGCTCTGTTTTAGCTACTTCTATCAATAACTAAAGCTGCACAATGCATGAGTACGTCAGCTTTCCACATTCAGGAACCTGACTGCAAGACCCTCTTTTCACCCTGCTGCCTGGAACTTACACTTTCAGCATCAGTCACCATCATCCAGCAGTGGCTTTTAGGAAGTCTGTTTTTTAAATCGTTCCAGAAGTAATGTTGGGGATTCAGATGCTTCATCCAAAGGCTGGGAAGATGACTAAGGTGGCGAAGACATGGGCTCCTGGGAAGAAACACAAAAGGATTTTATGAAACAAATTACTGGCTGACAAAATGATCAATGAAATTTAATGTAAGTAAATGTAAAGGGACACACATTGGAATCAACAATTCTGACTTTACTTATAAAATGAAGGTCTCCAAGTTCATTACTGCACCAAGAGGAAGATCTGGATAGCATAGTACAGGTAACAAAATAGTCAATCAAGTAATGCAGATAGTATAACAGATAATGAAAACCTCAGCTCAAATTAGAGAATTGTCAGAAGAAAACAGCACATTAAATGTTAGAAATCACTGTGAAAGAAATAGAGAGCATGATTGTATCAGTGCATAAATCCACAGAGCCCTTGTATCTGGTTCTGATCCCACTTCTAAAATGGATATACAAATAGAAAAGGCTTGGAGAAGAGTGGCAAGGATAATAAAAGCTGCAGAATGACTGTTGGACAGGAAACAATCAAATGGGATCCTCCAGTATGGAAGACATGCCACAGGGAGGAAATGAGTATTTTTTCTCTTTTTAAGATGTGAATACTACTATGAATGAAACATTAGAAGTAAATTATGATACTTCCGATATGTATTTTGACACTTTTTATTTGTAATCATTAAATAGGCAAGATTTTTTCAGAAGCCCCCCTTGGTAGTTTCGTGTTTAACTATTTGCATTAAGCTGCAATGATCCTCACCCAGACTAACCAGAAAAGTGTTTCTGCCCTTCAGAGTTCAACAAAGGCACCAGCACCTTACAGCCTCTGTCTGCCTCTATGGAAGGAGCATGGCAGTGAACAACTATCCTTGGGATAAAGTTAAAAAAGAAAGCTACGTGATTTCCTTTACAGCCTATTTAATCAATCCACACCCTATTCCATCAATCCAACCAGTACCAATAAGAAACTAAAGATGAAGATCAGGGCTGTGTGCTAATGATCAAAACTGGAAATCTATCCCAGCTCATTATGTGTTTTCACTGTTTCTGTTTTCAGAGTTGATAATATGTTTTCATAAGCAGGCAGGTTATTAAAACCCAAACTTCCTGGTGAGAGCTGGGATATTATTCATTAACTCCTTTTTGAAAAGAACTGTCCACAGGCAGCAGATGAAAAGGACAATCTTTACCCCACTAACAACTCATGAAAAAAGGTAAAAAGGGCTCCTCAAAAGACAGGTCTTCACAAAAACACTGAAGTGTCAATTAAAATCTTGACAAAATCACAAATAAGTAAGAACAAGGCCAATTACATGCAAAAGTAGCATGTCCCACACATCTTTGTTGTACTAAAACACAATAGAATGAAAACAAGCACTTTAAAGAAACCGGAAAAAACCCTGAAAATTTTAGTATTTTTTGCTGCATTGTCAGGGTCTGTATCTGCAAATTCAGGAAAACCTTCTGAAAAAAAAAAAAGAAAACTCTTTGACAGGAGTACTGTTCTGAGTGATTCATTTGAAAGTGCTGAACTCATATTCAGAGCCTAAACTCTAGGAACCACCAGCTGGGCTGGGATTCAAAATTACACGGAAGGAGTGAGTTTTTGAGCTGGGATGCATTATGTAGTGGAGGCAATTGCTTTTCTCACCTATTCCACAAGGAAAGGAGGCAGGGAGACATTTAAGAATTAAGAAAAGTAGGCTTAGTATTATTGGACTACAGCAATCTTGCTGGACCAGAGTTTGCATTAGGAACTTCAAAAATTCCAATAAACCTTTTACAGTGAGTCATTTCAAGACGGAGTTGGAAGAAAGACAAAACAAATAAGATAAAACTGTGCATATTAAATTAGTTAAAGAAGAATCTGTTTATGTACTGAAAGTTCACTCATAATAAAAGGGGCAAGAAAAGATCCTTGTTCCTGCCAAGTATCAGCATTACTGCCAAGGGAAGGAGGAGGGAGTCCATGCAGCAGGTATATGAAGGAATATCTATATGTCATATATAACAAGCATGGAGAAAGCTTGCAATGGAAGGAATTACACAGACACAAACTCCTGTACACTGCTTAAGGAATGTAGAGGGTCACAGACCTCTTCTATTTCAGTTTAGAAGCGATTAAAAAAATGCTGTCAGCTACCCACATATAATCTCTCTGTATTTTCTCTTAAGTCCCATGCAGTACCACTAGTCTATTAATATACATTAATTTAACCCACACTGCATAATGTGCTACTTAAAATAAGCCCAACCAAATCAAGGTACACCATTTCCTAGGAATTACAGTCAACCATGTGTAGCTCACAGTCAGCAGCTGCAGCTGCAGCCAGGATGCAGGATGGCAAGTAACATGTGGCTGTTCGTGGGTATAAGTGGCAAAAGAAATGTGTGCAAGTTACCATCCCAACAACAGAAATGGACTTCAGGATCAGAAAGAATTTTCAGCAAAACAGCTAAGAGGACTGTGTAAAATAAAGCAGGCCTGATCTGCTTTAACTCAGCCTTCACCTTTCTCGGCACACACAGGCACAAATGAGCATCCCTCCTCTTGGAGCCAATGACAGCACATGGCTGCACCCATTCCAGAGTAAATTACTCTCTTTTTTTGCATAATTTATGCTAGTCTACCTCTTACAGTCACAAATTATAGCAACTTGCATCTTACAGGTATTTATGACCATAAAGTACTGGAGCTGGGCAGGAGCATTGTGATGAAAAGAGGAAGAGCTACATAAAGCTCAAAGGAAAGATCAAAAGGGCTCTATCAATGTAATAAGGGTAACAACTTCTTCACTGTATTACTAGAAGTGGCATCGCTATGGTAAAAAAATTAATATTTTTAATTCTGTTTACTTGCACATAGCACTACCTATGACCTCCATTTACTATTCCTGTTTCTCCCAGTTTGAATGAAGAAAAGCAATAAAGCAAGTTTCACTTTTGCTTCCAGCCAGTTTCACTTTCAGAAAAGACTATTTATTTGTTAAAAAACCCCCACAGGTTGATTTCATTGGAATCAAAAGCTGCACACATTTCTGTTGGTCTCTGATTCAATAAAAGCTTTTATGGAACACTTAGGTCTGGGTTAAATTAAGTTGACAGAGTTTTGATAACAAATATTCAATTGATTTACAGAGAAAATAATTTAAGTGTTAATCCAAAGTGCTACCACAGCTATTTGTTTAAATTGCAATTTATAGAATTTCACAGAATTACAAACTAGTTGAGGTTGGAAGGTACCTCTGGAGATCGCTCAGTTTAAACCCCTGCTCAAAGTAGGGTCAGCAATAACAGGTTGCTCAGGGCTGTGCCTAGTCCAGTTTGGAACATCTCCAAGGACAGAGACTCCACAATCTTTCTTGGCAATCTGTTCCAGTGTTCATTCACCCTTACATTTAAAAACATTTTTTTTACACCTAAGTGGAATTTTCTGTATTTGAGTTTGTACCCTTTGTCACTTGTTTCTTTGCCTAGGTGCTTCTGAGAAGAGCCTGGCTCTGTATTCTTCATACCCTCAGAAGCAGTGGGCCCATGTTTTCCTTTGCCTTCCTTGTGCTGCCAACATACCTGCAGGAGCCTTTCTTGCCACCCTTTACCACGTCCAACTCCCCAAGGGCTTTGACTTTTCTCAGTACATCCTTGTGCGCTCAGTGTCCCTAAAGTCCTGGGTAACTGCTTCCACCCCTTGTATGCTTCCTTACTTCTTTTTTATTTAACAGAAATTGAATGTACACAGAAAGCTATACCAGCATCCTATTTTCTAATTTTGTGTGGATAGTATCCCTTCATGCAATTGCTTTTCTATTCCAGTGCAATGAGAACATCAAAGTCCTGTTTAAAAACTTAAATAAAGAAAAAACCCAATCAACAAAGCAACCAAGAAGTGGAATAACTGTCTCTACAAAGGCACAGTACTGTGGCTTGTTGTTACAATCTCTCCCCTAGTACCCTGCCATACACCACAAGCCCCAAGAGCAGAAGTCAGGCTATGCTGTTTTACTTCCGTCAAGTCATGGTTTGTAAACTCTGAACAAAGACTGATCAGTGAGGAACTCCACTGTGTAGTCTGTACAATCTTCATAAAATAAATTAATGAACAAATAAATATTCCTCGATGGATGAGCCAGACAGCAAATATCCCACAAGTTCCTCCCCAGCCCTATTCCCAAGGTAGGATGAGGAGCAGACACCTAACTGCACTCCCACAAACACAGCTGCCAGAAGGCCTTGGGCCCATTCCTCCTTTGCTCTGCTGCTGTGAAGGGCAGATGAAATGTGAAAATAAAAGCCAGTTCTCAGGTGGTTTAGACCCCGTGTAATACATGCACAGATCAAGACACTGGCACCACTTCTGCTTCCCTCACTGCCCTCAGTAACCCCTTGCAAGTGCTACCAGCCAGTAACAGCTGCCAATTTGAGAGCTGTGTCATCCTCCCATTGTCTCTTTCCCTGACATGGCTTGAACAGTTTTAGTTCAGCAAAAATATCAGGAAGAGTTTAAATCTTTTCTCCAGAGAAAGCAACACCTTCTTTGCTACCTGAAGCTCAGCTTTTCTCTCCCAAGTTCCTCAAGTTTCTCTGAAACACCTTGGGACCGAAGTCTTGGGTGGCCAGCACAGTGCTCTGTTGAGGGACAAGTTTGTACACTCGTAGATGGAGCACAACTGCCTGTCTGTGCCTGTGAAACCACAGCTAGAGGACACCTGCTGCGTCAAAAACGCTGCTGACACTGCACAGCCCCAGAAGGACCCACTGTCACCTGGCAGAGTGGTGCCACCACTTCCTCCTCGGTGGGGCAGCTCTATCACTGCCCCACAGCCAGTGACCACTGGCACAGGATACTCCTTTGGGAGCAGGGCACACCTCTGGGAGCACGATAAACCTCCATTCTGGGGCGAGAGAAGAGTAGTGGAATGAAAAGGAATCTGAGCAAAACCTCACAGTTTTTTTAAATCAGCACTGCTACTCTCTGCTGGTTCAAAGACACAAGGACTGGATAGTGCAGTGACAGTTTTTCATTGTAAAACAGGATTAGGTAATAGCTGGCCAATTTAGCAGAAGATTGGTCAGTAAAGAATTTTATAAGATTGGTTGAAATGTGTGAATCCTTAGGTTTGGTTGCTATTTCACAGCTCCATTCTCCCCACCCCGTCAGTGCTGGTAACAGGAACAGCACCCGTCAGACTTTTAACCATCAAGGTTGCACTGTCCCATGAAAATCCTCCTTAGCACTCTAATCGCCCAAATCTCCATATGGAAAATTTTAGGATGGAAGAGTCAGGTTTATATTGACTCCCTAGTAACACTAGCACTACAGGTACTGTTAGTAAACAATAAACAACTGCAGTCAAACATTTAATAATATATTCTTTTCCAAAAAGGTGGTTCCTCTCACTTCACTGCTGTCTGTTAGAGTCTTTATTTCCACCGTACCAGAAGGGCAAGAGGTTTTCCTATCTTAACATTAAAAAAATGAGTCAAATACCACAGAAACCTGCTGCAGCAGATAAGATGTTAGGTAAGGAATACTCTTCATCTCAGGCTAACTCAAACCTAAACTTCCCTTGATCTCAGTGGTGGCTTTGCTTGAATATGGACAACAGCACTCATGGAGTGCAGGCAGTGGAGAAACACATAACAAGCCAACATCATAGGTACTGCCTGACTCTCATCAAGGAATAAATGAATCTATAGTTCTTAAAGCACTCTAAGAATGGAGACCAATAGATTCTGGCATCTCAAAATATGGGGGATTTCTGGGCAGTGGGTTGGGAGGAAGTTCTTGGGGAGTGGCAGCATTAGCATTTTATATCCCTTTCAAAATTTGGTCAAAGTTCTCAGCCATAGTTGCCACTGTATTGAGGTCTGCAATTTTCTCCTTCCTTCTCATGTCCTGCCGCCATCCTTCTGCAGATGAGCTCTAAATCATACGCAATTTACTTCCATGAGCCTTTGAAAAAATTCAGCTTATTTATCTGTGATTATTGCTTTCTATTTTGATGGTAAGACTATACTCAGTTACTGTTTTTAAGAGGCATAAAAGGGACATTTATCTTACATCTGTTTCCTAGCATTCTGTCTCCTCTCTGATAAAATTGGGTCCAAATTCTGTGCTGTGCTGCTTTTGCAATAAATACAAATAGATTCAATAGCAAGGTGAAATATTTGCTTTTACTCTTTTAATGCAAAAAAAGCTTGGAGTTTTGCATGGTTGTTTACTGTTCTTTGAAAATCTGGCCGATGAAATAGTACTCAAGGCAAATTAGTGAGAAAAGGCAAGAGCCTCGAGTGCTGCAAGCCAACAGAGCTCACTTTCACCATTCAGACAACATTTATGCCACTTGAGAATGTGGGATAGGATAGCTACATTAACTGTAATTTGCTTTTCTTACAAGTCCTGATGTGTTTAGACACTTTGGGGGAAAAAACCAAAACAAATATCACATAAACCTCTTTTTTCTTTGATTCCTTCCCTCCCCACCTCTGGAAAAGAACTGATTCTGACAGGCAGGAGGATCTAGTCCACTAGGATGCTGTATGCTTTCCCACTTTCACAGTTCCTTACATCATACTCCTAGACCTGAAGCTTCAAATTCACCTCGGAGTGCCATAGAATCCCCATACCTGGCTAGTACCAAATGCACATGCTTACTCTTTTGTGTTGCTGTTTTTCAGGACAGAGGCTGAAGTCCCTATTTCCCAGAGAGAGATCTTTTGGCAGGACAAATTTAAAGATACATGTAGGACATTAAACCCATGAATCAACAGCCTAATAACTTTTTCATCAAGCTGTTTATGAAGCTATATCTTTCCTTCAGATCTTGATTATTTCTGAAAAAAAACCCCACCACACATATGCATATATACAGAGCTTGAAAAATCACAGAAATGGCAAAGTTGGTGTCTATTTCCCATAACCCTGCTCACCTTAACTCCTTATACAAATACAAGCTGAGAGTAAGCACACTGCTCAGGTGTGTCATTAGGATGAACAAACAGATGAATGAATACAAGGGGGAGATTCTGGAAAGATTTTTAAGGATTCAGAGTAATTGCTTCTTGTCCAGTTCTTTGACCATTTGAAAATGTCTTTTATGACTAAAACCTTCCCCCCACCTACATATATGTCCTTGAAAACTGAACCGATCTTCTCACTTTTATTGTGTTTTCTTTCAGATTTTACCACAGCAACCTGGGGCACCCGCCCAAAATTTATAAGTGAAAATCTCATGCAGCACAGCTTCGGCATCACATACCAGCAGCTAAAATATTTTCTCTTTGTCTCTGTCCCGAATCCAAACTTTGGCATACCCCACGTGACACATCTGCATCTTCCAAGCTGGTGCAGCAGAGGTGGGTGTGTTTGTGTAGGAAGTCAGAGCCGCTCGCACCAATGAGCACTCGCACAGCTGGCTTGGCCCCAGGAAGGGAACACTCTCCCTTGGAAGAGGAACTGAAAGTATGCCTGGGGAAGCCTGCTTTGCCTCTGACCAAACTAGCTGTCTTAAGGAAATGCCAGACCTTGCTGCACTGGGGTCAAATGTAGAATTATGTGGCAGTTTGATAAGCTACAGTACACTAATTTATTGGCTATTTTAAAAAATGTAGAGGAAATTTTATTACGGATTACTTTGCTTTCCTGAAAACTTTTTATAATTAAAAACATCTGGAAGACATTTCAATATATCATAAACAAGAGGAAATCCAAAGCACGTGACTTCTAAGAAAATGATGCAAATACCCTTCTGTGCCAAAATTTACAGTAATCTGTTTTTCTTATTTTGCTACAGGGGGGAGAGAGAACAAAAAGAGGACGAGTCAACAAGGAGAAAACTCCTAGTATAAAGAAATATACTATATTAGGTACTACTGTTTCATGAAAAATGCCATTTTTTAATTAAAAAAAAATTGCTAATATAAATTTGGCTTCCCATTGCCACTCTCCCTTTCCAACCAACTAGTTTCCTTCTGGAGTGGATAAATAATGACATTGATCCTGACAATATTAGGAGGCTATGAGTGAGAAAGAAGGAAAGGAATAAGAATGTTTTGGATGATGATAGGTAAAGGAAACTACAGGTTTGATCTGATGAGTATTATGCTTCTTAATTAATATCACTAAATATCTACAGCTTTTATGACAGTTCTTTAAGAAATAAAACAAAACACTAACACAGTTCAACATAATACTAAATATCTTAGTCTGAGTAATCTGTTGTGTTGTAAAATACAGTAAGATTTATGGGCTTTAAAAACAAACACAGCCAAAAAGCTTTACAAGAAACCTCCAACACAGTCACAAAAAACCCCAACAATTAATTACTGAATTCACAGAAAACAAAATAGTGCACAAGAAAAATACTGAAAATGTTTATAACCAAATCTAAAAGTCATGAGAAACTTAAAACTAGTGTTGGGTTCACCAGAGAGACATAGAAAAAAAAAGCAGAACTGCCTCAAACTTCAAGAGGGTTTATATTTAGAATTGATATTTAGAGTTTCAGTTGAGTGCATGGGCAACTATTGTAAAGTTTATATGGCCCCTAACTAACTTCACCCCAAATCACTATTTGAATCCACAACTTTCCTTCTGTCCTAGGGTTAGGTTTGTCCAAATTTGTTGTTAAAAAACAAAGCAAAAAAATTTTTTAAAAACATGATGAGAATTTAAAAAAAAAAAAACAAACAAAAAACAACAGCAATTCCTCCAGCCCAAATTAAGCCCTAATTATGAAATCATAACATGTCAAACCTTAATAGAGAACACAGTGTTTGCCAGTGAACTGCACTATATAATTTAGGGAAGAGCTGATGAAGTATGTTCTCACAATTTCAAAGGCATTTATTTTGTTGAAGTAACTTTAGGTTATGTATTTTGTGAAATGAATGTCCTTTACTACCATTATGTGCAAAGAAGGCCCAGTTCTAATTGAGTACTCTGATTATGACTGTAATGTTGCCATTGCATCAAAACAAAGATAAATACTTAGGTCCTTGTATTTTGAAAATAAAACATTTTGGAATGAGAAAAAAAATTACACTTTTAAACTATATATGGTGTTTAATTAATTGCAGGGAAGGAATCGTGATAATGTTTTGAAATTTTTTTCCCTTTAATGAATATTTGTGGACCAAGTCAGAGTTCTGGCAATATATTTAATAATTGCATTTGACAATCAGACATTGATACCTTTTCTGCAGACGACTAATACCTGAACTAGGCTTTGCATAATATCAAGTATGTTTGCATTTTTATTGAACAATTTCGACCTTAAAGGCCGCTTTCAAAGTAAAACATTTATTATTAGCAATGAAGACTGTGATTGGTCATTTAATGACCTGATTCTGTGTCTGTTTTCTGGTTTTGAACGAACTCATAATTCTTAGGGTACAAATCAACCTTTACCTAAACAAAAACAGTTAACATAACTGTTGGCAAATAGTACAATGGGATATGAATTTTCTTGAACCAAGCACAATTCTGATAAATGATCAAAAACATTCTTTGGGCAATATTCAACCAGCTCTTTTACATGGTATTTTTAGTGCGTTAGAAAAGAGTCATTAACATTTTCCTTTGAGAAATCTGAGTTTGTAAAGATATTATATTTTCATGGCATTATCACAAATTGAATCCCTTTATCCAAAATAAATTAAACATTTGTTTCCTGGAGTACAATACTGGAATGAAAGAACAAGTCAAATGGCTTAATCAATAACTTTTTAATTTTAGGACTTGTCAGCTTTCCCTCTCTGTTTCAGATTTTTCCCTTCTAGCATCAGTGATGACATATTGAAGGGATATGTAAATGGGTGAAATGCCTCAACCTGCAATCCAGTTGGAAAATATAATTTCATTCGGGAAAACTCACCTCTGCAGAAAAGTGTAGAGAAGTTCCCAGGTGTAGTTGCAACAGGTGAAACAATCTCCTGGCCTAAAAGGACCTGTCAAGGACATACTTGCACTGGCATTTTGTACATCCTGCCACAGAAACCATCACTGGGAAAAGGAGGGGAGAACTGATGCTACAGTACCAGCAAGGCCTGCCACTTCAACCCCCACCTCAGATCCCTCTGACAAGCCAAGACTGGCCAGGATGGGTTTTTTACTAAAATGATTGACTATTTACAGTGACAGCCACTGCCTTTGGGCAGCACTAACATGATTCTTCTCACAGAGAGTAATACCATTTGGCGGGCAGTAACAAGAGAGAGCTGCAACATTTTATACTACTGTGGCTAATTTTGGAAGAGGTCATCCCTGTCTCGACCTCCCATTGACATCTGGGTCATACCGAGGCAGCAGGCACAGCATTTCATACATGTTGCTATTTGTGATGTGCACTTTTATCCTGAGGTGAGGCTGTAGTACAAGAGAAAATCTGAACAAGTGCTTCCCTGAGCTGGATCTTGGGTGTCCAGACAATATAGTGAATTGATAGAGGTTTTGATCAGTATAAATAGCAAGTTCATAAATGAAAACACTCCATTTAATTACAGAAAAAAATAGCATGGTTGTTTCTAACACTGAAATGACAGATGATCTATAGGAAACTCACTCAGAAATCGAGTGCTAAAAATAACGGTGCGACACTGTGCAATAAGAAGGAAATAGTTACTTTTCTCCCTTAATCACAGAAGAGCAACATTCCTACCCAGGGAGGTGGGACTGGACTCACATCACCCCCCTCTTGTGTGGTTTCCTGACAGATGATCAGTTCATTTTTAACTCTTCAGGAGTGCAGTCAGGTTATGGTACTTTAACATCTTGTCTTCTGTTTATTTCTTTCACCGTGCTTTCCGTACTCCCACTGTGCTGTGTCTCATCTGCCCTCACCATACTGCCTCTTCATTTAATCACGCATCAGAAGTCTCCTTCTACCCTCCCATCTCACTACACTGAGTCTAATTTTCTCATTCACAGAGGAGGCTGTCCTCTCCTCCCTGTTTTAATTATGACTCCGCATTAAAAATAAAAATAATAAAAGTTCATTTTCTTGAGACATAAGTTATTGATGCTCTGGCCCTGGAGACATATAAACATTTTTATCTGAAGTAATTTTAAACACTTTGTTTTTACCAAAAATATGTATTTAAGTAAATGAGAGCTGGGAATGTACCTTCGTTTTTGGCTGCCTGGCCCCCTTGGAGCTTTGCCTTGGGTGTAACTGAGAGACGGCCGCTCATGCATGAAGAATAGAGGCTTAATTAATTGGATTGGAATTGTAAAATGGTGTACTTGATGTGGGTAAGGCACATTCCACACTTTTCCCCCATAAAGAATGTGACATTTTTGTGGAAGTGTTGAAGAGTGGGTCCAGGAGCCATCAGATGGATGAGGCTTCATTAAACAGGTACAGCAGGGAACCCCTAGTCCTGTATCTCACACAGATTTTTCCCCACGCATTCATTTAATTAACTCTCAATCTGTATCTATGGTTCCAGAACAATTCTATTTAATTTTTATGTTATATGTTATATGTAATTTATAGTATGTAATAAATAGTTTGTGAGAGGTGGAGCCATGAATGGTTTGAAACAGGTTTTTCGTGTCCAAATGAAGTTGCCACAGAAATAATTTTTCTTTTCTGCCAAAATTAAGGTTCCATTTTTTTCTTTTTGGCCTTGAAAAATGTTGTTAAAAAATCCCAAATTATCCCAGAAAGTTTATCAGGTTTCAATAAAATAGTGACTTCATGTTAGCAACTGCTTATTTCAGTCTTTCATGAAATGGCTCCTTTCTACATTATAAGCATTACATACAAAATAAAAAATATGGCTTTAAAATTCTGTTTAATGATATTTATTATAAAAATAAATTAAAAGGCATTCTGGGCCCTCTCTCATTTCCTCATAAAGTGCACTTTGCTTCTTTTTAAAATATACTAGTGCTGTGGTGGGGAAATCAGTCTCAGAAATGCTTCTTGCACTCTGGTACATTTTAGCATGAGAAGGAATAGGTTCTTAGAGGTAACTTTATCCACTAGTAAAGACAAATCACATTGGTTCGTGGTCAGCGAGTATTTTAGAGAACAATGGTAATTGATTTTTCTACAAAAATCTGTCATGTAAGCTTATTGATTATTTTCTTTTGGTTTTCCAAGATCCATATCTTTTGAAGTTTTGTGACGCACCCTAACATATGTGGCAGTCCTTAAGTTTGTTCCATCTTGCAGTATTTTAAGATTGGAATACATGTTGTTGCTCCTGGAGTGTGCATCCACAGTCAGTGAATGTTTTTTAATGACCTTTCATGCAAGATCAAAGTGTAAACAACATGTTTGTCATACCTATCTCCTTTATGACAGTGACCCTGGCAAAATTTTCTTTTTTTTTTTCTTGTCATCCAAGATATTTCAGTGTGGAGATCTTTAGCAATGATATCCTTTTACTTTGAAGCTACTGAGCTTTACAAAGCTGTTCCTCATGTTCAGAACAGTCTGAATTAGAAAATAAGAGGACATACAATAAGCCATACATGTTTTAACAGCAGAGGAACTTTCAGTAGGACCCATCAAGGTCTCCTTCCTTTTCTGTCAGTGATACAGTTTATAAACTAGTGGAACCAGAATTCCATCATTGCTTATGAAGGTGAGGGGCAGGTTTTTATTCCTGTATCACATCTGTGCATGTCGTATTAGTTACTCAAACACTGATATGAATACTTGAGTACTCCCTGAAGCTGCCTACTTCGAGCTGTTTTGAAGTCTTCAATTGCTACCACCTAGAAATTGTAATAATTCCCATAGGCAGTAGTCAAAAACAAAGAATTGTTTGAACCATGTAAAAGGCTAATAAAATGTCATTTTCCCCTTCTCACAGTTAAGTGGGACCAAGGATTTTATCACAATTCTGTAAGGGTCTGAAGCCCAAATGCTAAATGTGCTGAGCAACTTTGAAAATTTGGTTGTTACTGTAGCTAACCACCTAATACACATGTAGTCCCACCTTATATAAATTATGTAAACATCTTGGTTCGACAAGTTTGAGCTGGAATTCTGTAAACTGTCTCATGACACTTTCAGTTGCTGTTTGAGCTGGCAAAATATTGTGATGCCTAGGCTTTATTGTGGTAGTTTGGCATTTCATATTCAGGCCTGGGCAAAACTGGGATGAGCAAACACTTGCAAAAAATAAGAAAAAAAGAATGAAAAATAATTTCTCTGTAAATCTTATAAACATCAAGGAAATGTTCAGGTATGAGGCACTGCAAGAGGTTTACTCTTTCATTATCTGCCAAACCTTATAAAGAAAACATCCAAGGTTTCTTTGTCTACTTCTCAGAGGTGTCTTGTACAAAAAAGACTATTACATATGTGTTCTATGCATTCACAAATAAGTTGAATTTAGTAAGTACAGCTACAATAATTAATGCATGCAATGGATCCTCCTGCTAGCAGTAGACACACTCTCATCCACTATTAGTCTTAAGTTAGCAGTGTACTGCTTTGCATCAGAAGGGACAACATGGAGAAGAATGTACAACTTATCCATTTTTATTTGAAAGCCACTTTAATTCTAAGTTCCATGGTTCCAAAATGGCCTATTTTTTTATGAACTGGGAACAGGCCCCATTCTCATTTCTTTTAATAGATGAATGTGAGGGTAAGAAAAAGCCACCAAAGAAACAGTGTGTATAACAAATTAGAGTAAAAGGAGATTGATATGCTTCCAAGATGGTGATATACCAGTCCATGCTGAGTTTACAGTGCTTGTGGTTTATAGCATGTGCCATAATTACTTCAGGTTAGAGCTGAATTGACTTTGAAAATCCAGAGAGTTACTGAGGCTATAAAAAGTGATACTTTGACTTTAGTGAATTTGTTCCAAGAGGGAGAAATTGAATTTAAAAATGAAATTTCAACTTGCATGCTGCTTTCTGAGGCAGGTCCAGGAAAAATGCCTCTTTGGTTCAGCCACCTATTTTGCTGCACAACTAGGACTGATGTAAAAATCTTAGATCAGATACTATGTAGAGAGAAAGTTATGGTACACAGAACAGACAGATATGAGCAGCTTCCATCGCAGAGTGAGAAGGCATTTTCTATCGAAAAAACTATTTATGCAATTAGTAGTTGAGCTACTGAGTCTTTATGTCAGGATAGTATTTTAAGGCAAAGGAGTCTGCTAAGCTCACTTGAAGTATAAATATAGAGCCAACTGTGGCAGCTGCATAGAAACGATGGGACAATTGTCAGCCAAAGGAAAGTTGGGAAGAGGGTATTCAAACATTTCCAATTTCAACTGCTTTCAGTTAAAAGAAAGTAACAGTAAAATAAAACAAAGAGTAGAATCACAAGATTTTCCAAATAAGGGGTCTTTTTCTAGAGCAAGATGACATCATTTGGAATCTAGGATAGCAAAAAAATAGCCATCTCCTGACTTGGTTTCCCTAACAAACCACAAAGTAGCTGTTTGCATATCACAGTAATATATCTGAATTCCTACCATTACATATAGCTTTCCCAGAAAGTTTTCAGTCACAGACACAAATAGCAGCCATCCAGAAAAACTGGTGAGCTCTGATTGTTAACAGTCCATTGGAAAACAACTTTGCAGTGAGCACATTCACTCCAAAAGGTGAGGTTCCTGAGGTACACCATACCACAGGAAAGGTACATGAACTCTTCAGTTGGAGTACAATAAGGCAGTGGTGAACATGCTACATATGATATTTCATGGCTGTTTCAGATACATTTGCTTTTTGGCTTGCAAATGCCAAACTGGCCCACCACTCTGAAAGGTTCTGCAGAATGCTATAGATTCGTTTGTTTGTTTCTTAGTGTGATTTTTACTTAACCAATCCTCCCTAATCTCATGACATTTTTGCCTGCTGTGCAGGTGAACATTTCTATTATCAGTAGTAGCTGTGTTTGGCCTGCATGATGCACATATAAGAGGCATCCATAAAGATTTCATGTAAATAAGTACAGAGTTATTGTGGCTTGATGGGCAAAGGAGACTTCCTTTCATGCACCGGGACCAGTTCAGTGGTGTGTGTAAGAAAGCTATTTCTGTAGACTGTGTTTTGGAGTCTCCAGTCCATATGAGGGTTGAGAGTTGGCCATGAAAGAGTTTGGCCAAGCCCCCCTCTCTTGTATATTTGGGTTGCTAAACTGCTTTGGAGTAGTAATAGCACAGATGCAGGATGAACAGCTGAGCTCAGACAGAAGCAGTCACGTCAAGTGTTAGCAGTGCATGAACAGGCCAAGTTATCCAGCACAGCACATACCACTAATCAGCCATCCTTTCTCAGGTCCAGAGTCTCTCCATTGAGGACTATACTCTCCCATCCTAATTCTCTTTCTTGGCTTTAGTTTCAGCAATGCTTCTCATACATAATTTCATCTTTTTGTGATCTCTCAAGATATCAGCATCTCTCGTCTCCTTGGAGGAGCTGCCCAACTCATTCACTGTCCACTCCTTGCTCTTTTCCAGGTCCTCAATTTAACAAGATGAATAGCAAATATCTCTACCAGGCTTTACAGGCTCACTCAAGACTGAGTAATAATGACTTAGCTCAGTTTTTCTCAGAAGCATTAAAGACTTGCTGGAGACCATTACAGGTCCTTAAGTAATGTGAGGAAAAATATCTGAGGGAACTGCACTTGTGAATAAAATATAACTCATAAATCTGCAATGCAGTTGAACAATTACACATCTCATTCACTAAATAACTTTCAATAAATTTAATGTTAACAACATTAAATTTATTTTTGAGACATTCGACTTTGTTGAGCGATACTGTTTTCCTTTTCCTGGGAACTAACGGCTACATATCCAATTAGAAACTATATCTTTCACTCTCAAAGCCTGTCATATGAATAATGGGATTGCAGCATTGGAGATAATATATATAAAATTTAAAACAAAAATATTTTCTTTATAAAAATAATATTTTTAGCTTGCACAAAGTTCTTCACTTTATTAGTCTACTTGTATCCGTATATTCTAACAAAAAAGTTTGCATGGCACAATGCATGTAGATTTGTGGAAATTCAGATTTATTTACAAGAAATCAGAAATATATTATTCTTACTAACTTAAACTCAAAGCCTTCATTTAAGTGACTTAATCATACCCAGAAAGCATGTAATAAAATAATGACCTCTATTACAGATCATAAGTAGCAATCAAATCTCTACAAAATAATGATCAAACCAGATAATAGGTCTGATTACATTCAAAATCCTGAGCTTCTCCTCTGTTTTATTTCCAGAGTGTGAAATAGAAATTGATTTATGAGAAGATGCTGGGCCAACAACTGAGGGGAGTTGAAGTAAATTGAAGGATGCCTATTAAGCCTGGAGGAAGTCTAAACTGGGGTAGTTGACCTCTTCTTCCAGACCCCTCACTGAGCACATCACACCAATTTAAACCCCCTTAAGACTCACTTAGACATGTGCACTGAGACTTATTGAGTTACTTATGCAAACTAAGTAATGTGTAACTTCCATATTGCCTCTAAATATAATGCAAAGTCCAAATTAGTACAGCTCATATTTCAAGAGGTCAGAAAAGAGTAGTAAATAAAGAAAAGCAACTAACTGGAAAGAGAAAGAAACTAAAAAAAGAAAAGCCACCTCTCCAGTCATCCCTTTCTGGCTTGCCAGCCTGTGAGGTACACCAGCATAGCCAGTGGTCCAAGCAGGCCTGTGGAGCTTAACAGCAATGTTTCAAAAGCTGGTTCCATCAGGGCCTCATAATCCCACACCTCCCAAACCTTTGGGATGTGCTAAAAACTCCTTAACCTGCAAACACATATCTGACAAA
Source organism: Manacus candei (assembly GCF_025592945.1). NCBI lineage: Eukaryota > Metazoa > Chordata > Aves > Passeriformes > Pipridae > Manacus > Manacus candei. The sequence goes on from NW_026138053.1 coordinate 12,493,581, forward strand.
TCTGCATGTTGGGATCTTATTTAGTTATGGTTTTGTTCCTCCCACTTTTCTTTCTGACAGAAGCATGAAGTATTGACATGCTAATCTCTCTCAGCCTTCCATAAGAGAAATACAAGATTAATTCCTCCATACTTCTGAAATTTCCAATCAATAACTCTGATTTAATAATTTATATGTCAAAGTCTTTACATTTTTAGAGCAACACTTGCTATCCCAATTTCAAGAGTCTAGTCTCCCTGGAAATATTAAATCCTGGATAATAAAGATAAAAGACATATCTATATTACAAGGAGGAGAGATATGCAAACCTCTCTTTTCTCTCCAAACTGGCTGAAACGAGCTAGTTCTGGGGCAGATCTAATTTAAAAGTACAGTAACAGCTACTTTAGTATTGTATTAGGATATATGAAGACTCCTCTTTTCAAAGGATTCTTGAAAAGATCCAAATACCAGACACTTGCAATTAATAGAGGAAGTAATTTTTTTTTCCTTTTTCATTTAGGACAACTAATAGAGCCCTGCCCAGGTTCTCTCCCAACTCCCTCAGGAGGTACTGAGTATTACCTGTACTCATCTTTCCACCACACCACAATTTATGCCAAAGGGGAGGAAACTCCCTTGTTCACCTTGGGCTGGAATCCCTTCTAATGGAATCCACTCTGCAAAGCCTGATCAGCAGGACAAGAAACAGAGCAAACATGACTACAGCTTAGTTGTCAAAGGACAGGGACTGCAAACACACTTCAGAGAGATACACTTCTATCCACAGAATTTGAGAGACCTCCCATACCACCCTAAAATACTGTGTCTGGGGTTTACAATTGGAACAGTCACCCACTGACAGTATTATCAATGGCTTTTGCAAACTTTCCATTTCAATATCTTCATGCAGTATTAAAAAACTTGGACTTGTTTGTTCAGCAGCTGTACAGATCCTACAGTAATAACAACCAAAACATAGCTTAGATACTACATTGGTGATTCATGGTGATGTGAACAGGTTGTTCTAAATTCCTTACCTGTTAAAGGAAAATTAAAAGCTTCTCATTTTGCTAACAAAACGTTTTGTTTGCCCATTAGCTCCACCCCAGTACAGTCTCAAAGAATAGCCTGAAGCCATTCAAATAGCACTCAACAAACCTGAATATCTGTTTTGATGCCCACATTTGCAAACTAGCCATCTAACTGAAAGTCAAGTGCTAATTAATAGTGAGATCAAAGCCAAGGCTTTAAGAATATGTTTCATCTGTAGAATGAGGTTTGTGTGGGCTAGGCACCTAATTCAAATCCATTGCCCATTACACATAAAACTAAAGAAATTACTAAGGTTTGCAGGTTACAAAGGGCCAAGAGAGCAAGTACAGAAAAGGCAGAGACAGCACAGAAAGTCATTACAGGCTAAATAAATAGAAGAAGCTTTAAGAACATATTGACAGCATTGTTGAAAATTAAATAGGAGAGAATTTTCTTTATATATATATATGTCAGGCAACTTGCTCCATCTCCAATCCACTACCTTGGCAGAGGAGAACAAAACCTGGTGAGACTCAAAGTTAGAAAGGAAGATGGTACCACACTTTTTCTATCCACTTAACATCAGCTTAAATAGCCTCTTACTTGCTGGACACAGGTATAGACATCATATATCACAGCATGTGCAGGCCAATCTTGTTCAAATTCAACAGTTTTCTCAAGTAACACCCTGGCCTACCAGGCACGGGTCAGGAAAGCCTCCCTGAGTGCAGTTTTGGTTGCATCTTGCTTTAACCTGAGGCAGGGACTCCCTTAAACCTTCATCAGAGAGCAATCTGCTGTCTATAAGAGTGGGCACAGTAGCAGTTTTCATAGTCAAAATGGTGCTGTGACGTGCTGTCACTCCACTACAAGCACGTTCACATCGGTATGCCACTATGCTAATGGGTGCACCATAAACATAGCCCCTTTCTGGCTACAATGCCAGAAAACATGCTAGGAGCGACCTTGAAAATACCTTTTTGGGAAAGCTCAAAATACCATAAGCAGATCCTGAACATCATAATAATGCATTGGGAAGGTGTTATTAGTACCTAGAAAGGGCTGTGGGCAATGAGAGGTTGTGTGGTAGACACAATGAATCCACAGATATTCAGGGAATCAGTTGCTCGTGGAAGAGCTGCAGTGAGCTAATTCTTTGAAAACAGCTTATGGATAACGAGGAGGAAACCATAATTGCACATTGCTCCTATCTAATACAGCATTTTAGCACTAAAGTTCCCATTGTAGATGCTAATTGAGAGGTGTTTAATAATTGAATAAATACTAAGTAGTAATTTAATAGCTTACTTTGTTTACAAATATCTGCACACAATACACTCTTTTAGTACCACAAACAGCAGTGCTTGTCAATGCTGTTCTTTAGGAGAGCCGTGTGGTACTGTAGTATCTGCTACAAAGTAGCTGCAGCCTTATGAACACAGCCTGAAACATCCTACTATACATATTGATTCTGAGTATAAATATTGTCACATAGCATAATTTTATCAATTTAATTTTTTTAACTTTGTCAAAATAAATTTGGCAATTTAAGCTTTTAAAAAATTGATCAAGATGCCTTATTAAGCACATTTGTTTTCATCTAAAAAAGAAAAAAAATCAGATTCCTCACATTCTACAGTAGCTGTTTCTATATTAGACTGCCAGTACCTCAGGGCAGAGATTGCCTTATATTACATGCATGCAACACAACATACATACTTACACCTCACATAATATTCATCATAAAATAGTAACAGAGACAGAAAACCTTAACATGAACTCAGCAAAATGTTCTAGAAGGAGAAAAAGGCAGATAAATCAGATGTGAAACAAACACAGTTCTTTATGAGTCAAGAGCTGAGCTCAAAGTTGAGCTAGATTTTCTCCCAAACCTGTAAGACGGGGTGGTGTTGAAGGGCATTATCCTTCCCTCTATGAATGAGATTTAGGCATTATAGCAAAGGCCCTGAAGAAACATTCACACTCTTGAACATTTTTTTTCAAATACCCTTTCACATACAGAGTGGATCTGTTTTTCCTCATGCTTTGAGGCATGGGAAAGCATGGGGCATGCTTATCCTCAGAGAGTTGGCCCTATCCCCAGCTATGCAGTGTTAACGTGACGATCTTCTCTATAGACCTATGAGGGTGAAAGGCTTCTCTCTCTGCTTTCTCTCTCCCCTCTACAAGTCAGCTTCAGGAATTGAGGGTACCTTCTGAGATGGTTTTTATGTGCCACATAGAAACTGAGCAATTAGGGAATTTGTCAATAAGCATGCACTACAGACAACAAACATTTAGTGAAAGTCAGTTTGACACACCTCCTGAAACCTGCTTGAGGAAAGGCCTGCAACTGGGGCAGTCATGCAATGCTACCACTGGGTGTCAGGTAATAGAGAAGAACTAAAGAGAAATGATCAGACTGAAAAAATGCTGAATGCAGACCTAGAGGGACTGCTGATATAACTTCTTTATCTGCAAGTCCCTATCCAGACAGTAGAGGGCTGCAAAATTTCTCCTGCATAGGGAAGGTTTAATCTGACAGGAGGCAGGACTGAGCCTGTGCCTGACCCTGCTTGGCTTAGCGCCAGGCTATGTAACAGCCCATTTCGGATAAAGCAAGGCAGTATTAGTCAAGGTAGGCAGATATTTGGGAGTAATTTGCCAGCAAATGAGTGATGTGGACAGGTCTTGAACACTTTGAGGGACTGAACCTTGGCTGCTTGCAGGGCAGGTTTGGCTTGCACAATGCTCCTTGCATTGACCAAATATGGGCCAGAGGAAATAGAGCCAAATTCACACCTGGGCTGATTATCTCTTCCTTCAGCCCTCAGGTAGGTTTAAATCTTATTTATGATTGAGAATATGCCTTATTAAGATGACTACAAATACATTTCTGGTTCCCTGTTTTGTACAATGTCCCCTCATGACTGTGCTTAGCAGAAACTCTGCTTTGCTGCCTTCACAATGAAGGTTCACAGCTTTCACGGGTGCTGGAAGCATCAAACTCAAACCCGAAGCACAGGCTAGCATACGGACACCTTTGGGCCTCTCCTTCGTGCAACTTTTTGACATTTTCCTTTCAAGAAAGACAAGGTAGGAGAAATTAGAGTTCTCAAGCCAATTCTTCCTCCCCAGAGTCACTCCAGAGCAGCTCCAGCCTGCTTGGAGCAGCTTTATTTTATATCTGCTCTACTCATGGACTTTACGCCCAGCTGCAGCAGTAATTAGTCCCTCCCTTACATACTTCACCCTTTGCTCTTGTCTGCGTTCTACATTTGACATTCATCTGTCTCTGTGAGTGATTCCTGTGTTACAAGGCAAGGGACAATGCTTGCTCTGAAGGTGTAGCACAGACCTTGCTCTAGCAAAGGCCTGGGCACTGATATACTACAGTGCTCTCGGCAATCCCTGGCACTGGGGTCATTCACCATAAATATTCAACAGAGGAATGCTTGGAGAACAGTGATACTGAGATACTGAGATAGTTCTGGAGGAATAAATTACTCCACAAAGCCCCTATGATTTCCTGCCTCGTACACTGAAGCATCAAGACAGAATAGCCTTGCTCATTGTGAGGGAAATTTGGGGCTCTGGGGTTTATTTTGCTCAGAGACACCGAGTGTCTTGAGAGAGATAATACACTTTACCAGGCCACACAAGAAAGCTGGAAAAAGCACCTACATTTTCCAGAACACAGGACCTGCATGAGGTCATTTGGTGTTTTGATCCTTTGAACATCATCACTCTTGGCTCAGTTTGAGCCGTGCATCTTTCCAAAGGCACTAATTGATTTGGCTCTGCACAAGATGAATAAGAATATGACAACTAAAAATTTATTATTGAATAGAATGCTGAGGAATGAGTAATATACCTCTTTTCCACTAATTTCTATAATAGGTTCTAATTAAATATGGCAAAGAAAAAGATAGGTAGGTTGTCTTATTCAGGAACAGGTAGCTCATCCAAGCAACAAATTTGTGGTATGGCTGTTTGGCATTTACCTCTAGAAATTTGTACCAATTATCCTACCATTAGCAGAACATGGTACATCACAGATTGCATACTCCAGGCATATCATTTCAAGGGCAGGAAAGGCATATCAAAGACATCATTTTCTAATTCTGTAGATGAGGGTTTGTTTACACAATCTTATACCATTTCAGATGAATGGAGGCAAGATCAGTAGAAAAAATTAGCTTTCCTATAGATAATGTGAGCCTTGGTAGGCCTATTTCTTAAGGCTTATATTAATGTCAATACAAGTTTCAAGGGATTACCCATAGGATACTCTTGAAAATAAGATGTCACATTTCAATGAATTTAACCCAAGGCACAAATTTTTAAGTGCACACAGTAAATATTAAATAAATTTGTCTATTCCCTTGTAGCTGCTGCTTATTGTTTGAGAAATATTTCAACTTAAAAACTAAAAACTGTGAAAATTTTGGCATGTGCCAAAAGAATTTTCAAATTTTGACATAAACTGTGATCTAATTAAACAATAAGACCTGACAAAACAGTCACCACTGTCTGATAATGACCTCCCGGGGCAGTTAAACATACCAAAGCAAAGCAGAACAGACTGAGAAGGTCAGCAGCAGCACTAAGAAACCTTTTACAAGACGTCTGATCATTCTTATAGCTCTCACTTTGTTTTGTTTTTCTCGTATTTAAAAAAAATAAAACATATACATAGAAATATAGAAAAGACATTGCTCTGATTTATTTCCATATACAAAAACTCTAAAATGTAACTATGTGGTCTATAATCCAGGTCTGGCTGCAACATTTTTTACAAATTTCATTAAAACATAATTATTGTTCTCTTGTAGGATAATGAACACCAATATACTAGGGCTAAAAAGAATTTGATGGAGACAGACTGTACAAGGTACTTACAATATTGCTAGCACATGTATCCATCTAAAATGGACAGTAGAATACATACAGTTCACATATAAGAAAAAGGTTCGAGTTCACAGCATGGACAGAGTCTCTTTATATGGGTTGCCCTGAGCTAAGCTATTCACATACAATTTAGGATTTTCAGGCATCTTACTTGTGGAGTTGAGAGTACCTAATTTTGGTGAGTTAAGGTGTGCCCCTATAATACCTCAAAATGATGGGTAAATTCACAGGTTAGCTCAAGGTTCTTATGTGCTACACCTAAGTTTACACTGCAAAACATACTTCCGTGGGCAGCTTCCTTCTCATCTGTGACAAAAGAGAGCAGTGTTTAAGGCACAGAACTAATCTGTGGAGATGTTTATATTACTGATTTTTTATAATGCAGTTAAGTAACTGGAAACATGGCTCCAGCTCTCATGGAGCTGAAGAAATATAGCATTTCTTTTTACAGACTTGCAGTAGAGACCATCCCTTTGTCTTTGCTGGTTCTTCGAAAGACCACTGGTTGAGAAAAAGTGCTACATACAACATACCTCAACAAATTACTCTATAAATTTGATTTCTGAAGTCAATTAGAAGTTTACACATAATATCAAAAGGTAATTCCTTGCAGAAAGGTAGGGACCATATCCTGGTATAAAATCTCTTCCTAATTTGGAGAAAAAGTCCACATAAACACATGTACGTGCATACACTGAAACTGCCTGTAACTTGCTACTCTGTAATATCCCAGCAGCATGGCAATTATTATAGTAATCTTATTACATTTACTCCAAGGATAGATTTTCATGGATTCCAGAAAATTAATCCCAATATGATAATTTTTTTTCTAATTAAGAATATCAGAGTACATGATATGCAAAACATGATCCTATTTGCTTTTGTATACACAAAAAGGATTTGTTCACTCTCCTTGTCCTCTAAAACATTTTGGTTTGTTTTTTAGTTTTTAAGCAGTTAATGCTATCCTTACCTGCTGACTTCCATTGGGGTTTCTGCATGGTTTAGTCTAATTACTCTTGATGCTGGACCTCTCACGCTATGAGCTACTTCAAAGGAGAGAACTAGAAAAGGAACTGCTTTTCTGAAAAGTGCAATATCAAGGAGAAAAGATAGCATTTTGAACTCATGATATGATAGACAAATCATAGAGAAAATCTATTACAATGATAGATGGTATAAATTTTAATATAAAACACAAGCAGAAGTGCATTTTTTTCCTGGAGTGGCTTTGAAATTGAACAGTCTCTGTTTTGTCCAAATTTATTGCTAAAGCCTCTAGTTGAAAAGTCGCCAGTGAACAAAATCAAAGTAATCAGATTTTTACATTACAAGAACTAGTAAAATCTTGGTTCACAGCTATGATTTCTTAACGAAGCACCAGTACCTATAAATTAATATCATTTCCTGCCTCAAGGCTCCCTAGTGTTTTAAGTACAGTGCCTGTTTATCCATCAGCATTGACCAGATACTGTTGGATTATAATCTGCCCTTTGGAAGCAACATAAAGCAAGTCCATTTTTTTAAGGTTTAATGTAGCATGTAGTTTATTATAGTTTTCCTGGTCAAAGGAATCTTTCCATAAATATTCCAATATATCAAAATCAAAACACAGTTTCCGTTTCTAGAAAAAACCTTTTTTCCCTGATAAACAATTGGTTGATTATAATAGTAATCTAAACAAATATATGTGTTCAAGTGGTGTTTTGATTAGAAGCAGGAGAGTGGCAGTTGGTCACTCTGAGGTATTGATCAGAGGGAACAAATTTAACCTAAAAATCCAGAACAAATTCAAACCAAAATTATGTCAGCTTCTACCAATCTATGCTAAAGCCCAGTGCCCTGTTCAGTGGTGGCAGCAGAGGAGTCAAAGTACTTCAGCTGCCCAAAATGTGTGCTAGACAGCCAAGCAGCAAATGGTCAGAGCAATAGAGGAATGCACTGATTCAGCAGCTGCTAACAGCAAGGCTCATATGAAATCCCAACCACAAATTAAATTAATCTCCTTCCATCATCAGAAAACACCAAAGGAAGGCAGAGTGCAACGAGCCATGCTGAAACAAGAAAGTGTTATTTATATCTTCCAGACCCAGCACTGGTGAATTTGGCCCTTCATCTATAAATTACCCATTTATGCCTTTAATAGGTATTTCAAGGCCAATGATTTGTAAGACAAAAAAGAGGGTTGAGACTCATGCAATAGCTCAGTGCAGTTGTGTGTTAACCAAAAGGTTCAGCTTTTGCGCTAAATTTTCTGGGCCAAATTATGGCATTAATCAGAATGCAGTTCATAAAGTTGCAGAGATATATTTGAAGGCTGAAGTTAGTTCTCTGTTTTGTGGGTTTCGGTATCTCCCATAGCACAATATGTTCCCAAGTAATATTTCCACGCATTTGTCAAGATTTGCAAGTTTATGGAAAGAATGTATGTTTGGGACAATTTAGTAGTTTATTATATCTCAGCGGCTGAGGTGTTAACTTGTTTCATTGTTGATCTGAGTGGAATTCTGGCAAACAATGGGATTTTTAAATGATCAAATAAAAATAAAAAAAAGCTTTCTTACATTGTAAGCCATTTTTAAACATTCATTTTTTGGCATTTGGCAAATGTAAAAAGAATTAGATTTTTTTTAAAAAGCAATAGTTTATAATTATATGGGTAAATTAATCTTAAAGAGCAGGTTCTCTGTCCAAGTTACAACTCCTAATAATCATGGAATTATAATAAAACTAAGGACAAATATTAACCACAGAGGTGTCAGCAAGCACAATTGTAATTATTAGGGTGATTTTCTTATTTACAGCAGTAACAAATTCTAGCAGACAGCAGCTGGAATCTTAAAGATAGAAATTGGACTACATTTAAGTACTATTGAATATTAACTAGTAAGAACTGTTAGGCTGCCCTTACTTCAAAACCTATGGAAAATATCTCCAGAAGGAAGACTGTTTTTTTAGCCCATCCCTTTTCTTTTTTCTCGAAAGAGCTTAACAGGCTGTAAATATTTTCTGAGAAGCAGTCATGAGGGTGATGTAAAGGACTGCAGCCTGCTCTCTGTACTATGTTCAGAGAGAACCAGCTTACAGAGAAGTTACCACAGGGTAACACAGGGTGTGAACTTACGGTGCATCAGCTGCTTTCTCGCAATTGCCCGTGTTCGTGCCTTTATCCTGTGGTTACTTCAGTACATGTTTATCTTTCTTTCATAGAGAGGTAAGCTGTCTTCAATTATCTGATTAGCTGAGGGGACAGAGGGTACAGATGGGCCCATCCTCAGAAGCAGCTGATGTGCCATGGGTCCACACGCTCCCTTACTCCACAGTAACAGGCTCTCAGCTTTTCCAGCACAAGTGACCCAACTCCAGCCGAGTGCAGTGACTCAGGATTTACATCGCTGGAGCTGCGAGCAAACCTGAGCCCTTACTCTTCATCACGTCGGGCCATACTGTATCATCAGTTTTTAAGTCTAAGTCCCAATTGGAATCAGTTAAGAGATCAGCCTAAAAATCAATGACACAATATGGCCCAGAGATAGCAGCAATCCTTCCTGTAGATCTCACATCTTTGCTTTTAAATCTCCTCTCTTGAACAGACCTGGCTTGTTTTGTTCTGCTCCTACTATATCTGAGTAAAATCAGAGATGGGCACAGAGGAAAACATGGCATCTGAATTCCAGTCACCTGGATATATCTGAAATTTTAATTCGAGCCCTGACTCTAATTTTGGCATGGCCCTAACATCACACAGTTGCCCAGATCCCGTGCTTGTCAATCCTCCTGAGAGCTGGGAAATACAATTTCTCTACTAATGATGGCAAAGAGCAATGGAAATAATTTTCAAGAGATTTCCACAGTACTTTGCAAGATACTTATCACTGTGACATAAGACACTATGGTAACTCTTAAGATAGGAAGTCTCACTCTGACCCTATACCTTCAGCCCTCACAGAGCTGCTGAAAAACTTCTCTGGGTGGGACTTTCACTTTGGTTTCACACACAAATGCCGAGGGTTCAGCTCTGCATCTGTCTCTGTAGCTGGAAAGGACGTCTCATCAACAGCAGTCTCTGAATGTATCTTCCAGCAGTGCAGAGTTTACATGTTCTCCCCATTCGGCTCCCCATGCTCATTTGCTGCTGCACAAAGAAGCTGGTGTGTGGATATCCCTTTTAACATGATCAAGCTGGCTGACAGGTGGAAGCTCACAAATGCAATGAAAAGTACTAAGGCAATACGGCTTTCTTAAACTAAGTGCATTTGACTAGTTTTTAAAATAGCAATACATTTTGAAGACAAAAATGCCACTGTCAAGGCTGGCTATAACTTCTGCGAGGTGAATAAGATTAAAAAGATTTTTGGCATTCCTGCCATAAGGGACCCCACCCCACAGGCATACCACAGCAATCTCCACCTGCAGCGGTGCGAGGCAGACTGTGTGTGTCTGTGCATGTAGGTGTACACATGCCCACGTGTGGTTTCTCAGCCAAAGTGGATTTAGAATCCCATGGCTAAATTCTGTGCTCATTTACACCCCCTCTAATCCCAGCAAAATTAGTGGGATAGCAGGCATGTGAGGCAGCACAGTGCTGGCCTCCAGGCTGTGTGATTCCATTCAATAAACACACTGAGGCACTTGTGCTGAATGAATGCTTTTACCTTCTCCCTTTAAACCTGATATTTTAGATATTAAGAGAAAATAATTACATCCTCCTCCTGGGAGGTTTATTTCAAATCCTTGCTAGGGCCCCACTGTGGCCAGTGCTTACATTTTTCAAAATTGATTTTAGGCAGTATAAATAGTCTGAAGCTGCACGTGACATTTCCTCACCCGAACAATGACACACTATTGCGGAAATGTTTCCCAGTGCAACACGTGGGTTTGTTTTTTGGCATCGCTTATTCATTAACCCTTTTGTCCTCTGCCAGCAAGTGATACCTTTACCACGTGAACAAACTTATTACTGTTGGCAATTAGAAGAGGGCTTTAGATTAATATCTTAGTACAGAGGCTCACACTTAAAAGTGATTGCACTCCTATAACTTAACAAGTTCCTACTTGTCAGCTGAACAATAGGAACAGATCATGCATGTGCCTTCAGCTAGTCCTAAAGGTAGACTAAAATACATCAGCCTAAATACCTTCCTGCTATTGCCTGCTCCTCTCGAACTTCACACACAAACACTCTCCATTGAGAAGCAAATCAAATTATTTTAACCTCTATTTCACATAAAAATGGTTCTTTGCAATTCTTTGTTAAGGTGAGGGAAGAACAGTTTAATTCTGAAGTTTACCTAAGGATTTCTATTTCTATTTCTGGGTAGTTAATCTGGGGAAAATAATAAAAGAGAAAGACAACTGGTCTCTCATGAAATAGGCTTTGAATACTAGAGTTTACATTAATTTAAAAATAAAAATCAGTGTAAGTCTTTATTTCTAGGTTGCCACTCTAAGCCCATAAATGCAGGTTAAAAGACAAATATATGAAGAAAAACCTATTTAGTAACTTTAATGACTGAGGTGTACAGATCAAAGGCATTCAGCACGTTGTAACTTCTGGAGGTAAATGCTCCAAGTTATAATTTTTATGCTTGATATTTACACAGTCTTTTTTCTGCTGTAAGTCACAGAGACTCTGTCCATACTGTCAGCTTTCACCTTTTTTCCTATTTCTATATATGTATTTTTAAATCCAGGACGTTATGAGGTGACAAAATGCTTATGGTGACTGATGTAAATACTCGAAATGTAAAAGCAAGTAGCTACTATCCCAGCTGAGCACCATGACCACTAATAGCTTGCCTAAAATCAACTTTGGAAGATGTGAGGCACTGATGAAACAGTACAAACTGTTTCATCATTCCACATCTTGAAGTGTAAGTCCAGTAGAAACATCTTAACTAACCTGGCAGAATCTACAGAGCTCTGAGAGGAGCTCTAATGTAAGCAGCCTTCCTACTTCCACCACATGCAGAACTGGCTCACTACTTCAATTAAAATGTAATCTTAAAGGAAAATCCCCAAAGGCCAATTTCACTAGAAAAACACTTCCACAGATTTTTATTGGCTCTAGACATGGCCACTGATACTCCTAGCCATGTCTTGATATGATTTTGGTCTGAATGCTTTAAATCCCTGAGCTTAAAACTCCTTCCTATGAGGTGAATTTAAAGCACATTGGTGTGACTGTGCTATGCACACAAACACATCAGTGAGAACAGCAGCAACTGTCCTTCACTAAAACATTTGTCTATTGATTTTTTTACAGTATTAGTTACATATCTCGAGTCTGTGCTGTAAATCTGTTGCCGTTTAAATGTTTAAATGATAGTATAAAACTCAGATTATATTGATGTTGTGGGTAAATGATGTTTTAGCTCAGTGAGTTGCTGGAACAACGCTTAGCCAACTCTCTGAATTACTGCACTTACTAGAAATTTTGTACTTCTGGAATGCAAGGAGAGTTTCAGCCTCTGGATTTCTAACATTACAGTTTGAAATATTACAGTAGCAGCTTAGGAAGAGTTCCTTGCTTCCACAGTAAACCTTCTGATGACTATTTCGGTTTGTTTGCTATATTTCATTAACACTTGTGTGCGCACACAGACACGCACGCACACAGGAGAAAGAGTAGTAAAGCATTTAGCCTGAAAACCTTCCATCAAACATCTTGAAGTTGCTTTGTTTGTTACACTGACCTACATGAGTTGCTATTGCCACTTGGCTCTGAATTATTAACAATCGGCAGAAAGATTTAGCACCCCTTCAACTCCAGCTTTGTCTATATACTCCAAGATAAAAACAGTTTACGCCCTGTGCTAGTTAGAAAACATCTGTGAGCACCCCAGCACTCAGCTTCTAGTGATAACCTTGTTACTGCTCCACATAACTGCATGTAACCACTCAGCATGACAACCTTTTGCATTTCTCTTTATGAATAATTTTGTTATACCACATCCATTTTCATGTGCTCTTTATTACAGCACATGACTATATTTATTAGAGTCCCCACCAGAGAATTCTTCTTCTTGTTATTCTTAATGGTGCCATGTAGTGCCCTCTCTGGACTGTAAACGCAGGACTTTTCAAATCCCATTCACTAGGGTTTTTTCACCTTTATTTTTTAAAAAACTCCTGCAAGGAATTTCATGGGTTGTAAAGTAAATATACAACACATATATCAGGAACATATTTATCAGAACAAATGGAAGAATTTCAGGGGATTGTAGGATGAAAATGGAGTGAAAGGTGGACTCTGTTTCTTCAATATAACATTTTATGTGAGAACATTGTGATTTTTCAACCAAATTTTTTATTTACTCCTGAATGACAAATGAGAGCAAATCTGGGACCTATCCACAAATTTATTTTTTTTTTGTCCCACTTACCCATTTAATTACCGTATAAATTGGAAAATTGAGAAAAGGTGAGGAAAAAAGACTCAACATACTGCTTTACTTTCACTAAATTGACAAAAAGGACCAATTGCAGAATTTGAGAGTAAAAGTAATGCTACTTGTGGTAGATTTTCCTATCTCTAAATTTGGTTTTATTAGAAAATATCATGACCTTCAGGGCACACTTCAAAGCCTAACATTCCCAGGCATTTCATAGAAATTTGTAGGTGGAGACCAGGATCCAAGCTCCTTCCTCTTTGCTAATAAAGATTATACACATTGGGAAACTCAGTTGTCAGAGAAAAGGTCTTTCAGCAAACTAGTAATTATAAAAACAATGAGTCATCAGGCACATATGATGACATTACACCATAAGCTCAGAAAGTCTTAAGTATAAATTGTCCAGGCTGGTGGCAGAAGACAAGCTCTTACTTGTGAAAGGTACTGTTCCAAAGGAGTCAGGCCAAGGGAATGTGTGCATAAGTGCACATTCCTTCAGTGCATAAGTGACTCCTCAGAATGATCAAGGAATTAAAGTCTTAGATCATCCCTCACATGTATGACCACGTGAATTTGGTAAACTGATTCAAATAATAAGAAACTGTGCCTCACTTAATCCCTTGTGATTCATCACACCTGTGTCAGTATGAGAGCAGGTAAGGAGAGCTGCTCGACACGAGGCAGAAGAACCTGGAGGAGATTCTTCATGAGAAGCTACTAAGGAAGCCAAGGGGTTAGGAAGACATGTACTGGTGGGGTAAAGATTTGTGCAGCAGGAAGCCCAGTATGGCTACATTATTTTGCCTTCTGAAGGTCTAATGTTCTATTTCATTACCTGTTAATGCTCTGGGAGGTCCAGGAGCAGTGAGATGGCAACATCTGCAGGGTATGTAAGGGTATTTATCTCAGGACAAAGGAGGACAATGGTGATATGCTGAGACGACATAAGCAGCTATGCAAAAGGACACAAAATTAATTGTTGACAGTGGTAATGTACATCAACATAGAAAATGTGCACCTTTTAAGTCAAGAGCATGACCTAAAAAAATGAAACCCCAGCAAAATCTACAACTGCCAGAAGAGAGGGAAAAGAAGTGTTAGGTGACTAATGAGATACAGTGAATAACAATCAGACTGTTTGAATGCTCTGAAAAGGCTAAGATTATTTACTTTAGAAGGGAGATGAACAAGAGGGGGACATATTGGAAGCATGCTAATGAATGGCACAGAGAAGGTAAATCATGTTTTTCTGTCATGATCAAGAGCCAAAAAACCCTTAATCAAGCTAAAAGTTAAGAATTCCAAATATTTTGTACCATTTATAGCCACTAGAAATAAATGACACAAAAAACTTTCAAGATACAAAACTCATACAACTTCTACAGAAACAAACAAACAAAAAAAGCTACAGTTATCAGAACTGAGGTTTGAAAACACTTTGAAGGGATAATAAAGTCTTCCCTTCCAAATTTAAACCAGTCTCAGAACATTATGTATTATCAAGACATTGAATACTGTAAGGGAGAAAAATCATCCCACACCTCCCTAATGTAGGACAAATGTAGACACTTGTTATCTCAAGTGTCTGCCATGGATCATTGTCAGAGACAAATCTAAAATCCTTTCCAGAGTGCAGACAGCTCCATTTCTTTGTTTTGATTGTATTTTTTTCAATTTGCCAGGCAGGCAGGTCAACACGGTAGAATCAGTAATCAACTAATAGCAGGTGAATGCTAAACTATCTGTTGTCACTAAGTAATTACATATTCACAATGCTCACAATGGAGAAGGTGGTTATTTTGCTACACGGACTATAATTCAGACCCTCCTTTCTACTCTTTTGGCTGTGAGAAACAGTCCACCCCTCCAAATGCTGCAGATGCTGATACTTTTGCCATTCATGGAGCCTGTTTCTCTCACACATAAAGACTTGCCTAGCTACACTTGCACTGCACTACAGGCTTGGTTTGGCCTGGTATGAAAGCTGATAGTCACCTTACGACCTCAACTTCAAGAATATAAAAATGAGTGCTACAGGATTTTGAAACACACTTTTCCCTGTAAATTCCCAAATAATACGTTTCTCTATTCATAACAGAAAAATAGTTGCCAAAGTAGTAATCTTTTCTGTAAAATTGTATAGAAATTCCATACAGTTTAACGTGAAGTTTTGTAAAGGAGAATCCAAAAATCTGCTGCAGTCCACGCAGAGAGGACATCTGGGCCTTTCTTTCACACTCCAGAGCCTCACATTTATTAAACACAAGTAAATATATAGTTTGCAGAATTTCAAAGAAAAAAAAACATAACACAAAACAAGTGAAACAAATACAGGTAGAGTTCCTTGAGTCTGGAAGGAGCATGAAAAAAGTGACTCAAAATATAAACTGTCCTATTCATCTCAAAAGGAACAAACTCTGAAACCGAAAGTGATATATTCAATGCTAGCATCTGTAATTAATTCACTAGAATATACAGCAAAGGTGAGGAACATTAATAACTAAAATCTACAGAGAATTTCCCAGACTATAACATGTGTCCCTGGGAGAACATGTGTGAAAGCCTGCCTATACAGGATACAGAAGGTTCAGACAGGTATGTAATAATCAGCATGCTGGGGCTGGGCTGAGGGGACTCAGCCTTTGAACAGTTCATGAAATGCAGTTGTAAGAGCAAGTCAAAGTACATTTCCACAGCAGCTTGCAATTAGACAAGGTATGCACTGTTCAGCACTACAAACAAGTTTAAATAATACCAGCAAGTTTCATGACTCAAATGCAGTGGCAGTCACAAACTATTCTGCAGAGCCCTCATTTTTATGAGCAAGTAAGCAAGGGTTATAATGAATTTTGGCAAAATTAATACATAAGATGCTTAAATCATCGCTTCCCCAGTAGAGCAAAATTCAACTTTCCAGTAAAAGTTTAAACAAGTTTAAAAGTTTAAAACTGGTCATGTATAAGGGAAAAAATCAGTCTATTATTATCAGTAAAAGAAGTAAGAATTGGAAGTCCTTTAAGAACATCACACTGCAAATGGAAGATTATATGTGGAAGGTTTACAGACTATTTGCACAAGACCTTGTTACATAAGAGACTACAATGAAAATCAGATGGCTCAGCTCCTAACTTAGTCTTTATTCAGACTGATGAACTTTTAAACAGTTTTGCTGTGAAAACTTCCCTAAGAAGGGCAAAAGGACTTATGTGTCTTAGGGTGGGAATTCTTACTAACTTACTGTAATATGTTTCTCTAAATATACTGAGAGGTCCTTGGATGAAAAGCTCTATCTATCCATATCATATAACTGTATGTTAACAGCAACCAAAACCTGTTTGGGTAAAAGAATTTTTCTAGTTTGCATCTTTAATTGTGAGAACTGCAGGGCTAAGCAATACTGATGGCTACAAAATTTCAAGAGAGAGAATACAGATTTCCCCTACAGTGTCATCCAACTGGTGCACAGTAATAAACAAAAATACATGTATTTGTAAGTTTTAAATATATGTCAAGGTACAAACTGAAATATTTGTTTCTTTCAAATGTACAGGAACATATCCCATTCATAAATGAACCATTCAAAGACTGCACTGGGATTCAGATGGCACACCAGCCAGCATCTCAGCAAGACAATCAACCTACTAGGCATCCCCAGTGCTCTGTGAGTGGCTCAGATACCTCTGGAAAAATAAAAGAGAAGCATCTGAGAACATTGGGGAATAATGAGCAGTGATTGGCTTGTTATGAGATGTATTAATCTTGTGGCTTGGAGGAGAGGTAGCAGATGACTTCATTTAACAACATGGTTACAGTGACTCACTGCCAGGAACATAAAGGGATGACCAAGCTGATCAGCTGACTTTCCACTCCAACACTCCTTATCCTATCACCTTGTCTTGGCATCTCTGCCACCCTAGGGCACGTGCAACAGCTGCACCCCAAACACATTTTGCTCGCCTTTTCCTCAGAGTACGAAGAGGAAAAAAGTCAGTATTTCCTCTTGACCGCAATTCTTGACCCAAACCATGACAGGACAGAAGAGATAAGAAGGTGGCAAAGACCAGTCCAGTTCAAAGCTTTGGTTTGCTTTGTCCATGCTACTCTGCAATGCTGACACAGGAAGAGCTGACAAGAGAGGGAGAAAACCATATCCCAAAGCAAACGGATCTATCCATTGGCCTCGTAGGAGGAGTTGGCTGTGTATCCTGGAATGCCTAATGTTCACAAAATTTATCTTGGTAAAGGCTCAGGAAAATGTATGTTTTTATTTTACCCAAAGTAAAAATATTGGTCAATGTGAAATTAAAAAGTGAAAATAATACTCTCCCTTGTAAAAAATTTCCAGCCTCCTACACTGACTGTATCTTGTAGACTTCTAAAACAAATCACATGCATTTTATGTGGGTTTTTTCCTACTAACATTTTATTGGTATTTATAATGTAGTACAGAAGAGATTTTAAGAGGGAAAAAGGCAAGTTACAATAACATACCAAAGTATTTAGAAAAGTCTGTGATTGCAGAGGACACAGACCATGCTACTTTCCTTTCTTTCAAGGTGAGGAACAGAAAACTGCAGGCAAATAATGCAAATCTTTTCTGTTGCCACTGGGGCAGAGTGGCATAGAAGTAACATATTTCATACCTCCTATTCTGATTCCAGCAAAATAACTAAGTCCACAGACCCACAGGAGGAGTATGTATAGATCATCATTAATACAATGAGTAGCAAATAATCAAGAAAACCCCTAAACATAATAGGTTGTGCTCAGCTCAAAAAGGGGAGAAGATGGAAAGCCTGGGTGATAGTCCTGTAACTAAACAGAGTTCTGAGCACATTTTTCTCCTAATTGCTCGAGCCAAGTGTCAGTAACTACACTGTTTGGAAAGGTGAAACCTCTAATCATGTTTTTTATATCTCTGACCAGGTATCGAAGATATGTTTGAGATGTACAAATGCAATTGTGCATGGCACTTGTTGAATACAGCATGATTGATGTTAGCCAGTTAATCCTTCAGAATTCCCATAAATTAGCTCTTGAGACTTCTATTCAGAAGAGTATTGGGTAGTTTGTTATCTGGATTTTACAGTTATTGACACCTGACAACCTTTTCAGCTGCCAGTGTCACCTGCTGCTGTCTTAATCAGGAAAATTTAAGCAAGACCTCCTCTTTCCAGCCTTGAGAACAATATGAAAAGCTCTGGTGTCTTATTTCAAATCCACTGGTTTTCCCCATGATCAGAGGGCTGAAGCACCTCTCCTATGCAGACAGGCTGAGAGAATTGCAACTGTTCAGTCTGGAGAAGAGAAGGCTCTGGGGAGACCTTAGAGTATCTTTCAGCACCTAAAGGGACTTTGAGAGAGCTGGAGAGGGACTTTTGACAAGGGCATGTAGTGATAGGACAAGGGAGAACCTAGACAGTAGGTTTAGGTTGGATATTAGGAAGAAATTCTTCACTGAGATTGTTATGAGGCACTGGAACCAGCTGTCCAGAGCAGCTGCGGATGCCCCATCCCTGAAAGTGTTCCAGGCCAGGTCAGATGGGGCTTTGAGTAACCTGGTCTAGTGGAAGGTGTCCCTGGCCATGGCAGGGGCATTGCAGCTAGATGATCTTTAAGGTCTCTTCCAACCCAAACCATTCTATGATTCCATGATATACAATGAACAATTGTTTTCCTTCCAGAACAAGACAATATAACCATTGCCAAGCTTGAGTTGTTTCAGTAAATACAGGGTACTAAAGTAAGCTTAGATTCAATTAGTTATATTAATACCCACAGCTCTCAATCAAGCATGTTTCCACCATACTGCCCTTAAATGTTTTATGTTTGTATATTAAGCCAGAAGTTCTTTCACAGATCTGCTTTTTTCAGAACTGTAGTTAAAGTAAAGACATCAAAGTAATAAAGGCCTGGAATCCAATAATAATATGTTAATTCCAATACCACAGGATGGTAAAATTCCTTCACATTTCAGCAAACAATCTGTCTTTCTTACAGGCTATAACTGTGCAGATGACTAAGGCAGTCTCTGAGGGGGAGGAAAGGCATGTAGAAATGTTCTGGGTTGCAGCTTGTTAGCCGTTGCAATGGAAGCAGCCTACTGCCTCTAATGAGCTCACTATTTTAAAACAAAGATATTGCACAAACTGTAGAGCTCGCTGGTGCCACCAATTAGTGAAAATATAGGCTTGGTTATTGTTTCTTCTAAGGTAAAAATAACTGTCATTTGAGAGCATCAAAGCCACTCTCATCATTGCTGAAAGCACACTTCTCTGTACCATTCCTGTGAAAAATTATCCAGAGAATGGAGAAATAAAAATATATAGTGTATTAAAAATAATGCTATGATGGCTACTATCTGGGTCCAGTTGTTAGCTTTTACTCTTCTATAAAGGGTCTTTTCCAACAAATGATTCTATTTCCAATAAATGATTCTATGATTTAATTTTCTTAGGCATGAAAGCCCATAAATGTGTGACTTTTATATTGGACTGCCTGTCTGCAAGGCATAATGTTTTGATTTAGTGCATTAGTTTAACATTAGATACTAGAACATGGAAAACATTGGGGCTTCTGGTACAACATCACACACATCAACACCACCTTTGTCATGCGACTGTGAAAGTCAGTCTGAGGTTAAGAAAGAGACTGTTACTGGAACCAGTAGGAACACGATGACCATGTTGCATCACTGCACAATTTGATGAGATACACAGGAAATGGGGAAGCCGTTGGGGAATCAGTTCACGGGTTTAGAACAAAAAACACCTTGAGAGTGGAACCTAGATAACAGGGAAGAAACGGAAGAGACACTGAAATATTACCAGGTACAAGCCCAAAAGACAAACCAAGTAAAACAACCAGGGCAAAAACGAGTGGCAGGCTCTCTCAGAGCCATTTTTGTCCCAAAACTAAAGAGAATGAGAAGATGAGCTGGAAATACATTGGGTTCTGTTCATATGACAAACTGAAATCTCCACAAGAAAAATACACATGGGCTGTGTAGCTTGTTTATTTCCTAAGGGTGCAATAAAGTCAGTCCCCATTGAGAACCTATAACTGACCATGAAATTCTTAGTTCTGTCCTCTAGGAAGAAGTAGAAATCACAACATTAAACAGCACTTTCCCCTTTGAGGCTGCAGCTATTTATTTACCCATCCCTATAAAACACACCTTTCATTATTGTCTGACCAGCCAGGCAGCTCCATCTAGAAAGCGGAAAGGAAGCAAAATCCTAGAACTCTTGGCCTTCTGTACAGAAAATATGTAGCATTACTTAGGAACCAGCTTTCTGTTAGTAACCCATGCCCCCAAACAGATAGCTTTTGCTACGTGGTAGTTTTGCACTTAGTAATTGTCATTTGCTTGCATTTTACAAGAAGAGCTGGTCTAAACCAAACAACATCTGAACAATCTCAAACTGCTGGAAACTACAGTTCATTGGGAATGCTCCAGTGAGAAAATGCTGGTTCATCAAAATCTATATATTGTCCCCAAAGTATTTCAGCCAACATCTGGTGGCATCCTGTCTGTTAGGCAGGTCTTAGCATGTCTGGCTTCTTGCCAGCCTGTCTGCTGAGCTGTTGGGAAGCCCAGTTTCTCAGACTGCTGTATGTCCTTCTGCTGAAGTTCTCGGTACTGGATACTTATCTGTCCGGAAGCCTTGCCAACCTCAGTCAAACCAGAGCTTTTGGGATCAAGGATCCTTGCCACATGCCTGAAAACAACTTTCAGGTGTGTAGCTTGTAGGTGTCTACAGGATGACATCTGTCATCACATTGAATCCCAAAGCTTTCAGATTCCCACTTCTGAAATCTCTGCAGACTACCTGGTTCCAATACTGATCCACAAGCTGGGAGCCAAGCGGACTAGAAAGCTTGCATCCTTGCTCTCAGGACAGATAGCACAATGGACTGTGGACCCTGGAAGACCTGGAACTAACAAAATTCCCTCCAATTTGATTCTTCTCTGCAATTCACAGTACTAAAACTGACCAAAATTATGTCAGACACCATCAGTCAGTCCAGCGTTCCCTGAAGCACACTTCATTTTGGATATACCGTGTTTCCTGTGGGTTTGGCTTTTGTCAAAAATGGGAGGTAATTCTCCCCTCTTCCTTCCTCCAACCTCAAAGAAAACATTAAAATCTGTGGAAGAACGGAAATTTGTTTTGCCAGTGAGCTCTACCTGCACAAGCGACATATTTGGTTATTTCATGACAGTATCCAGAGATCTCTGTAATGCAGGCATTGGTATTTCCAGGTCTGTTTTCTACAGCACTTCTCTATTAGGAAGAGATTTATTTTCCTTTCACTAGGCAGAGGAGAATGCACCTTGCCCTGCAGAGGCATTTTTAAGTTTCAAAATAGGCCCTTCTATTTCTAGCATTTTCTTTGACATTGCTTCAGTTGGTGCTTGATAAAGTAACCTGCACTGTATCCAAGGGCTGATACAGAAGCCTGAGGAAATCATAATTTTCCAAAACCTTTATGCTAAGTCTCTCAACTCCTGCTACAGTAGCTAATACAGTATGAACAACAGTCGTCCTATTAAACCTTTGAGTTTCTGCGTCTAAAAATTAATTCCTTCAGGGTTTGTTTGTTTCTAGATACCATGGGCTCAGTCCAGGACACATAACACTTCATCAAGAATATGAAGAAAAAAGCAAAGGTATCTTCAGGAATTATAACTGAAAGACTGCCAGAGAGCTCACGGAATGTCAAAATGGTGTGCAACATGCCTGGGCTTGTTTTCCTTTCCAGTTAACTGAACGTTAGGCATAATTTAGAGCCTGATTCAGTACAAAATACACTGTCAGTCTCCCTACAGTAAAACCTTGCACAAGGCTTCTGTAACATTGAGCCCAAATGAGTTCTTTGCTAAATCATGCACTCCAGATTCCCAGTATGCATTCGTAAGCACGGCTGGAAATGGGGAAAGAAAAGTGGACAGACTCCTTAGCACTGCAGTGCAGGCCTGATACGTGTAGCAGACCAGGTCACAGTGGAGGGTGGGAGGAAGCACTGTTCTGCTCCATTTGGGCAGAAGAATTTTGTGTTTGTTCAGAAGCATAAGAAACTTTGAAACACCATATAAGGGCTGAGACTCAGGCCCTGCTGGAAAAACCTGCTGGAGCTGAGCTCTGCACATAACTCATATGAACATTAATGAGAGTTAAATGCATGCATTGAAAGAAGAATAGACCCCTTAGTGATTTGTCAAGATAAAATTCAAAATAACTTTGAATGGTCAGAGGTAAATATTAGGTTTAGGAATTAAAAACAGCAGAAGTAGTGGAACAATTGCCTATAATGAGATCCAGAAACAATCTGCCCACTGTACCAGGTTTTCATTAGAGTTATGGCCTGCAGCCATACCACCTTGTGCTGTGATCTTAAAAGCTAAGACGGGTTGGGCTGGTTAGTATTTGGAAGAGAGACCTCCAAGCAAGCTTACCACTGCAGCAACAGCTCAGTGATGCAAAAGGTAATGTTCTTCCTTCTGATTCAGTATTGGATTCAGGTGTTAGAAGATCTGAAGGTCTTCTGTGTGAGATCTAAATCTGAGGATGTGATGATCTATGGTCAGTAAAAAATGCCTGTTATTTCCCATGAGTGTGCAGTGTCACTTTGAAAAGGCTACTGCATTTCACCGTAGAGGTGGTTGCATAGATGGTGGTTGTAATAGATAAGAGCTGCCAATATAATGTAATGATCAACTTCACTGCGAGGTTGAAAAGCTAAATTTGCCAGTGTGGGGTAAGTAGTTTAAGTCCCAAAAGCTCCAGAGAAGTGCTAAGAAGTGTTTATTGTATTTTTTTAAGGGTTCATATATACCCTGGAAACATGGTTCCATCTCAGAGCTCTGCAAAGGGAGGGCACTTTTAACCCTGGGTTTACCAGTGACATTATCACATGCTTATGTGTTCTCACCCCTGCACACACAGCTGAGCTGCCTCTGCAGCAGCACCTGAACCGTCGGAATCCACAAAATGGGCTTCAGGAGCAGCTCCTGAGGAAGTTTAACTGTCTAGCTGATGGGAGAACAGCAGACAGCTTGTCAACTGTCCTGCTCTTAAATCTGCTGGGATTAAATCCCTCAGGCACTAGCCCCACAAGGAATTAGGTGCATATTCAGTTGTAGACACTGAATAGTTCCCTATATCTGAATCGATGGGACCACTCACAGTGCAAGAAGTTAAAGATGCATCTGTGTCCAAAGAACGAAGGCTTAAGTGAGCAGTGCAGCTACACTAATTGATGTTCTTGATTTATTAACCTCCCTGGTTGTCATCCAGGACACTGTACTAACATTGTTTTGTTTGTCCATGTAGGACATGATCCTGCATACTGCTGAGAGCCATTGAATCTGTAGTGCTCAGAGAGCTGAGTTCATCAGGAATTCACTGAAATATGTCAATTGGAGTTCATTGAATTCAACGGGATTTGAGAGCATTTGGCATCCCTTAGGAGGCAATTAGCACCTTCCAGAAAATGGGCCTTAGACAATCCAGTTTAGGAAGTTCAGACAGGTTTTCCTCTGGGTTTTGAGCAGTTACTATTTGTATACAATAAATACCTGGTCTAACTTTTTGCTTTAATTTTAAAATGCAATTTTGAACAGAGCTTGAGCTGTCTATTAACATTTGGTATCATGCTAGAACCGGACACGGCAACAAGTCTCCAATACCTGTGAGTAACCTACTGGTGATTTGCCAGAACTGAGCTGCTAAATTGATTTAATACGTATGTGCATCATAACGTGACCCAAACAAAACATCTCTCCCCTTTAGCATGATGCTTTTATTTGCATCATGTCGCTGAATAAAATGATCTGTTTGAGGCATCCACACAACTTACAATAGTTGCTCATCTCTGACTTGCAAAGAAAGAAGCCATGAGTCTGTTGGCTTTAAGCAGATTCCAGGCTATGTCATGACTTGTGCTTGTACACAGGCCATATTGCTTAGTATCCCAGTTTTACCATTGACTTCATGAGAACAAGCAGGGTCACATAAACCAGCTGGTGATACATATTTGTGAGGAGGAGGGAAACTGTCAGCACACACTACCCGCTGTCTTATATCAAAAACTCTTCCAACTTACTGTAAATGAGGTTGGAAGCTGGAGCTGTAAGAAAAGCACTTCCTTAATTTTATATTTTTCTTTGCACTAAATAAACTTAGCCCTACGACTTCACTCCTGTTGCCACAGGCATTCCTCTTCAATGAGTATATTTGTTATCTGCGTCTCTTATCATAACGCTGAGAAAATACTGTGCCTGTTCAGCACAAGGCTTTACTACACAAAATGCTGGTTAGGCTCCTTGAACTGGCAAATCGCATACGAAATCAGTTATACAGGAACATCCTGGTGATCTGCTTGAGTGTAAAGACCATGGAAGATTTTCTACAGACAAAATGATGGTCAGGGAAACGAAATTGCCAACTACTAATATCTATTACAACCACTGATAAGGCAAGCACCCCGTGCCCATTCAGAGACCTTTCAACAGTGTCTTGTATTTGTAGTAGCTCCAACTTTGTTTGGATAAATGAAACTTCCTTCCTTCCTTGACACACGATCCAAAGACCACTGGAGTTCATAGAAGTTATTAAATCAAATCAAACAGGTTATGGATTAGTCCCTTAAAGAAAGACAATTTTGCAGGAAAATGAAGCATTGTAGTTAGTACACTCTGACAACTAAGTATTTCATACTCATAAATAACAGAACACCATAACCCCTGCACACTGTTCCTCCTTTGCTGTTTATAGGTTTGTAACTACGCTTCCTGCAAATTGTTACACAAAGATTGAAGCAAAATTCCAGTACTCAATACAATCAGAAGAACTGAAGGAAGCATGTTCCCATTTAGTTTCCAAATGCTGCTCTGATCCCTCCTAAAATCCTAGCAGCTTCTCCAGCACTGCGTGGGAATCCTTGTGCTTCAGAAATACATCTTATTTATCCATGCAATAGGCACCTCAAGGCAATAGAAAAAATCCACATTAGAAGGAAGCAGAATGTAATGCTTTTATAGCATCTTATATCAGCCTTCACACCAGAAAGATGAAAACCACCAAATGTGGAAAGAGCATTTTATCCAGGATAAACTGAGCATTGCTGCCACTGTCAACTGCTTAATAGATGCGCACTTGAAGCACTGACAGCAATAAGTGAAGCTCCTGTTTACATTTTTTAAAAAAGAAATACATATCCACATTTTTTTATCCAGATAATGCTGTAAAGTTCTACCAAGAGGTTGCACAAAACAACTGCAAATAAAGTGCATGTACATAAATAACTTTGTCTGACTTTTTGTTTAATGTCCAAAATGATTGGAACAGATTGTATCATGAACTACTTTCCCTTTGGCTAATTAAATAGCCGTCTCCACTTACCATAAAGCATATTCTTATTAAAACAAGTATCTATATTCACTCTGTTGGATAAATTACTTCCAAGTAAGTGCCATAAAGCCCATTACATTCCTGCTTTAGAAATGGATCAGGTCCAAACAGACAATCAAAGGATTTCACTGGGATTATTTTAGATTAGAAAAACTATGGAAGACATGAAGCACTGACAAGATCGTAAAGACGCAAAGGATAAATTAGCAGTTACATACCAAAGTACTCCAGCAGTTCCTAGCATATTCAAAAAGGAAAAAAAAAAAAGAGAAAAAAAAGAAGAAAAAAAAAAAGAAGAAAATCCTATTGTACTTTAATGGAAACCTAAATGGAAATCTGTTTATGCCGAAATCAAATGTCATGACTAAATGTTATCTCTCATCCAAATCAAATAGCTATTTCAAAGTTTACAACCCAACAATATACAAAAATAACCAAGTTCACCAACTAGCTGAGTAGGAACTTATTTCTTTCCACAAGTTTTTTTTTAAATTGAATAGAAAAGACCATGTTATGATCGACCATATTAATGAGCCATTATTGCATAACTGTATTTTTATTGCAGATATATTACCTGCTAAATGATGCTGTTTTTCCAGAAAAAGTTCACAGTACAGATTCTACGGGAATGTTTCCTGCTGACAGTTCCTAAATCTTTCAGAAGCTGTCAGCAACCTCAGAAATCAAGTCTGCAGTACCCTAGCAAGCAGAAGCACATGCACAGGCTTTCTGTTTTTAAGCTGCAATCCAAACCATTAAAGAAACACCTTAAACATAAAACATTATTGAAAATAAGATGATCCTATCTCACTTGTCAATGTAAGGACACTGTCAATTACATGTAATCTAAGCTGCAATTTCTGTAAATATAACTTGACATTTAAAATCTACTTTTTTTGCCCCACAAACTTCTGCCTAAACTGATTATCCTCAGAACCACATTAACAAATCCTCAATACTAAAATAAGTAACATTAAGTAAAATAAACATTTCCACAGAGAACACTGATCCATGGGGAACACCCTGTCTTTTCTGTTTACTTGTATCCAGCCTGCTTAAAACACATTCTTCACCCATGCAGCTCAGGAAAGGGTGACAAGTAAGCCAGAAGCTTAAAAGAAATCAAGCAAAAAAGGCTATAGTTGCAATTAATTACTAAAGATGACCTGCCAGAATTTTGAAGATGACATGCCAGAATTTTGCTCCAGTGTAGTATTCTTGTTCTGCCTTTTTTTTTTTAAATGAAGACACAGAGGAAACCAGACCCAGCTCTTTTCTAGAAACAGAACTTCATCAATACCGCAATGTCCTATTACACACTGAACATGAGCACAAACATTCCTTACCAAAGCTTACTAGATAAAACTGATTACCATTGCCTCCATCCAACCTGATTACCCTCTTTTTATTATACTGGCCATTTTCAAAGTGGTGCTCATGAGTTTACAGGCACAAACTGTTATTGGTAAATTGGATTTTTATGACTAATTTCCCGATTTGCTGTTATGAAGATTTGTGCACTTAAACCCGGTACACAATATCGTGACTATCTTTTAGCATGTCCCTTTGTTTTGGATTTCAACTAGAAGATAACTTTCTCAAGAGCATAATCTACTTCAATATACAGTTTTCCACATTGCTTTTCAGCTGGCTTGAGCAACACAGAGTAGCTAGAAAACTGCCACAGTGGGAAAGAGAAAATTCCTCACCACAGCCAAGAGTTTGAGGCTTTATCACCTCTAAATTGACCTCTCTTACATTCCTCAGGGTTGCAAATCAGGTCAAGGGTTGTATTCCAGAAATCACTGGCTGGCAGAACATTTTGTACGAAGACCATTTTACCTGCTGATCTTCACTTAATAAGCAACAATTCAAATAGGAGTGGACCATCTATGTGATAATCAGACATTTCCCCCTACCTTGCAGACGCTGCCTTGAGACCCAGTGAATAAAATGTCTTTCTAAGAAACTTGCACATTTATATATGAATATCTATATATGAATTACAGCTATGGGTACGGATCCATGTATAGAACAGACCGGTAAGTTAATGTTCCTACAAAAATAGAACTATAAAACTATCACAATACTTATGGTCAAACTTTGTTTTCTAAATTATATGGAGCCTTAAGTCAAGCTTGAATATTATGTGATATACTCTGTATTCTGAATGGACAGAACTTCTACAAACTATCTACTAGAAACTAAATACAGACATTTGTCTACAGTCTGAAATGAGCACTCTGAAGAAGCCTACTTATGAAAAACTACCTGAACTGTTACAGTTAAATTTCTCATGTATATCATACATCACTCACATAATTGGAATGATTGGAATACCTACGACTGGAATAGTTTGAATTATATTTTTTTCAAATTTTCAAAATTGTTTTCCTTTGCATATATGGAAATGCAACAACTTTTTCCCCAAACTTTTGTCATTTTTATTACAATGAATATATTAAAGGTCCTCTCAAGACCATTACTCAGCTACTTTTATAAACACACACTGAGTTTGAACAAAGCAGGGTTATATTTTCTTCTGAGTGTTTTAAGTCTTCTGAAAAGGATTGATTGTATATGATACACACGAGTTCACTTATTGGAATTGTTCATTTTTCTGAGGTGAATGTTCAGCTATACACCTCAGGGCACAATTATTGGTCTGAATCACTTTTTGAGGTAGTATATTTTGGTGAGTTTGTGGTGGTTACACATATGCAAACATGGACCAGCAGTAGCAGATGGAGAAGCAGCAAGATGAATGCTAATATCTTAGGGTTTAGCAGGCTTAGAAACAGAAGCATTGTGTTTATCCAGAATCCAGCTACAGTTTAGAAGGTGCAAATGCAAACTTCTAACAATCTTGCAAAAAATGACAAAACCCAGTAAGAACTAGATCAGTTTAAAGTCTGCCTGTGGTCGAAAAAACAGGCATTAAAATCTGCTAACTGTTACATAGCAGATTTTATGCTTTTTATCTGATTTTCTCCATACTTTTTAATCTCAGCAGGCATCTACTATCTGCTATGCTGACTGTGTCCTCTAGCCAGCCCTTGCAGGTATCAGTGTGTCCTTCAGACTTTCATACTCCCAGCGCACCTGGTTCGTAGCTATCACAAAATCTCTCTTTTTGTCTCTCTGTGGTCCTTCTTGACTGACCCGGTATCTGTAAAACCCTTGAGATTCTCCTCTCCAAGGAGCTCTAATTCCCATCTCCCTCTCACGCTTGTTTCTTTCAGCTCACAACATGCTGTGCTAGAGGCCAACTTTTTTTTTTCTGTCAAGTTTTAACAAGCCTTGTAAAATGTGTTACCTCAAATCTCATTTTTATCATGAAGTGAATGAACTACCACTAAACACTTGGGAATTGCTAAAATGGAAAGGGGTTCTCTTCTGCCGCAGCCTCTAAGTCATGTTTAGTGGTGTATTTTAGTTATTTCAGCCTTTCCCAGCAGCAAGTCCTCTCTCTCTTCTACAGCACCTTTTCCTTCAAACCCAAATTACAGCCACATGCTAGTTCCTTGTGAGTTGCTGTCTCTAATATCTGTCCTTTGCTGGGCCTACAAACATGACAAGAATCTGCAGCTGAAGGTCATGGAAGTATATTCTGTCTTAAGCAAGTGGACGAGGATTCATGTCTGCTCTGGATGATTCCATCTAATCAAAAGGTGCACCTAAATGACAGGATGCTGTTTTGGTCTGTTATCATCACTACTGTACAGCTGTGTTTAGGACTTCCTCTGAGCAGTAAAGGATTAACACTGCTTCCCCCTCCCATCCCACTGGATGTCCCTTAGAATTCCACCAATACATCACACCCAGAAGGGAATGGGATGGAGTTCAACCAGCAGTTCCTTAGATGTGAATGAACAGCCCCGTCATTAAATAATCACACTGACTACCGTCTGCTTAGTTTTAAAAGAAAATATTATCCATCATCTAACAAAAGAGCTCTAATAGCTCTCTGGTTCATGGTTGCTATTGAAATAGTGCAATTGTATCTATCCATACCAGCAACACCTACTTTCTTAGGGCCTGAACACATATTACTCTGACAGTCACATTTCTAATAGAATCATCATTTAGATTTTCCAATAAGCCTGTGAATAGACATAGCCTAGAAGACAAGAGGGTCTATCCTGACATCATTCTGGCATTGACAACAAGAATAAAGAAGTAGTTAAATATTTTAGTAAAATAAGGTAGTTATTTCTCCAGGCTTCTTTCTTTTTGCTGTATTATTTATGTCAGATAAAAGATCCACCTGGTCAAGTATCCTGACTCTGAAAATGTCCAGCAGACACAGGAACAGAGGTAAGCATCTAGTAACTTTTCTCCAGAATACTATTCCAGCAGCAACACTAGCTCTACAGTTGTATACAATAATCCTTGATGCATTCCACTCCCTCAATTCTGATCTTCCCCTATCATTTTTGAACTTTTGTAAAGTTTTAGCACCATGTGATGAGGATTTCCACACTGATTTGTGTCTTCTGCTCTAACTGATCACCTTCAATCTCAAAGCAGCAATGTTGGGGCCCTGCCATGATTCTCTTGGAGTGCATTTTCCAGCCCCAGCATCACTCTGAATTCCAGGTTCTTGTGAAACTATAAACCTTCTACACAATCTTGAGAATAAATAAGAAAAAATACTTTTTTCTTCATCAAAAACTTCCCCCCCTTAAAACACTACATTTATGCTATTATGTAAAAATCTCAAAATAAGGCTTAATAAAGCAAATAAGAAATGACAGAGCAACAAGTTGCATTTGTTACACGAACAACAAAAAACCCAAACAACTCAGGAAAGAGACTTTTTTGTTGGTTTGGTTTCTTAATAGAATATAGGCTGTTAGGTGCCATTAAACATGCTCAGCCATAGCATGTGCAGCAATGGTCCTGCCCAGGTGTGCTCATTGCCAGCACTTTTGCTCAGGTCCTTTACCACTGCAGGAAGACATTAACAAGAGCCCTTCTGTGCCTGTTGACTTCAAAGGTATAGCAAGCAAAAGGAAAGGATGGCATATCCTAAAAACCACATCCAATTGCCTCAGACAAACTTTCTACTGTGTTACAGGGACTCATGTAGAGCAGTATGCAGTTCCTACCACCACACAGTAACTTCTTTTGAAATCTTTACCACACAGACAGCAGGGTAAGGCAGTTTTGCAGACAAGAGCTTTCAAGAGATACTAGAAGACAAAGTATAGGCACAGACAAGTGCCTTGCAAAGGTAAGCACCCCCTCTACTGACCTTAAGATGATATCTGCCCAACAGACTAGGAATATAACCTGTACATGTGTGTGATTATACACACTGTATGGGCACATATGCATACACTCATATATCCACAGAAATGCATAAGATGAATGCCAACCCTTAATATGGCAATATTGTCTTTCTAGAGATGTATCAATATTGGTTTATTTTTAAAGTCTATAGCTAATTTCAACTCTGGGCCATACCAGCTTCATCTAATAGCACACCCATTTATCAAATATGTTGTACTACATCACCAAGAAAAAGTGTGAGCTGCTTTCTAAATCAGCTCCTTTTGCCAAGAGTATTTTGGACAATGCCACCTGCCCAAGGAATTATTTCTGCTAGGCTGTGTCTTAAAGCTCTGTTGGCTGTGGGGTTGCTTCCACTCTTCAGTAAAATCAATGGATACCCTTGACATCAGTGACAACAGGGTAAAGTTTCATGCTATAAAAATATAACACCCACGATATTTGTCAAAGCAACTTCATTCTGAGATCCTCTGTCACTGTGAGGAAAACCCAATTACTGGCTCACTTAAACTGAACTGTGGTTTAAGATCAAGTGCTAAATCAAATTCAGTCATATATTTAAATATATATTTTGAAAGGACAGTTAAAGAACTGTTTAGGCACTACATCCACCAGCTAATTCATGTTTAAAATAAGTCTGATGAAATCTGAAATAAGTAGTATGTTTATATTTCAGAATGCAATGTTTGTTGGGGCATCTGAGGCAGTTCAGTGTCAGAAATATATAACCCACCATTGTTCAGCACTCAGTGAATCCACTATGCTCAGAGAAGCTTGTTTAAAGCTCAAATAATTTCATAGCATGGAACTGGGTAGTATAGAAATGCACGTGGTATTCAGGTCAGCTAGTTAAAATACATCTGTTCATATGTGCTGGGATGGAGTTGGTAGTCATCTGTCCTACATCACACAAGGCCTTAGAACTGATGTATGAAGGACAGACAGATTAAAATGACAGAAAGATCTATATGTAAGCCAGTCCAGGATGGTAAAAATTAAATGGAAATTAGTATAACAACAGTAAAAAATTGTTTTTAACAAAGACATTATTTTATGCACATTTAGACACAAGTAATAATAAGTATTATATTCATGACTGCTAAGATTGCTAAAGGATATTTGAATGCAAGATATTAAAGATGAGGATTTTTATCAAATTCCTACTTAGAAGACTTCAGTGCCAGACAACTTCAAATATTTCTATATCAGCAATAGCATAATGCAATGAGAAAGAGCTGATACCTTGTGAAGTCAACATCATAATCTGTTCTGGTACAGGCCAAATTTAAGTGATTCCTGCTATTTCTGCCACTTACCTCAGCCACTCCCTTTGATCACACCTTATATTTGTGTTGATTCCTAGGTAGGTCACTGAGAGCTTTTTTGTTGACAAGAAATCCAGGTACTGAGGTCAGCCCTTCAACATTGAAATGTACGACTAGCAGGTAGGATTAATCTAAAACTATTCTGTAGTTCTCTTACCTCTTAAAGCAATTCCTTCATTCCCACTAGCAGCACCTTTTTACACAAGTACAGTAAGTGTTAAGCCTCACAAACCATGAAAACTTGAGATAACAGTGGCTGTACATCAAGGTCCATCAGGTGGTGGATATCAAACTGCTGTTCTCAGTGCTGTGGGCTCCATATATTAGCACTCAGAATAGTTGAATCAGCACACAAGTCCATTTCTTGAAAGGTATTAATCTTTTTAAAGGTGAAGAATTAATAACAGAGAGGGAGAGAAAGGGCGAGAGAAATGCAATCTGTTACAGGACTGGGAAAGTGCAAATGAAGATTAGAGCCATAGTTAGCTGTCGCAAGAGATTGCAGCCTCTGGTGAACAAACCCTCTCAACTCGCTAGCATTTGTCACTCTGCAGCATTCTAGCCTAAATTACATTTAAAATAATTTTGAGACAGTGGGATTGTTCATAACCTGTGTATAGGAGAATATGAGTATGGCAGGAGGCTAGAAGTAATGAAAAGGGGGAGATAGATTCTTTATTGATCGACATGTATACCTTCCAGAAGAAATAGGCAGAGGGGAGCAAAGTAGTATGGATTTTCTAGCTTGTATTAAACTACAAGATGGTAATAACTGCAAGTACAGAACTGTCTGCAAAAATGCAGAGACTCAGCAGGGCTTTTAAAATAATTTGTGTTTCTCTAATCCCAATCTTCTACTTGAAGTGTTTCAGAAAAGACAAATGAGGATCAGGAATACATCTACAGAGGAAATGCAAGCAGGTCAGACATGTCCTAATACAGTCAGCAGCTACGATAAACCCTCCTAGGACTGGAGCTGAAGGAACAACTGGAACCTCCAGTTTAGAAGCCATTTCCTGTTATTTCCCTCTGCTGCTGAAATCAACCCATAAAGCAGGATAGAGCTGCGTTTGGGATTGTGCCAGGCTGAGGACTTGAGGCTTTTACCAGCACCAACACATTCACTGACAGCAGGGATGGTGGTGCTGGATCTCGACACCCAGTGCCACACAGTGCAGTAAAAGTTTACTTAAGGTTTCTGCTGCCAGTAGAGCTGCAGGAAAAAGATGCATGAAACTTCCTTTTCACAGCAAGTACCCAGCCCAGTGAAATCATGGATGGCTTAAAATAAACATCTTCAGCCAGGCTAGTTCATGTCAAATCTCATAAGAATAATTTGGGGATTGATTTTGCCTGTGCTACGAGGACTCACAGTAGGTACATATTTTTATCTTTACTAATACATACTATTGGCATACATATATATGGATATTAACCTTTTCCTTCATTTGTTTTACCTAATCTGGTATACAACTTCAAGGATAATCTGTGGTAAGAGAACCCCTACACTTACTCTGTGATGAGGAAAAACTATTGCTACAGTTATGCCCTGTCTTTTATCATAATTCTGTATCCCTTTATTCTTGCTATAGGTAGGAAGTTTCACAGGTACACCTGAGAGAGCTGCCCAAACCCCCTTATTTGCCTATATCATCAGTTGCTGAAGTGTCCCATGAACAGGCCTAAATCTTTTCAATCCTCTTCAAGGTCAGTGGGAGAACTCATGTGGAAGAGCCTGCAAGACTGAAGTCTAAATATTTCATTTCAGTCTTGCAAATTAATTTATGAGCAATGACATAACATAATGTAATAGAAGATTTTTTTTATTACTGTTTCAGAGAAAAAACATGCAAAAAGCACTGTAACTCTGTTGCATAGTAACCTTCATACAAACTGTGGTCCAAAACACTGCGCAAAGTTATATAAAATAATGGTTTAAGTTACATAATGCAGTTACAAAGACATTGTCTGATTAATAAATTAAAGTACTTGATCATAAATCCAATGATAGAAATTAACAAGCCTAAGCAAGGCTGAAAAATGCATCTTAAGATAGATATGAGAGGAGATGGAGAATCAGTGAAGCAGACACAAAAAAAGGTTGGTCCATGATGGTAAAGCACAGAAATGGAGTCTTGTGATGAGGAGCTGTAGTTAAGGACAGAAAAGCTCTTGGCAAAAAGGGTGGGAGCATTAAAAAAGGAGCTGGTGCTCCATTGCCTTGTTGCTCATCCTGTCAATTTATCCCTAAGAAATGGGATGACGTACAGTCAGATTAGACTGGTAGTACTTAAGAGCCATCGATTTTTCGCAGATAAAAAGAGAGCTGGAAGACATGGAAAAAGAAGCAGAACAGGTTGATCGGATCTGAGAGGACCACTGTGACCAAAGCTGCAGGAGTGGCAAAGGCAAATAAAGACAAGAGGATTTAGTAAGCTGGTATAGAGAACTGAGCTGTTTTGTACCTGGCACATTTACATCCAGAGGAACAAAATCAGAGTTCCTGGAGGATGTGTGCTATAGAGGGGACACTGAGAGGCAACATGAAAGGTGGTAAAAACCAGATCCTTTACAACGAGGTGAATCAGCTGCAGTCAATCATTGTCTCAAACTCAAGACTATGCATGTCCTAATAACCAAAGTGTGAGTCCTATACTAGGGACTCTCAACTGGCTTTTCAAAGAAAAAAATTAAACTCAGCTGTAACAATTAGCTTAAATACACAACATCTGCAAATCCAAGTACAGTTCTCTACCACTTTCCAAATGAGCATACTGCTAAGAGGCAAACCAAGCAAGGATCAAGAGAAAATCTGAAGCATAAGCAAAGTGATCTCTAAACTGGGTGCTTCACAAAGTCCACAAGTAAGCTTCAGCTTCCTCCTTAGACAACAATAAGGGATTGGGTAACAAAAGCCTGCCATGAGTTCCAGGTACAGAGACACCAGTAGCTTTCTGGAAGTCAGCAGTAGTCTGAGCAGTACTATCTAGACATCAGCTCTGCTGATGCAGAGGCCACTGTGACACGGAAGAAAAGGGATTTTAAGAACTCAGATTTATTTTTTTTTTCAATTTTGTGATACATATCTTTGGTCTGGGGGCAATGCTCGCTGGGATCAGCACCATTTTCCCACACCACCTGCAAAGAGAAATCCCTGCTCTAGCAACAAGTATCCCTTTTAATGGTAAAGGCCTACCTTCCTTTCTACCTGCCCAGGAAGAACATCACCTCTCACCTCATTCACCCTGTGCCAACTACCACTGATCTATGGGTGACTAATTTACGAGGTATTTCCACTGGAATGTAAATTCACCATGATTTAACATAAAACAATATCTGAATATGAAGTGATGTTAATAGATGCAGACTAAAAGAGCACTAACAGAATTTGCAAGTGTGCTGCACAGCTCCTTGTGACAAGATGGCATCAGTTAACCCTTCGTGGTAAGCAGCAGGGACCTTCCACTCAGTATAACAATGAAAGTCTGCCACTAAGGTATCCAGCCAGTCTTTGCCCCACCTTTCCTCATTCAACATCATATGCTGAAAACATTTTCCAGGTAGAGCACTTTGTCTTTAAAGCTGGGATACAACCAGAAAGAGAAAATTGGAGGCAGAAAGATAGGACTTCAACTCAGTTTGGTCTCATTTTAAATGAAGTCAGTGTTTTTTTCACTCTAGATGCCTGCTTACTTATTCAACTCAAGTTCACTCTTAGGGGGATCTTGTCAATAAAGTCAAATCAGGCTCTCTGTGAGCAGGGAGGTTTTGAGGGTCTTTTTTGAGGGCTTCATTAAAAGCAGACAGTTTCTCTAACCTTTTAGCAGAACCTGTTATCTGATGACGTGAATTAAAGTCTCTCAAATGACTAATAATCATATCAAGGCTGCCATGTCAGCTTGTAGATTTGAATAAGAGGGTCTGAAAACATTTGCATGCCTCGATGTGCCAGTGCTAAGAAGCTAATGTGATAGTGCTGTCATAAAGCAGTGGAAAGACATGACTTAATGTAATCTGTCATGTCATATGCTAATCTTCAGCCATTACTTGAGTGCTGTAAGTAAGTAGAAAGCATTTGGGAGAAATCCTTTTCAATTTCTCTGAGTACCACTTCTGCTGCTGGTCAGCTCAAATGGGTTTTGTGCATTTAATGCAGAGCTCAAGTCAAGTTGGTTTAGGTCACACTTAATTAACCAGCACATTGATGGGTTGGGCTGGTACAGCACTATAGAAAATGGGTATTCTTGATACTGCCTAACAAGTAAATATTTCATATGCTGATGAAAAAAACAAAACCAAACAAAAATAAAAGACTTCCTCAGTCCTTGGTAAGAATGGGTCCATTTCACAAAAACACTGACTTTTTAAACAAGATGCTGTTTTCAATGCCTTTCTGTGCCTCACTTACCATGCTTCTACATGTAAAGACAATATAAACAAAGATGATTATAAATAGTTAAAGACATTTCCATTTGTAGCTGCAAACTTTTAAAGCACCCGATATGGACTTGTCATTTAAACAACAATAGACAACAGGCGGCTTTAAATGCAATGTACTTTTTAATAAGAACAGAGAAAATGATCAAAGGGAAAAATTCACTTATTTGTTTCAGGAAAATGGCACCAACAGTTTTTAAATATACAGAAGGTAGAAGAGGAAGAAACTCTCACAATGCTAAGTATAGCACGTGGAAAAGAAAATGAAACATATTAGTGAGAATGACAGAAATTTCGGCACAATTTTAGCAAAGTGTGAAGGGATTTTGAGTCAATACTTGAAGGTTATTTTAATAATAGCTACAGCCTATTCAAATAAAAGCTTAAGAACCCTGTGCCTTTTGCAGCTCTGAGGATGTTTAGCAGGGTTCAGCAGTTTGCAACCTGCCCCAGCTAAACCTGAAGGCTTTGTGCTCAAGGATTGCAGATCGTTTAGATTAGGACTGCCATAAAGAAATGTGGGAACATTACACTCACACCAAGAATAAGAAAACTTTCCTCATTCTGTTTTCTTGGTGGTCACATCAGAATCAAATCCTGCAAAAGTCAGACATTTCACAGATCTACAGGAAGCAGAGATAGACAGTCTTTACAGTATTAGGTCATTATGTTCATTCTCTTGCCAACACTGGATTGTTCCCCATAGTAAATGCTGAAGTGCTTCATTCAGTCTAAATTTGAAATTACTCATTTTAATAAGGCTTCCCCATTCCCAAAGGAAAGGGTAAAATATTCTTACCCTCCAGGATCAAGTGTGGCCTTCCTCCTTTCAGATCTAAGCCCCCACCCTGCCTGGCTACAGCATAGGGAAACCTGTGTTTTATTTTAAACCTCAGTTTTCCTTGTTACTAAACACTTAAGAGTTTCTGATCAAGAAACAGTCTTCTCCTTCTGGAGGAATAATAAGATGCTAAATATGCTGTTATCTCTGTATGCGATCAGTAATCCTTCAGTTCTTTAATACTAAGATGTTTATTTATGTTCTCCAGCTAAAGACATCCTTCCTTACCATTGAAGGAGTTTAATCCTTTAAAGACTAGTCTTTTAAGACTTCTCTGAAGTTCCTCATCTGCTGATGACACCACTATAATGAAACAAAGTTTTCTGACTTTCTGCACCACAGAGGTGTGAGAGCGGGTCTTCTTCCTATTCTTACTAGAAATACCAACTGGAAAGGTGAGGACTTAGGGCAGATGCAACCACAGGACATCAAGCCTTCACCAGCAGTTCATCAGTGCAGTAAAATGAAAGCTCAGCTCCTGGTGATCTGTCCAGCTTTAAGTCACACAAGTACTTCTGCTGTGGAGTAACCCAGGACTAAAGCTAGTCCAGCCTTACAGACAGTTTTAAAGAGTCCATTTTCCTGAATATTGACAGTCATGTCTATAGTCTAACAGATGTCACTACCTGAGGCTTCCTCAGATAAACTGCCAGAATACATCAGCCAGTCAACCTATTTATATTTCTTTTTACTCTTTTCTCATATAGAGCATTCATCATTCCAACTTTTTAATAAATTTTTGTTAGCGTTCCCTTAAGTCCTTCCAAACTTTTGACTACCTTTGGACACAATGGTGTGCAGCACTATTGTTAAGACGAAGCTCCTCAGAGCTGAGAGGAACTGTGCATGTAGAAAGGGAGGTTGGTGCATTCCACTGTCCTGTACTGTAATTAAGGGGAATCAAACTATTTCATTCACCAACAGACAGAAGGGGCTATTTTCAGAGATGAACAGACAAGTAAGCTAGACTTCAGCTATATTGACTTGGTTGTCTCATACCAATCATAGCATGTTTTTCAGAGTATTTACCTTCTATTAGAGACAAATATATATTCAAACTCACATTGGGCTTTGTCTTTCTGTATCAGCTTGAGCTGTAACTCCAGTTTTGCATATAACTTGAGCTCCATCTGCACACAGTAGGCATGTTTTGGTGGAGTACCTAATACATGCTAATTTGAACTCACTCTCGGAGTGAGATGACTCAAGAGGCATTTTAAAACACAGGTGATACTCTCAGTCTATCTCCAATGCACCATTGACTTCAGAAGGCCATCCAGAGACTGCAGGTCAATATTTAGTTCACCTGCTGAGGATACCACGAAGACGTGGTTAACACCATCTGTGATGGTACTTGCCAACCAGGAGGAGCGTGCTAAAACTACCTACTATCTCACTTGTGGCAACATGTAGCCAGCCATTGGGAAGAAGTATTTCCAGTTATTGTCCTCTGATTTGGCAGGCTATGACTCAAAGTCTGTGGGTATGATTACACACACAGAGTTATCTAAACAAAGCAATCAAGGTCTAAGCTTCAAAATTACCATTTATTGGTCTACAGAGTGATATTTATCAAGTGTCAGAAAAATATAGAGCACCAAAAAAGAATGTAAAGGTATCTATTATTGTGAAACACAATTCATTTCCAAAGTTTGTAATAAACTTCTTTTAAAAGAAGGTGGAATGTATCTTAAATTTTTCATGGTTTATATTCAATAGACTATAGAAAATCAGCTCAAAATGACAGTATTAAACTACGAATGTTTGTGTGCACCATTGCAGATAACTACCTGAAAGATGTAAATCAATAATATAACAGATGGGAAAAAGAGAGATTATTTTTGTATGCAAATGGAATGACTTGAACTAGTACAAATCAGAAATCAAGACTGTTCAGTAAAAGGTTTTCTGAAGGTTATCAAATTTATATTTATTAGTGATTTCTTCCTCTCATTGAGGGGAACATTAAGACTGGAAAAATACAAAAGTGGCATCCTCCATATTGTTTCCTTCCATAGCAATATGATCTCATTTTTCAGAAATATGATGCAGCAATACCAAAAGGAGACAGAGTTTATATACAGGCTAAGTAAACTAAGATTCAGAAATAATAAACAACACAAACAGATTATTAACAGACTGACTGCACAAAGAAGCAATGAAGAATGAAACTGTTTAAAGTCCCCTCAGCCCATTTTGAACTGTTTTCCTACATCCAATTTTTTTTAAGTCATTTATGGTTTGATCTCTCTGTATGAGAGTGATCACAGGGGCAGACACCTTGCAGTCTAGCTTTATAGAGTTCTGACATCCAGGTAAGAAAAATGAATTTGAGGATCCCATTCTATCTATTTGCCAATTGTAAGGTAATTTACTGATGAGATTTCTTACACTCTGTAATATGGATTAATGAAATTAATATGGACTAATGGAAGAACGGTGTTTTACATTTTCACTGAAATATGGTCAGATTTTCTGATATAACACAAGAAATCCACTCAATATTCTCCAGGTCTCACAGGATAAAATCTTCCAAATTAAGAATGAAAAGAGCTGTTTCCTCATTTGGAAAACCTAACATTTACCATATCAGATTAATCAGAAATACTTGGACACAAGGAAGTCTTCCCACCAGTACCACCATTTTCCACAGGGTGGATATTTGTAGAACCTCACAGATGTAGTTTTCAGTTCTCTAGGCACATCTGGTAATGTCATCAGGTACAGTCACTGGGGTGGGTTCCCCATTTTCCTTGGCCCAAGTTTTGGCCTCCCCTAAAAAGATGTATTAAAAGCCAGCAGGCACCAGTTTAGTTCCTTGCTTTTCCATAAGCAACAGGGCCCATGGCAAACAGTCAAAATATTCCCTTAGAAGCTTGAAGTGGCATTAATATGAGCTTGGGACTTTACCAGGCCTTTGAATACAGAATTTAGACTTCTCTACTGTAACACTACACATATGAATGTTCTGAAGCTTTCATTACCTGCAGGCTTTTTTAAAAACAGAAGAATGTTTGATTTGGACGGTTGCATTAAATTAGGGATATTAATGGATTATACCCACAGCCTCAAAAGTAATTGCCAGTTGTCTACAAGTGACTACTTCTATATGAAGGCCAAAATTATCAAAGCAAACCACAAACAGTAATTCACAGGCACAAAACATGTGCTCCCTGTTTATCTTTCTAGGTCAGTGCCTTCAGTCTAGGCAGAAACTTCATTACTTCTCAGATGCAACAGACAGCAGTTAGAATTCAGAAACTCAGCTTTATTTACAAATCAGTGTCCCATTTTGGGGCAGTTGTTGTGGCATAGCCACCTTAGAGACCTATACACACTCACATCCAGACCCAAAATGACTGTATTTGAAAGACAGCAGAGAAAAGGTATACTGGAATAGGGCTTAGTAGTCATATTGTGCAGGCAAATGGAGGGCTTCAGATTTTCTTTGGTACAGATTCTTTCACAAGCACATCATCCCCAAACTCAAACTATAGTATACATATACTAATACATGCATATATGTGTGTATGTAGAAACATAAAACTTGCATTATTTTTTTATTGTGTAATGCTAAAAAAAATGAACTGCATAGGGAAACAGAAACAAAATATTAAACCCAGAAATTGAATGTAAGAAAAAAGTTCATCTGAACTCTTTCTAGTCTGAAATATTGTAATCAAATTGCTGTTCAGCAGTACCAACCCAATAACCAACAACATGATAGTTAACCAACAAGATAATAACAACAATCATAAAAAGTGCATCTGAGTAGAACATATCAATTTTGAAGTCTGAAGAAAATTAACTAAATAAATATCTAGAGGGAGCTCTTGTTTATGCACAGAGCTTCAAGTGACATTAATACACCTTAAAACTTTTGCAAATAGCTAACAATGCAGTTGTGCCCCCACAGGAGCTTTTGTGTCTGAGTGCTGTAACTAGTAAAGAAGTCTGTTCATGACAAAATATTGCAACTCATTAACTCTAACTGGACACATGCATATTTGGATCTGATGTCTAATGCTAGACACTCAAGTTGGCACAAGTCTGCTAAAATACCTATACCATGCATTTGCACAGTCTACAAATTGCTCTAACATCTATGCAAACAGTTATTAAACTGAAGCTGCCTCGGTGGAAAAAAAAGTATATGCACCAGCCACCCCTGACTGGAAGGATGTCTATCCACAGTAGTTACAAAACAAGCAGTGGCTTCTCAAGACTTTTTTTTTTTTTTAAAATACTTCTATTCCATTTAAAAAAACAAAAAAAATCTGTTTTTCTCTTCTAGACCATTTTGTGTCTTTTTTTTTTTAATTTTGTATTTTACAGCAGCTATGCATAATATAGATGAGGAAATATCTGTATCAACACAGAAAATCATTCTGGATGGGAGTATTCAAATGCTACCACATTAGTATATTTATTTTCAGAGTAGTTGTAGGCTGAGTACTCTGGGCATCTTCAAACACAAACACAGTTATGTCTCTAGACCAAAGTCTCACATAATAGGGTAAACTTCATAGTTTAAGAAACAGAACAGAATATGAGCAACACTTCTTATGATTTGCCCACTCTTGCTTCCATAACTTTGCAAAACTACGCAGTTTTTGTCTTTAGGAAGCTGACCCACTGAAAAAAGCAGAAGTGTGGGCTGTGTTATCTAGTTCAATATTCTGCCAAAATTTCAACACCATCATTGACTCTGACAAAGAACCAAGGGAGCCAAAGAGCACGTGGAACAGTGTAAGTATGTGCCAACAGATGTAAATGTAAAAGCTCAACTAGGCAAAAAAACCAACACATCATCTCATCAGAGCAGTTCTGAGATCAGAGATGCTGAAAGTGAAAAACAAATGATTTGGATATCTGGAAAGAACTATCTGAGAACTACCTGAAGAGTATAAATGCAATAGAAATGCTTCCTTCAAGAAAAGAGGGATGTAATAGTCATTCCCAGGAAGTTTATGTTTTCAAAAGGCAGGACTCTCGTCAGGATCCTGTTTGCAGATGGGATGACAGAAAAGAAATCAAGTTCTAAGTATGCAGTGGTATCAAATTGAAAGAAATAACAAATTATGAAGAACAACATAATGAGATATGGAACCATTTGATATTTTAAAAATCCAATTTAATAGATGTTAAATGCAATTTGGTGAAGTATTCACCCATGAAGGAAACAAAAACTACAAAATGATAAAATACTGTAGTCAGCTGATCAAGGAAAGATGACTTTGAAAATATATTACATTGAAGTGATTGCAGGTAGAAAGGGAGAGTTGTCAGAAGGAGCACACACATGCATTCTCATGTGAATTTAGCAGTCTCCAACCACATGGGTATGGTTAGGGTGTAAGGATCTAAAACCCATTTTATTTTAGCTATGAAATGCAATTGCTGTGTTTCTGAGGTGTCAAGGTTTCTATTATCTGAGCCAAAATCAACTCCTTGGATGGTGAAACAGTGTTTCTAAAGGATTTTAGACTTCAAAATAGCTGTTACTAAAGGGCTCCTCAGATTGATGAGCTTTGAGTCAAATTAGATCTGTATGGAAGGCTTCAAAAAGGATTAGTCCACAGACAAGGAACAGACACCAACATACGTACTGGAAGGATCATACACTCAGGACTTTCTCCATCCCTAAAATCATCATTGGAATTCACAGCTATTACCATCATTATGGCAACTTTACACATTCTGTTTTTTATTTTGAGTTCTATGTAACCACCTGCAAAGTAGGTAGGGTAGGTTTATTCTAGCCAAAAAATTATAAATTAAGTCTATTTTTATTAATATGGACAAAAATAACCAAAAAAAAGGAGCACAACAATTACAAAGCAGAAATCAAACCTTAAAAAGCTAATATAAAGAGGGGAAATACCCCAAATATTCTATCAAAATGTTAAACAGATTAGGCCAAAATCAGTCAGTAACAGCAATATCTTCAGATGTGTCATAACAGCATTTAGCCATAATAGAGAGTAAAAATGGCTTTCTGAGGTCTTTCCACACTTTTTGTTTAGTCCAGCCTAGGATGTCCATGGTCAAGAATTGAAATTCTTCTCATCTAGGAGGACAAGTATCTTCCAATACACTAGTGTGTTGCCTTTAGGGAAAGCAATGTTTCAAGCAGGCAACATTCTTTTTAAACAACACTCTTCTAAAACTACCCTAAAACTTTGTGAAGGTAAGCTGA
Source organism: Manacus candei (assembly GCF_025592945.1). Taxonomy (NCBI): domain Eukaryota; kingdom Metazoa; phylum Chordata; class Aves; order Passeriformes; family Pipridae; genus Manacus; species Manacus candei. The sequence continues at coordinate 12,537,413 of NW_026138053.1, forward strand.
AGGGAAATGACTTTATTTATCATCACAGAATCTCCCCTTTCTTTTCCACTCCACCCTCTTTAGAGAGTTTTTGCTATTATGGTACATTACCTCAGGATTGCTGTTTATCCAAAGACTGTTCCAGAGGTAAGAACTGGGAATAAAAGGGAGGGGGGAAAAAACCTCAGGTTTATGGCTTTGTGTGCTTATGTCCATTTGCCTCTTTTCCCCTTCCTGTCGTGTTTTGCCAAGCAAACTTTAAATAAAAATATATTCAGGGTCTGCTATTGTATTGAAGTGTCTCAGGCAGTTCATAAGTCTATCACAGTTAATACTAGTTACAGTCATTAAACAAAAAGTAAATACTTTTTCTCTGGCTCTTATTATATATACAAATCACTCCTTAAAATTGCCTCAAAATTCACTTGCAAGTACTTCAACTGACATTAACATGATCTAGAGAACTCTGTTCCTGTAGTATATGAAGGTGCTCCTACTCTTCTCTTGAAAAGCAAAGGTTGTTTATACTGAGTATCCTTCATTCACTTTCATCTTCACCCCCACAGAACTAAGTGCCAAGATTCCTCTTTCAAAGGGATCAGACCTTTGACCAACCTGGTTTTCCCCACAGGCTGAGGAAAGTTCAAAAGAGCAATAGAGGAAGTCTGACCCACTCTTGTTCTGTGAAACAGACTGTAAATGCAAACTATTAAGAAGAAGCATGGCTTCACTACTCAGCACCCAAAGGACAATGTTAAAGAATGCAGTGAAGTGTTTCACAGACTCTCGGCTCTTAACTTGCAGTCTATCAAATAACCATCATCTACAGACTTCTCCTAATTTTTAATTAATGATGTCTTAGTTTGGGGTACAAATATTCAAGATAGAAAGTGTAAAATCATGGAGCAGAACCAAAGAAACATTATCTTGAATAGTAGACAGAAGAAACTAATGTGATCAGGATGAAGCTGGAAACAGTGCGACTGTGGTCACTGGAAGTGAGGTAGTTGAGATTGAGAAAGAGAGCTGATGAGAGTAGTGTAAATGGGGTGCTGAATTACTTAACCACTTATTTCCTTGCTCTTTGTTTGTGTTGGCATACAAGAAGTCTAACAATCTTAACCAGCAGCTGATAAAATCTTAGTGTGTGGCTAGGTAGACAGAGAAGTAGACATGTACATCATCACAGAGCATAAATAACATCGGCTAAAAACCAGAACAGCCTTGTTTCATATGTCACAAAGTAGAGACAGAATACTATGTAGCATAATACAACACACAAAGCTGAATTAAAGTGAAAAAAATATATTGAAGACTTCTGTGATTTTAGTTCAACAGGGGGCAGCAACACTTGCAAACTTGTTTAACAGAAGTTCAAGATATCTCGTATGTGTCTGTATATGAATCATTCCATCAGTAAGAAAAGACACAGTAAGTAAAAATTTTAGATAGGGGGCCTGGCCCATGGAGTCCACCTCTCCCACAAGTAGAGTTTGGATACATTCACTGCAGAAAAACAAAGTAACATGCTTTAGGCATGATAGATATCCATTCTCTTGAGCTTTAAAGGAACCCAAGAAAAGGTGTCATATTCAGAAACAATAAATAACAACATGGAAAACAGGTAAGCAAACTGTTTTATATTAATCCATCTACAACAAACCATCCAAGCACATGGGAATTGCAACAGTGACCAGTACCCATTCAGAAAGGCTCTCTTTTTTTGTTTCATAAGTGACAAGGTACCTAATGTTTCCTCATGACAAATTCTTTGCCACAACATCCAAAGCCATTATAAGGTAAATACTTTGTGATCTTCATCTAAAATTGCAAAGCATATTCCAATGAACGATATGTAGAATTCTGCATGGTTAAAGAATTGCTGAAAAGGACTACTATGCAATGCTTAGGAAACCAGCCTCAGACTGTACTGCAGCATCAGCTCTTTGCTTTTCTGATCATTTCTGTTTCTGTCATTGCTACACCCAAAACACATACTGCTCTGAATGCTCTAATCTGATACTCTTTTTAGCTGGTCTGAAGTGATCAACATCTCAGTGATCTCTGCTCAATTGTCTGTCAAGAAAACAAAAAGGAAAGGCAAGTATGGCAAAGAATAAGTCCAGCCTTTATTGACTGGAGACGTTTGCAAAAGCAGAGAGAAAAATTGAGTGAAGGTATTCACACTGCTGGTGTCTAACAAGGGAGGACAGGAAAACTCCCTCTACCACCAGTAAATAGATGGGCAGTTCTTGAGGTTCACTTAGGGGAATAAAATTTTCCTCTTTGAACAATTTGGAATTGTTTTTCTTTGTATTTCTTACCCTCAATTCTTTTAATTTTGATCCGTTTTCTTTTGTTGTTTTTTTGTTTCCCAACTAGACCTTGCAATTGCAGACTTAAAGAAAAATTACTGTTAGTACTTTCTACCTGTGAATTGGACCACACAGCTGGATTGTCTATTTGTTTAAAAGGAAGGGTCCAAGTTCTGGAAGATGCTGAATACTCTCAGTTTGATAACTTCATAGATCAGAAAATCACTTGGCAACAGTATAGATACAATTATTTTTGGATTATTTAGTCTGACATCTGTCTGTCTTAGGCAGACTTTTCCCCTCCTAGTCTGTTCTACCCACCCCACTATCCCCGTACAATCTCTTCTTGCTTTTGTCCTCTGAACAGCACATCCATACAGCCCCAAAATTCCTTCCTTCCAGGATAGTTGAGAAATAATAGAGGAGTTTTCTAGGGTGGGTTTCCTTCACACAAATTCCACATTATTCATAACCAGCAAGGATGAAAGATAGCAAGGCAGTGATAAAAAGTGTCCAAGAGACACTTCTAGTCAGAGTAGAAGCCAGGGCATGGCCAGAAGCTGGACATTTCACTGTATCACTTTTGGTTTTGTTCTGTAACACAAGAGCAGAGCTTCCTCCCAAACCACATGCATTTTTAAAATGCCTTTTTTAAAGGCTGAAGTCATATTTCTAAAGAATCATAAATTTTCATACCACATTTCAAACTGTAAATAATAGAATAATTTTTGAAACCTGTATTCTAGTCAAGAAACAATTTACTATTAGACAAGTACAAGACACACCAAGGGCCTAATGAAAATGTGTTAGGGGTCCGAGTTTGGTTAAAGAAAGGATTTCAACAGGTACATTTCAAAGTCATTATGCAATTAGAATTAAACCCACCCTTAAACTTGTGTAGCTGAACACTTCAATTTTCAAAATAACTGTGCTAGTCTGCTACAGCAGCTTGTTCCAGACTTCCCTATCTGTGATATACTATGTATGAATGATATAACATTAACCAAAATCTAAAGGCATAATAGCAACAAAATCAACCCCTCCATACAAGCTGAGAACTGTCTTTCAGCCAGTATGCATGACTGTCAACATAAATTAATTCAATCAACAGAATACCATTAACATTTTTTCTTCATCTATTTTCATTTTCTAAGCAGCTCAGTTTAAAAAAAAAAAAGTGCTGTTTCTTATTCATTTCTGTTAGTTTCACATGTTAAACAAAGACAGACCAACCTTAAGCCTTTTGATAAATATGATACTGTGGTAACTGCAGCATTCACTTCATATCCCATTTCTCCAGCTTCCTGTCAGCCAGATGTCACTTCCAATGCAAACACTAGAAAAATATGAAATAATAATTTCATACATCATCTATGTGAGCACGAGCCAGTCAAACATTCAATACAAATTCAAACTGCTACTACACATAAAGCAAATATCATCCAAATAATATTTAGAATGATTGAAAGGCTTTTGATTTGTAAGTGTATTCTCTTAAGCTAAGTGGTCCCCAAGACCATCTAGAAAATTCAATTGTTTCATTTTAAAATGTTTTCTGCCCAAAATTATATCAAATCCTAATGTCTCAGTAGAAACACATGGGATTGGATTGCTGACTGGGCGCCCGATGTCAAACAGGAATCTAATTTTCCAATGGCATTTCCTCATACTGTCTCACCAAAACACAAAATTGATAAAATTTTAATGGATAATTTTCAGAGCAGGACATTAGCCATCATGCTGGGAAATAGTGCAGGAGAACACCATGTAGCATCAGAAAGGCAATGCATCAGAAGACAGTTTGAATAAATATTAATATACAGTACATGCCTTATATTTTTTATTTTTCTCCTGCAAGGAGAAACAGAATTCAGAAGGTAAGGTTTGCACTAACAGACACATCTCTCTTCCCCTCCTTTTCTAAGCCATTTTTTACAGGTGATCTCTTAAAAATATAGGTGTGATATGGTACTTAAAAGGGCACAATGTTCATCTTTTACTGGGGTGACACAGTCACAGTCAACACAGTCCTCTTCTCATTGAAATCAATTGTGAAAGTCATATTGACTTCCATGACTACACCACTAACCACTCCAGGTAACAAAATGCTTTTGTTAAGTAACTCTACAGAAAAGATTGCTATGATGGAATAAATAAAATATCACCCTTCTGGATCTCCTGAAAGGGCGAGGTACTGCAAGCACTAAACATAACACCAAAAGTCACAACATGACTAAAGATGAAAAGGACTAAATCCTACGCTTCATGACAAATAAGTTATACTAGGGAGAAAGGTACTAATTAACTGTATTAGGTTATCACACAGTAATGATGCAAAATATGTGTATGGAAATGTGTTATTTAATACATGTTCTTCTCTGAATAAGTCTCCTTTTGATTAAGTTAGGTCATTAATCATTTAAATTTGAGACTTATTTAGAAAATACAAGTGGACAAGTGAAAAGAAAAGTGAAATAAGATTTTACTGACCTTTGTAATTTACTTTGAATTTATAATGAAAGTTCAACACAGTGGAATATACAGTGAACTGGACTGGCTCAGCTTCCCAGCAACTACTTCATTTCATTTATTACTAGTTGGGTTTGACATGTATGTGTATATGTGTGTGTATATATATATATATTCAGCATATTCAGGTGATTGTTTATGCTGACAGAGAGAGGAACAGTAGCATTTATGTTTAGGAGGCCTATATCTGCTTTCATCAGAGTTAAGCATGAAAAAACTTTAATAAATATCTAAGACTTGCAGAACATTAAAAAGACCACAACAAAGTAAAAACACTGTGATTAAAGTAGAGGTTTAATCTTCTGGGGGGAAAAAAGCCTGTCCACACCGCATGCCAAGTCTGCCACAGGTTAGGATTTTTCTTTCATAGCGATCTGAAAAACATCACTAAAATCCTCAAATTGGTTAAAGACTAGGGCTGGTCATGCAGCCAAAGATACCTCCATGGCTACAGCTTTCACTCAGAAATGCAGAATATTTCACTGCTCAGAGGCCAGAGCCATTGTGAAGAAGAACTTAATATCTTGTTAGAGTTTTTGTGGCTGACTGCACCTCTTTTCCAATTAATCTTGGTAGGAGATTCCTCTGGATCTGGCCAATAAAATGCTTTTGGCACAACCCAAAAGCTGTGCCGGAGCTTGCTAACACATACTCCCAAACCCCAGCTGGGAGTCAAACATAACCAACCTAGGGGTCAATCAGTGAGTTATGCCCCTTCCCAATGCTTTTGGCATTTTTGCAACACCACTGTACCAGAGTGCCACATCTTCCATGCCAGTCATCTTTGTTCCTCCTGTAACTCAAAGGAGTTCCCTGTTCTAGTTTTAAAAAGAAAACAAGGGGGAAACAGAAGGCTGAAAAATGAAGGCTGAGCTGGAGGCTTCTTCTTTCGTGTGTCTGATTAGGCCCCTTCCTTCATCTTTCCTGTTCCATTCTCTACAAAAGGAAGGCAGTCTCCATTCTCTCTGTTCTTCAAAGGTGGTAGAAGAGAGCTCTGCTTGCATTGCATAAACGTTCAACTGGTAAAGGTATCCAGTGAAGGAAAGAAAGTATTTCCAGAGAACATTGAAATTCTCAGAGGGTTGGCAAGGTCTGTATTGTCTTGATTTGGCTGCTCACAGTAATGAAATCTAAACAGACTTTTATTAACAAGCCTTTTCACACCTCCTCTGCTCTCAGCAGCTGAGCTCAGCACTGAGAGAGAGACTATAATGCAGTAACTTTGAGGAGCTTTTTGTGCCTCTCTCAAATGGAGCATGCATTGGTTACCTAACTGTGCATGAGTACAGTACAGCACAGGCATCAGCTTCTGCCAAAACTCTATTACTGGAGGAAATTGCAAAATTGACAGATTTGCCATTTTAAAGTCATAATAGCCAGAGAATAAAGAGGAGAGTGAAACAGACAATTCCCCAGGAGACTTGCTCTGCATCCTGGCTGATCCACAGAGAGCCTTTAGTAGCTCCAGAGCTCAGAACAACTCTTTAATTAACAAATTAACTTATGAATCTACTTCTAGCTTTGCAAACACCACCAAACTTTTATTTTAACCAGAAAAAAAGTAACTGAGAACACATCATACCTGCAGACATTTTTCTCTCTCATTTCTAGAAAAATGTTAAGTCGGAGATTAGTCATTTTAGCTGTCCCTTTTTCTCCTTGAAAGGATTTCCCTTCTCTCAGTGCCAGCTGAACCTCTCTTTTCTGGTTCTCTCCTTTTAAGATTTTGAACTTTCTAAGCAAGCAGATAGATGGATAACTATCTGTCCAAGAGTACAAGACATTGTGCAACATATTCAGAGTACCTAATGCCAGGTTGGTAGATGTTGGAGCTGATAGAGAAGAGCAGGCACAGCAGGATTGCTACAGAGACTGTTGGTAGTTTAAATAACTGGTGCATCTGTGCAACTAAATCACATATTTTGACTCAAACACCACACCCCCTTGCATAACTTTCTGGTGGTTACCTATATTAGGCACTTCATCAAATAAAACCTGAAATCATTATAGTAAGTTCTTCACACAGTGAAGGAGCCCTGCATGCAGAAATATACTGTGTTGTTTTCCACAAGCTGGACTTCCTGATTGATTACACAGAGAAATGATACCATAAATACCACTTTGCAATATTTACACATGAAAATGTGCAGTTGGGCATAGGTTGGTCTTACGTGTCTGTGTTCTTTATGCTTAAAGGTTGTTTAGATACACATTTGCATCTCCAAGACAAAGTACTTGTTAATTACCTCATGTTTGCACTGTACTTCCAGGAAGGAAAGCTATATAAGTGCTAAGTGCTATTAACATCATCTCCTTCTATTTTCCTCTTTCAGCTTTTAAGTGAATATAGCATTTGTGAAAGTTGTTGGATTGACAGCTCTGGAGACTGAAGTCTAAAGTGCAGCACACCCGCTGAGCCAAACAGAACTAAAACGTACAAAAGCTTCTCACCAAATTTTAAATACATGCTTCATTTAGCTATTGTTCTATGACGGCCTGTAATACCACTACAAAAAGTTTTGCTGCTCCCATTTATTTGTTCTAAACATCAGTTCAAACTCTTCCTTTATTTCCTACTTTCAAAAATAATTTCTTGCTGATGTGCAACACCCCAGAGACTGCTTCCCTGCCTTCAAAATCCTACGTTACAATGGAAGGCTGTTGAAGCATAACTTCATGCTACTGCAGTCAGGTACAATGGGGCGTCCTGGCATTCACTTTGCACATCACGGAAAAGTACATTAGCTAATCTCATACAGTTTTAGTACTGATCACACTAAGTGCTTGTCTGCAAAAATGTACTCTATATTAGAATCTAAATCTGAGGCAAGGAAACTTCTAATGGAAGATCTGCTCCTCTAGCTAGGAACGCTAGCATTTCTTAGAAAACTAAGTCAATACTTAAACAACAATTCAATGTTTCCTGAGAAATGGGGCATCTTATTTTGGTTTAAGCATTAGACTTCCAGGAGTACACTTTTGCCACTGAAACGGGTTTGGGGTTTTTTTTTAATTTACTTTTTTGAAATCCTTTCTGGTATACCCAAGGACAAAGTCCTACCTTCTGAGAAACATCTGTTTGCACAGGTACCTTCAGATCACTTTTAAAGTCTTCCCAAGATTTCAGCTAGGGCCACTGCTTCCTCCAGGAGATTGCCATGCCTGCTTTCTTGTAACGGGGTTCCCTGAGTTACATAAACATTTACGGGCTGTTGGTTTCACACTCTCCTTTTATCCTCTGTTTGCTTGCCTGCAGCTGGGACTGTTTCAGACTTTAAGTGAAGGAGCTGATCCTCATTGGGTAGAGTGAGCACATGAGATGCAGAACAGCTGCAGTGTGTAGAGCTGATATTAACAACTGCTGTTTCAGGTGCTTCCAGAGGATTCCTTCACTTGTCTTGACAGGTTCCAAAGAGCAAATTTCGTGACTGGGTCTTGAATAACTTCAAGACCCTGCACTTACAGAAAATCATTCCTTTCCAATTCCAGTTACTTTTTTAGTTCAGGAAATTTCTCATGGCTTCTTGTCAGGACAGGCTAGTCTTTTATTTCAGCCTGCAATGCTGCTTCTTTCTATTTCATCCTGACTTAATGTCATTAGTCTTCTTTCACAGAAACCTGAGTATTCTTTTCTTAATTTATCTAGATGGTACCCTGACAGTAGCTCCTTTGATCAAGACTTTGCCATTTATGTCTCTTCTCCCGTTAATCATTCTCTGAAATGAGATTTGTAGTAAAAAATAATTTAATCAAGTCTGACTGCCTTCGAATTTCTTGGCTTGCTGGGATTCTGGATGCTCACTTAGGCCAGGCCCTTTGGAGACACTGTGCTTTCTCTGGTTTACTAAACAGGCTGTTTGGGCTATTTTCTTATACCAGAGGGTCAAAGCAGGTTTTACCATTGGTGAAACAGCATGCAGTTATGACACCCAGATCCTTTGCTTTTTGATAGTTCTAAAAAAAAGTATCTATTTTTTCTATTTTTAAAAAAATGAATCTGGAGACAAAGTGGCCACATGATAATTTTTCTTGTCTTTGCTTCTTGGAAAACAAGAATTCTCTATTATGCTAAATATCTGTGCTGAAGTCCAGGTTCCCAGATGTCCTCTTTCCTTCAGATATTGATGTTCTATCCCTTCCTATGTGGGGAGAAAAAGGTAAAAGACTAATGATTTATTGGAAAGTGATATCAAAATAACCTCTCTATAAATGTGGTCTACACCTCAGGTTTATCTGCCTCATGTTTTGTGAGGTCTGACTCTGAATGAAAATCTTCGGCTTGTAAAATGCTTCAGGATCTCTTCTCAGTAAGATGGTCCAAGTCATACAGGTCACACCTGCTCTCTCTTGCAAGTTGAATTCTTAATTGCTGTGTCCAAGGCATTTGTGGCCTGGTTCCTAGAAGTCTAAAGGGCCAACGGTGACCAATATCCTCATTTGTCTGGCTAGTGAAAGTCTCATTAAGAGTATACAGTTCATCTGTGAGATGAAACTTTCATCAGCCTGAGATGATAAAATGAATTGCCCCAAGGGAATAATAAATACCACAATATATAGCACCTTCCCCCTCAATGAGAAGCACATATCTTCATGACTTTGCTGGCATAAGCATGGATATAAGAATGAGCCTAAACTTACTTAAACAAGAAGATATTAAGCTATTAGAGAGCATCCAAAGGAGGTTAATGAAGATGATGAAGGGCTTTGAGGGGAAGCCATATAAGCAGCAGCTGAAGGCACTTGGTCTGTTCGGCCTGGAGGAGACTGAGGAGAGACCTCATTGCTACAACTTCCTTGTGAGGGGAACAAGAGGGGCAGACACTGATCTCTTCTCTGTGCTGACCAGTGACAGGACCCAAGGGAATGACCTGAAGTTGTGCCAGAGAGGTTTAGGTTGGATACTAGAAAGTGGTTCTTCACCCAGAGGGTGGTTGGGTGTTGGAAAAGTCTTCTCAGAGAGGTGGTCACAGCACAAAGCCCAACAGAGTTCAAGAAATGTTTGGACAATACTTTCAGGCACCTGGTGTGACTCTTGGGGATGGTTCTGGGCAGGGGTGGGAGTTGCACTCGATGATTCTTGTGGGTCTCTTCCAACTTGGCCTATTCTGTGATGCTGCAATTCTGTGAAAAAATAGGAAAAACAAATTACATGATTGATGTGCAGTCACATTATCTGGTTCAAGGTCAGAAAGTGCTAAGATTTTACAGTGCTCAATATATTATAGGAATATGTGTATGTGTGTGTGTATATCAAATAGTTGTAAGACTCCATACAGATATACACAGATATGGAACAGGGTTAAAACCAAACAAACAAGAAAACCTACATTAGGACTTTTATGACATCTCCTATGACAGACCAGTATTTGTGCTTAAGCCAGAAATAATCACCCAGCTTTGACAAACATTGCTAGTTTTTACAAGAAATAGTTCACAGTCTGATAAATTCAAGGCAAATCTTCATCCAGTTTCTTGTAGGACAAATGGCTGCATTTAAAGCATGTTCTTGCTACTAGGTCTAAAGCATTACAAGACCAAAATGTTCTGTATCTCATCTCAAATTTTCAAACAATCCAATATCCAGGCTATGTATAGATATATTCTTGCTGTTTAATCTCTTAAAAATCAATCAATATTAATGTGTCTGCCTTAAACTTTTAAGGTCATTGTCTCCCTTCTGACATCTTTAACTACATCAACATCACATTATATCATTATAGACTCATGAAGCAATGTACTTTTACATTTTTGCAAGATAATGTCTCTTTTGTGTTTCGGTTTTTATCATAATATAAATCTTGAAATGTAATTTGCATATCTTTTGTTTAGCAAAGGAGACCCCCATTTAAGACTATGTAATTTTAATACATAGACTTAAAAGCGGATGACTTTTTAAAGGAAATGCACCAAAATATTCCAATTTATTCTTCAACTGAAGCTGCTGCTGCATCAGTAAATTAGTAAATTCCCTTAACATACACTTGCTAACAATTATGGTCTGCCTGCCTTGGGCCCGCTTGACAGTAGGGTTGCCATCTGTTGAGAAGTCCATTCATGGATTTTTAAAGGGCTTTTTATAGGTTTTCACTTTAAACATTGCAAAATACTTCTTCGCTCTCCACCCTTCCCTCTACTTGTCCTGTCTTTCCTGTGCTCTGTTCATCTCCCGTCCAGTCCTGCTAACAAGCACCAGTGTCCTTCTGGCACAGAACTGTCCCTCTGCACCAGCAGCCACACCACAGCAAAAAGCTTTCAGGCACATTCAATTCTGAGCGAGTCTGGCCATTTGTAATGGCCAAGGTGCTCAAGCAGAGAGGAGGGAGGACATTTATGGAGAGGAGCGGACAAAAATGAACAGGATCAATCAAGAAATTCAAAAGCAGCCGTGAAGGAAACAAAGTCAAGACGATGAATGGGAAAGAGATGGTAGGAGCTCCGGCTCTGGATAGATGGATATTTCATGAATTCCTTCAATAAATAGGGAACCTCTAGGGAAATTCAACACCTGGAAATCTTAGTGGATAGTGGTGCTGCAAAGAAAGCATAATGTTCACCCCTCCGGTAAATTCAAGCAATTAAATCCCCTTAAAAAAAGGCCCTCTTAGGCTTTCTGCCCAGTAAACTCACGGTGAAAAGCAACTTTAATAAATGTTATAAATCTCACCTCTGAGCCAACAGGAAATTCAAATGTTTTGCATGTGCAGGAGCCAGGGAGCTGCTGAAACAAAAGGTAAATGTGTATATTAGAATAGTTTATGTCCATACTCCGACCGGACAGCAGTAGAAGCATAAGACTCATAGAGATGACAGGGTTTTTAAAACATCCTTTTTAATGTCATCTTTGACCATTTCTGTCTGTGTTACACCAAAATTCTCCTTTCTTTGTGAGTGGACAAATTTGTTTAGTGATGAGTTTGCTGGCTCGATGAATTCAGGATTACTCCTTATCATGCAACATTATTGGAAAGCAGCTTTGAGTTTCAAGGTTTTAGACATAAAACTAAGTAAGGAAATGGCAACAAATATCTATGGTTTGTAAAATGAAAAGATCAAAGTAAAGAGACTGCAGAGAATTTTTGATCAACACCCTGACAAGGGGTGTTAGTTTTAATAAACAGTAAGAATTTTAGGCCATTATTAAGTATGAGATGCAGTCTCAGCTGTGTTTCTAATTTCCTTTCTTGCCTTTCCTGCTGTTATATAAAGCTCTGTAGTGACGAAAAACCTTTATTGAAAAAATCTGAGCACACCGTTCAGGATTGCGCTACTTCATCTGCACAGAGCCTTCCCAGCCAATGAGAAATATTTCTCTCTCTGCTCTTCATGATGCCAAGAGCTGCAGGCACATTTTGTATATGTGGGACAAACCACTGGACAGAGGTGCACTTGTATAAGTGAGTAAGAATTTTGTTACTGGATCTGAAGGCTGCGTGATCACAGAATGCTGTTCATTTTGATTAGTGTTCTTTTAAAGCCATAGATAAACACAATCAGAGCTTTGTGCACATTTTTTAAAAGTGAATTTAAGAATATAAAACCAATACATATTTGGCAACAGATTCCGTGAGAAGGAGGTTTTCTGAAAATTTTCTGGGAAGATGTTGTCTACCAAGCTATAAATACTATACTTTTTGTCTACCACATACTACAGCCTTATGAAAACAGAGAAGACCATGAAAATTAAGATGAAGAAAAAGTGAAGGAGAGACAGAAGATTGGATATAGTATATTTTCTGTTTGAATTATTCACAGTAGTCAGAGCAGAGGCCTGATTGTTCTTTCACTCCTAAACTTTTGGGCTTTGCAGGTGGGCACAGAGGGTCGTTTTGAGAGAATTCTCTTCAGAAATCTCTTCATCACCCACAAATAAAGCTGGGAATAAATTATTTTATTACAAGAAGGACACAAGGAATGAGTCTCTCTTCGTTATAATCTCTCCATCTCTGGCTTTCAACCTACAGTATTTTTCCTCAGGGGATTATCAAGACTATTAGTAATTATTACTAATAAGACATTACTATGAATAATGGTAATTACAGTATCATTTAAGGACCCTAGTCATAATCACTGTGGAAAACTTATGGGCACAGTGAAGACCAAGGCTTTGTACATGCAAATCTCATAAGTGAAAATGAACAAGCACAGTTATACTCCAGAGAGCACAACACTCAAAGCCTTTCATCCCTAAACTGCTAATGGCAGTATCAAACCCAGTGTTTGTCCACAGACAAATCACTGACAAATTTTAACAACATTTATTTATTTATTTATTTATTTATTTTAAAAGAAAACAAAATTAAAACAATGAGGGTTTTTCCCTCTTTAAGTGTTAGGATTTAGGAGGATTGGTAGAACCACATAATCCCACCTCTAGCCCCAAAAAGTTAGGTTTGTGTGACATCTCTGTGTATAAAGAACAGTGTAGATCCAGACACCAAATTGATCAAGGATGCATAGAGAACATTCAGTCATTATGGATATTCCATAGAAGGGCAACAAGTTTTTGTCCAGTCTGGTTGGCTTGGTATGTGTCCCTTATTCAACAGAACTCTAGTTTTTCATTTAACAGAGACCTGCCTGTTATAGGTTAATGTCAAACATATGCTCAGAGTGGACACACCTTAATTTTCCCACTTTTTACATTTCGTTTTATGGTTTTCTCTGAGGAAACACATACATTCCCTTTTCTTTCTGCATCTTTGCATTAGCTCTAAATCCTTGACTATCTTGCTTTTCGTCTTCAGTCATGACAGAACTCTGCTAAAAGTACTCTGCTGACAACTTCTGATCTGGTTTTCCACTAAGATAAGCAGAACTGCATTTAAAATCTTTTAACTTCACATATAACTTCATAACTTTAGTTTACAACTATATAAAATTTTGTAAGGTTTTATTTTTAAAGGATGGCCTTATCTTAACATGAGCTATGAAGTCACTTTATATATATATAATATACACTATATATACATATTATATATGTATATCATTACAAACGGATGCATGCTTCTGACAAAACATGAAGGGAGGACTTTTCATGCCATAAAAATGGTATTTGCAACTACAATCCACAACACATTGCAAAGAGTATTAGAGTGTGGATAGTTCTCTTTCAAAGAAAACACAGCTGCAGCTGTGTTTGTTAAGTTCCTGATCGTGGGGGTCACTCTAAGAAACTCAGCACTGCCTTAGCAAAGGTGGCCAGAAGTGCCTCTCCCTCTGCATTAGTGGAGGAATTGCAGGTCAGATGTTCACAAGTACATCCATCAAAGCAAAAAAAAAAAAAAAAAAAAAAGTTTTGCAAAACTATGTTTAAGAACCTAAAATCACTCAAAAAATTACAGAAGCTGGTTTCCAACCTCTTTATTACTCTGGCACGGCATCTACATAATCTCTGGTTCAATCCAGATGCAGTTGAATTTCAATATACAAACCCTGGTTCTTGGTTGTCAAGCCCCACATACCAGTTTACATGAATTTAACAACAGAGGGCTAAAAAAGGACAATCATTTAGGGCTGGAAACATCTGACAACCACTGAGTCAAAGCTTGCACAATGTACAAAGCAACAGCCAGTTGGGCCAGCTCTGTTATCTTAAGTACAGAATCTTTTCCAATGCCTCATTCCTAAGAATTAGGTAGGCCTGATAAGTCTTAACTATTTGCATAGAAAAGTCTACTATCTAAGTCTTTCATGTTGCCTAGGTTAAGCAACTTTTAAATTAATCTTACCATAAGTAAGGTACTTAATAAGGAGAGAAAAATGTGCATCATGGGAAGCCAATTTTGGCATTTGGTTTAGAGCTTTAGGTTTTTTTAACTATATTTCCATGAAATAGTTTTGCTTGTTTGCTCATATTATTCCCTAATTCAGTAAAGCCCTGCTTTGGATCTGAATTTCTGTATGACAATATTTTAAAATTTTTCCAGATTTGATTCATGGAAATTATCAAGCTATTATACGCCCCCATTCCTTTGTGAAATTTCAAGATACCTCTCATGACTTTCAAGAAGTGTGTTCCCTAAAAGAAGAAAAGTGCAAAAATATAATTGTTGAGATTAAGCATCAAATTCACTTCAGAATTTGCTCATTTTTAACGACCCATGCACACTCAGTGCCCTTGTTCTGCATCAGCCATGTAACAGACACAGGACACATTCTTTGCCCTGTTGCTGCTCAAGACCCTGCCTGCATTAAACATGTTCGCCGGGTCCTCAAGCAATAAGTTAGGCAGGGAGAGCGTGACAACAAGTTGCTATTTCAGACTTGAAACAGCACCTGGAGGGCCAAGACCTTTCCCAATTTAATAGTGGACAGAGAATCATGGTAGTGATCAGGGTCATGTGGTGGGTGAGGAAATCACTGATACTGAAGTATCAGATGTCACCGTGACAGCTGTAATAACCAGGGCTTACTTGCTTCAGCTAAAAAATATCCACAGAATGTGGTGAATACACTGCTGCAATATGTACCTCTTCTACCTCTGTCTGATGCGGTAAACATTTAACTCCTGAAGGCTCACAGCGCAAGAACAGAGCAACTACCCCTCACTATACATTTTACATTATAAGGGAAATACAACAGAAGAAGAGGGTTTTTTTAAATCTTGAGAATTCAGCAGAAAAGTTATTATTTGCTTGGTATTGACAATTCATTCCTCTGAGATAAAACAACTTAGTTACTGGAGGATCCCAAGGAGACAGCTGGCAGTGATGAACAGAACAACATTCAATCCGCAGCAAGTGTACATCATAAAACAGGCGCCACCGGATTAAAAAGTAACCTTAAACTGTTTAGTGTACACAAAGGCAGCCTAGTCAAAACACTTCAACAATGATTTAAAATCTCAAGTTAGAGGCCAGTTTCAACCTTCAGGGAAGCCTTCTCTATTCATAAGGAGCTTAACTAATCATAACTTTCCATGACTTATCAGAACTGGATGCAGTGTGTCGCAGCACGATAACTGAGCTCTGGAAATGTAACAAAAGATGCTTTTTTACAAAAATAATGGTGAGACTAACCCCCAAATTTTAATCTTTGAACTTGGTGGGGAAGAACATCCTGTTACTCATTAAGTGTTTCCATTAGCATGCAGGGAGTCAGGCAGACAGCTCCTGTTTGTGTTATTGTGATGTGTAGGGCAGTGTATCAGGAAAGGAGCAGATTTCTGAAACCCAGTCCCAGGATGCTACACAAAGTGCATCATGAGGAGACAGGACAGGCAGCATCAGACACACCGCATTTCTGCTGATATCTAGCTATGGAAATAGTCGTCTACCTGAAAAATAACATTCTTTTCAGTTCATCTAATTACTCAGTATTAACAGCCTAGTGTTTAAGAAAACATGTAGTATTTATTTTTTAACATGATAAAAATTTGAGCTATAAAAAAGTTTCAGAGTGATAGTTAAATGTAGCCCAAAAAGGACCAGATTTCTATCTGTATTTTCTTCGGTGTAGTTCCAGATGCATTAAGACCTCAGCAGAGCCCTGAAAATATTATGCATGGCTTTCTTTTATCTTCTGGAAAAAAATGGGGAAAAAACCAGTACGAAAGAATGAAGCAGTGCCAAACACTACAAGAAAGGCTTAATAAATAGAGCCCAGGGTCACAATGTTGCTCTTATTTGCCCTGAAATATATCACTGAACTTCTGTATATTCATATTTGTTTACATTATAAATGTACTAAATGAGCTAATTATAGTGATCATAATTTACAATTAAAAACAAACAGTTAGAAATTTCAAAGGCTCTCAATATCTTTTCTTTAATCATTCACCCAGGCTCAAAATATGCATTTTTTAGATTAAAGCATTAAAGTTGCTAATTATATTCTCAGAACTAACAATTATTTCTTTACCCTTTTACTACCTTCTTCTGGCAACAAAAAAATGTCAGCACTGATTTAATTTTTTGTTATTACAGGATTAAAAGAAGTTTCTAAAATGCAATTAAATGTGCCCTATAGCTATAGTAACTTTTCTATCAGCATCCAAAGCCTCTTCACTAAAACAACAGCATAAAAAAATTATTCAGACTTCCTAGACATACTTTTTTTCTCCTTTTATAACACGTTCCTTTGGTGATTATCTCCAATGACAACTCAACCATCTTAATGAGACTCTGTGCACATCTAGATCTTGGTGAAAGCAGTGCAAAATGAAAGTTAAAGAGGCTGTTAAGAGTGTAAAACCCTGCACATGTCAAGCACTGGTTCTTCACCTTTGGGAGCTTGGTTCAAGTTCACCCTGAGGCCCTAAGTGAAAAGTTCAATAGTCTCAACTATGTCCCTACTTGATATATCACAAAATCAATTATTTTATGGTGGTACATTTGGTAACCTATGCTCACACAGAATCAAGTTTTTTCCCATTGGGAATTCACCAATTATCTACTCAGTGAATTATTCTCAGATAAAATAGAAGTACCTGCTGTCAGCAGGCGTTTCTCATGATACTGCCTTTCTGTTTAGTTGTTGAGCTGTTTTGGAACAGTGATGTTGCACTCAGCCCATGCACCATCCGTCACTGTGTGATCACAGCGATCCACGGTGACAGGACATCAAAGCATGATTCAGTGTCCAAATTTGTAATAGTTTGGAAAAGAAAAAGAGTCATTGCAAGCAACCAAAATTACACCAAAGAAAAATTGTAGCAAGCCACATCATTGAAATTCTACAATTGCTCAAGGACTTGGCTTCCTCTGGAATGGTAAGGCCCTGCCTTTAATTTTCACAGCCGTGAACACCATTTTCTAACCACCATCAACAGCATGCTTGGCCCAGGCTTCAGAAGTGCACTGATCCACCTTATTAGTAGCTCTCCCAAATTTACTTGTGGTACTTACATAATAGCTTGTTGCTGGAATGGATATATTTATGTTAATTATTTAAAATTGTTTCCAATCTAAATACAACGTTTTCACATAAGTGAATGCCAGTTTGAATAATAAATACAAGTCACTGAGTGGTTTAGATATGGAATATGCACTCGGTATGCTGGAATATGCCTCTGCACGACTGTTTAAATCAAGCCCTAATCACTGCAAAGGACCATTTCAGACCCTGCAGAGGTCTGTTCAAACTAAGCTCAGTTTGCTTAGTCTAATTTTCAGCAGTCAGAATTTTGCTTCATAAAACCACCACCACCAAAATTATTGTTAAAAATAGAATTTTGTTTCATAAAACCACCACCAACAAAAGTAGCCAGCATCCTCTGTCAGAGTTTGCTGATGGCACACACATTCACTGCTCCTGAAAAAGATTACTCAGTCCTAGGACCAAATAAGTCAGCACTGAGACTGTCCCTACTGCTGCAATTTTGTGGAATCTATTTTGCTTTAAAAAGACATATTTCAGATTAAAATATTCTTTTTATATATATGTGGTGGACAGTCAAACAGATTTTTGATCTTATTCTTTCTAAAGTTGAAATGTCTAGATATGAGCAGTGAAAATTATGAGAGCCTAAAGGGAAATCCCAATGTGCAAGGATGAAAGAGACAGACCTGCCCAAATAAAGGATGGTGTAACAGGCAAAGGCTACATAATGAATGATAGAAAGACAAGAAGTCAAAATTCCTATTTATCCTTACACATAATATAGGAACATAAGGACATGTGATGTGACTGAGAGGACATAAAAACAAGTTTTAGTCATGTTGACTTCTTACGACTGTTCAGCAAATTTACACTTTCCCAGCTATAAAATGGGGATAATATTCTTGCTCCCCCCATACAGAAAAACTCATTGGGGAAGAATTCATACAATTCTATAATGAAGAATGCCACTGAAAACAGTAAAAAGAAATTTCAAATGCAGTGCAGATTTGGATTACATTATCTGGCACAGTGAACAATAATAAGGCCTAAGACTACAGACTAGACAACGAAGTTAAAAAGAACTATTCAACACCTTCCTTATTCCTTGCAAATCATCACTCTTGTGTGCAAAATGAGGCAAAACTAATACATGATTTGTAAATAAGGATGCTCTTGTAACGCATACCTGACAGAAGCTGATTTAGGATTTTAGGGTCATCCTTGAGAGTGCCTGATCTTGCAACCTAACTTGAGAAAACTGCAGCTGGGGCCTGTGCTCAGCACCAGATGAGCACAGATCTGCACATCAGATGTGCAGATGTGGCACTCAGGGACATGGTTCAGTAGTGGACTCAGCAGGGTTAGGTTTATGTTTTGAGTCAATAATCTTAAGGGTCTTTTCCAACCCAAATGCTGTCCTGGGATGTTGGACTGTTGCCTTAGGACAGTCAAGTAGTCTGTCATCATCCCTTCTGTGCTTCAGTGGTACCGCAGGGTGGATTCTAGAAAGTACTTCAATCCACCATTCCTAAAGAGATGAATGGTTCTAAAGGAGCAAGTCAGCCAGGTCACAAACCTAGCTGATGATCAGCTGGCAGGAATGCGGACTGCCCACTGCCTGGATCAAGTCCCTAAACATTCAGAAGGAATCATAGAATCACACAGTGGTTGGGTTTGGAAGGGACCTTAAAGATCATCTAGTTACAACCCCCCTGCCATGGGCAGGGACACTAGACCAGGTTGCTCAGAGCCCCATCCAACCTGACCTTAAACACTTCCAGGGATGGAGCATCCACAACTTCTCTGGCAACTGGAGGGCACGTGCAACTGGCAGATATTTAACCACGGAGGGTAAGAGGGGTGCCATTTTTATTGCAGGCAAACTTGCCCAGCCACAACAAAACAAAATCCTACTGAGACCACTGGTGGGTTCGGGGCAGCATTCAAAATGAATATTATTCTCCATATTCACTGGTATTCTTTCATTCCGGCTGAATCTGGACAATTAGTATCATACAGGTTTGCTTTCTGAATAAAGGATTAATTAACCAACATGTTTTCAAACTGTACATGTTGTTAATATCTTCAGAAAATAAAATCCACCTTGTCCTACTGCTGACAAAAAGCAATAAAATGGATCATGTCACAAGGGTGCTAAGATACCCAGAGAAGCAACTAGTAAGGAAATTTTAGGAAGGAATTTCCTGTCTACATTGGCATATATCAGGCTTTATCTAGAGTTAAAAAGGCAACAATCCATCACAGAGAAAGTCCACAGCATAATTAGAAAACAATCAACACTTTTTCTAATGCTGATTTCTTCTTCACTTTAAACTGCTTCATTGACTTTAATTAAACTTGCCCTAGGTTATGAATCTAGCAAGCTGCATAAACATTTAAAAACTAAATAAAATAAAAAGCATCTTTCTTGTCAGAAGGGTTTTTACCAGGCTTGCTTACCTGTACCACACTACTGACTTAGAAGGTTTTTGAATTATTAGAAATGCTGTATGTGATACTGCAAGACTATTCATTTCGCCCTTGAATTAAAACACCCTCCCACTCCACAGTAAGAATCACAGTATTAAATTGTTGAGATTCTCTCTACTGCTCTAACTTCACTGCAGAATTCCTCTGCTGGTTTCTGAGAAATGGTGTGATGCTGTCACCACAGACTTACACCAGCCTTACTCCCAGTTTTGTCTAAGGCCAAGGAAAAGGAATGTTGTGTATTTAGAATATGGGCAATTTTCATGCCGATAGCTCAGGCCAAGGTTAAAAGTACATGGTACAGACTTTGGAGGAATAAAGATGTGGCCTGTGTCCTACACCAGCCTGGGCCTGGGTCATGAGAATATGATCAAAAATCCCAAGAATGAGAGTGAATGGAATAGCTTATAAAACATAATCATCAAGAGAAAAGAAGGTGGAAACAACCATATCAAATATATTCCAACCTGGAGTCATCTCGTTTCATTAAATGGTGACCCTCACTTTATTAAAATTCTAAATAAAATAAATTCTGATTAAAGTTGGGCCCAATTTCCCTCAAAAAATTAGGAAAGCTCAGGTCTGAATTAATTTTACAATTTGGTCTTCCTCTGTTTTGAGTTGCTCTCTGAGACATGTTCTCTTTGCCTCCTCCAAGGAACTTCTTAGAGACAACTGAGAAGGGTTCAAAACCTGTACTTTTTATCTCTAGAAGTGCTATTAAAGCAAAAATATATTTTGGGAAAATTCTAAAGTTTGCTAAGAAAGTACAGAGCATCAATTACTTACAACTGCATCCATGTCTTGATGAAGTGCCATGGAGTATTGTAGTTTAATCTGGGGTTTAAAAGACTTGAATTCAATTTTTGAACAACTTTTTTATTTCTATTTTTTTTTCTTCACACATCCACAAAAGACAGAGAACAGAACTTCCATGCCTCAGAAGGCTATTATCGTCTATTACTCTTACAGTATTACCTAGATATTCTCACTAAAGTCCAAAGAAATATCTTAATTCAAATTCAGTGACAACAGGATTAAGTATATATATCTGCAAATTTAACATTTATAAGATATTATGCCTCCTTATATGTTAATTGTCATTTGTTATATCTTGAATATGTACATAATGTTGATGAAATGTGAAGAGTTTTCCAAACTGGTAAAGACATGCAGTGCAAGCAATCTATAATAGGATACAACTCTACTTATGTCAACTAAAGCTGTTTAATACCACAGTTACACCACAGTTTATGGACATTTTCCATCACCAAAGTCTTTGAGAACTTTCAATTAACTTCAATAGATGCCAAAACAGGCCCAAGAGCAGGAAATGAAGAAATATACTGTACCCAAATGAAATCACAGTGGGAATTTAGGTAGGCAGAACATAATTATTCACACTTGAATCTGGATAGAGCACTAGGTTTATATCCCCATTCTGGCAAACATATGAGATACATAATAATCAAGAGGAGCAAGTCTGCTGGCTTTTCTCTCAGTCAAAGGAGAAGAATAAAGAAGGAGAATGATCTGCTTGCTTGATATTAAGTAAAATGAAGGAGTGACATTTATTGCATCACCTGCAAGACTTGCCAAGAAACAAAATGTATTTAGTAAATAACTACATTTTTGGGACTGTCAACTAGAATGTAGCCATTGCTTGTGAAATGGAGGTTTTGAAAAATTAGAAACTTGGTTCTTTGCTGGTGCAAACGGAAATGTATGGTTTTCCTTCTTGTGTGTTCAGTTCTAGGGGACAATCTCTGGAAATTAGTGCCTTTGCAAAATACCGCTACTTTTTATGCAGACGGGGACACCAAGAAACACCAAAAAACAATAATAATGGATTCTCTTGCAAATGTACTAGATTGTAAAATAACAAAAAGTTCCAAATCTTGTAATAGAACTGCATTACATTCTAGCAAAGTGGATCCATTTCTGAGGTGGAACATGACAGCTTTTTAACTTTCTACAACAATATGTGACACTAGAATACTATATTCATTTGATACCGTAGGGTGATTTATGGAGGCAGAATGTAATAATATAAATTGAGTTTCAGAAAAGACACTGTGACTAATCTCACAAAAAATGCTATGGGATGTTTAATAATCCTGGTGGGTCAGAAGTTGTTCTTCAAAAAATTCTCTTAAGACTGATTGTTATTAAAGTATGTACTGCATTTGGTTCATTTTTCATTTAACTACATAGTCCAAAAGTGCTGTCAAGTGCAAATATTTGAGTTGTAATTGGATATCCATACAAATGGAATAGAGTCACCAAACCTCAATAAAAATTACAATCATAGAATATTTAAGGTAGTAAATGCCCTTTGAAGAGCCGTAAGACAAGCCTCGGTCCACATCTCTTGAGCTATCCCTAGCAGTTCACATGCTAGGGAACCCCATTATTTTCCTGTTAATCAAAAATAAAGCAGCAGGAATAAGGCAGCACACTAATTCCCTTGCATCCACTGTGTAACCTTCCTACATTGCCTCCATTCAGCATTTAAGGCTATGGTGCTTATGCATGAAGCTATGAGTGGTAATTCTGAGGAGACTGAAGTGAGCAGAGAGGAGAGGAGAACATAATGTAAATAGTTAAGGGGCTTGACTGAAATCCCTCAGAAATTAGCTGAAGTCTGTGTTTTGACTTACATGGCCTCTGTGTTAGTCCTAGTGGAAAAGCAGAGTGGTTCCTGCGGTGTCTCTCCCCGTCTGCAGGAAAGTTGTGAGTGCACGTGTTTGATGTCCTGGTGTGGGCCAACAGGGCTTCACAAGGAGACGAGAAAGGAACAGACGCCATTTTGTGGGTCTGACGTACTCGGTAACACTACAACACTTGGCGCTCCTGCCAAGGCCTCCCCGAGGCCGGGAGCGTGCAGGCCCCACGGGATGGCAGCGCTGAGCCTGGTGCCCAGGGCCTGTCCCACCCCCACCAGGACAGCCTCAGGCCCGGACATCTGCTAGGACACCGGGAGGGGTCAAGGCTGGGCCAGGACGTGGGCCTGGGCAGGGCTGACGGGGGGAAGGCAGGGCGACGGGCGCGAGGCCAGTGAGGCCTGGTGGCGCCCTCAGGGCCCTGACGCTTAAAAATAATAAAAAGTAATAAAAACCTCAAATGAATCTTACACTAATTTTGTTTCATAGGACTTCCCGTCTTTCTGCTGTGTATTTTCCTTTGCATTTTGCCCGCATTTTCTTCATGATTCAAAATCTACTTAGCCGTGGCTTTCAGCACTGCATGCAGCTCTTTTCAGTTCACCGCTGTTAATTAGAACAAATGAAAAAGTAATATTTGTGCATTTTCAAAGTCTGTCCAAATGGGCTGAGATCCACTTAAATGGCATCCATTCCTTGGCTTCACAAAAAACCAATATTTTTGTAACTCTGGAAAATTTGCTCCACCTAAAAAATTGGCTAACGCTAGCATTTTCATCCCAGATTTTGAGCTTCCTATAATGCCATGAAGTTTTTGTTAATTTAACCAGACCACCAGTTCCTTAAAGAACTTTTCTCAGACAGTAAATAGCAAGATGTTTAATGTATACAGTATGTCAGGTTTGGTCCCAATATCTTTCTTATGGCTCTCAGCCTTTTCCACCACACAATACAGTATGTGGCAGAGACCACCCAGCAATTATTTTTTTCACTGTATTTCACATTACCTCTTTGTTAAGTTTAGTTGTAGACTTCAACTCCATAAGGTAAAATATTCCTAGATACTTAATACCCTGTGGTTTTCAATCTATATTTAAACCCTGCCTTATCCACCGATCGTACAATATGTTCAGGGACATAAACTCCAACCTAACTCAGTTGATTTGGCATTCAGACACGCTTGCAAAATTCTCAGCTAGTTTCCACAGATTTTTTATGTTCTAGGAGCTGAAATAAAAAATAGCATTTATACTGTATGATACTTAGAGGTGAATGAACAATGCCCAGCAAATAACTTAGAAAACTACTGTTTACTAAATACCCATAAACTGATCATGATTTCTTTGAATTTATTCAATATTCTCCAATTCTTACAGTTTTTACTCATTGCTTTTCAACTTATATATTTCAAATGTTCAATAGTCATTAGCCAATCTATGTAGTACAGCTCTGATGAATGGCTGAGGTACAAACTCAGGTGTAGCATCAGTTGGCTGTGACTCTCTTGCTTGCAGAATCCAAGCTGGTAAGCTCTTAGGATGCAACCCTGCTCCTTGTGAATATATTTTCCCCTCTGGAATTAGCTTGGTATTATTTGTGCTGTGGTTCTATGTACAGCACTGTGGTAAGAGTACCTTGTTTTCTGGCTACAGTCTAACCTTCAAAGTCAGGTCTTTTATGTTTTTTCTCCTTCATAGACATAAATAAGTGGATATGAACATGAACTTTCCTACTTTTCTGAGACAAAATTTAAATATATATGACTCATAGGGTAGTCTGGGGATGGAATTATACAGAAGTTACCTATGTCTGTGAAAGAGTTTTCTTTTCTTAGAATTATCCTTTCTGAGTTAGAGGTATCATTAAGAATATAACCAGAAATGGGTTTGGCAGTCAATAAAATCCATTTAAACAAGGAATACATTGTATATCATAATTCATTATGCACAGAACTACCAGTACTAACACAGATGAAAAAGAACCAGAGGAAGGTTATTAGTTGATTTGTTAATGCACTTAAGTGTCAACAGGTGTGATCAACTGGAAAGAGGCAGGTGTTACCAATGTATTGGTGCTGTCATAGAAGAAAGATGTCCTGCAGAAGCCTTAAATATAAAGTTAAAATTGACAAGCTGTTGAAATCCTCTATCAGCCACCACCTTACAAGTATTCCACATCTGATTTAAGGCTGGAAATGTGCCAGAAAAAAAGTCTAGTACTTAAATATGTGGGTACTAAAATACTTGAACTTAACTCTGACATCTGCACATTTAGGTTTTTATGTTCCATAAAGATGTCATCTTCAAGGGAGGCATCCAACCCTATTTCCGTCCCCTGTAGATACTCATTTGTAGTTTCAGCTAAACACAGTACCATCAGATAGCTGTCCAGCTAAACTATTTTATCTGTATTTCCATGATACAATTCTTAGCAATAAAGAGATAAGATCATCTAAAAGACTAAGATTAAAAGTTCTTCATTTTGGGATCATATAACTTAATGAGAAAAAAATACAATATGAATACTTAAACACAGAAAAACACATATTTAAAATGGGTGACCTAAACAAAAAGTCTAGAAAAGTGTGCTATTTTTTAAATAAAATATTTAATCCAATTAGTTTCTAGTTGATGTTACATATAAAATCTAAAAATATCATCACTTTTTTTGCTTTATGTTTTTCTGAACATACTTCACTGCTTTTGAAAGTAAGGGATTAATAGCACTTGGGATGGGGAAGCAGTGTAGATTGGCACAGAGCAAATTTTTCCCCAGTACAAAGCTGGTTTACTATACAGGGCTGTTTTACCATACTTCCCTGAGACCTGAGCTATAAAAACCCTTCTTTGTCAGTCCTCAGCAGTCACAGATAGAAAAGATTTGTGATATTTCTTAATTACAGCATACCGGGATCAACATGAATTCAGTTCATGGAGTTATCATCGTTTTTCCAGTACATTGTCTACTCTACACTGAGTTATAAGCCCATCCAATCATGAGAGCTTACTATAGTTCTTAAAAAAGTCCATTCCACTATCTAATAGATTGCTCCCAGGAAAATAACTTTTCTTCATATTTTCAAAAATCTGCTCCCTTCATTACTCGCAAATACATATTCTTTTAACAGTCCTGGGCAGTGATGGACAGTTACAGTGAACTGTCCCAAACAAAGAGGTAGTTTCACAAAACAAATCACACAGATTTACATATCTGACCTTTTCTAAATTCCAAATAAATTCCGCAAGGTAGAAAAACTACTGCATTAATTCAATTTGCCATGTGGTAGAGAGACCAGAATGGTGCTCTCCAGAGAAAGCAGTATGTTAGAGCCAAAGTAAAATGTGCGAAATTCACCCTGGTGCAGAATGCCATGTAGATTTGTGATGGTCAAATCCCACACAACTCCTGGTTAAGGGCTAATGTAATTTCACTAGATACTGGCTTGTTCTTTACATGACATACAGTTCACTCAGAATGTCTATAAAAGATGATGACCCCCTCTGAAGATACACAATGTGCCAGCAAAAGAATTTCCTGAGCTATTATGCAGGCTGAAACACTTTTCCATAAAGCAGAACCATCTATGGGGGGGGGGTTGCTTTGAACTCTGCCACTGCTCTGTAGTTCCTCAGAGCTACTCTCCTGATCAGATCTGCTGAGTGGCAAATACTTCTTTATTCCCCTCGTTGGCAAACACATTCTAACAAGGGCACCAGCATTTTCTGCATTGAGCTAAATAATTCAATTTTATACAACAAAATTAGCACAAATGGCTAGTATAGAAGCATCTCATTAAAATCTACTGAGAAAAATACTGCTTTAAAAAAGGATATTTCAGTTTTTGAAGAAAGCAACTAGAGCTGTGCAAAGAATCTGTTTCACAGGGAATTTCGGAATTTGATGTTCTTTGTATTTGGAATAAAAATCCCCAAATATGTTAAAATTCATCATGTAGCAAATTCCAAAAAATTGTCATCTAGAAAACCAAAAAGTTCCTTTGATAATTCCAAAGGTCTTCATAGTGTGTGAAGAACTCTTGAACTCCTAATGTGCTGGTACAGCCAAGACTTCCAGGCCCCTGACTACTTTTCATTACATAGTTTAGACTGAAGTGCAGCTAACTCCCTGAACACCTTAGGAATTCCAAGTGAACATCAGTGCTTCCAAGCCAGCCTGACTGACTTCTAGTGACTTGACTCTCTATTGGTCTTAGACACAGGTTGTTGAAGAGCAAGGCCCTGATATTCTGGTGACCCAGCAGGTTCCACCAGACTGCCAGAAAGTCAGGAGGGGAGATGGAAAGGAAAGCAAAACTGTTTTGGTTGTTCATTGAGATTGAATCATCTCTGCTAATTTTTTTTCATGCTTTGCATTTCAGAATTATCTTTTTAATCTTCTTTCCTTAACTGCACAAAAGGCAGCATCTAGGTAATGGCCACATAAAGAAAAAGCATTAAGTGTAGTGAGATCAGATATGCTTTAAATAAACCATACTACTTTCGGATGTGGAAATATACTACCAAGACTGAAGCTTCTTGGGAACAGAAACCTTGATTTCTTATTTGTCTTACATTCTGGTATGAAGCAGCTAAAATAATAATGCTCCAAAAAGAATGACTTTGCAGATGTTGCATTTGCAGCAGCAATGTGGGCCGTGCCAGGAAGAATTAGAATAACCTGGGCTGTGTGCTTCAGTCTAATAATGTGCCATGCACAACACAAAATCCTGTGCCTCTGGTGAGGGTATTATTTTGCCAGTGAAGTTTCTCTATCCAAAGATCTGTGTCAGAACATTCTTAAACCTACACTTGATTTTTGAAGCTCAGTCCTTCACAATGCAGACACCAAACCCAGGACTACAATACAGAAGTGTACTATAACGTATAAGAATGCACGTTAGGAAATTACTCCCAGTCTGGCTGCCATACTGATACCAGTGCAGCAAAAAGTGTATGGTAGAACTGAAGGTTTTGTGCTAGAGAACAGATAAGTGACATGGATTGAAATTATGGTAAATTTAAATTGATGGCCTAATTAGTATTATCTCTTTTTGTATTCTCTGTAAGAAATATTATCCAGGAGGAATTCATTTTGCACTAATGCTGATATAAAGTGTAATTCTGTAGCATTTTCATTGTAATCTGGCATTAATTAATGCATCATTATTCCAAAGTGTTAATTAAATTATTACAGAAAGGGACATCTGACCCAGTTCAGAAAGAAAGAAAAAAAGTATTGTGCATGAGAATTAGACTTTCAGAGGTCTGAAATGGTGCAGGAGTTCCCCAAACACTGGTAGAAGCACAAAACCAAGCAGAAATATAGGCATGATATATGGCTCATAAACCACCATATGACATCAACATTTGCTCCCTTGTGATGGAGTCTGATGACAGCAGCAGAGTGTCAAAGCCAGGCAGTCATCAGAAGTCTGAAATGGGTCATTTCTAACAGGGTAGATTAAATAAACTGTACAGAAACTATCAAAAATTACAAGGAATTCAGAGAACTGGTTAGAGGTATGAAAGTATGTACAACTTCTGCAGGTTCTACCACATACTCTGCTGTTGGGCAAGAATACCACCGCTATGTAGTCAGCGGGAATGTCAGGGCAATATTGGGATTAATTGCAAACAATCCTGCACTCCTCAGTGTTGATTGTCTTGACCTTCTCCCTGCAGTCTCAACTGGCTTCACTGAAATCTCAGATCGGCATTTCAGTTGTTTTCACACGCAGGGAGAAGAAAATTCAATCCTTTATCAAAGAATATGCAGTCTGATCCAGTGCCCAGTGAAAGCTACAGAAGTGGAACCCCTGACGTACAGAGAATTGGCCTTTCAGCCTGTGCCTGAGAACTGCACAAGCACACCTCTGAGGGAATGCCACTGCCAGCAAGTGGGGCTCTCTGCAAGGGGCCACACAAGCTCTGTGGAATTGGGGTCTCTGTGAATTATTAAACTTGATTAATAATTCAAGAAAACATTAGTCTAGAGCATGAAGCAAATTCTATGCGATGTGACCTACCTGGCAGCTATACACCAGAGCCAGAGTTGTGCAAGATACTTCAAGGATGTGGCTTCCATAAGATTCTATTCAACAACTCTGCCTGTTTCAACAATTATCACTTTCTTTTGTTACATTTGGGCTTGCATTGAAAGATCTTTAAAATGTGAAAGTTAAATGAGGCTCTTATAAAGAAGTGGTTTGGGTGCAGTATATTAAAGGAAAACTTCAAAGGAGCTCAAGATACCTTTCAAGCTAAGGTACAAAAATTTAAACAAGAACAAAAGCCTCTCTTGTATTTTGAAGCATTAATTGTTCCACTTCTGTTGATGTAAAGTGAAAGGAGAAGCTTTTAGTTAAAAGCACGTAGTATCAACCAACATGGAATGTTCCAAAGTCTCATGGAATAATTTTAGCTTTGATATAATGGCACAGGTGAATCTCAAATTATAATGCTTTCTGTAACATATGCAATAATAGCTGAATCCATTAGACAAACATTAGTGCTTGAAGAGATTATTGGCATAAATCAGTTTCACTTTTATATTTATAAGATATTTCATATTTATAAGGTATTTCATAACTTTGTGAGTGGTGTTTGTCACATAACTTTGTGAGTGTTGTTTGATATTTCTTAGCTTTGTGAGTGAAATTTTATATATCGCTATAGCCCGGTTTTCAAATGATAAAATATACGACATTGCACTGTTTACTCTTTTGTCCATCTGTCAGTTCCCCTCCTTTAACAAGGGGGCAAAATTGTAGAAACTGTAAGGTTATAAAGTCTGCCATAAGTTTCATGAAAACTGGCACCTGGGTAGTAAAGAAAGAGACAAATTGGTGCTTTCATGGAAGAAAGGTTTCAACTGAGAATTTAAAAGTTCTGGGGACTACTGGCCTCTCAGGTGGCCAGTCTGGGAGGAGTTCAGTGCCAACCACAATACATTAGCTTGCCCACGTGTAATTAGTCAAGGTTACTGTGGAGGGATTTATGACACACATGAAGTAATTATAAGTCTCATGTGCAAGCACATCATGGAATACACTGAGAGAGGAACAGTGAGTTGTTTTGGTGCAGAGGTGCAGGTAAGTGGGATATAATGTGCAAAAATCATCACATTCATTGGTGTTACTGTTCGTGAACAACCTGTTGTGGTCTAATTTGAGCACATTTGTAGATGTGCTCAGTAGAAAAAAATACATTATATGTACTGAGATGCCTGATACTTTCTGCATTATCAATAACATACATAACTAGTAATTTTAATCTATAGTGCCTTTAACTCTGGTCCAGAGTTATAAGACAACTGTGATAAAAAAAAAAAGAATATCTTTTTCTTGTTAGTTTTGCTTTGCATCATGACAAGAGTATTCTTACTTTAGACAGTATTTAGGCCAGCAGGGACACAGAACGATTAATTCATAGGTTTTCTTAAGGGTAAATGCTGGTTACTCATGCTAGGAAAAATGCTCCCCATTTTCAGAAACATGAATTTTTTCAGCTTCTGTAAGTTTCAATTGGATTTGTATGCACTAAGAATGTTTGAAAATAAGGTCCAGGGTCTCTCCCTCAAGACTCATAACTAATGGTATAATATGTATGTACACATACATTACATGGACTGAATGCTGTGTTTCAGTGCTTCTCTCTCACATCATATGGGTTGTCAGTCAGTGGAAGTTATGAGAAAATGTGCCTAACAAATCCAGGAGAATAAGTTATAACTTTAAAAAAATCAATAAATATAAATAAATACAACTAAATTACCAATCTCTGCTCTTTCCAGCTAGAAAGTACAGACCTTCCTATAATGGAGTTGCATGACTTTTGATTTTTAGATTGAGCTGATTATGCTACAGAAATTCCTCTTCATATGTCAACATAAAAAGTGTGTTTCTGTGCTCAAGATTACTAACTTACAGAATTATCATAAACCCTACTGCCCTGTATGTTGTTTATTTTTACAGTAAGCACTACTAAAAATGCAGCCTTTAGTGTATATACATATATATATATATGAGTTATTTTACTACTCAACTTTTCCTGCCAGATGTTTGAGTGGTCAGCCAAAGCTCCAGAGATAAAGAAGGTTCATCTACACGTATGCAAAAAATTAATTAAAAAAGTATCTTATTACTGTCACTTTTGATGATTCTTTAACAAAGTGACAGAGTATTTTCATATTTACTGAGTACTTATAGATAATAACAAATTAAGTGTTGATCAATCAATATAATGATCCATTTGACCCAGAAATAATAACAAGAGAAGATATGCAGAATTTCTAATAAAATTACAATCCCAACAGAATTTGAATTCATTACTTTTGAAATACAAGGCAGACAATTCCTTTCACTAACATGGATTTGAACTTGCAGAGGGTAAATTATCAGAGAGGCCTTTGTTGCTTTCATGCTGCAATATAATTTTTATTAAGAATTACAGGGGAAAATTAATAAGCACTTCAGAGCTCAGAGTCCTGAGGTACAGCATGGCTCAGACCTTGGCACAAACCTGGGAACATGCCCTGCTTGGAGTATGTATTCTTTCAGTTCAAATTTTATTAATGTTGCGGGCAAGGTTAAAAGCTCAGCCCATGTCACAATGCCAACCTCTCAAAAACCTCAGAACCAGCCAAATGGTCTGAGTTTGTCAGTGTGCAGTGGGCATGTTCCTTCTCTGGGTGTTCAGTGCTAATGAATGGATTACTGGAAATGCACATTCCAGTGCTGCACTCCTAGCATTCTAATACAGTGATTTCCTTTCAGAAGGAGTTAGGAATTGCCATGTTTCTCTGTATGGTGAACAAATACAAAATCATCATGCAGCAGAGTCCCAGTAAGCACAAGAATAATCTTCATTTCAGGTCAAGCTTGGCGCATTGAATTTACTTCCCAAGTACTCACAGTTGTAGCTCAGAGATGAAGCTGTCCTTTTCATCTCTTTCCAGTCTCATTTTTTTTTAACTTGAACTCACAAATCTTCTAGCTCCTACAATGAAACTTTTAGATTGAGCTGGTAATGCTACAGAAATGCCTGATTACCAACCATGTTAATCCCAGCAGGGTGTGCCAGGTTTATCTTCTGTCATAGAACAGTGTAAAGCAATATATAGATCCTGGAGCTAAATTTAAATGAGTTCTCCTACAATCTGGAGGGAATCCAGCCCTGTAAGTATACAGCCCCATGCTGCTGTAGCTATATTGCTTTCTACAGCACAGTGCAGTGTAGATGTGCCCATCCATTCCCTCTGTGACCATCATGATTTCGTGATGTTCAGGTGGAGAAATGGAATTAGCTACAGGAATATCACAGAAGAAGAAAAAAAAGGGTTCTAGAAATATAAGAATACTCCAGATACAGCTACACTTAGTTTCAGGAGACTGAACAGCTCAAATTAGGTTTCCTTGTTTAGGTCTTTTTTCTCTCCCCCACTTTGTTCTATTGGGGAGCAGATGCTCAGCAGAGGATTATCTTCTAATTCCTTTCAAATTCTTAATTTGAAAGTGCCTCCTTGCAATCCTGGCCAAACTCTCATCTTCTCATCAAGCAGTTCCCTGGTTCTGATTAGAGAAAGTCAATATTCAACAACTATGAGGCATTGCCTGTTACTGAGATTGTCAAAACCTGTGACTTGATGCTGCTCTTCTGATCTAAGGCCAGACCAGCTGATTTAACTCTGAGCTACCCCTTCAGAAGCCATACAAGAACTACAGAGATAAATATGCAACGTTTATAAACATAACATAGACAACATCCAGACTCCTAAGAAAACATCAAAAAGATCAGTCAACAGATCTGGCAGAATCTGGTAAATTTGTTTTAGAAGATTGCTCAGGAAGATCTCCCTTTCAAAGGCAGTTTTCTACTTCTAAGCAAGCGAATTTGAATACTTCCACAAGGCGTAACCAGAACAGAACTGCAAACAAGCCGTTATCTAAACCAAGATTGTTTATTCTGCTCAACTGAAAGCCAAGGATGAGTATGCAGGATTTAGGATTTCTCCTCTATGCTGCATCCAGGGTTTTTTTCTCCCCCACCATTCAGTACTCTTGCAAACGTTCAGGAGTATAAAACCTGTCTTTTTCTCTGCTCTTTTTTATTTTGTCCTAGTTCTGTTCAAAAAAACGGCAACCATTTCTTTTGGCCTCTGTGAATTATATGCCCAAGTGAGGTGATGGGAATACAAACACAGGTTGATGAATACATGAGTATTACTGGTGTGGATGTGGGTGCAGGAGATGGCAAATGTACTACAGAAGAGCAGCTGCCAGAGGTAAGCATACAAAATGTGGCTCCTACACAAAAGAATGAGATTTTCAGAGAATCTGGTGGAAAACTCGACAAGTACATTTTGTTGCTGCTAAAAGAATTTATTTCTGCTGAAACCTATAACTCCTGGGTTAATAAAGTGAACTTTGATGGGACTAGAGGGAAATATGGGCTTCCCAGGAAAGTTAGGACAAACTTAGATGCATTTCTAGAACACAGATTTATGGAAGCGATTGAAGCTGATAAGATCAAAACCCAAGTTAACACTTTCCTTTGCTTTCCTATCACACACTAAATAGATCTCTGCTACAGTTGGCCTGCTACCCATAAAACTAATGATGCCTGTAAACAATAAATTTCACAGAATCATCAAGCTCATATAATTAGTACCCATGCATGTTGTTTTGCTTTGAATTTTGAGGGATTTTACCAAACTTTTTATTATGTTACAGCTAACTGACTATGGAAATAGCCAATGGCTTGTCAAGACTGACTGCTAAATCACAAGCAAAAAAGAAAAAATCGAGGAAATCATGGAAAAAAGACTCAGATGGAACCTGAGTTAGTCTGATCAGGTTTCCACCTCAGTAAGGGTCTCCAGAACCAGTAAAAAAAAGAAAGATCTTGAAGAGATTGACTCTGCTACTAGTTCTAAAATGTATGCATGTATCCACTATACATTTATACTATTAAAATGCTAAAACTGGTGCATTCTTTATCCTATTCCTTCTTGCTTATGAGCAAGCTATCTAAAGATATGTAAAAAGTAAGCACGTGTCATGCTCTTGCTAGAGAGATAGTCAGTGTGACTGGAGCAAATGGAACCCAAGAGTCTGGCAGAGCACGTTGGAGAACACAGTCTTTTCCTGGTGGGAAAGGGAAGCTTTTTAAACGCATCCAACAGCACATCCTTTTCTGCAGGCACTGAAGGCCAGCTAAACGGCCTCTCTCTCGACACATGTACAGAGGAGGCTATTAAACAAACAAATACCTGCTAAGCAGGGATGTGGCAGGTATTAATCAGGTTGTATGAGAGGCCACATCTGCATTTTGGTCATATGATGGACATATTTCCTTACATTCCTCAGGGAGGGTGATAAGAGCTCTAAGGAAACGAGCAGGGCATAGGCTGAATGAATTGTTCTGATGAGAGAAGTTCAACCTAGCTTGAAGTCAAGCTAGAAAAGGCAGGTCTAGGGCTAACGTTCTCTGTTTCTCATAAATTTAGAGCATAGGGTAGTTTATGAAATTTAGGCAGGAAGCCTAAACTACCTCTCTGTTTCTAATTTTAATGTTGAAATGCCCGCCTCTAACTCTTTTCTTCTTTCAAAAGCTCCACAGCTTTCCTGATTTTTTTCTCCTTTATTTTACATAGGAACTGTTCAAGTCCAAATCTAATTTATACCATTTTGTTTTTTCCCACAGGCTACTTGAGGCTTCTTTTTCAATGTCTTTTTTTTTATATCTTTTCTAACTCAGTGCTACCTGCAGGTAGATTATTCAAATATTTGAAAGTTAGACTATGGTACTAAAACTATAAAAGGTAAATAAAATTACTTCAGTAGTTGTTTATTATTTATGCATATTCATGTGCCTATGTGTGTGTGTATACATGTGCGTGTGTGTGTGCATGTAAGAACTCCCTGGTGGTACCAGATAGATTAACTTTTCCAAAATATCCATTGGGAAAGATACTTTTCATCTTTCTCGTTCTCCCATTCAATATAAATCAAACATCACAGACACAATTAACAATCTTTTAAATGTTTCAAAATTAATTGGCTAGAATGCTTAAAAAATAACACTGTGACTGAATACTACACATTGCTATATTTCCTGAGGACTTGCTTTTCAAGGATCTTGCCAGAAATTTGAACGATTTGCAAAATTAATAAAGTGTTTCAGATATTATGGAATTACCACATTTTAGATTCTGTCTGTAACTAAACTCTTTTAGGTTAACTTGCAAAGTCTTTTGAAGGAAATATTTTCAGTTATCAATTGAATTCTCATTAAGGAAAGAATCTTAGTAGCTTTCATGGGTAAAAATTTTTGTCTAACCAATGTGTATTTTTAGTCTTGAAGTTACTTTAGTTCATGAAAATTTCACATTTCCAAAACAAAGCACTGGAAATTTCTAGAATCAATTCAAGACTGCCTTTCTGTAATTCAACATTTACTATGCGCTGTTAATAAATAATTTAGAATTATTTTTGTTTTTCAATATGTGTATTACGACCCTCTATGGATCTATTAATAGTTTCATATTCTTAGCTCTGAGCTAAAACAGGACATATAACTTTATTATACATGAGGATTGGCTTTCCCAAGGACCTACCTGCTTTGCAAGTTTTACTGGAACAGGTTTAAAAAAACTATAAACCAGGGAGATATAATATTTTAAAATTAAATCATCGCACCTACTTATTTCTAAGATACTCACTGTGAGCACTATTGAAAAATGTGCATGCTTCTATCCTGAAGAAATCTTGCCTGGCCCAAAAAACCTAACTCATTTTTCACCCATGCCCTAATTTAAAGGTTTCCTTCTCTTCTAAACAACATGGTTACATAGCAAATTGAAAGAACCTTCACATTTAGAAGAATTCTTCCCCCCCCCATACTTATTTGGAAAAACCCCATGATTTATGAAAACATGTTTATCTCTTATTTGTTTTACTGGTACTACTCATATGTGTTACTCTGATGACACACAAGACACACAGAGCAAACCTCCATTCTTCCCTGTGACTCCTCAGTTCTTAATTTCATAAAAAAATGGAAGAGGAGCATCTGAATTTCATAGGATGGTTAGACCATATTCACTCAAAGCACTTTTTACAGACTTCACTGAAAATTTAATTGAATCAAGCATACTGTGCCTTAAGTCAAGAATACATATAATTCATTTTGTAAACTGTCTGTATAAGTAAATGCCAACTGGAACTATCTGAATTTCAGGTCTGAGTTAAATCTTAAATATTTAGAACCACAATATGCGAGTGACACAGTAGGATCTTGTTTATTGAGACACACAGTAGAACCTAAGGAACTGATATTACAGTGGAAAGTAATCTAAATTGCTTTCACAGAATTTCTGCTACTTTCAAGTAATAAAAATGTTACACTCTACACTCTAAATAAAATCTTAGTTGCTATCGACAGTTCGTATGAGATTCAGTCAGAACTACCAAGCTGTGAAAATAAGGCCCAACTTCTGTTGTTTTTGTTGATACATTTGGCATCCAATCATGAAAAACAATGTCCATGTCACTAAAATGGCCTCCAGGCATTCAGTATATCTACATCGAGGTTAAACATCTATGTGAAGATGTGACAGCACACCTTATAAAAGATATTATTGAGTAATATAGACTTTCTGTAATAACCAAACAGTAAAGAATATAGCTTTTTAAAGGTCTCCCCATGGCTGATCTCATGACTCAAAGATGAGAGACTGTGCTGCAAGCTAAGTAATAAAATCTGGTGGATACTGTGGGCTAGCTTGTGACAAATCATATCAAAGTATTATTAAAGAAGGAACTTGAGACCCAAGACTATTATTGATTCTTGACAGAATTTCTTATAAATAAATGTTGCAATCTGATCCTGGACTCCCAAGGCCCTGGTAGAATTCTGACTATGATAGGGCAGGTTGCAAAACAGTAACATTATTATTAGAGAAAGTTGAAAGAAGCATATTCAGTGTCAAACAGGTAGCATGGTCTAAAAAGACCAGTAAGTAACTGTTTTTCACAGGCCTCACACACCTACAGCTGCAGATTACTGTTTAAAATGGCAAAACGATTTCTGAGCTTATAACAAGGCTGTGAACTGTTAGTGGAATGAGTCTGTGACCCTTTACAGCACTAAGGACACACCTCCATTAGTGTCCATATTCCTGCACTGAAGAGGCTGATACAGTCAACTGAAATGACAGGGTGAT
This sequence comes from Manacus candei, assembly GCF_025592945.1. Lineage (NCBI taxonomy): Eukaryota > Metazoa > Chordata > Aves > Passeriformes > Pipridae > Manacus > Manacus candei. The sequence continues at coordinate 12,574,431 of NW_026138053.1, forward strand.
AAATATAAAACCACTATCATCAATAAGACTGGAATGTAAAAGCACTTAGTTTCAGCCTAAGTAACTCACAGAAAGTTTGGTTTCAAGAACCAATGTATCATCCATCACTACTCTACCTTCTGTTGACAAAGTAATTGTAAGATATCTAGAATGGAGGTTCAATATGAACTGACAGTTTTGAAAGGAGGAATTGTGTGCTGCACTTACTCATTAAATGTATTTTCCTCCACTAAAGATGTTTCCTTTTTTAGTTTATGTATGAATAACTTTAGTTAAAGTTCCCTTGACACACTGACTTTGCTTTGAATAGCACCTATGTTCATTAACATAAAACCTGAAAGAAAATAATTTTAATGCAGCTTTTTTAACACTTCAAAAGCCTTTAACAAATTGATAGAGCACAATTATGTATTCTAAAGGGAATTGTAAAGAGATCACACAAGGTTGAAAAGTTCTGGTTAATAAAAAGGAAAAAAACCTAAGTGAAAACAGGCACTCTGTGTGGAACTTTGACGCACAGTGGAAGAAAGTAATAAAATTATATATAAAAAAAAAAACCCTTACCATCTCCCTATTTTAATACACACAATTATTGTCTCTATTATTTAGTGCATGCTTGCTCAATAATGTAAAAAAAACCTGTAGAGGTCAAGATAGTTGAAAATAGAGAGAACCTAAATTACCCGTCCACTTACTACTGAGACTAGCGAGTCAAGGCAAACCTGAACAACTACTTAGCAAGGATATCAATTTATAAATATGTCTGGCTGCCTTGGGTAGGAATGGATCTCATAATCACAGCATTCTTCTTTTAGCTAATGGTATATTATTATTGGCATTATTTTAAAAGACTGTATGATAACAGCATTCTTACAAAAACCTTATAAACTAAAACAACAACCCATCGCAGCTAAATGGATCAGCTGACATCAAATGAGCCATTACCAAATGGAAAATAGATTCCGATCTGCAGAAAGCACTGTTTTTCCTCTTATATTTATGGGCATAAATTTATATCTGAATATTTTAAAATAATATTTTAGATGGTGCTTTTGTCATTACAGAGTACTGAAATGCAGCCATATTGTCTATACTTAACAAAAAGAAGCCGAATAAAACCATCGATAGATGGAAAGCACAGGCCCTGTGCCCTCAAGTTCTAAAGCCCTTCACTTTACTCCATACTGAACAGTCAAGCAACCATGGATATTCCTTGTTTGCATAAAACATTTTCTCAGAATGGCAGAAGTTCTCTTCAGGAAGATCCTAAAGGAAGACCTTCTTTCACACGCCCTCTCTGTCCACCACTCTCTCAGCAATGCTGAGAACAGACATAAAATTGCACAGACTCGGAACTGGCTGCACGAGGAAAAAAACTGGGAGGAGAGAGAGATAAAAAGGCTGCAGCTAGACTTTGGCAACTACAGGTTGCATGAACCTAAAACCTGTTCTCTCCAGTGAGCTTCTTTTAGCTATTGAGAAGATTTTACAGATGGATAGTTGAAGGATTTGTTATAGTATGAGACAGAGAGATGCCTTTTCATGAGGAATGTCCTTACTGAAGAGCCCAGGGAACTCCACTGAGGACATCTGCCATTCTTGCTGCCTGAAAGCATGGCAGCAGGAATGGGCAGAAGCCAAAGAACCAAAGGAGGCAGCACTGCAGGGAGTCAGGGCACTCTGGGCTCTCCACTGGCCAGCACTCCCAGGAGGTCAAGGAGACCAGACTGTAAAAATGGACCCCATGAATTTTGTCCTGCTGGTTGTGGGTGACATTAAGGAGCTATCAGGACAGTTACTGTTAGAAAGAGATTTGCAGTGGTGGATATGTTTCTTGTTCCTAACATTGCTTTTTGGACAATTCTCTATTCTCCTTCAAATTTTCTGTGTTGCACACATAGAATGAGGGTTTCCAATGGGAAAATGTCAACTTACCTTCAATGTTTACTGAACCCAGGCTTTCAATGTTAGGCTTGACCCAATGGCTTGGTTTTAAGAGAGCTGCTTTGACCTGCCTATTCTTTGTATCTGGTGACAACACTGGGCACAAGGGATACATGACTGATGGTTTGCAACAAAATAGCTATTACTTGGCGTGAGATCACTATCATAATTTGAACAAGATTTGCATTTTGCTGCAGATAAGGGGGAGTCTGGGACTAGGCAGGTGATGGTGTCAACAGCAAGAGTGTGGGAACAAGACCAAGCAGAGGGAGGGCAATCAGGACAATCTTTATAGCAATCTCCTAATGTTGAAGGAGTAAGAACGTGGAACTTGCAACCCCACAGCCTAAGCACTCCTCCTCCCCCTTACTAAAAACTCTTTTTAGAAAGAATAGAAGAAAGAGAAACTCCCAATGAATTTCAAATGCCTCCTCCCCTATCTAGATTCTTGGATACGGTGAGACAGAACTACAGACTGAATGAAGAAATGCTGCTAAATTTTTTTTCTTAATAATTCAGAGCTGCTGACTCAACACTAAAAATATCTTTATAATATTTTGATTAGAAAAAAATCCAAGTTTCATTATACAAGGTTCATATAAAATAAGTAGGATTAGAAGTATATCATATCTCAAAAATCTTAAAAGTCTATGAGTTTACATTGACTAAATAGGCAATAAAAAGAGGAAAAAATCCCAACTATATTGGCAGCAACAAACCATCAGCTCTGTGAGTCAAGTTCTTTTACACATATGCACAGCACAGAAACTCCTGCTCTCATCTGTTGTGTTATGATGTATAGGATGACTGGAGGAATAAAATATCATTCAGTAAAATGAAGATGACAAAATCTGGCAAAGGATGGATGTTAGAAGTACAGATAAGTTCCAGCAAAGTATCGAATGAGTACATATTTTGTTTATCCATCAAATGACCCCACAAGATGGAGGATTATTTTGTTAGGTTTCGATGTGCTTTTCTGGATAGGCTGGGAGGGATGTTTATGTTTTTGAAACTCAGTGATCTCTGTTGAAGCATCATTAAAACAAAAACCCAAACCAAACCCAGATTGGTGCCAAGCAATCTTCAGAGATGATAAAATGAGTATGATTGAAGTTGAGATTTGAAAAAACAAATCTGTGTGTCGATAAATATAGTGATCAGGACGAGTGAGAGGTGTCAGACAGAAAAACCTGCTGCAATGTTTGTTGTTGCCAGCACACCGAAAATAAAACCTAGGAGAGCTTGTTGAAAAATTGTTAGGGAAATTTGCAGAGCACTACAAATTGATATGTTGTCTTCAGGGGTGTATCATTTGTGTGGACAACAAGCAACAGTACAAGAATCCTACACAGAACACTCCTATAGCAAGATAAGCTACTTGTATCTCCAGTGATGCAGGATCACAAATACCACGTCCTTCTCTACCACGTTATCCTTTCATGGGATCAGTTTTGTGGGCAACAAAGCCAGTTTAGAAAGTTCCTGGACCTTCCCTAACATACTCCTTCTTCCCGCTCCTATACGCACATGCCCTCATGTTTAGACTGGCAGTTGTTTAGAAGAGAAGAGGATGATCTATGGAAGACACAGCAAAATGGCTTGGATTAAAACCCTCTCTCCCTTACTATCCTCTCCTCCTAAGGCTTACAGCTCCCTTACAGACAGAGGTAACCAAACGGGCAAAAACCCCCAAATGGCACAGACAAGGAACTTCACATTCAAACTCCAGTCCTGAAGAAAACAATCTGTAGTCACTGTCTCATCTTGTGAGATCTCAGTATTGAATTACAAAGCATCATCAGACTTTTAATCACTGTTTACTTTAATTAAACACACGGTACTAATGTATCCAGATACTAAATGCCAGTCTAAACAACACAATGCCAAGTAATGGCATTCAGGCTACCTCTGGGAAAGTCTGCATTGGTATCTAAAAAGCATAGCTACCTTTGTCATGCTTTCCTCATTCCTGAGGAAAGGGCTACAGAAATGCTATAGACACGCCAAGCTCATACTCAATTCCTTCTCTTAAGACTACTAAGTAGGTAAAGACAACACTTAAAAAGTCAAAACACAGATAAGAAGATGTCATGTTGCCAAATTAGGGTGGGAAAAGTTACTGGATTATGAAGAATGAGGAAATAAGTAAGATTTCACAACATACATCAGGAGATGAAGTGCAGGAATAGTTCAGCAAAAATAGGGAAAAGAAAGGACTGAAAATTGGCTGTGCTCTGAGAAAGTGAGGAGGAAGAACTGGATATCAAATTTATAGGTCCTTTGAGCTCTTGAATGAGAAATTTGGAGAAGGTAAAATGTCACCATCAGTCTCAGCTGACTTGCTATTCTATTGCCAGATGGGACCATTATTATCTGATTGAATTATAATCACGTCAAAACTCTACTTGGATCCAGGAATTAGCTTTCAGGAAAACCCTGAGTCAAGGTAGAGCTTTCCTGCCTTTGAGATCTGCAGAACACATGATCTGAAGCGAGATTTAAATGTCTTTGACTCCCTGAAACACATCTGTATGAATATTTGTTACTCCTGGTAACTCCTGTGTGCTTTATCTCTCTATTTTTCTTCTCCTTGTTTCTTTCTAATAGACAATATGGTCACCTAAAATGAATAGGTTTCTTTAATAGTTTTAACTATTAATTAAATTTAACTATTTAATTAATGGTTTAAAATATGATAGTTTTTTAACTCATTTGCAATTCCTGGCAAAGGGGAGATGAGAGGGAATTCATTTTGGAATTACCTGTAAAATGCTCAGCAAAGCAAAAATTCAAATGTCTGGTTTACATCACATGCAAATTTTAGGTAGCATTACAGCACTAAAGGCTTACTTTGTCTTGGCTCAGGGAACAGATTTTCTTAGAACAGAAAGTTATTTCAAATAGCAATGAAATCTGACTTTAAAAAGTGCAAAGTTCTCGACAAACTACCCTTGAAAAAGAACAAGTAAGCCTGTAGAATCTGTTGTTATCGTTATAGTGTAACTTTTCAATTGTGAATAAAAAGATTAAAGGAGAAGATGCTGAAGTATACCTTCTGGGCTCATTAATTCATTTCTTCACAGTGTTTCAGAAGTTGAGGAGGTAATCACAGAAACTGCATTTTCTCCAAGAAAAATCTTTGAAACAACGACTCTGGTGGTAATTTTCAGCCGGACACAAGACATTTTACTGCTGCTGGTATGTCTTTGAAGGACCAGAACTCAGACTCCTGATTTACAAAGCAATTAGATAACTCAATAAGGAATAGTTCAGTTTTAATTTTAGATTTTAGGAGAATAAGGATAATTCTAAGAGAATAGCTCAGAAACTGGCATTGGTCCCCACAACCCTTTTACATTCATTGCTACCAGAATTTATGTAGGTAGGTTTACAGAATCAAGAGGCTGTGAGTTAGCTCTGTGTGTCACATATATATTCACTACAATTAGATAATTATTCCCTTTTTCCTTTTGTTAAGAATTAACAAAATTGTGGTTTTGCAAGTGTTGCATCATTCTCATACACTTTTCCTAGACGGGATGCCTGAAGCTGGTCACGAACTACTCAGCATAGTATCCTGTTCCTGCTTCCAGACCTATCTGGTATCGACAGCACTGTGTCATATTGTTGCAAAAAGGCCCCATACGGCTTTCTGTCTGAAAAGCACTTTCTTAGCATCTCACAGTTTGCCATTGTCTAATCTATTTTATTATTTATTTTGAGTACAAATATTTCTATATTTTCAAGCTGTATGCACTTACATCTTCAGTGTGTAAATCAAAGGCAGTGCAGAAAACTGAGCACATTCTCATTAAGGGAAAGCTCAGCTACAAATAAGTTAACCCAGTAAAAACACTTTTATCTGTTAATGCCTTATAATCATAAAGAATAAGGAAATAATTCTCTTCAGATGGGATTTCCAAGATGAGATTTATAATAAGGTGCCTAACTCCCCTAGACATTACAGCCTACAACAAGAGATACAGGCTAAAAGTGTGTTTCAGTTACAGATAAAAGCAGAAGAGGCTGGATGTAGCTTTCATTTCCAGAAGAGCTTTGTTGTGGTTACTTCGCTGACTAGAAACTGTGATTCCCTGCAACATTTAGCCCTTGAGAAAAAGAAACAGGAGACAAATCATGTGAGGAGTGGTAGGGAATAGCAAAAGATTGAACAATTCTTCGAGTTTGAACATGTTTTACTATATTTTCATCTCTGTTTGGCCAGGTGGCAGTTGAAACACATTAAATGAAAAGCTATGTGGGAGTGTAACACTATGCTGCAATTGCACTTTGTGCACACACTTCTTATCTCTTTAGAAACTTATTCCAGATATTTCAGGAGAGGAAAATAAAACAATTATCTTGGTCATGTTTTAAGATAAGCTCTCAGCAGGTCTGGAAAATGCTTTAATCTGGCCTTCCAGCTCCTTCAGCAAATTCTGTATAACATTAATTTTCTAAAACTGTTTATGCCTCGTTTTATTTTCTCTGCTATTTGATGTGTAGAGGAAATTCAGCAAACATGATAATAAAAAACACATCAATATTAAATGGCAAATACTTCAGTAAAATGTGGCAGTAGACCATAGAAACTCTTGTACATAATTAAGGAAAAGCTTATGGTTTTAATTTGCTACTTTCTCTTGATATATAGACTATAAACTGAAATTTTACATAAAGAACATTTAAATCCTTATGGCAAAATACAATTTCAGCATCATCAATGCAACATCAATATTTATCATCCTGTAGGTAGGATTCTTCTTGGTAAATAAGGGATAGAGGGAAATACTAAATCCCAAGAGATCCCTCAAAAGTGAGGGGAAATTACATCGGCTGTTTTAGTTTTCCTGTGGAAACCAACAGAATCCACGGAGCACGGGTGAATCCAAACAAGTGAGTAGTGAATCTACAAGACAACAGATATCATCTGCTCCTTATAGGGAGCTGTTGAAAGAAAAACATGTTCTTTAAAATGCAAAGCAGGGCACAGCAAGGCAAGGCAGAGCAGGGAAGGGCAGGGAGGGGAAGGGAAGGCAAAGCAAGGCAAGGGGAAGTAAAGTGAGAATGCTGTATGTCACCTCTAGCATATTCACGGGGTTTGCCTGTAATTCTCAGACCTCCAGGTTCATTCCTTGATCACGTACTGAACACCTGACATCTCCTGCTCACCACAGACAACCTGTCCCTTTCAGCGAGGGGCAGCACACACAGCACCAGGTCTCCGGGTCATTTCTACCTCTTTTGATTTTGTTTATTCAGTTGTACTGATAAACACATTTCCAGTGCTAAACAGCTGCCGTGAGCTCAGTATTGCCCCAAGATATATGATGCCACAAATCTTGCTGAATTGTCCTTCTTTTCTCCAGTCTAGGCTCCTTTCAGACATTTTTTTCTAGCCATACTGATTTCATTACAGCAAATGTCATATCTCCTTTAGCTTACAAATTCCCAGTCACAGAACTCAGGCAGCTACTTTAATGTAATGTTAAATTTTTAAAAATACTTTCACGTTATACATCCATTCGCTTTTTAAGAGTAATTTCAAAATACTATTATGTCCTGACCAATTTTATTAGTACTTCTCCCCCCCTTCCTATGATCAAAATTAACATCTGTACAAAGAATACACCCTCTCTTTTAGAGGATTACTTTTCATCTTGAATCATGCACAGAATATGCCTTCTAACTCTATCTAGTGTAAATAATGTGTAAAATAATCAAAGCATCATCATGACCTGACAGCAGAAGCCTTTTGATGAATAGGGTCTTATGTAGGATTATCATATGACATTTCCAAACTACATTATATTTGAGTCATATACTATTGCATTAAATTCTTCTATCATGCTGGATTTGTACATTTAGCAAGTTATCAGCATTCTCCTTTGTGGTCAGATTTATACAGCAATTGCAATCGAAAGCACCAGAAGCACAAAAGGAAAGCAGGGCAGAAGGATATTCTACTAATGAAGAATCAGATCTTTTTCTTACTATGTTGTGTTATTTATTCTGCTGTTTAGTCCTGACAATGTTATTGGGTTTGTTCAGTACACCAGATACTAATACAGTCCCCTAATGTTATATTTTAGAGTACTGGATATGCTGAAAAAACCAGCGGTGTAAGTACATATCAGCAGGGTTGCAAGAAATGCCTTCTGTCCCTGCACCCCCACACCACTACATGGTAGTCAAACTCTCTTTATTCTACAGTTTCTCTGCAAGTGACCTACAAATGCAGCATTTTCCCTAAAATTCAACACACACTGTGCATGATGCCTTCAGAGTACATGTATTGCAGCAAACTGATAGTCAACTGGGTGACAGCCACACCTTCATTCTAAATGCAATCACATACCTTAAAAAGTGTAGTTTAGCAGAAAGAGGCTTCTGTGCCAGAGCAAACATGAAGACTCATCTGGTCTTTGGCACACATAAAAAAAATCAATTAACTGAGTTCCTCAGTTTGCATCAAGGATGAAGCTGAACCATCAGTACAGAGAATGATACTACAAGATAGCAGTAGAGGATAGGACAGGATAGGACAAGATAGGACAGAACAGGATAGGATAGGATAGGATAGGATAGGATAGGATAGGATAGGATAGGATAGGATAGGATAGGATAGGATAGGGAGAAATGGTCCTTGTTCTTAACAGCTAATTGACTGTCCCAGCTTTATGTATGGTGTAAGACTCCATCTATCAAGCACAGTAAGCAATGTTAATCTACAGCTGCAAAAATAAAAAGGCCCATTTGCAAGAGAGAAATCTTCACAGAATAGGCATAAAACACCCCCAAACACTCACGCATCCTCCAAGGAGTACTTTAGCACACTTTGTATTAACAGTGTTAGTAAGGTAAGAAGAGTAGTCCAAGAGTAAGGTCACACATGAAAAACAGAAATATGAAAAGAAACTGAGAGAAAGTAAGAGGCCAAAAGATGAAGGAAGAGGACTGAAAGGAAGAAAATGCATAAGTAACAAAGACAAGTGAGTAGAGAAAAGAGAGAGTGTTAGAACAGTAGGAGAAGGAGAAAAAAGAAAAAAATCTGCCTTAGCAAGTCCTTTTCCCTTCCTGGACTCAGCTCTACCATCCTGTCTTGGGCTGACTTTTAAAGCTCATAAAAAAACCCAACATATTTACCACTGGAATGTAGCCGTTTGCACCAAAAGGTGGGATTTTAACAAACTGATTTCCCAGAGGATGAAACCATCCCAGGACTTTATCTCCTTTGCAGAAGTTACTCAGTTTAAACAGCAGAGAGGAGGAGAAGGAGGAAGAATGGAGCGGAGGTGAGGAAGAGTGGAAGAGAGAGGGGTGATGGCAAAGCCCACATGGCGATAGAGCCTAATGCAGGGCTCAGTAGTGTCTCCAAAGTTGGTGGTTGGTCCATAACCAGAAGTCAGCAAACGCCATTGCTATGATGCAATTCACGCTTTCTACCATGAAGCAGAGGTGCAGTGATATAGTGTTTCTCAGTCAATGCAAACAACCCTCTCATCAATTTAAAATAGCTCAGAATTCTAACCTCTATTATAGTTCAAAATACATTGCTCTTCCACCCAAAATGTCACACAGATTCCTAATTAAAGAAACAGACTTGACCTTCTCTGCATACAGAAAAAGAACATTTAAAAATAAAATAAAATAAATATAAATCAATAGCTCTAAAATGGAATTATCTCCATTTATCCTTTCTCTATCAAGAACTAAGTCTCCAGAGGTCCCTTATAACCTCTTGCATTCTATGAACTAACTCAAAGAATCATAGCCACTGATGGAGCTTAATTGCTTATCACAGTCTAAGATCTAATGAAAATAGCCAAGTATAAAATAACACTGTTCAACTGATATCAGAAAGAAATGTATTGCTTAAGAACTTAAAACACTTTATCCCCTGTATATTCTAAATTATAGCCACCACATCCAACGTTAGCTAACAATTTACCAAGTGTTGAATTCTATCTGAATTAATCCAGAATTGTGAAGATCATTTTTCAACATTCTTTTCTAGGAATTCTTTCCTGTAGTCAGGTTTTGGGTGAGAAAATGTGGTACTAGGTTTCTTGCTTTTGGCAATAAATATAACCCATATAACATTTACACTGAAAACATGGCAAAAAGAAAGTCTCCCCTCTTAATAAATGTGAGTTGATGTAAGTATTTCCTGTTCAAATAAGTATAACCATGTCTCAGTTTGGAATACTTTAGTATCACAAGTGATAACAAAAAATATTTGGATGAATACAGTAATGAAGAGGTTAAATCTGATTGTAATTAGATTTCAGTATGCATGGTCATGTGGCTAATAGTAAATTTTCCTTGATTAACTGATCCTGTTTGTTAAGAGCTCCTATTAACATTAGTACACTCTATGTCGGCTGTAGAGACACACCATGGACCGGTGCAAGATTAATGAAGGCAGGTACGCATGCTGATTAGAATGTGGCAGTTTAATAAACTCTTCTAACATTAAATTATTTAATGCATTCATGCTCATGTAGGCTATTCGATGGTCAGCTTGACCACCTATGTGTTAATATTGGGAATTGAAATGCAGAGGATGGAAGAAATATAGCAGTGGATGAGGTAATTAGCTCTCATGTCTGATAAATGGGGCAATACCTATGTGTATACATGTTTTAGCACATCACAAATGGTGCTTTCATTAACTGGAATCTCTTGCTGAAAATTTTCTGAACGTTTAGTTTGATTTTGATCCCATAAACAATTCAGCTAACTACTATAGCCAGAGTCTGTTTAATATTTGAAGCAAATTTAAAGCGAGCTATAGTGATAAAATACATTGTTCAAATATAACACAAAAATTATCATTGAAGCTTTGAAGTCATTTGGGTGTTCTTCCAGTGCACTGTTTTGAAACAAAGAAAATGTTTAATAAACATTATCTGAAAAGTTACATGCTGTGGGCTGATTCATGTTTTATCTTGTGTATTCCTCTCTCCAATATCACCAGCAAGTGTTGTTTACTTTGCAGGAAACTTTCTGAAGTTTGACGAAGATGTCAAGCCAAACAGTTGCTCTTCAAACCAGTATCAGCATCATCTAAGTGTACACTTGAGTTATACACTGAGTTGCATTCCACCTTGTTATTGGGCAACACAAGTCCCCTGTCATATACTGTATCAATTCACATTAAAAATAACATAAAAAAACCACAATGTTTTGATGTAACATAGTGGGGCACACAATTTGATGCATTTTGCCTTCACAGTGGCATCCAAAACATGACAATGGGAGAGCTGAGGACTAGCCTGGTAGTCCTTCTGCCTAGCCCTTTTTGCTGGCATTTGAATCTCTTTTCAGATCATCTAGCAAATCCAAATAAATGATGGGAATGGCTGATGGGCTTCAATTCAACACTATGTCCAGCTTCAAAATCTTTAACAAGATATAACCTTGCTAAAGCACTTTGGTGAATGAGCACTTTACTTATTGACTGTGGTCTCTGTCCATTCACTTACAGTAAGCCACTCATTTCAAATAGCTTTTCTAACATTTTAAAGATTAAAATTATATAAAATGAATAGCTTTAGTACTGATCAGCCATGTAAGTGCATATTACTAGAATTTAATTAGCCAAGCTATTACGTCATTGCCAACAGTACAATGTGACAATATTGATGAAAAAAATCCATCAGTCCAGGCTTAGAAAACTTACCTAAACATAGGTCTACTAGACAGAATTGGGGTGGAAATCGTGCCTTTCCTGATAAATTTTCGGTCCTATCACTTTGAAAGATTTTAAAAAATTAAATAAAATCACTTGTATAGAAGGTGTAGGCGGGATAGAAAGACACCCATAAAATGCAGGTAGAATTCAAAGGCAAAAAAAAGTAACATGTTGTTGGCCTGCTTATGCTTACTTAAATCATCTGAAAGATTCATAGCACAGCTGAAAGAGAAAAAAAAGAAAAAAAAAGAAAAGAAGACAAAGAAGACTCCAGAAAAGAAACAAACTAGTCTAAAAGAGTGATTTTGCTGAATCTTGCTTGAAAGCATGATGGAGGTGTGTAAGCAAAGAGCACAAAGCAAATCTAAATTTGTATAAGCTAGGAGAAGCCTAGAGACTATCCTGGCAATGCTGCTACACAGGATTTGGTGAGGTGGACAGAGGAACTGTTTCTGGCTGGCTGATGCTTCCTATGTACAAGCACGACAGGATTTTATCAACAAACAAGATCACTTCACAGACATACCTATCTCAATTTCTTCCCTAACTGGAGCTATCAGATGATCCTAAGTAAAATAAGGAAAAAAAAATGTTACACCCTTCATGGTAAGGGAACAGAATTCATTTGTTTCCTTCCCTCACTGTGCAACACAACATTTAATTTAAAAATCTGCCTTTTCCGACTTGGATGTCAAGTGGTCATATTGGATTTCATCTGGTTTCACTGCATGTCCTGTGCTGTCCCTCTGGGCAGTGTCTGCTCCTTAAGACTAGTGCTCTCCTGCATGTCAAATTCTACTCACACTATGGTTAGAAAAGACTGCTAATCATCGGGCAGAGGCAAGAAGACTGGCAGTAAGAGAAGAGCATACAGATCCATTCCAAATCAGAGTCATGAAATATATGATTCAGAGGGACATGATCGAGGAGAAAAGCACCAATAAAAGTAAAGAAAAGTAAAGCAGAATTGGAAGAGACAAAGATAATGTGAAAGCAACACTAGGAAAATGAGATGGAGGCAAAGTCCTAAAAAGAGGATTCACATGCTTGCAAGCTTGATTTAATCCCTAACTGTAGCTCCTGAGCACTTGTTGGAATATATGATTATATGACGTGGTGAAGAGGAATTCTAAGGCAGGGGAAGATGACATTTCAATTAAAGGGAACTTCCCAAAAAAATCCTTTCAAAGAGATTGTGTGAACATTAAGCAAGATCTGTGGGTGCTGGTAGATCACGGACTCCCATGTCTGTGAGGCCATGTGCCACATGATGTAAGGATGAGCATCCTGAAGTTTGATCACTTGTCCTGTTTTGACAGATCTGGAGATAAGGATAGATGATTCTAATACATGGCAGGATTAACAGGAGGCATTGTCAGGTGAACTGCCTGTATCTTCCTAAGCGGCTTCCTTCAGCTTGTAAAGGCTTTGACAGTTGGCATTCTCAAATGCAGATTTCTAGAACAGAACTGAAAGGTCTGTGGTATTGTACTCTCTGACAAGCCTAGGATTCTGAATATCACAAAGACACAAGGACTGCATTGCATTAGGTAATTTTCTGAAGTTGCTGTACTTATTCCTGTGCTTGTCTAATCCTCTCTTCTCGCTCCTCTGTAATCTCTCCAGGTCCCCCTCCAATGCCCTTCCAATTACAGTTCCATGCTGCCCATCATGTCGTTGGTTGGGAGATACTAGGTTTGGATTAGCACTAAATTCCCTTAAGTCTTTCAAAGTCTCCACCTGGGTATGAAGTAAGCCTAAAACTTTAATTATATCTGCCCAGCTGATACAAGTTGTTCTTTCCAGCTAGATACTTGCGTTTCAGGAGACCAGACCAGTTAGTAGTGTATATCTTCTGAGCACGGGGTAGCAACAAATTTGAAAGAAAAGCTCCCTGAACAAATTGGCTAATGCTGTATGGTATTTTTATTTTTGAACTGTGATGGTTTTCTTAAGCAGATGACACATTTTTCACAAGTAGCTGCTGTACAAACAGCTCTCAACATGAATGATGTTGGAGTCTGTTTACTTCAAATGACCAGTGAAATCAAACAGATCGTGTTTTCAGTGAACTTGCCAAAATTCTTACATCTACAAATATATAGATTAGCTAAATCCTACTGAGAAAGACACAGGGGCAGCTGAGTGAGTTCAAGTTTTGCATTGCTCCAGATGCACACCTGTGGCCACTCTGCAGGCACTGCTGAAGAACATAAGCCAATGAGTATCATGTTCCCATTCCCAGCGTTTCCTCAGCTGTGCTGTGCTCTACTTGCATTATTTCCATGAGCTCTTTGACTTAGCATAGACTTTGGAAGGGTAAGACTCTCTTTTCTCCTCAATCATGGAAGAGTTTATTATGTGTCAGGAAGACATTACAGCCTAATCTGATTTCATTATCAATATAATTAAAATACCTTTAATATCAATAAAACAGCACAAATCAGTAAAGTCACATACAAAATCCAAAATATAACTGCATTGCAGTGCCTTAACACAACTAAGCCAGAGAAACACAGTCCAATACATTTCTTCCCTAATTTCCTTTAAAACCCACACAGGGATACCAGGATAGAAATTAAATTTTGGGTTGTTTTGTTTAATGCTGCCTCTCATGTCTATTTATGTGCAACTAGCTGGATCAGATGGATAGATAATTTGCCTCCTAGAAGCTCAAGCCCTTGCTTTATTAATCTAGTTGTCTTTAAGAGCAGGTTTTCCAGGTCGAGACCCCGAGGGGAGCCACTTACACAGAATGCTCTTTGTTGGCATAAAAGTGACTATGATGTGCTGGTCACCTTCTCCCACTTATCCTGGGAGAATGCAAGGTTTCACTAGGAAACACCGGCTGTGCTGCTACCTAAAAAGTACTCTCATCCATTCCACCCCACAGCTTCTACCAGGCAAAGGATGAAGGTTCATGAGGATGTCTCTGCTCCAGGGATGGAGGATGACTCTTGGATTCAACTTGCTTCTCCAGGGCATGTGACCTCAAAGCTTGTGCCCATGGAAGCATTTATTGGTGCAAAGAAAATATGTAAGGTCCTGCTGCAGACTAAGGGCAGTTAGGAAGAAAATGACAACCATTTTATCTTGTTTCTTCCTTTTTCAGGGATGCTGGGTGCACAACTAATACAACCCAGATTTAGCACAACAAAATACTCTTAAAAGTAATTTTTGTACTAGAAGATTTGGAGAAGTACTATAAATAGCCCCTGGCATGCACTTTGTAAGAGCGCCTCGTGTACGTTATATATTTAGATTTGTAAAGATATCCAGTGCAATGTGGAGGTTTAGGCCAGACAGCTACCATTAGCAGTAACAGCTGTTCAATCCCTGAATCCCCAGGTGCGGTACTGAAAATTATCTCCAACTATCGAATTTAACTGATTTTTCTTTTAATTTTTTATTCCATTTTTTTCAAAGGCTGCTTCAGATTTTTTTAAGCTGTTTCAATACCCAGAAGTGCTGTAAGGACTCCTTATGCAATTAATTTCAATTGGCAACTTGACTTTGAAGAATATTCAAATATACATATATAGATAGAGACATAAACATATTATTATATTAAAAAACTACTAGCTTAAAGGAGTAGTGCTGTGCCAGAGTCAAGCAAAGTTAAGGAATGTGAGAAAAAAGGTGGCTCATTGTGGCAGCAATTGAGGCTGCATTAAGACTCATAATCTTAATTCATTCCTTAAATTCATTATTTGCAATATGGATTTAAATTATATTATTAGATTACTAATTATTCCCACAGAAAATACTCACTTCAGTCCACGACCTAGGTAGATGGTGCTCAACAAAGGAGCAGGGCAGTTATTCAGTATTTTTGTTATTCTCACTGTTCAGAGAGTGGTTCCCCATCTTCTTCAGTTCATACTCGCTTCAAAATGTATTTTACAGAACAAAGAATTTTCATTTGCTTGTGGGATAGTCTATTATACTCCATGGCACAGTATCTGAATAATTCTAAAACATTAATGAATTTATTTCCAGAACATCCCTTTGGTTCATTTAATTGTAAACCATTTTACAAATGGGAAGCTGAGGCACAGAGCTAATAAGGTTAAAAATATCTGTTCATCTTGGGTTCTTCTGAGATGCCTAACTCTGTTGCTCCTCACTATTAAGCATCATGCAACACTATATTTGTTCAAGTGTACTTCCTATTGACCTGTTGTGGTTATGAAGCACTTCACTAAATCAGAGCACACCTCTGTGGGGTAATGAAAACACACTTCTTCTGGGTCAGCTGACACAAGCGTAATCCTGTTGCCATTGGCAGCAGCAAGGGTTGGGTTTAAATTTATGGGAATTACAACAAAAACTCATGCCATCAGGATGAAACTAGAGATAATTGCACTAAGTTTTCTGGTGCTAAAACCAAAAACCTAGTTTTCTCACTGGCAAAGCAGCAGTTTTAACAATCCATATTTTCCTTACAGGTAGAACAGCAAAGTATGCCTGCGTAGATAAGCAGGGAATGAGTAATTTACCAAACTATAACTTTACCCTCTTTTCCTCCAGGAGTTCATGTGGGGCCAGTAGGCTGCTTTCCATGCAGGTTGTAGTTTGAAATGTGCTGTTGCTGCTGGGTAGCAGGACCAGGCCAGGGGTGCCAGGGTCCTGCCACCACCCAGCCCCACACCGCCGCTTGCCCCGGCCATGGCCCGTGCTGAGCCTCACCTGGCTGACGGCACTTCAGCTGCAACACTTTCACCAACAGCCTCTGCTATTCCATCTCTGGGAATACTGCACAGTATACTGACAACTAAACACACTCTCATGGAGTTCCTTTCATACGAGCACTTCAGGGCCAGGAGCTCTTGCAGTAGACAAGGGTGACCATTTTCTACCCTTCCCTCCCTGCCCACACGGACAAGAAGCAGGCCTAGGCTTCTCTACCCTGGCTCAGGAATGGTCCTCCAGTCTCCAGGATCTGTTGTCCTTTGAGGACACGAATTCCTGTTAGCAGAAATGACATTCAAACACAAAAAAACACCACGTGCAAAACCCAGCATGTCTCAGGCTGGAAACAGCCCACAGCAGAGCTGTCTCCCCTTTGCTCTTCCTCCCAGCTTCCCCTGCCTCAAGGCTTCTCCACTGAAGAGGAATGCAGGGTTTTTGCTTTTACTTTAGACCTCAGTTGCTCTGCTTCTTAAAAAAGATTTCTCCAGCTGAACAGACATAAGATTAGAGTCCAGTTCTCCAGGACATTCAGTTGCCAGCCTCCTTATCTGATCTGCATTTTCTGTCCTTGTCTAGTGGAAATCTTTCTTGTATTTACTGTTCCTTGTCCCAGCTTCATCATTCCACCTTTTTCCTGTCATTTTCTGCCAGTTCCCATACACAACTTACTTACATTTTCTACCCTATTCATACTGAAGTGAAGTGGGGTTTCAGGATACAGTAGATCACTGAGAAAACAGAAAGGTTTATTCTCACTCTCAGTTTTGGTGTTCAAGCGCAGGAAAAGTCTGCTCTACTTCAGCAGCTCTGGGGAGAGAAGGCAGGAAGGCAGGCAGGGAGGGAGGGAGGAATATTGGTGCTCTCTAGGGATGTGGCCTCCACAGTCAGTAATGCAATCCAAAAGGTAGAGACCAATTCTTGCCAGAGAAAAAAGAAATTAAAAAACCCCCAAATTTGACAAATTTAGCTGCTGAACTCTAATAACTCTCCCTGAAGAAAACAAGTAAAAACTAACTGGATTTTTTTAATAGCAGCTGATTAGTTAGCCGAACTTTCACACTTCCTTTATGACAGCAGTGAAAGCCATGCCCTGACATGGTTATCACTGCTGCCAAATGGCAAGTCCTTGCTTTTCTACGGGAGCTCCAGCAATTCTCAGTAAGACTATAACTTAAAGAAATGAACAGAGACAAAGCACTGTTTTTCCCTCATTGTATTCTCTTGAACAGCAGAAAACTTTAAGCAAAATTCTGAAATAAAATGGAGTTTTTCAATCTAACTATTTCAACTAGCATCTGAAGGGGGTCTTACAATGGGTACTCACTGTCTAGGTTGTGGTTAATACAGCAAGAGAGCCAACTGTGTGTCTCTTGCAAATAGGAGGATGGCCAGAAAGAGATATATATTTTTACACCTTTATGAGTCATCTGGCCAGAGACAAAACACTTAAACTTGAATTTTGTCTCCCATTTCAAGCATTCACTTGTCATCAGTCCACTAAGGGGGATGATGCTATGGGAGAACACCTGTCTATACCAATTTCTTGTTCTCTTCAATCTGTAATTATATATCCCTGGGAAAAAGGTGCTGAACTTTGTACCAGAGGCACCTCCAAGTAATTATTTCACTCTAAAATTACATTAAAAGCATTTTGTGGAGGGTTTTTTAATTTTCTGTTTTAAAGAAGGCAATATATTTTAATAATCTTGTGTTGAATTTTTTTTATTAAACTCTCTATGAATTTAAGAAAATATTTTAAAAGGTTTTTTTAATACTGAAAAAACACCTTCCGTAACAAGAAGTCTCACTCTTAGCCATTCAACACCAAACATGTCAAAGCAAGAGAACGAGAATGCAATGTAAGGCTAAACGGGGGCAGCTCTCACTGTGACAGATCACTTTCAGCAACAGGCACAACAGAAAAGCTTCTTGAATCTACTTGCACGAGTCTTATAGCAAGCTTACCAACCTTACAGCTCGGGAATTGCTTCTTCTGCGGTCTGTACCAAACCAAATATAATCAGGGGATCATGCCCTCATGAGGTATCTGGACTGTATAACAGCAATAATTATAGAGCAGTATTATTAACAATCAGCCTACATTTTTCACTGTGACAGATTCAATGCACTATGGAATTCAACTTTTAATTGAAAAATAGTCAAACTATACCGTTGCTGCTTGCAAAGATAAACTTTTCATTCGTACGTAGCTGCAGTTTTGTCTCAGTCTAACGCAACAGCT
The DNA here is from genome assembly GCF_025592945.1 of Manacus candei. Taxonomy (NCBI): domain Eukaryota; kingdom Metazoa; phylum Chordata; class Aves; order Passeriformes; family Pipridae; genus Manacus; species Manacus candei. The sequence continues at coordinate 12,593,009 of NW_026138053.1, forward strand.
TTGAGGAAGATTGCCCTCATCTGTCTCAGCTGTTAGCTCTGTGCTAAACCTAACGTTTCAAATCTCTCCGAGACTAGATAGCAAACCAGAGAGGATCTCGGCCTGTGTTTTACTTAGTGTGGAATAACTGGTCCCTCCAAGCGTGTTTCAAAACAGCCCAAAAGAATTCTGTTTGGACCCCAGAAAATGAAGTGCTGAAAATCAGTGTTGGAAAATTGGATACGTACTCTGAAGCATGAGATGAAATTAGAATATCACTAATTTTATATTTAAAAGAGTGATCTGTCACATGAAAAGGTTTTAGAAATAGTTCCGACAACACATAGTTCAATGCTGTGCTTCAAAAATCCCAAATTCAGATATCACAACCTTTGATTAGCATAGACAGTAGTATCTGAACGCAACACGCTCCTCTATCTCCCACCCAAATACAGCTAGATTGTTGCTGGGATAGTGAATGTCTTATTACTTCTTGGGTAAAAACACCACTTTAGTCAAGAGTCAACCAACAAAATGCAATTCATAAATGTGATCCAGTTTTGAAAAACAGAACCACATGTAAAAAACACCTGTTAGGTAGCATGATGTGATTCTTGAGGACAGTCACAGCTGCATTAAGAGACATATCAACCTAGACAATTTACCACAGAATGAAAAATAAAAAAAGGTAATACCCTAAATCAGTGAAATTATAGAGATAATACTTGGAATTTTTGCTTAATCTGCTGTCTGTAAAAGGGAGGGTTGAGGCTAACAAAGATTCAGTATTGGTGTCCGTTTAGAAATAATGGGAACTACATCCAGGGGCTGCTGCATCCTAATAATGACCTTTGGAATAGCCTCCCTTTCTTTGCAGGCTTTCTCCCTGCAATAAATTTTAAGTACATACATATTTGACCTTCTTGAGTAAACTACAAGTGAGACAAAAAATGGGAAAAAATATTCTGATTAAAAGAGAAATGTGCATCTTACAAGTCATGCTCATTTAATTGCTGAAAGAATCTCCATGCATTTAAGTTGAATTAGGAGCAACTGAGACAGTAGCTCTTTTTGCAATAACTTTGATAGTCAGTAAGTGCTCCTCGTATCGGGTTTGGTTGAGATAGAGACAATTTTCCCCACAGCAGCCCTCACAGTGCTGTCCTGTGTATCAGCGGCTAGAAAGGTGTTGATAACACACCAGTGTTTTGGCTACTGCTGAGCAGAGCTGGCACAGCATTGGAGCTGTTTCTCCAACATTCGCAGCCGCCACCCCATAGTAGGCTGGGGGTGGGCAAGATCTTGGGAGTGGACACAGACAGAACAGCTGACCCAAACTGAACAAAGGGATATTCCATACCATATGAGGTCCACTCAGCAAGAAAAGGAATGAAAACAAAGAAAAAGAGGGGGGTAGTGAGGGAATTTGTTATTATGGCATTTGTCTTCCAGAGAAAACACTGCATGTACTGAAGCCCTACTTCCCGAGAAGTGGCTGGACATCACCTGCTGATTGAAAGTAGAGAATAAATCTTTTGTTTTCCTCTGCTTCTGCACGTGGCCTTTCTTTTGCTTTATTAAACTGCCTTTATCTTGACACAGAAGGGTTTTTTCCATCTTATTTTCTCCCCTCACCCTGTCCTGCTGAGGAGGGGAGTGACAGAGCAGCTCGGAGGGCACCTGGCATCCAGCCAGGGTCAACACACCACACTCCTCCAGATGTCATCCTGGAGAAAGCCGCACACATCTATCTCGCATATTTGTCTCTCGGACAGGTGGCAATAAATTTCTACTTCTCTGCTTTAATTTTGATGGTCAGACAGGCAGACAGGCATTCATTTCACAGTGGATTCCTTTTTGTCAGCATTTCAGAATATTAGCTCTTTCACAGTTTTCCTAAAACTGAGTCTTAGTTCAAATTTCATGAACAGCAGCACATAAAGGTCAGTTCACATAAAGGTCAGTTTCCTAAGTTTCATCATTCTCTCTCCTATTGATTCACTTTAGCCATACATAGAAGATCCAAGCTTACTTCTGCTTCACCACAAAATGTTTCATATGTTATACAGTGGGAAAATGTAACAAGTTTGAGTTGATCAATTTGTGAAAACATGCTAAAGGTAAGTTATGTGGAAAATTGGACTGATGCTGCTTTTACAGCTAAAGCACAAGAAAAAAGTGACATTCCAACTAGACATGCATTCCTACTAATTATCATGAATCAGGGCGAAGGAAGTTCAGTCAGTATTTAATATCCCATGGCTCTCTTTTCAAGTCCTAGACTCTTCTTGTATTAATGATAATTTAATATTCAGAATAAAGTCTTAAATGTTTAAACAAAACAATTAATATTTACATAGAAAAGTTATGTTTCTGATAATAAGACAATATTAATACACAATGAAAACTGCTTTTTTAGTATTTGATACTGGACTCTGATACTGCTAATGTCACTAAAAATGTAATTTTAAAAACACCTGAAATAGCCCGTACAATAGCAGTCAAAATAGATTTACGATGGGCTTACAGGTTTACCTAGGATCCAGACATAAGATTTTAAATAATACAGATGTTGTCTGAGTGAAGGCTTAAAGCACAGTTGCACTGAAGCCAACTTAAAGGATCCAACTCTTTAAGTGAGAGTTAGTTAACTTATGCCACATTATATTGCAATCTCCCATGTTGATATCCCTTATATATTAATTACCAGAGCACTAGCCAATGTAATCACTCATCACTGGTGGCTCAGTGCCAAAACTTTTTGCTGTGGTTCTTGAATTCCTGCTCACCACGTCACTGAGAAGAACCCTTGCTACTTCCACTATTTAAGGGAATACCTTTGTCTTCCAGATACCCTGACTGTTACGTAACTCCTACAAAACACCTGTGCAGCTGCTGCAGAACACTTCTGGGTACTGATGGACTAATAAAAGGGACTTGCTGGAAGAAATCAGAAATATAATCAACAAAAATAAAAAAGGTCACAAAAATCCAAATAAACGCTTAATGTTAATGATGAGAGGAAAAATATGATAACAGGACTGAGAGTGAAGAAGTGAATGGGATGACAGTAGAAGAGAATAACATGAACAAAGAGAGAGCTTGGTGAAAGAGAAGAACCAGATTTTGGCCTTCACTCCCCACAACTGAGTTTGGTTACTACTGAAGCAAACAGAGGGTATTAGACAATGGCTTTTGTTACGAAGGGACAGTCAAGCCTCTGCCCAAGCCTAGAAAGCTTTTACAAGGACCAGAAGGTGCTGAGACTCCCTCAGACACATGAACTGAGTCTCTTCTGTCTTTTTGCTGGAAAGATGCAAGGTTTCCTTTAGGTGTGGGAGGAAAAGGAGATGCCTCCTCCCACCAGAAAGCAGAGGGAAGGCACAGGAGTCTCACCCTGCAAACAGCTCCTCCAGCTCACTTGGGTATGACATTTCAGAAGGTGAACAAGCAAAGCATGTGCTGTAACTACAACACTTCAAAAACTATGTCACTGCAAAATATTATACCAGCTCCTATCAAGCATGTCTATATTATAGTGAAATAGTCCTTCTTTTAGTTGCATACTACCTTTAAGAAATGGGTGCTGTGTATCTGTTAATACTGAACCTAAAGGCAATCTCTTTTATAAATTAAAAACTCTCATGAAAAGTCTGATTCTTTTTCTTATTCAATACAGCGCATTAGCAATCATTAAAAAAAGTATAGACTTAAAGCACTATTGCTGATCAAATATAATATATTGCATTAGAAATAAATTCTATATTAAAATAGGGACTTTTACTACAGAATTACTTTTTTTTCAAATAAATTACTGAAACTTTTGCATTATGAAAGCTCTCAGGCAAAATTAATGGTTTTGTTTTGCAAATTAATTTAGATATTAAAAAATTATATTTTCAACCAAGATCTCAGTTACTCAGATTAAATATTAACCAAAAGCTGTCTTCTGCTTAAATAGAATTTAGCCTTTGAAGTGTTTTTATTAATCTCTTCTGATGTAGGTGCTTGAAATTCTATGAAAGTGCTGCTGCTACCAGTTCTGTGCATCACTTACTGTAATTTATTTTCAGAACATAATTCTATTTATAAATGAAAATCCTATTAAAAGAAGACAAGAAAAATTAGTCCTAGACTTTGCATTGGTAGAGTAGAAACAAAATGAGCGGCCTAACCTGAAGTGACATTTACAAATTACCTGTTAATTTAAACTGGGTTGAAGGATGACAGAGTTTAGTCAGACTGACAGGAAGTACCGAAGGAATGACAGTTGGGCCTGTAGTGGCCATAAAGCTCCCATAGCAGGCACATTTATCTGCCTTCTCTGGGAAAATCTTCCCTTGTAGTAAATAATATATTTGTAAAAATATTTACTCCATGGCAGCCCAGTGACGGAACATCTTAAGGATCTGAACACCTCCCCCACTCCCTCACCCCACCATCCCCTCCTTTTAATTCTCATTTTTACTAGGGATAAGAGCTGCTTTAAGATGGCCACCTGCCCTTAGTCACATGGTTGATTCATCACCACCCCCCTAAAGCTAAACCACATGAATTTCTTAATGAAAATGAGACAAGAAGTGACAAGGCTTGTATCCTTTAGTTGCTTCAGGATAACATTCATGCCCTAAGACCAGCTCCTTTGTTTGCTAGACATTCTTTGAACAGACACGATTGCGTATCAAGGCCATGCAGTGCCAAATATTTATAAAAATAATAATAGCTGCTCTCACTCCACTTACAAATAGCATGGAGAAGACTCAGAACCAAGTGCTAAGAGTCTTGTTATTTATTCACTTTTGAAAACCAAAATGTTTTCTGAAGGAAGAGGCTCCACTGTCTTATACTTTAGCATCAAACACTTTCCAACTGCACAAACTTTTATAAAATAATTTTATCAAATATTTAAGCTATAAATGGAATATTTGGGAGTCTTATAATAATCTAGTGACAATTATTTAGGAATCTGCCCCTCCTCTGACAATCGGTAAAGGATTGTATCATACAGCTACTGTAGCTCTTTTCTGCAGGGGAGCACACAGGTGTGTGGGGATGTGTCTGCAGACAGGTACCCAGCCTATAGTCAGCTAACAGCCCACATACAAAAGGCCCTGGTGTATGCTTAATGAAAAACACTATAATCTTTTTAAAGAGCAAGCTGTATCTTATGCACACCTGGAAATGACTGGACACAGATTTAAAATGGTATAGCTTCGTTTAGGGATCTCAAAAAGCAGGTGGTTATGTCATTGGCCAGGCAGCCATGGCCTGCCCCTCTCACCTCACCCACACTGCCTCATGCAGTCCACAGGTCATGTTGCAACCACACTGGGTTACTCTTGGGGGGACATAACCTGTGCTGATACAATGCAGCTGGGTATAATTATAAACATATCTATACATTCACAAGAAAAAAAATCATATAAATTCCTCTGCCTGCATGAACATCAGTGTATTTATAGATACAAAACAAATGGTACTTGGAGATCGTGTTTATGTTCCAGGGCAAAGGCATGAATTCCCATAACCTATTTCAACAAAGTTCAGAAGCCCTTGGCTTAATGCTATTTCCACAAACCTTGCTTTTGAAATTGATAGTCAAAACACACAAATGTTAACCATAGCCAAGTCTGCAACACCAAACAAATGGTTTCCATGGCTTCTGTAGGCTGCTGTGGAAGACTTGCCAGTGGGTACCATCACCTTTTAAATGTAACTCATTTCTGATTTTTAATATTAGCACAGGACTCCTTGATTTTTTTTTTCTCTTTTAAATAATGATTTGACAGTGATGTAATTTTACACCTACTGTACAAAAGATTTTCCTTATTTAATAGCAGAGTATAAATTCTGGAAGCAAAAAGAAAGATCTTATTATTATGGAAGATTAGTAAAATAAGATCTACAGTACCATTATTTTCTTTAATTAGACATTGTACCTTAGTCAAAAGATCCAAATATAGACTGTGCTCTGGTCTGTAGTATGCCATTGATGAAAAATGGTCTTCAAGTTCTACTTAAAGAGTCCAAGAGGACACAATTAATATTTTGATTTCTCTCAGGAAAAGGGCTCCTGCAAGACATAAAATTTTGAAGCTCTACTAATAGTGGAAGAAGACTAACATAAAAGACTAAAATTTGAAAAAAAAATCCAAAACTGAGTTACTATATTTGATATGTTAGCCACAGACTTCCTCCCTCACCTGGTAAGGGTTTACCCTCCTCACAGAAAGGAGAAATGACCAGTGGGAATATCCAACTACAGAGTGAGAAAGATGTTTTCTTTGGAGATGTCCAGTACAAGAGGAGAAACATAACCCCGCCTCCAGCTTTCATGTGTCTTTGTGCATCTTTCATATATCTTTGGGGAGACTGTCTTCCATTTAGATTTGGAGATAGAACTAATATACAACATTTTATTAATTCTCTCCCACACATCTTTGCCCAGAAAACCGTGAATAGTTCTTTGACCAATCACAATTATTTATCCCAGCTTATTAAGTGTCCCTGTACTGCAGGACTGATATCCTTGCCCTTACACAGTTTATCAAGGACATATGATAATGATAACGATCAATGTTATTTTAACACTGCACAAAGGCCAGGATGTCAAGGCCATTTCTTCATTAGAAAAGAAGACTATTGATTATTAACTAGAGGTTGGCTAGAAATGAAGAAATTAATAGGCAGATTACCCAACTACCAATTACCTGCAAAGACTTAGTCAGGTATTTGGGATGCAAATTAGTTACATGTGGTGGTGGAGGTGGACTTGTTCAATATCCAGCACCGTTATTTCAATTGGTTGTATTACAGAAAAGGGAATTTAGGGCTACACTTGCATCAAATGGAAAGAAAGAGGTTACTTTTTAGTTTAGTCATGTCCATAGAGGCAGACTTTCAAACCATCACATGAAAAGTTCTGAGAGAACTAGTCCAATGAACTGCAGCAAATAGAGCTAATATTCATTGTGCCTCGGTAGTCATTATGTGTTAGTCAGTGACTGAATAACATCAAATACTCTACAGGAAAATTTTGCCCTCTCCCAAGTACCTGAATGTTTACTCTGGCACCTCTGAAGTTCCAACCACCAGGTTCACACCAGATGTACTTACCTCACATCACCTCTGCCCAGAGAATCTCTTTTGCATTTCCATAATCAAAAGATCTAATTGCCTTCTACACATGCAGAAAAAGGTAATATTCATGGTTATCTGCAGGGGTTTATTCTTACAGCTGTAGAAATTCATACCTTTCCCTTTTTTTTCTTTCCCTTTCCTTTTTTTTTATTACCTGCCTTTTATTGAATTTTAGAAGAGTTAATTCTGATGCCCTGGCAGAAAAAAATAAAATAAGAGCTGCAGGACACTTTGCAGCTCAGACTGCTGCTTCAGGAGGTCATGTCACTAGATATGAAGTATTTTATGTAGGACTCTAACCAGCATTCTGAATTCCCTGACTCCTGTTACCCCAGGGAAAATGGGTGCCAGCAATGAGTCATGTGTCTGTACAATGGCAGGAGACCTTCTTTTTCTAATTTTGTTTGCTAAATAGTTGATTATCTTTAGAAAACACTCCCAAATGTTGTTTGTTTTTTTTTTTTAATTTTATTCCACTTCCTAAACATATCACTGTGAACTTAATGCATTCAGCTAAATGTACCTTGATCAGAGTCCTTCATTTTCAGACAGAATTTACATGACTGGAATTCTGCTTTCTGTCCCTCTGATAACTGAGCATCACAGTGCTGATCATTCAGAGCAAAACAGGACTATGATTTGCACGTCATCATAAAATCCTCCTTCTAGCTTTGCCACAGCTATAGGACTTGAAGGGGGAATTCACTCAGAGAAATCCTTTGGTCTATGTCTCACGTCCAGCTTAGAGCTTACAAAAATGAGTAGAAGCAGGTAAGTTTTTGAATCAGATCCTTATCGTTGATGATAACACGCCAGAAAGACTATAAATGTTTTATAGCCACTGGAATATGTGAAAGACTTGGGGACTGTCTCCAGCTTTGGCAATAGCTCCATGCTGTTATGACATCAGGCTCTGCTATGATGGCCCCTGCAGGGGGGCAGCCTGGAAGTGGTAGTGTCTGACAGAACCTGTGCTGCATTCTCTGTAACCTCACGGATTCTTTTCAGACAGAGACTTTCACATTTATGCTCAAAAAACCCTTTTACCAAATCTTTAGACAGATGACCAAAGCAAGACTGAGGCATCCATACCTAGGATCTTTGGAGCATTCTTTTAAAAGAAATTAGTTCTAACCCTACTGAGTTTATATTTCACCATGCCAGAGTGAATCAAGTGGTGTGTGACAAGCAAACGCTTATTTGTCCATTGCTTTCCCTTTCCTAGGGCATGGTCTTAAGCTGTGCCAGGGGAGGTTCAGGTTGGATATTAGGAAGAAATTCTTTACAGAGAGGGTAATCAGACATTGGAATGGGCTGCCCAGGGAAGTGGTGGATTCTCCGTCCCTAGAGGCTTTTAAGATGAGACTGGATGTGGCACTCAGTGCCATGGTCTGGTAACCACGGCAGTGTTGGATCAAGGGTTGGACTTGATGATCTCAGAGGTCCCTTCCAACCCAAGTGATTCTGTGATTCTGTGATTCTATGATTCTATGATTCTATGATTTAGATGCCACTATAATAGAAAGCAGACACACTGAAAGCAAAGAGCATTAGTGGCAGAAGTTTCCAATTCCATTTCCTATGGGAAAGGGATAAAATAAAAATCTATTATTCCTTCCATCTATTTGTATTACTTTTTTGACCTGTAAAAATTTAAGATCCAAATCCTGGCATCTCCCATGAATATCACTAAGTCTAAACTGGGAGAACTGGTTAATATAAGAAGGTTTGGGGTACTTACTAAAAACCCTAAGACCCTTACTGGATAGACTCAGGCCAAGATATGCAGTCTAAGGAGATCTTCTGGCTTTGCTTTGATTAAGATAGTATCTAAGTAAATAAATATTCTCACCATCATGGGTCTCAGGGATGAATAACTGGTCTTATAGCCATTGTAAAGGCCCTTAGGATTATGCACTGGCCAAACACCTTAACTACAGGCAGATTCAGTGCTGCTTTTTTTGGGCAGCCTAAAGGATTTCCTAGAGCTTGAAAGAAAATACTGAGAAAGCAGTTGTTTATACTTCCTATAGTTTTTGAAAGATAGTCATAAAAGACTTTGATCATTAAATGAAAATGGATAGTACCCCAAAATCACACAGAGACCACAGCTACCAAATGTCAGGAGACTTTCTTCAGTGGGTATATCCTTCCCAGTTCAAGGCTTCTGTTCACTGATACGATCAGTTAATTTGCTTATCTTAAATGCTGACTGGCATACCAGATATACAAGGTACACTAGATAGAATAAATACAGAAAATTTTAGCTTCCTTAATTTTACCAGACAGATTTAATAAATGCACATAACTAATGGGTATATAATGACTTCCTAAACTCCTACCTGTAGATCATGCATTCTATTTCCCAGTACATCTTTTTCCCCATGAAAAATTAAATTGGAAAGTCAACAAGAAAGAAATCATACTGGAGACATTTTCAATCCATTCATTTACATTTTCACTCTTTGCAGAATGTGGATAGTGTACTTTTATGGCATGTTTGGTTGCTACTAAAAACATTTTTTTTTCTATTGAATAGCAAAATTATTAGGTGAGTAGAATCCTGTATGCATAATAAGAGCACAATTTAAAGCTGTCCCTAGGCTAATTTATGAAGCACTAAATCAATCAGAAAGTTTTTCCTTTTTCTTAAAGAGGCATAAGGTTGCTTTTTCAGCTGGTTTTGTCTGTTTTCATGGTCTGCACACTGATCATAGCCTGGTACAGTTAGCCAAAAGCATATGGGAAAAGAAACATCTGAGGGATGAAACTAATGGTATGTGTACTCTTTGTTGGTTTGTTTCACTTCCCTTCCTAAATGAATTCCTGTCAACTGGTGCACAAGCCATTACTGAATAAAGTTCGCAGGCACTGACCAGTGTGTAAGAGAAAACAATTAATGCACAGGAGTTTTGTAAACAGATGTTTGTGATCACACGAAGACCAGGCTTGTAAGTCAGCCTAGCAAAATGTTATGTGTAATACCTTTCTTCACATCCCAGTAAGGATGTGTATGCATATTAAGTTTTTAATAAACAATGGGAAAATGCGCATTCCAGAGTAGGCATTGTTGTTTCTTACTGTCAGTATGTGAAAATGATCCTTAGTGCATACCATACATACAGATCTCAAAGCACACTACAAAAGCAAGCAGGTATCCATCCCATTCATATTGATAGGGGATGGAACCACACAGATGACACAAACTCCCTGGATCATCCAGAGTAAAGACAAAAACAAAATACAAGGCTCTTGCCTAGATCAGCGTATTTTAGGACTACATTGCCTACTCTCATTTTGCATTTGTGGTAGTGCTTTAGCCTCGGCATTTCTAATTTAATTACAGAAACATGTTCCGAAGTGGTATTTTATCCACAGATAATTGCTACTGATGGCAGTTGCTGGACTTTCCCAGTCCAAAAGTTCTCTGAGGGGAAATGGTTTGCAGTTTATACACTGCTCTACAGATAGCCCTATAAAGACCTTTTGTCCTAGTTTCAAGCATAAGAAGTTACACAGAAAAATCAGTGTGTTAGCAAGACCTACCTGACAGTTTTGGATTGACTGATATGTACACTCAGACAACAAGGAACTCTTCTCAGGAAAGAGGCAGAAAAGACAGCAGAAATTTCAGCTCATTCTGACAGTGTAGTCATTGACTAAGAAAGCAGGAAGACATTTATTCCTATGTTTTAGTTGTTTTCATGTTTGATTTAAAATGTAATCTGTTGCATCATTATGTACTCTCATCCTGGGACCTTAAATTAGACACATTTTGGAAATTCCAAAGCGTAAACACATGTTACCAATTGTTAAATTGGTAACAGTTACATCCTAAACTGGTAACATGGACCTGATTTTATCCAGCAGAACTGCAGTATGGATTCATAGAGCTAGTATTTGATTTTATGATCATGCTTTATGCCTCTCCTTAATTAAAGAGAATCTAAGGATTTGCATGTATGCATTTGTGTCCTTCAGAAGGACAAATTATACTTCCTGTTCATGAAATGAACATGAAGTGCATGGCATGAGTGGTGCATCCCCCTACATGACATAGTTTAAAGGGTATAATTAGCAAAACACAGCCCTTACTTGTCTTACAGATGCCACCATCTGACACTGAAAGGGAGAATATTCTATTCTTATATCAGTGTTGACAATAACCAGAATAGCTTGAACTTCGTCAGATATCCTGTCCCAAGGAGCTGCCTTTCTAATACAGGATTTTTCTACTATCTATAAGGAAGAATGCAAATGCCTCACAGAAATAACATCTGGACTTTTTAAAAAAGTGCAACTTTTAAAAAAGTAGCCTTTTGGGTCCATAAACTGACATAAACATATATTTTTCCATTTGGCACAGATAACATTACTTCACTAATATTTTTATTTAAAAGAAATCTGTATTTATTTTGTTGGCTAGTTCGTCATGATATTCTCCTCTCCAATGATACTCTCCTCTTCACAGCTATGTCATATCCACACCAAAGGCTATTGAACCAGCTGCTTAGTACTTATTCAGAGCAGTAATTCAATTTCTCTGAAAAATCTCTTCCAAGATGCCTTGTCCTAAACTCTCCATAATCAGAACAGCCATAGAAAACTATGATATAAAAGTGCTTAGCAGTGCAATATGCACTCAAGTATTTCATCTGTATGTGAACACTTAGGTTTTTTTAAGGTAGGTGTTGAAACCCTCAGGCAGCATATTTGGACTGAGTGAACAGTCAGGGTCACTGGAAGACTTTACTAAAAAGTTATGCCTGGATTCATCACAGGAGAAGGCAAACAGAACAAACAGAACTTATCATGCAATTTAATGACTTTAGCATGCCATTCCAGTGACACTGAGGAGGTGTGACATCTATTCCACAGGCTGGAGTTGCAACAGGCAGTGAGAGAAATGTTCCCTTAATTCAGCAGACATTGAGTTTATTTTACTAGTTGGAAATAACTGGGCTCTGTGAAGGCAAAACAGGGCCAACACACATGTATTACTTTAAGACCCACTAAACCCCTTTTTGAGGGCATAAGCATTGACCTGCCTCATGCTTGCCTCATTTGCATGGCTGACACTCACCTCAAATACACCACACAAAATACTGCAGAATTTCTGTGCCTGCAAGAAGAAAAAAGAACTGTTCCTAATGTTTTATTAAAGTCTCGTAGTTCTAAACTAGTGTGGTGCCATTTTATATGTGTTGGCAATATCCTCATGAATACCTGTGACAGGTGTCATTAACATAAAATACAAAGTGGAATTGGGCATGATTTAAAATTTAGACACGCACTTGCCACATTTAAAAATGTACTTCACAGATATATTTTTAAACCGTATATTTTTTAAAAACAAGTCAATTCAATGCCTTATATTTTGAGGTTTAATTCCAATCAAGCTAATTTCTAGTCATCACAAACACATACCTGCCAGTAATGAAGGTTGTTTAATTAGGTCCAGATAAAATAGCTTCAATTCTGTTTCTGATCCACCTGTCAAAGCAAATCAGTCTTTTACATGACTTCAAAAAAACCAAATTAGACTAGCTGATGATTTTTTGAATATTCAAGTAGACATACTGAAGACAAATCCAAACCGAACTTGTGACTGAACAAAAGCCTGGAACATGACCCCAAAGATGAAGGATCTTGTTCTGCCAGAAGCAGAGTTCCAAGCTTGGTATTTGGGGATTATGAAGTCAAGGACAGGGCGCTAAAAAGTGGCTACTGGAAAGGATAGCAGTGACTTCCATAGCTTAGGGCAAGGTAACAATTCAATGCTATGTAAAATCAAACACAAATAACAGTGTTAAAGGTCCTACTTAACGCCCCAAAGCCAGGTGATTTCAGAACAGAAATGTCCAACTCATGCCATCACAGTGCTATGGAAAAAAACCACTTTGCTGTTCATGCTATTGTTACAGAAACAAGTAGAAAACATAAAAGGGCTGATAGGGTTGGATGCTAAAAAATAATTTCTATTTCATTGGATTTTAAGATGGACAAGTAGGCTGAATACATTTACTGGTAGGCAGATGGCGACAAAAATTGACTATCACAAATGGATTTGACACATAAGATGTTAATTAAACCAACTCAGTACAGCTCTTCAGAAATTGCTAGTAGTTGTTTCATACTAAAGGAGATAGACCCCCAGCTTCCAAAGGTGTACAATTAGGCACAAATGTTAGGCAACAGACTAGAGAGAAAAAAACTAATTAAATGCACCACTCAGACACACACTGTTAACATCTAGAACACAAAAAAGTTAACTCAAATTTTAATATGGAAATTATCTACTAGGCTCTGGTAAGCAAATCAGTCAACATGTCCTTGCTGTTTCTGTGCTTATTGCGCACTCAGTCCATTCTGTGAGAACATGGTAGGGTCTCGTGTCTTTTCTCATTCGAGCCTACCATTTACTCTGCTGGGGTGAGACTTCTCTCATTCTTTGATTCCCTATCAAAGCAGTTCTACTGATGTTAGTTATTAGAGCACTAACTTTTCTCCAGCCATTTATGCATATTGTATTGGCAATTCTTGTGCCTTCTAGAAGATGAACTTGTTCATTTTGATTGATTTACAATGCATGATGTCTTACTCTTTTCTTCTGACTGGCATTCTAAGCACTATCCTCATACTGTCTTTAATTTGTTTAGATTGGACATTTTTTGATTTGGCTTTCCAAATTCAGAGACAGTCAACTGATATTATCAGATGTCTGCACTAATGTCTTACCTTACACAGATAATTCCTGTAAAACACATTTATGGTAGCAACAGGGCACAGTTGTTACAGCTGTGTCAGTTTCCATAATGTTTGGGGTTTTTAGTTCTTCTCTCTATTAATAAAATCCTGACCCAGTAAAGTCAATCAGAGTTCTTCCATTGTCCCCTATGACATTCATATCAGAGGAAGTTATGAGTATCAAAGTCTCAAAATCCATTCATGTTTGTTTCATTAGAGTTTCTCCACTTCATTGTAAGGAAATCTGTCTTGTTAGATGATGCAGTCTGATGTGATTCTCACAACCTTATGTTGTGAAAATAGCAAGGCATGAAGTTTTTATGCCTACATGTGGCAAACAGTTTCACAAATCCTCTTTGAAATGAGGATATGACTTGTTTTCACCCTCAGCTTATTTTGCTCAAGGTACAAGAAGAACAAATTAGGATCATGAGTCAGAGGATGAGATTTTTTTTTTATGTCATTAGGTCTCAGCTTGGGAAGACCTATGCATTGACTTGGTTGCCAAATCAAGGAACAGACTTCCATGAGTGATTCATACTCACTTGCTCTACCTAGAATACATGCTGTTCTTTCTAGTACTGGATGCCCATAATTATCTGCTATTTCTTCAGTTCCAAAATCAGAGGTTGATATGGCCCTGGCTGTATCTATGAGAACAGAGGCAGCTTTAGGCCAGCTGGCTGTTAAAAAGGGTTATGTTTTAACCTGGACATTTGCACACAATTCACTCCTGATGTTGTATGCACTTATATGCTTTATATTAATTAGCCACCATGCTGCATTGTTTCAGAATATATCATATACTACTGCACTTTGAGCCTGCAACGTATGGCAAAACTCCTAAAGACTACAAAATATAAAAGCCTGGATTTTTGCTTCCTTTTTTTGGAAACAAATAGAATCATAGAATATCCTGAGCTGGAAGGAACCCACAAGGATCATAAAAATCCAACTTCTGGCTCTGCACAGCAGCCCCAAGAGTCACACCATGTGCCTGAGAGCGTTGTCCAAATGCGTCTTGAACTCTGTCAGGCCTGAGGCTGTGACCACCTCCCTGGGGAGCCTGTTCCCGTACCCAACCACCCTCTGGGGGAGGAACCTTTTCCTAATATCCAACCTAATCCTCCCCTGACACAGCACCATGCCATTCCCTCATGTCCTATCCTATCACCAGAAGATCGGTGCCTGCTCCTCCACTTCCCCTCGTGAGGAAGTTGTACACTGCGATGAGGTCTCTCCTCAGTCTCCTCTTCTCCAGGCTGAACAGACCAAGTGACCTCAGCTGCTCCTCACATGACTTCTCCTCAAGGCCCTTCACCATCTTCATTGCCCTCCTCTCTAAGAGCTTTATACTGTTACATTATGGTGCCCAAAACTCGAGGTGAGGCCAACCAGCACAGAGTAGAGGGGGACAATCACCTCCCTCTGGCTGGTGATAAATCACCTGCTGCATAATCATCACTGCTTCTTTGCCAGACCTGCAATCTGGGTTAAAGGTGTTAAGAATACTAGCAAAAGTTGGCCAGTGGTAAATTATTTATGCTCACACTTTGCTCCATGACAGGTGCACTTAGATAGCAGCTATATGACCCAGAAAGGTTTTTACCATAAGGAGCAGTGAAGACCACATGGGATGGCATTAACTCTGCTGACATTTAACCAATCTAAACTGGTTGATACAAGAAGCATGTTTGTTTATTTGACCTCTATTTACCATAAAAACTGCTAGCCCTCCAATGCTGTTCAGGATTTTGCTAATCTCTCCTTTCTCCAAATTTCTGCTTCTGTGCAGGACACAGACTGGCTACAGAGAGCCTGCCTTTGTGAGGTGTTCTGTGTCATTTGTTTGTTTTGGGATGATACAGTTACTTGTTTACTCCATCAGAACTCGTTGTGATGTTGTGACTTCCAAACAATTTTTATTTCATCTCTCACTTAGCCTTAGTATTTCTGGCACAATGTTTTGCCAGTTTGCCAGTGCTTATGTGTGTTATAAAAAGGGAAAAACCCACGACCGTCTTCCATCACAAGCCTGCCTCTTCAGTGTGCTCGAAATCATGCCCGTAAAATGTGCTTTCAACAAGCCAGTAAGTATTGTACCTTTTTCCCCAACTACAGAGAGCAGGGAAGTGAGGCACTGCACTGTGTAAAATGGCACACACATTTTGTACATCTCATGTTTTAATGCTATTAGCTCAAAGTATTGAATTAAATTGAGGAAGGTTAATGAAAGGTTTCAGTCATGATTGCGGTGACCATGATGAAGCAAAGGGGCAAGAGAAACAGCAGCTTTAACAATTAAACTCCCTCAACACATTGCTTTAACACTACTGCCATAATACAGTTAATCAGATCACGTTTACTTGCTAATGCTCTCTGCTAAGAATTTCTTCTAACTCCCCTGTTGGGATGTTCTACAAGATGATCATGTTCTTCATTAACGCTAAATAAAGGTAGATGCCACACAAATCAGTATCCTTAATTGTTTATGTTTGAAAATACAGCAGTTATTTATTTATTTTTAATTCTGATTCTAAGTTGACATCAGAAATACAGAAAGTACAATCAAATCTCTATTCCCCTGTAAATCTAGGTTCTACTATGAAATGGGAGGCTGCAAACACCTAGTAGCCGTGTTGTACCACCCAGAGGCTTCCAGCACATGCTAGAAGTACTTTGCTTACCTCACCTAAAAGCCAAAAGCAAGTCTGGCACTAGATCAGTCAGTCACATCCTCTCGCTTCAAGTATTTATTTCTCTGCCTCTATTAAGTTGTAAGCAAACATCTGAGTAGCTGAAACCTCCTGCAGGGTCTCATCACATTTTAGGATTGGCCCTTTCTCCATATCAATAAAATTCAATTGCAATGTATTCATAGTGCTAGCACATGGCAGAGGAATAAATCACCCTATAAAGAGCTCACTTTTTGCTGTAGTATGCTCTCATGTCCTTACTGAGGATAAAGGAAAACCAAGATGCCCAGGCTTGTAGAGGAAGAAAGACAGTATTGGCCAGCTATAACAGTGTTAGATCTGGATGTACAAGACCCTAGCACAAGTCACTGTTTCCTCTGTGTCTTGGGTGAGTGGGCTTGTTTCTATTGAGGGTTTAGAGCACTTACAACTACAACTCCAGGGTATTTCAGAGTTAAACAATTAAAAGATTTTGGCACGTTTAGATACTTTAGTAACATAAACACCCCAAAGCAGAGAACTTCTTCAGGTTATCCTGAAACTAGCAAAAAGACACATGAAACAAAAAACATCTTCCACATTTTGATTCACCACCCATTTTAAAAATTTCTATTAGCAATATTATTTACATGTCATATCAATATTCTGAAAACTAAGATAAACCTACCATGTGGCAAGGAGGAGAAAATGTGTTCCCATTAGAAGAGTAAATCATGTTTTGGGTGGAGACTGGTGAACTAAGTAAGGCTCTGGTAGATGTTGGTACAAAGCTTACCATGTTATTACTGCTACCCATGTGAGGTCATCTCCTCACCTGAGATGTGGTGCAATATGGCCCTGTAAATGAATGCAGGCCCACACTCCTTACGGGTCTGAAAATACTGCAGGCTACGGACTAGGGCAGGTGGGATGAGATATATCCCAACAGTGGAGCAGGGGCCTACAAAAGAGGGGCAGAGTAGATACTCTGGGGACTAAGATATTAAACCATCGCAACTTAAATCTATCAGAACACTTTTACCAGAACCCTACACGAATAAAAGTGGGCACAGAAATAGATTAAACAGCAATATGAATAATTGACATCACTTATAGGAATAATGTCTGATAAGTTTTACTAGCCTCTTCTTTACATAGTGGGAGTTTTGTGGCTTTTACAAATTTGAGGAAATAGATTATAGAATGTTTAATGAATGGTTTAATCATAATTGTGATGACCATGACCTACCAGAAGGCCAAGGAACCTTGCAATTAAAAAAAAATATGAAAACTCTATTTATCTCTTGCCAGGGCACAAAGAAATGCCACCATTAATTATATACTACATTGATTACTAAAAAAGTTGTCATATATCCCTTTGATGATGCAAGATTGTTGTTATGGCAATGAAATGCTACTAAAAATTCTTTCTAAGACTTAATTAGGTCATTTGTTTAATCTCATGGGGATTTTCCTCCCATTCTTTTTTCTTTTCTTTCTACTTCACTTCTGTTCTTTAGCTGTTTGCTTTTAAAAAGTTAGGAAGACTTTTTTTTTTAAAGTACTTGAGGACTTTCAGTATTTAAGTAAGTTCTACTAGATATCTTCCTCTGCTTTGGATGTCAAATACAACAGTCACTTGAACGGTGCCAATCCTATCTCTCTACAACCTTCACAGATATTTCTGTTGCATACTATGGTTCAAAATGCTGATCACAGACTTTGTGTAGACTTGAAGCAGAAAATTCCCATTGAAATCTGTGACTTGGATCTTTCTTTACTGTCCTATAAGACAGAGCAGAATCTTCCTCTTTGTTCATAAAAATATGCTCCTATAAAATAATGTATGTACTGTCTGCTGAATATTCTCCACTATTCATGAAGTTAAAATTAACTTCTTGTTTTAATTGCTTATCAGTTCCATAAGCATAATTCCCATGATTTAACCTGCTTTCATAGGGATGTGCTACCTTTCCATATAGAACTTCACATTTTTATGAATTTTTACTGTTTAAAATGTATATGTATGTAAATTATTACGCATCTGAGCCTTTCACATCAGAGGTACACTATAAATACTAAATCAACGTGGAAAACATCATGTCTGCTTTAACTTGACTTGATTATGGCTAAATATGAAAAAATAAATTAGCATTTTACTCTATTTTTAGTTGTCTTCATTGTATTATACTGTATATTTGCTTCAAGTGTGCAGATTAACACGCCTCCCAACTATTTCCTATAGTTTTATGCTAATAAAGTGTAACTTAAAACAACTCACGAGGGACTAGGTAGAGAAAGTCACATGTCTAATACAGATATTCCTTAACTGAAGGACAAATGTGCTGAAAACTTCGGAATACTGAGGGGTTTTTTTTCTAAGAACAGGTTTACCTATTGCAGATGGTAAATTTAGCAGAAGTTGTGTTAAAAAAGGCTGAGACAGTATAAAGCTTTCTTTTAATTTAGATTATATTTTTGCTCATGCTTTCCATAATTTATTATTGATTACTCTGAGATTTATTACCTATATTTTAGCTAACGATTCAAGCGATTTTAAAAATAAAGCAGCTACAAAATGCTGCAACTCTGCAATCGTGCCAAAGACCATTTTTCTTGTCCACGAACGTGATTGACATAGGAATGTGACTCAGGAAGAAAACATTATTAATATGAAGAAAAGTTATGACTTTTGAATGATGTTGGCTTGCCTTGCAAGTAATTCCCTGGGTTATATCTGCATTGCATATTCTGATAAGTACACATAGTCAGATCCTCTTTACACATTTTAGTTTCTTTAATAATTTTGCTAAATGCAGAAGAGGGGAAAATAAAGACATATTATTAATAAACAAGCAATTAAACAGGTTAGGGCAACAATGCAATGCTGGTCATTCAGGTACCCTGTGCTAATTTTAATTAGCTGCTTTCCCTTGCTTTCAAATGTAATTAAAGTAGCTTAGTTGTGCTCAGTGATGCAAAACACCTTATTTAATCACTAACATTATTTCCCTGAACTATTAATGATTTTCAAAACGCTTGTTTATGCAGAATTAGAACAGTAATTATCTTACCAGTTAATTTTGTACCTTCACATTTCACACCTCGCTCAAACGTCATTCATTTACCATAGCCTTTCTGTCAAAACAAAGAAATGCTTGTTCTAAATGTGCTTCTGACTGCCAAATTGAAAGCCAAGTTTTGTAACACTAATAAAGTAGCTCCCAAGTGAAACAGGTGTAGTAATTTAGACCCTTCCTGTCTCAAGCTTGCACGTACATGCTATGTCTTTTCTTTATTAGCTTTAAAATGAGAGCTTGGTGTGCAAAATAAGCTATTTAATTCAGACTTGTGGAGCAGAATATAATCTTTAATTTAAACTAGAGCAGTAAAAAAAGGCCTTTAATTTTAACTGGCATGTGCGTGTGAATTTGAATTAATAATCCAGAAAATTGAAACTGTTTTGCTGCTGTTGCTGGATAGTGACTGTTCTTCACATGCCCTTAGTTTCACTCACTCCATTTCTCTCCCCCAAGCTTTGCATAGTGCCTATTTTTATGATGTTGCTGTCTTACAAAAAGAGATCTCTTCTAAACAACAAAAAGTCTTGCAAAAACATATTGTGTTGAAAGAAATTCTTATGTCTGTATTATTTCAGTTCACAAAAGGAATATCATTACTGCATTCACTATATCTACTTAAGGCAGAATTTAAATACACCATGATTTTACACTTCACAAATCATCAGATTTTTCTCCTTTTCTTTGACTGTAAGTCAACAACTCATTTTGTCCTTGTAATCACAAAATACAATGGCCTTACAATCAGCAAATCATTCTTTCTCCTGACTCTTCTAAGAAAGGAGGTCTTCCCTAATTCCAGGAAAATTAAGCAACTGCCCGAAGTCATACAAAAGATAATTTGTTGCAGAACTACAAAACAAAAAAAGCTCCATCTTCCAGCTGTTATGAGGTCTTCTACATTCATCCCAAGTCTTGCAGCAAGTGCTGGTGGTGAGCACCAGTTGCTGCTTTTCCAGGAGATGGCTTGTGAGCCAGAGGAACAGCTCAAGAGGAGTCATTCTGACTCTCTCCTCTCTGAGGCCACACATCAGACAACTAAATATCTATGTAATCCAGTTCAAACAAGTTCAACATTCAATCCACAAATCTAGAAGACAGTCTAAAAATCCCACTGTAAATCAGACCTATCACTTCTACAATGCATCTGTGAATAACACAGATACGCATCTGGCAAAATTCCTTCTGAAAAAGGGGACTAAAAAAGACTGGATTTGATGCAATGCTTCTACCACTGACATAATTTTTGGCAGGAAAGGTATTTGCAAACACAGTATTAGGCCTTAGCTTTTAAAGGCTTGTTAATGCAATTAAATTTAAATGCTAAAGCAGCGCATTTGACCTCCACTGGACTACTTTAAAGCACAAAGTTAACCCCTGTAAGCAAAAGGGACGGCAGAACGGACACCTAAGAGGCCAACAACAATTTTGCATGTGTTCATTAGAGACACGGAGTTCCTGCAGTCAAGATTTTAAATACCACATCTCATTTTGCAAATATTCTTTTTAAATACATTATAAATCACACAGAAGAAAGCAGATCAATGTGCAAAAGAACCGTTTTAGTTAAAAAGCCATATTTTGTCTAAAAGCTTTACATGCACCCTGACAAAGTAGTTATATTTTAATAAATTTAAATGTATTATATTTTTTCCAGAGATTCTATAAATTTGAGACAGCTAAAATTATTTCAATATTTTCAGAATGCCCAAGATTCATGGTCTCCTGGCAACTAGCAATCACATGGCTGGAGAGGTTTTGGCCTACTGCTACAATGCCGTTCTATGTTTGGTTGATGATTTATTCAAAGCCAGTTTCAAACCTGCTGTTAGCTCCCTCATTGCTTTAATGCAGCTAGTCTACCATTCATAACTGTCAAGAACCAATTCGTTGGGACTTGCGCTTATTAAGCACCCAAACTGTGGAGTGAACATACCCAGTTTTGTGCCTGGGAATGTGAATAAACACTATACTTTGCACCCATATAAATTGATCTCTGATGTTTTTAACACCATGCATTATTTTTATCTTGTTATCAAGATACTCAACCATGAACTCAGGAGAATCCATTGTGCACAGCTCGGTGTTAGCCAGTGGCACCAAGCCTGGCAGCCTCCTGTCTGCCAGGGCGGGCACAGAGGGAGAGGGTGGTTTAACACACTGTGCCTGCAGAAAGTTACCGTATGCACAGAGTACAAGGTCTAGGATTTTACATGGAAAGAGGAAGGACAGGCTCATCTTCCAGACAGAGCACTGTGCTTGGAGAAACAGCAATGGACTTATTTTCTTAAAGACTGCTTTCTTTGAAAGGAGAAAGATTGCTCTGGCAATTAAAGGAGTAATCACGGTGGATATTTACCCTATTGAGGACAATATATCAATTCTCTTGGTCAAACACACCAACTGTGTAAATAATATAAAGAGAAAATGGGTTTTGAAAATAAAATATTACTTAACAAGTGCATTTATATTTTAATCTAGCACTGTTAATTCAATAGTCTCAAAAAGGCATATTTGAATTGCAGGCTTTAATAGTTTTTCATGTTGAATAACATGGTAATATGATTTTTCTCCATTCTGTACACATAAGGAACATTCTAAAATGTGTAGCCACAATTACACAGCAGCAGTGTGCATGATATTTAATGCGAGCCTGGGAATAAAGCTAGTTCAAACCATTTGGTTTAAAACAATCATAAATAGCAATTTTAACATAATGATTCTACTGTAGCATGCTTTGCTTGAATTTCAAGGATTCTAGTGGGAAAAACATAATATTCTGAGCACTAATTTAATTCAAATTAGGACTACAGTAAAATTAAGGTTCTGACCAAATGGCAATTAAATAAAGTTTGAGGTTGGTTTTTGGGTTTTGTTTGGTTTTGTTTTTCTTCTGGCACAAAGGACTCAATATTTCTTGAAAAGGAAATTATTATAAAAATATCAGCAAGAATAACTGGAGGGTCAGAAGGTTTTTTTCTTGAGTGTTTGCTGATATTTTTACCATCCCATCAAGAATTTCAAAAGAGGAACACAATGGCACTCTATCTTCTGGACAGCTTGATGTTTGTCTTTGCTGTCAAACAAAAGGGGATGCAATTCCATTCATACTGAGAAGATTAGATAATGCAGAAAATATGATAAGCCAGAACAATTCACAACTAGTCATGTCGCACATTAAGGGGTCTAGACTCCTTTAGTGCACAGAGACTGACACACAGGGCCCTAAAGAATCAAGGTTGTTCATTAATAAGAAATGTACTTGCTTACCAGCTCTTTACATTTTCATGAAGAACAGGTTAACACAAATATCTTCTTAAAATTACTCAAAATCATCTCAACATCAGTTAACTACACTACACTTTAATCTGATGCTGCAAACAGAACAGGCCTCTGCTTACACTCAGGAGTGGCTCCAACAGGACTACTCTGCATTACACCTGGAAGTCCTTGTGGGAAAAATCCCACCAGAAGTATTGGGAGAGTCATGAGATAAAAGTATGAATGTATATGTAAGTTTTTCAAAAGGACAGCTGCTCTAGAAATTTAATCATCACTCCTTTTTACAAGACTTTCGCTTCAAACTCATGGCCTTCTTTAACATAAACACAGTGGACACAGTTCTCCAGGCTGTTAACGTTTGTTTTGTGGCAATGTAATGCAATTAAATTTAACTAGCCTTGAACTGGCAAATATATACAGTGTTTAGGCTTCAACTTTAAATAAAGCTTACTGTTGCTCTAAGTGAATCAAAATCTTTCGCAAATTTGGAAAAAAAGTTAGAGCACTTTCACCTCTAGATCTGTTTTCATGGTTATCTATAGAAATATCTGTTCTTTGGAAAGGTGAGGTGCTGTGCAACAATCCCGTGGTCTTTTTCAATGTATTACACTGAATGCTGTTCATTTTTCAGAGGAGTGAAGCAATTCAGTATTGTCTTACTAAATATTTATTGATTATACAGAGATTATATCACATGAAAATTTAGGTATAACCAATATTGATTACCTTTTTTGATAGTGATCACATTTACAGGAGATAAAAGTTTCACAGAATAATGGCTGGGGGTTTCCATCCAACTTTTCACCCTCCTAATCTTATGAATAAACACACAGAAACACCCAAGTCTAACTTGCTCTGTACCAAACTGTCCTTATATCTTATCTTTCCTTATCAGATACTTACATCTCTTCATTGATGCAACGTACATCCACTCCCAAATATAGGAATGCAATGAAGTGAATGAAAAGGAAAGCGATGGGTAGCAGTAGTAACTTACAGTCTCCAGGTTATTTAACTGTTTCTTATTCAGAGACTTAACCTGGGAGAAGTAGTCAACAGTTAAGCTAATCAAGGAATGCTATTAGAGATGGGAGAAAAAGAAGCTCAACAGGCCAACCAGTGCAGTTCTGTACTTTGAAGTAGGGTCTATTATAAACAAGGCATAACCTGTAAATTTCTCTATAACTTGTTTCTTAAAAATTATGACAATTACAGAGCCTCCTAAAATAGCAATTAGCACTATAGAATGAGATTGTTTCTTTCCTTATAAATAATACAAATCTCATTTGCTACACACTAAAGAAGTGTATCTTGCCCTGCACTTAGGGAACAACTGGTCACTATTCTATTCATAGCAATCATTTAGAGTTTATAGTATTCAACCCTCAGTCTTTTCTCAGCTTGGTAAATCCAGGGGTTTCAAGGGAGTTTGTTTGTCCTGTTTCATAAGTCTTTGATTAGCCCACATTTATCTTGACCAAAACTCAGGCAGAGTATTGAACCTGAGGTCTCACATTTCAAGGAGTAATTTTCCCCTCAGTTTTATATCTGAGGGTCCTGATCATGTATCCTGAAATTACACCTTGTTTTTCTTCTCCCCCAGTACTTATCAAGATCTTTTGAATTCTAAACTTAATCTCCCAAGTGCTTGCAAACTGTTCTAGATTGGTGCCGGCCAAAAACTTTTTAATGGTATCTGCTGCTATATCATCAGAGTAGAACCAGATCCACGGGACACCTTAGGGAAGCCTGTTGTGTACATCCCTGAGTTGCAAAACAAAGTACTGCTATCTTTGAGTATTTTTAAATATTTATGTAAATGTTGTACTTAGTTTCATCCTTTTCATAGTTTCCTACGCCACAATCTGTATATTTTAAGCATAAAAAGACATTTTATAACATGGGGTTTTTCTATTTCAATCACAGAGTAGACTACGGTTCTTTTGTGAATGAAGGGAAAGGAAATGAAATGCAAGGCCTATCTCATCTGCCTTAAAAACCGATGAAAGAAGATACGAATTAAAAGGAAAGTAAGAAGATCATCAACCAACAGAATGTCATGAAATATAAAGGATAAAGCCAACTTTAAAATTTCTCCATAAGACTGATGGTAAATGTGACTAGTTAAAATTTCCCACAGAATTTTAAAAGGTAGATAGATTACACAAGCCAGGTAACAGCAGTTTTGCTTTTATGTATAATTTGAACTCTCAACTGCCACATAGTATGTTTGTTTACTGGAGGTAAAAAAAATTATTTCTTCCCCTACTCTTCCATGCTTGATAGATTAACAAAATAACTAGTATGAATAAGGCTTTTCCTTGATGACTTAACGCTGCTAATCATATCTCAGGGTCCTGGGTTACCACAGAGGCTGAAATGCATGCTAGGACTGCATCTCCTCCCTTTGTAAGCTATCCCCCTGTGAGAGACTGCACTGCTAATGGTTAATGACTCAAACAATCAACCACTGGCAGTAACTGTAGAGGTGCAGAGGACACGGACACCCATCGCCGGATGGTACAAACTGGATTTTGAGCCAGATAAGGGAAGAGGCCTATAAGTAGTGTAATATTTATATAACTATTGTGTTTTAACAGTGTCATAGTTGACTAACGGAACAGGTAGGAAAGCCTAATAAATCCTATTAAAAGGTAAGGTTTCAGTCCAATAGCCAAAGGTGCACGAGGTAATGTATCCACAGTTCTCAGTCACAGTCTCCTTTATTATGGCCTATTTCCACCAGTCTAATCTGAAATGAATGCATTAGGTTTTGTGTTCTATGCACAGTTGCCACCAGTGTCTCTCTGCCCTTCCTCCTGATTTGCTTGGTAGTTTGGGAGCCTAAGGGAGGGGTGGATTAAATTGGAAAATATAAATAACAAATCAAAAATTAAAATTGATTGGATAAACAATTTCCCTTAGACTGTTTCTTAATAAGTGATCGATTTTTTAATCAATATTCATTATTTCTCAGAACATACCAAACTGTTTATTGAATAAATGAATGGCTGGAACTACAATGACATGAAATCAAATAGGTGAACCAATTTCTTTAATAACATGGGCTGAACAGGCCACCTCATCTTACCTGGTTGAAACTAAAAGTCAGAAATTCAACACCATTGAGCAAGGATAAAGGATGCAATTTGTTTTCATGTTTGGTACGCACAGGTGTATAGCCACATGCTGATTTGTGCGATATTTCTAAATTGTAGTTGAAAGTTTCTTTCTTTTTGATACAACTTTTGTGTTCCTTCCCACAATTCTTCATTAGTCAGCATATTGCAAAGCTTCTGAAATAAAATTCAGATCTGAAAAATGAGATCTGTAAAACTGTTCACCGTAAAGTCTTCAGGCATGGCAAATGGATTTTTCTAATACGTTTTTATTCACTTGTATCAGATTCAGTGGTATATATAAACTATATGCTACATCCTAATATATACTTCAGACTATTGCATAGTTTTTTTGACATGTAAAAAATAATCTTTTGAGACACAGAGGTTCTGATGTTCTTTTTCTTTTTTTCAGTTGAAGAAAAAGCACTAGGGTACGAGATCTCCAAGAAATGTTTGCTCATTTGTTTAAAACACAAACAAGCATATTAATTTGGTTCTACATAATACAGATCATATTGTTTACATGATCTTCAACTCACAAATTTCTTCCAGTATGTGGAAGTACTTAATTTTCATTTGTACTCACAATATACATGATTCTTCTTATTATGAAAAAATATAAACTGTACTAATCAACAGTTAATTAATTTGTAGGACGCTCGCTTGAACATCTATTTTAACTTGTAATAATTAATCTAACATATGACCAAACAGCAGTATAATTTCATTGCTCTAAAGAGATAAAAGTATGAAATAACCTGAGCAATGAAAGGAATCAGAAGGATAGCAGTTTCACTTTGTACATTAATTCCATGTGTTCGTTGTTGTCACAAATAATTATAGAGAAATCAAGTATCAATCTATTGTGCTATGTTGCCATCTACAATAACATTAATGTAAGAAGAAGGACTTTTATTAAACTCACTTTTGTATATCATAGCTTTTTGCAAATGGTAAAGGTCTATGGTTAAACCAGAAATCTAACCTAAAGTCTGAAACTTCAAATCTAATTTCACTCTCAATTTGAATCTACCTTACAACACTGCTTCCCAATAACAAAGCACTAAGTTCAGCTGTTAACACTAACATTGAGATTAAAAAAGTGTTAACTCTTGAAACTTAGCTGTTTCCTCTCGTAACATATAAATATTCTGCAGGAATTCAAGTCCAGTCACCATTCAGTGTAACAGACATTTCTAGAGCATTCAGGACTATCTGACAACATGAGTCATCAGCACAGACGAAAACAACACTTTCTCCCTATTCCAAGCATAAAATCCTAGGCACTAATGCTCTGGATTTATTCACAGAGCTTTCAGCTCCCTTAGTCTGGCATTTTGCACTGTCCACTTCAATATACATCTACATGAGGTTGTTAAGGTCCAGATGCCCTTTGGAAATTTTAAAAAAAAATGTTATTTTTCCAGTATGAGTGAGTTTGCTTCAAACGGCTGTGATTGTCCTCTCGGTTGAGGCAATAGACTTGGCAAAGCTGGCAGGAGATGAAGCAGAGGCGGTTTGTGTCCCAGAGACTGGCCAGGAGATGGTGGCAGAGAGCAGCTCTCCCTCACTCCCTTTATCATGGTGATTTTAATTCTCATAGACCCCAAGGTTCTCTGGGCACCTCATTACACTAAAACACAGCAGTCTCCTGACTTGTGCCATCAACTTACTTTTTACGTTTTAAGATAACATAACAAGCTCAAAACATTGGTTAACATCCAGTTTGTTCAGTCAGACTGGGGCACTTGTATAAACACACTACAGACTGGATGCACTCAGCTCTCCCACATCTGCTGAAGAACCAAGTATCATGACATCAGTTTTGGTAGTGATAAAAATCAAACATTTTCTGGAGCCATTATTGCCTAAAATGTTAATGCAGTTTACTTTTTTCAAATGTGATCGATAGCTGGGGGAAAAGTGCCCATAAATTACTAAAGGCAAATACCATTCTATTAGCACTCAGGAGATTTTGCAACATTTGCCAGTCTCTGTTTTACTGGGAAAAAAAAATTAATTTGCTGAAAGCCTAGTTTTTTACCTGTCTTTGTCTTTCTCTGTGAAAGAGGGATATTTTTATCAAGAGTCATTTAGGAGATGTAATTCTAATGTACTATAGCTATAGGTTTCAATTAATGTTCTACCTCTCTGTCAGCTTTACATTCCATGTTTTATGAAATCATTAACTATTGTCATGTTTCTATTATGATACTATTAGGAAATAAAGAGATGTATGTAAATGGAGATGTAAAATAAATGTACGACAGTTACTAGGAGCAACATCTGTGCACTATCATACGTGTTTACACTAATTTTCTAAAGATTGTTCCATTCATTACAAAGCATTGTTACTTGCTGTGGCACAACCCTTATTTCCATGCATTTAAGGATTCAAGTAAAGAGAGGGTAAATGAGAGCCTAATCAATACCACTTTTCATTTTGCTTCTAATGTTCTGCCCTTCCCTTTCTTTTCTTCATGAACAAATCCAAAAAAGATCCTGACGTTACAGTCATAAAATGTAATTCTTCTGCAGAAACACAGACAATAATGCTCTCTGTATTCAGGCATATTGCATATTCTAATGGCATTTGGCTAAATTGAGTATGGATTTAACATCAAAGGCTTCATGAATTTTTCAAATGAGATATTAAAGTCAATATTTCAAGTGAAAGATATTTCAATTTAGTTGCATACACAACAATAAAAAACTTCTACAAGGCAGAGGTACTAGTGGTTGTGGCAGTATTAGTTCATTCAGGAAATTATTAGTTTATAAGAAAATCAAACAGAAGGTTGTGATATGGCAGTGACACTGAATAAATTACACTCACTGATACAGGCTAAACGTACTTTATCTCTTGAAGTCCAAAGTAGAACTTGCTACTGGCATGTTCAGTCCTTCAAGCAGGGCTTCATTTGGGGCTATTTTATTTATTCATTTTGTAAATTCAAATGGTTCCATCATGATTTGCATTCAGAACCTCAGAAATCTGCTTATTTTCATCTCTGAAATGGCTAGGCCCAGTGTATGCAAGAAAAACTCCTGATCTTGTTTAATTTTTAATCTAAGTGTATTTTGCTCCATATTGTCAATGCTTGTGCAATGCTGGTTTCACACTGAATTATTGCACGTTCAGACTCAGTGCCCACAAAAAGTCCACTGAGCTCTGATAACTTCTATGTCCTGGCAAAGATAAAGACTTGCAAACAACACAACACAGAGTCTGATCATTCTTTTCCTTTCCTATTTCAGGCTCGTCGAATGTAGCAAAGCGCCCATTAACTCAGTAAGATGTTATATTCTGGTGTCCTGACATATCCCTGAAGAACACATGCATTTGTATCCCCTACTGCTCTTGGGGGAGCCAGAGGCACTACACACATGCAGGTAGTGTATATTTAGGCAGCTATAACCACAGGGACATTGTGCTACTCTAAGACCAAATACATCATTTGTTCACACACAGGATAGCAGCAACTACAAATATATTCCATTGAAGATGCAATGATTACTGATTTTACTAGTAATTCTTATCGTACTGAAAACTAATTATAATTAATAATAATTATAAGAACCCTACTACTAAGAAATAAAGGAATTTCTGTACTTCTGCTCCTGCTACCACTACAAATACAAAAAGCTTTGCTATGTACATGACATTTCTACAGAAGGCCCCAGCCAATTTTTCCAAGTGCCTTTAAACACAGGTGGGAGGGCAAATTTTTTTGGGTACCAGGGGAAAGTTACACTGATATAAAACTGATTATCAGGTAGTTTGAGCCCACAAATTACCACAAAAAAAACATACTAAAAGCACTTCCTTGAAACCAGCAGGTTGTTTGTCTCCACAATATTCACCTGAAGTGTTTGCACTTACCGTGAGAGCACTTCAAGGGCTCACATAAAAAATAAAGCTGGCACTAACTAAATGTTAAACTGCTGGGCCTAGTTCTATCATGGCTGCTGGACTGATAGCAAATGATGACCTGTTGTTCAGAACTAAACAAAGCCAGTAGCCTTGTAGGGACCACTTGCAGAGACCGAGGCATGACATCTTTCCCCTACTCAAAATCTACATAATCTGCTTCATTTATCCAGTTTGCACCCTTGTGGGTCTTGGTGTCCTATCTATTTGTTCAACCCCAGTCTTTCTGAAGCTCAATGTTCAAAATCCTCTAGTATTTCCATAAAATCAAAAGTGCCACCATCTCAAAGGCAATCAATCAGGGATAAATGTCATCTTCAGAAACAGTGCTCTCAGAAAAAGTATTTCTTGTGGTAACAAAGGAAGGTAGAAACTCTGTATTGTTAATAAGATCCAATAGTAATTAGAATTATATTTTCAAAATTGCCCCTGGGGCTGGGGAATATGATTTCCTTTTCTTCTGTTGTAATTTCTGGACATCTTTGAGATCGTTCTGAAAAGTACAGTTTACAGTTAATGAGTCAGCAGTGCATCCAAAAACTTCCAGTTGAAATTATTGAAATTTTGATCTTTTTTTATGGTATGACATAAAATGACACTGTTAAGAGGAAAGATTCCCTCATGATCTCCATTCACTCTGAGAATCAATGTTTAAGGAATGATCCCCTGAACTGAATAATTTCACATTATTCTTCATGGTTTTAAGGATGCACATAAAGTCAAGAGTATTCCTCTTGCGAGATCTATGTCAAAATGATAGCTCAAATCATTCCTCAGAGCACTGCTAAATAAACAAGGAATATTTGTAGCTCAGATCAGAAGAGGAGACCAAGCTGTAGGATTTGACCTCTGACAAGCAAATGCTATGCCAGTAATAAAGTCATTCACATCATGCTGTACATAACATTGGTGTTTAATGTAAGTTGCTATTGAAAACATATGAGTAGATTATCCATAGAAACAAATGGAAGAGATTGAGCTACCTAAAATACACATTTGACTCTTTATTAACTGGTGATAATCTGCATTGATCCGCATTGCAATTCCATTGCAGATGTTGCTGACATCAAGATGTATGACAAGGAAACTACAGAAAGAGCATACTTAAACGTGTATTTCACATTAGTCAACCATATATGTAGTGAAAAAATGTCTTTAATGGGAGTTTAAGTTTTCTACTTTATTCTCTGCAATTTTATGCATGTTGTTAGAAATAAGGAGTAATGAAAGTCCAGTTCACAGTCATTTGATTGTCTCTAATTTCCTAACTTTCTAAAATTTTCTGATTTGCTCTTTAAGTTTCATTTTTGCCAGAGTCTAGAGAAGGAACTGTAATTATGTAGTGAGACTGAAACTCATGGCAAGGAGAGGGATGGCTACACTTTCGGATGTACCATTTGTACAGATGGAGCAAGCACAGCTGCTTTCAGACTTGTTAATACATTCTGTAGGGAATGAAAGCCTTGAAAAGGATTGTACTTCTGTGCATTTCCTCCCCCTCCACACAGCAAATGGAGCTGGCAGTCCACCAAAGCTCCAAACATACTCTCCTGCACTATGTAGAAGAAAGTGTGGCATTTCATTAAGGGGAAAATAATGCTTTTAGGGCACCACATTGGATCATCTTTATTAGAGTGGAAGAACCAGAAAGGATAAAGGAAACAGTCATAATGCTGGGACAGAAAGGTAGGAAATGTGTGTATGACTAGGTGAAGAAGCAATACCTGGATTACACTGCAATTCTTTTTCTTTCTATTTGCAATAGGCCAGATCTAAAGCATTAGCTCTCCATCGAGGTAGAAGTAAGATACACCAAGACCCTCAACAGATTTTTTTAGTCTCTATCTGGGAAATGCATTTATTATGAAGTGTTAGGTGGTTCAGAGCACCTGTGATAGTCCCCTAAGCTAAGGTGCATTTTGTATGTTTTCACAAAGTGACAAAGCAGGAATAACTTAAAAAACACCTTGGTAGAAATCAAAATAAAAAGTTCCATGAAGGTCATCTGAAAAGGCTTGAAGGCAATCAAAAATCAAACTGTTTACCAGGCACACAAAAATAGGAACAACCTTAGTGCAAAGTATAATAAACAAATTCCTCTAGTAATGTGAACTACACAGATGATTTCTCCATCAACTCTTTCCATATTTTGAAAGCCACATAGTACCGACGAAGGCAACAGAACTTACCCAAGTTCAGTAGTTCAGCAGTGAGCTCTGTGTTAGTCCACCCACCTTCCTAAAAAAAAGAAATGTTACATGTCAGGAATGAGTCCAGTAATCATCTTCTAACACAGGAGCAATGCCAGCAACATTCTGGTAATGGCAGCATTAATGCTAAAAGTTTACATTTTCAAAAGTGAAAACATTTAGAGACACAATCTGGATATTTTAACTGTCACAGGCTTCAGCAATCCGATATTGCTTAGCCTTGTGGCCAAGGCATTAAGCCACTGGTATCTATCTGCCACCAGAACAGATCTTCTCAGTACTTCTCTAATAAACTCAATAATTAATCCATCAGAATTTGAAGGAGAAAAGCAAGGGCAATGTCACTATTAACAAATAAGAAACAAAGAAAAAACTTACTGATTTTG
Organism: Manacus candei; assembly: GCF_025592945.1. Lineage (NCBI taxonomy): Eukaryota > Metazoa > Chordata > Aves > Passeriformes > Pipridae > Manacus > Manacus candei. The sequence goes on from NW_026138053.1 coordinate 12,625,561, forward strand.
CTTAAAATAGATAATGAAAATATTTTCTACTCTATGGTAAGACCAGAAAACAATATAAAGGTACTTGGAACAATAGAAAAGTACTTCAAATTCATTGGACTCATTATATATCCCAAAATACAGAGAATAACTTTAATCCATTTGCTTGGTCAATTATTTCTCTTACCTGTCAAAACAAAGCCAAACAAATGAACAAAAAAGGGCAACAAGTTCCCTTCCACATAGAAAGGACAAAGCATCTACTATATGAGTGTAACCAAATTCAGGTTTGTACCAGAAATATAAATAGTACCAACTGGAAAAATAATTAATAATAAAAGTATTTTGTGCAATTCCAAGGAAAATTAGATGACTGACTGAAAAGGATACAAGCGTACACAATTCATCATATAGAATATGGTAACACTTGGCTAAAACTAGTGTGGAGTTCCTCACTTTAATGAGCACAGTCTTCACCCACAAATTAAAAATAAACAAATAAAAAAGATACGAGTATGACCTCACTTACTGGCAGTCGATCAAACTGCAATTTGTCCCAAGAGCTGGGAAGCCACTGCCTTATAACATGCCAAGAACTCTTGCTTATTGAACTGATCTGTATGAAGTCTGAATTTTTTTTGTCTACAGCAATTGCTTTTCCTATCAAAACATTTGGGTTTATGTAAATGACAATGGTTAATTGGAAATATAGCATGATGTTTAAAGCTGAATCATGCTCACTTAACTTTGGAGTATCCTTGTACCATCACTGAATAAAAGTAAGGTTCCTTAAGCTGAGGGTTGTACAGTACAGCAAACACTCCGAACTCAGTGCAGTGCTGCTCATACTAATAGCAAACTTGAATAGCTATACAGAACAGTCTAAATCTTTAACATACATATATTACCATAATTTTAAAAACAGCAGTTTTCATTAATCATACAAAGGCATGCTTATTCATTTACAGTCAGTTGATTAAAACACAGATATATAGTCCTGAACATCACAGAAATCGCAGGCACTCAGCCATTCCTTCAAAATAGCGTTTTCTCAGCCTTGTCTCATCACTCAGTTACATATTTCAGATTATAAAAATTGTTAAAGATTCCAGCATAGAAATGGACAACAAAGATCCTACATAAAGACTGAAGGGCATAAATTTTCTGCCACAACCAGGATAAAGCTTCAGGTAGAGAATGTCTGGTTCAATGCCCTCCATCCTACTACTGCAACAATTCAAACATAATCAAAAGAAACTAATTTGGATTTTTTATAAGAAAAGCCTGAAAATAGCTTGATAAACTATGGATAGACATCTGTAGCTTTAAATTTTTATTTCCATGAAGCCAAACATCTAAAAATGTTTGAAACACAGGGACGTATATGCTGGAAACAAAGTTATTTCTTAGAGAATGGGTCATCAATCTAGAGATCTTAAGTCATTTATTGTCCAAGTCAATGTGAATCTTGCATGAGCTGAAAAGAAACAGTTAAGATCCAAAGTACAATTTTATCTCTGACCGACGTCCTCTAAACGTGTCATTTACTCAGGGGCTGTAGCTCTATCTAAAGATACAACTTCTGAATATTTTTCAGAAGGGATGCAATGGCTGTATCATTAAGCTTCTAATCATATAAATAGGCAAAAACTGGCAGTCATGGCAGCTTTGGAAGGTGGTTGAGGCAGGCAGAGACTTCCAGTTTGTAGAGGAATGACTCTTTCTTTGCCTATATTTCTGAAATGTATATGAAGGATAAGAAAGGAGTTATTGTAGATTTCTATCATCAGCTTGTGAGAGCTTGAAGAAGAGAAAGATTTCAAAATGCACAGACCAGGAGTTTTGGGCAAAGAATGAAAGGGACAAAGGTTGAGATGAAGGCTTTTAGATTACCTTGCATTATTTTTTGTTCATTCTCTTTATAAAAGGCATTTCTCCTACAGTAAAGTATTCCTTTCATTTACAGAATATCTTTTCACATTTTTTCTTGGGATTTTTTTTAAATCGGTACCCCTGATATTCAGTATTTTTTACTGAATATCATTATTTACTGAATATATAATGGCACAAATACTAAATACATACTTTGTTAGTTACAAAATTACAGCTGCCTATTCTATGGGTTCACTTTCAAAGCATTGTTTTCCTACAAGAAAATTTCGCTAACAATAAAATAATGGACTAGGAAAGGTACTTCTTACATTGAGTCCTTAAAATTCAATGTTGTACTTTATAATTTCTATAAAGATTTCACAAACTTTTGAGCATATACCTTATGACTATTGCTGCACTTATGCATACAGACAGTTGGGAAAAAATCAAGATAGGCTGATATATAGGACAATTTGCAGATACAATTTTCAGCTAGACTGAAGCAGATTTGATTATAAAAGATGGGGTTGAAGATAGCTTGTTTTTTTAAAGTTCTTTTCTCCTATAAGGTACTTGGATAGCCATAAAATGTTTTCAATAAAGAAAAATCCGCATGTGTAAAGGTAACACTCTGGAAATGTGTTAGAATGTTTTGTGATGGAATCTCTAAAAAGCTGTCTCCCTACCAAAATCTACTTCCAGTCTTTTCTGTATATCAAGTGCCACTGCTCTTGTCACATCCTTTACCCTCTGGGCCTGATACATCCTCCACTGAAACCTGTTTACAGCCTTAGTGGCCTCTGCCTCAGAGAGCCCCTTCACTTCTTATCCTGTACCATCAGGCCCAAGTGGCAAAGGCAGCAGAGGCCATCACTGCCTTGTCTGGTAAGTGTTTGTATTTTAAAAAAACCAAACCCAACAGCATTTCATACCATTGAAATAATTATAATAATATTATTGTGCTATTATCTACATAGGCAACGCTGACCCACAAAAATAGAAATTTAGAATTTATCTATCATCCATATTCCACTTTTAAGAAATAGAAATGTTATTTGTTCATTTATAAATTGAAAAGCAGAATACAGTGTCTGTCCATTATCTACCTGATAAACTCATTCCAGTGAAACAATTGACAACAAATAATACAAACAATACATGAAAGATCCCAGGGAAAATCAGGTACTGCATACCTAATTCTGTTGGGGATGCGGTTCTATGTAGCAAGAGCTACACAGTGTACCAATCTTTTACAGAATGGGTTAGTATTTCTAAAGCACTGTAAGGAGTCTTGCACACCGTCAGATAGGATTAGTTATTATTCCTCTAATACTCATTGTCTACCAGTGCATACATACTGGACTCAATAAGCTACTTGTTTATAATTAATTTATGTACATATTTCCACAAATTTTCTCAAAGAATGGCACTTTGCTGTGAACTGAATGCAGAATCAGGAACCAAGAGCTGCTCTGTTCTAACCTTTGCTCCAGCAACAGGTTCTTGAATCTGCAGCCTTCAGCAAACCACCTCCTGCATTTGTAAAATGAAGATATAAACACCTGCTTGCTTACCTAGCAAAGGGTACTGGACAACTGTTCAGCCTTCACAACCAAAAGCCAAGTCTGACAAATTCACAGTGTATTTGGCAAGGAAGTATTGCACAGTGTTCTGCAACCCCAGTGTCGCCTTGGCACCCTATTACATTTTCTCTGTATGCTTTCCAGGGTAAGTTTAAGTCTCTGTTTGACCTCCAAATCTGTAGACAGTTATGGCTGGTAAACTGCAATCACAGAATTTGTCCCCCTGACTTCAGGAGGATTAATTAGATGTCTAAAGGTAAGGAAGTAAACAAACATTTGCAGAGTGAGGGCTACGTTTGGTGAAGGGCCAATTTTCCCAATTGATAATGTATAAATAAAAATCATGCCTAATTTGCTTCCATTACTAATGCTTTATATAATATATAATTGGAAGCAAATTACATGCTTTATTTTAAATTGTTTACATACAAATCTTATTTTCTTTAAAAGTAGAAATCAACAGTCATTTCTCTGTCACATATTACAAAGACTGAGCATAAGGAGCTTTTTACTTTATCTCATTATGTACTGAACTTAAACATTTGATATAACACTACCCAACAGAAATAAAATTAAATAAATAATGATCAAAAATAATCTCAAATGTTTATTAATCTATGGCATTTTCATATTTGATGCACACACAAGAATTTTAAAGTACTTTTTAAAAACTATTTTAAAGATACTGCTTGTATTCTTCATACAAATTACAAGAAAATGACATGCAACTGAGAATGTTATTAAATAATATATATAGTTAACATTACTTTGGGTAAATTATCACCATATTCCTCAAAATAACCTGAGGCTTTCTATTCAAAAGGAAGTAAAGTCTCGCAAATACCAGTAAAAGAGTCCTTTTCTCAAAGATAACTCAGCAAAAAATATTGATGATTGATAGCAAAGTGCTGAAACCTTAAATTTGTGAAACAAGACACCAGTTATCAGCAGGAGTTCACACAAATGGAATTACACTATTTTCACACCAAGGTTTAGAATAGCCTGATTTTCTGACGTCTCTTGGTTCTCTCTCAGCCTCACTCCTCAACTGAACAGATACGAATATCATTCTGGGTCTATCTCAAGTTAAAGTATAATTACTTGTGTGCTGACTGGTGTGGGTACTTTCCACAGGCTGCAGAAGCAGAGTTACTACCATCGATCACATCCTTTAGAGCTCTGTTTGCTTGGAAGTACCGCGACACCACAACCCCCTGGAAGGACACATGAATAAAGGAGACTTTTTGTGAGATATGCAGTGAAAACAAAGCCCATCGAACCAGATAATTTTTTCACTGCATGGATTATCAGACCAAAAAAATCACAAACAAATGGCTTAGATGGAACTTTCCAAGCTTGGGGAAAATAAAAGGATAAACCACCTTCCCTGCCTTCCTTGATTTTTTAAATGCTGATATCACCCATATTTCATCCCTAACTACAACTTCATATGACTTGTGTCAGTTCTTCTCACTTATGTCTATGACAGCTACATCTACCATAATCTGGAAAAGAAAATCTAAAAAAATTATGTCCTTTGGATCTAGAACACAAGCCCCTTTTCTTCAATTACTCTTGGAATAAGTTCCCTAACCTTGATTAAGCAATAGGTGTTGTGAACTTGTTCTATCCTGTGATGACCGAAGCATGTCAAGAAGACATAATTCTCTGTTAAATCCTTATCACTTCTTCACAACAGACATCAGATTATGTAGAAATTATTTGCAAGAAGACAAATTACCTCATTTGCAGCCAAATTTGAAATTACACAAAATTGGATATACTAATGTACATGGCTTTCTCTCCTTTGAGGGATTCATACCAGTCATGAGATTTTTGACATTACCTGTATTTTTCCAAACTCCCTTGAAATGGTGTTGACAATTTAAAAGATATCATAAAGAATTTAATCTGTTAGCATGTTCCACTCCTCAAAAATGCAGTGGCATAAACACTAATGTCCAATGCACTGCAAGCAGGAGGTAACAGTGAATATTCTGCTTGACAGAAAAAGTGCAGAAATAGAAGTCAGGCAGCCTAAGGAACACTCTTCAAGTACTTCAGTCTCTTTTACAGACACTTTCCATGCAGTTCTGGATCCAAGTAACTCCAAAACTGTCTGTTTTCGTAGAAGACCAGATCCTTAATGAAAAAACTGCTGCTAGCTATGTGTTCATTAGAATTGGAAATGGAGAGTCACTCTTCTAGCCTGGAGCCAGAAGGTGGGCTATCTTGGAGGCAGGGTTGATAGTTTTTGAATACCAGATGAAGTCTATAGATACAAGACTGGTGTCAAATGACAAGAGCCTTGAGCAGATGGATGACAGTGTGTGTGCACTATAGGCTGTTGTTAATTTACTAGCTAGAGATAATGCTTCTTTAAAATTAAAAATGAGTCATTGGAAAAGAACCCGAGAGGCCATAGCCTGCAGATTTCAGGCCTCCTGGCAGGCCTGCATTGTGGGGGATAGTTTTTATAGAATTATGAAAATTAAAATTGCATGTTAGAGAGAAAGAAAATGTAATTGTTTCTCTTACTAGCTATTCAAGCTATTCATAATCCGGATTTGTAACTCACAAGTACGTATTCAGTAAAATGGAATAAACTAGTCATAGTAACTCATAGACAAGATATAGATGAGCAAAGGCAAAGATATATAATATTAATGAATTTTCAAGTGGTAAGATGTGGTGTTTATGTTTGCAACTACGCTTTCATTATTTTAGCATGACCATATACAAAGTCCTTCCTTTTCCCTATTACTCTGTGTAGGACTTTCACTGCTATTGGCTTATGTTGGAAATAGCACTTTTCCTCTGCTTTGATCTTGGGATGAAAATTTCATGTCATATCTCTTGCAAGAGTGTCAATGTATTTCCATATCATAACATAGACAGGGTTGTCTCATTGTTTCCTTGCTTCAAATGTAAGATTAGACATCAGATTCCATGCAAAATTTCTGTGAGAGTCCAGTTTGATAAAGAAGCAACTTATTGCCAAAGGCAAAAAAGGGAGCTGTAAAGAACAAGTACATGGGTCTATCACATGTTACCACATACTCTGAGGGGTCCCATTTACTGTGCTGTGTAGAACTTACTGGGCCACTCATCACCATTTAAGTGTAAGAAAACAATGAAAAATTCAAACATCCAGAGAGGCTGGATCTGGCTGTCTATGCAGCCAAAACTATTCTTGTCCTGTCTCCTTGCAGATGGAACACAAGGCTCACATAGTTTTTAATCCATAACATCAGTGAGCTGATGTAGAAAGCCTGCTACTCTGTTCCAACCCATCCTACACTGACTCAGCACCATTTAGCTCAGCAGTGTTACTGATGGTTTACATGCATGTAAATGAGGGTAGAATCAAATATGGCATATGTAAAGAGATGTTCTTCAAAGTTTACAAAGAAATGAGAGGAAAGAAGGGGAAGAATATGCATACAATGAATCAGCTATCCTGCATAATATACTACAATCAAGGTCACATATAAATATTTATGCCCAGTGCACTGCCCAAGCAATATTGTACCGATCCCTCCCAGACAGTGACAGCGACAGTGACAGAGACCTCTGTGCACCAAATGGCCTTTTACAGCTTTAGTAAACTTTAGGATGAAAAGTATCTACCACAGAGACTAGTCACAGAAATGTCCAGGTACTTCAGTGCAGCAGCAGCTATGTGAAAGTACCTCTCTTTTCCACTTGAAGGTGAAAGGCTGACTTTACAAAAAAGTTTCTTTCTTTTTTTTCAGTCCTATACAACACCACCTGTCTCATCAGCAGGACCACTCTAAAGGGATGGGCCTCGAGGCACCTCAGTCCCAAGATTCTCCATGCCTCATTCTTCATCCACGCTGCTAGTAATGTACCATCACTGGCACAGTTACACCTGAACACTCTGGTGCTGCCAAACACCTGGCTTGATTTTCCACTGTCCAAATGAAAAATAAGCATAATCTGCTTTTTGAGGATACAGCAAATGAGGGAGTTCATGACAAATTGTGTTGGTTTATGCAGAATAGTGATAATAAGATACAAATGAGAATTTTTTGCTTAATGAATAATACTAATCACGTTTCAACAAATGCTGTGCCCTTCTAATTAGAGAGAATGCATAAAATCAGCTTAATTTATTTGTGACTAGTTATACATAGTTTAAATATTTACTAGAGATTTACTCTAACGTTTGAAATTATTTTAAACAGCTCTTGCAGTAAAGGCAGATCTAGTAACGTAAAGGAGGTTACAATTCTAACTTCTACCCTCCCTTTCATTATGCAATGTGTGATGTACACCCTGAGTTTTCAAGATGCAAGAGAAAGGATATTATTGATTTACATGCTAATTCTCCAACTGTTACTAATTTTCTTGATTCCTGCTTCCAAAGTTGCACTTCCAACATTCATCACTGTAGTACACTAGAGGGGCTGAGCATCTTTTTCAATAAATTACAGGAACTATGACTAATTATAGTGATATTAACTATGCAAAGTAATGTGTAACTTAAAATGGATACGTTTATCATTTCAAATTATGCTTTTGACTCTTGATGGCCTAATACATGGATGCTTTTCCTTTTTTTAATACAGATTATGAACTGTGCTGTATCTTCTTAAAAACTCTGTTTCACAGATATAGGCATACCTTGTAAACTTGATGAATGGAAATAAATCATTTACATCCCATATAATGTTTAGTGAGCAGAGGACAAGATTAGTCCAAGGGTAAGTAGGGCCAAATCCTGATTGTTTTAGCAAAGGACTTATGATTCAGCTTGAACAGTTCCATTAGCATGTATTTGGCCTGCAGGATTTGTCACATATACTTTATGTCTTCCTAATGCTAGCAAGCTAGTAGCGCCAGTCACTTGGCTGACAATACCAGCAGTGTCAAGCAGTCAAAGCAAAAACATAAGTGCAACTGGCTTTCAATGGGATGCAGAGTATGTTGCAAAGGCTCAAAATACAGAAGCTTTAAAACAATGGCAATGCACTTGTGCATGTGTAAGAACTCTGCATAGCAGTAGGGCTTTCTAGTGGCACCATATTGCTGTACTTCTCCTTCCAGTCTGGAAGAAATGCAGCCTCTGTCATTTTTGCATTACCTACCATTTCACGATGCAGACACACAGCTCTTAGTAAGCAAACAAAATTAAGGAATAAAATAAACTGGTATGTTGCAGAGACATCATCAGAGAAACTAAAGTACAGCTGGACAGTGCCAAGTTTCTCTACAGACTTTACAGAAACGGACCACCAGAGACCAAAGAGCTTGGCCAGACCGTTCCAGTTGGTTGGACTATTATTTTCCACTATGCCAGAATAGTCTATGTGTTATTCTCTTAAAAAAACCCCATGCAGACATCTCCAGGGGTTTACATCTGCACTTTGGACCTCTGCCATTAACTCCCTATTTAGCCAATACATCTACTTATTCTTCTGAGTATTGGGATGGATGCTCTTGTGCTTGGATGATACTGTCCTTAAAAACCTGCCACCTTTCCTGGGTGCGTTTCCCCTTCCGAGCTGCCCCCCATGGGATCTGATCATTAGTTTCCTTAACCAGTCAAAGCTGACTCTCCTAAGGTCCAGAGATTTCACTCTGCCACTCTCCTTCCTCATTTCTCTCAGGATATTGAACTCCATTCTATCATGATCATTACAGCCAAGGCCACCACCAATTACCACGTCCTCAACCAAACCTTTATTGTTAGTGGACAGCAGCAGATCCAGCTGTGAATCACTCCAGCTGGCCCTTCCAGTACCTGTATCAAGAAGTTATCCCTGCCACTCTCCAAAAATCTTTTGTCTGCTTGTCTCTCAACATCTGCCTTTTCATCAGATGTGAGTTCTTCCAAAGGTAAAGGAAGTGTAAACTGATTTTGTCTTAATTAAAATGCATTCAAAAATTATACAAAATTTCTAGTATTTCAGTATTCTCCCATTGGGTACCTGTAGACAGCAATAAGATCCTTAGCCTTCCCTTCTTAAACTTGAGCAAACCCAACTCTCACACTCTCCTCGTATGTAATGAGCTCCAAAACTCTTCACATATAGTGGTTCTGATTACTAAAAAAAATTTAATTCAAAGAAGCTTTGGAAGAAGACAATTTCTGAGACTATTTAAAATCAGAAGTGAAAATCACTTACTAGCATCATTTACAATTTTAAAGCACAGCTCACAGCTGTCCTAGTTATGCTCTTATCAATCTCTTCTGGACAAGTATTCTCAAGTCCTTTTTCTCATCTAATGTTTTCTAATTCTCCTCTCAAGAAAATTTACTCTCAGGAAGTCATTGAGAGTTCACAATCTAATTAAACAAAAATGCTGTATGATAAAATTTACCACAGATGCATCAACCATGCTCCTTAAGTAGAGCTCAGAGATTCTCAAATTTGACAATTCCTGATCAAAATCTAAGCCACTTTAGAAACTCTTCAAATAGTATGTCCAAGGAAAGGAATAATAAGGTTCTGTCCTTGTAAAGTCTTCTGAATCTCAACACAGTCCATTACCATTATCACTTAGAACAAACCTGTAGCTTTAACCAACATGAAAGCAATGAACAGTTTGTCTACAGTTCAGAACATTTCACACGACCGATATTACGGATGCACTTTGCTTAGGCACTTAAGTCTCACTTTTTACTTCTCAGGGAAAGGTGACAATTTAAAGTTCATATTCACTTAACTACTACCAGGTGCAAAATTCCACACCTCTATAAAATTGTCCTGTTTCTAAATAGCATCTTTATGTCATGTTTTATATTACTACAGTTACAAAAATGAGAATTTCAGCCTTGGAGATCAGAATCTCAGATACCATGTCAGCTGTATTATGATTTGATGTAGTCTAATGAAATGTTTTTATACTGTACCCTGTTTCAGTAGGTCTTCATTTCAATTGTATTTGATTTAGCTGTACAACTCAGAAATTTAAGACATTTATGTTTAGATCTGCTCTGGTCTACTCTATGAGTCCCAAAATTCTAAATATTGTGGTGCCAGCTTTTTCCCCCAGATATTCCATTTTTTTGGTCATGCAAAGGTACAATAGGACTGCAAACATATACTTGGAAAACAGCTGGAAGTCTACAGCCTGCTCTCCTTTCCAATATACATTAATTTAGAGACAGAAGACTAACAAATGAATTTGCTTTGCAGGGTGGAAGGAAGCCAAAACACTGCCATCATTTTATTCTGTGCGGAGAAACAAAGTTCTTATATTAGAATAAGAACAGACAAGGATGTGGAGGCACAGTAAAGACATGACCTTTTGGGGTCCAGTTGCAAACAGAAGATCTAATGTTGAGTTTTTGAGGGTCCTAACTAAGACTGTGAATCTCCAGTGTAGAATTGGCCATGTGGAATGACCATCTTCTCTTACATTCACCACCACTACTCACAACTGTTAAGTTCTTTCCTAATTTTTCTAAGCTTTTCCAATCACTGCATAGCCAAGAATGAACAGAGTCTCAGGACTGAGGAGCAGGGGGTAGGGGGAATGGATGCTTAGCAGTCCTGCTTCTCTTTCTCCTCATTATAGATTCCTGTAGATTGCTGATCCCATATTATTGAGTATTCCCCAAAAAACACTGAGTGATTTCAAGGGTAGTGATGCACAACCCTTACCAATGTTTTTATTTTAAGCCTCAAAGATACACAAATTGATATTTAAAGAGTGCTTCCTGAAGAATTTATAACATCCAAATCTCCCACACTGAGAACAGTGAGATTTCATGAAAGGAATGAAGAAATATAGTCATTTAAATTGTTCAACATCATTAAAATACTCCTAACTAGCTACTCCTAGAGAAGAAAAATACTAGAGTTTCACAGACAAAATATTATTTCCTCCTTAGACAGACTCTAAACAAGGCTTAAGTGGGATATCAATGACTGAAATATACTCATTTTTCCTTAGCTTCTCCAGAGAGGATTTCCTATGACTCTAAATAGGAATAGTCTAATGGCTTTGCTTCAACTGTGTTTCTCCTCAAGAAAGTAGGCTCTCTTCCCTAATGTCTTCTTTTTATCTGATATTAAGAGATGTTCAATTGCCTGTAAATTCTTTCATTAGCCACTATATATCAGATTTTCAAAGGCATTGCGTACCACAACTCTGGCTTCAGAGGGAGGGGAGTGTGCTAGAAGATCATATCTACGTTCAGTCCATCTTCATCAATTATATATTACACTGAAAGGCACCAAATCATCAGTATAAAGTGTCCTACACACATGAAAATCGTCAGGCCCATTTTACAAAAGCTGACAACTCTAAACAGGTGGACTCGGAGAGCAGGGCTGATGCCAAAAACCAAGGGGCAAAGCTGTGCAGAGAGAGTTGAACTACCAGCCAGTAATTCTAGAGTTCAAGGCAGGGGGAGGGATTAGTTCCATGCTGTGCATGTGACGAACAGCAGTTGCAGTGTGACATTATAGGGAAATAAAGACAAGGATACAACTATTTCCTAGGCACAGCACAAAAGTTTCTGTAGTGCACATTCTTTGAAAGTTCCTGTGAAGTTCCTTTCACAAGGACATGCTTTAGATATTTCAGTGAATACACTGTACATATCAAATATTACCCTGACTCTGGCTGAAATTTTTCTGAAACTCAACTTTCTGTAATACTTAAATGTACATGGACACTTTTCATTTCAATAAATAGGTCAAATTTCTGCCTCCTTGAACCTCCCTTTGCAGTAAGAAATTACATGAAAACATCAAGACTATCCTCTGCATGTAAAAGCAGATTTCTGGGAAAGCACAGACTGAAGGCTATTGATGAAAATGCTGATATATGCCATTCTATCAAGCCCGAGTTCAGTGGACACTAAGTCACCTGGTTAACATGTAAGTCAACCCACACACAATTCCAGGCTGCCACAAGCTGGCTGGTCCTAGTACCTCCACTGGTTTAAAGTCTGTCTGTGCTCTTCTGCATGCTGTGGTGTGGTTGTCAAACAGAAGCTCACCTATAGCAATTCTGCTCTGCTTGCTGCTCACTTTTTAAAACTTACTCTCCCTTTTTGAAGATATCAAGCCAGCAGCATCCTTCAAATCACATTTCTTCTTAACATTAACAATAAAGCTGATATATCTGCATGAACAGGAAGCATGTCTTCTACTGTCTCATTGTGCAAATAATATCTTCTAAATTACAATAACTGTTCCCAAATGGTTAGCATCATGTCCTGTCCTGTTATCTGAATTCCTCCTCCTATGGAATACACCTAAAAACTACCTTCTTGATAGATGTATCTGAGTGACCAGAGCTGCTCCCACCCAGACTAGGTGGCAATAGAGCCCAGAATTCCATTCCAGCATCACTTCAAACTTCAGTTTAAAACATATCAATACTTTTGATTAAATGGTACCTCAGTGTTATGACAGGTATCACACTATCCATGTGCATTCACAGCATGGACTCCAGGATATTCCAATCCAGTTGCTTACTGTTGCTGATCCCATTTAGCATGCTAATTCCAACTCCTACTAAAACAGCAGGAAGACAAGACCCTAACTTCTTGCAATTCATTTCTATATCACTGAAGCCATTTCAGCTCACTGAAATGTTCATTCAAAGAAGTTTTCATTACTCTTTGGTTAATGTGGCAGTTAATGTCCTTGAGCTCTATGTTCCTGTGTCCATTTAAAAATGCAGAAACAAACTGGGTTGCCCTTATTTAGGATACAATCTCAGAGTTGATCATTTGAAAAATCTTCATTTGCAATTGCTCGGGTGGGTAGTGAAACCATTTCCTGAATGATGCTGCTTGCCTTTCAGATTCCTCTCAGTATTAGAAAGGAATGTTAACTCTGGATCAGTGTTCTTTAATAAAACAGCACAGCAGTAAACACCAAAAATAAGAGTTTCAAGCTTAAGGTATTATATATTAGAAAATGTAATGTTCTATCAATGTTTCTTGCTGTTTTATAGTTACCTGATAAATGTTGGACTTTCAATCCCTTCTATGTCCTGAGTATTCATTACATTTACACATTTTACAGTCCTCTAGTAATTTTGCAATACATTTTCCTGAATCAGCTGATGACATTTAATGGAATGTTTAAGGCACAATATAAAACCATAAATGCTTTTGCTTATTCTGGGGGAAAAAACTGTGCACATAAATTGGTTTTCAAATTAAAAACTATGTTGGTGTACCCAGCATTTTTGCTTCTGCTATACATATTAAAATATAACTAAATGCCTCTTATGCAATACTGCAGCATAAGTACAAATAACAAGCATTTGTACTTTACAAGCAAGCTATATGATTAAGGAGCTATTAATGAAGTGAAACAAAACCTCAGTACTAGAATGTAATAGTCCATGAAATTCTTATGGGGAGAAAGAGAATCTGCAGTGAATAAATATTAACCTAAATGCCACAGAAAACATAAAGCAAACAAAAAAAGAAGGCATTTTTAAAGCCAAAATTTTGGTAAAAACTGCTGACTACTTAAGGAAAGTCTATTTGCATACCACAGGGCTCCATCTGCTGTGGAAAATACAGGCTGCAAGAATGATTTAATATTTAATAGAAGTAGTGGCCGTTGTTAATTATAATTTGCACATTTACAAATCAGCACTGATAGCAATACAAATTATGAAATATAAGGGTGTTATGCCAGATACTGGGGAAAATAAGATGACAGACAAAGTTAATGGAGTATCCCTAACAACAGCTCTGTCAGAACACATCAGAGAACTAATCCAGTTACAAAGAGCCTGCAATGGAAAATCTATTTAAAATATTAAAATGCTGTTTGGTAAAAGCTTTTTCATAGTGCATTTTACTTAAACAGTTGCTTATTGCTCATGGGTCATTAGCTGTACACCCAGATGCATTCTGCAAACTGCCGTTCAAAAGAACAGTAGAAATTAAATAAGAAATAGATTTCTGCAGCATTTTTCTTGAAATCTAGAATGATCTCACTGCAGATTACAGACAGAAAAGTAGTATCAGCTACTTCCAAGATAGGTGCTCTTGCTGTTATAATAACTAAGTATTTCCTTTCCTAAAAAAAAGTAACATGCTATAGAGAACTTGACTCATCTGAAAAATTTTCCAGCCTTGGAAGGCACTTCAAGTGGATTAAGAGTCCAATATGCAGAGAAAGTCATCCAAATACCATAAGCTTTGGTTCTAGTTTAAGACCTAACATTACTCTGATTTCAACACTAAAACTATAAATTGATTCTTATTTAGTAAAAGCACAGAAATTACCATTGATTGTTTTCATTAATCTCTTTTCTCATCATCGTGTAATATGGATTACAGATAGAAGCCATTAATGCTTTAATAGCAACTCTGCTCACCAAGTCATTCATGCTGCTACTGATTTCTGTGTTTTAACATCAGGTAGGTGATCTGCAACACAAACCAGGAGGCAACCCTAACCCTATTTAACAGATAGCTTAGCATTTATGTCACCTACCAGATACAAGGCAAAAGTAGATACAAAGCAAAAGCCTGTAATATTCCCAGTATGCAGTTCATTGTGATACATTTAAGCTAATTGTGCTGCTATGTATAGACAAATCATATTCAGTCTGTGGAAAGAGACACAATAGCTGTCTCTTTAAAATTCAAAAACTTCTTGGTTTAAGAAGCACATACTAATCTGAAATCTGTCCATGGGTCACTCTAGACTGATCCAGCAGTGTTTAGCTCACAGGTTCTGCTGGAAAAAGTCAAGAGTACCACATTTTAGCTGCAGCTTCTTTTGTCCACGTATTGGATTTCTTTTTATATTTTTGTCCACAAAAGGAAGAATGTGGAAGTAGGCAAAATGTCTCTTACTAAATATGCTGATGGAAACGGTCTGTGGAACAAAACTACTGTTACAGGGGCACAATACACCAGTTATGACAGAATCATGAGCCTACAACTATCTTTCTGTTCCTTCTGTTGTTAGCGAATATGGTTTGTTCTCTGACCAGAAGAGCTGCATTTCGTCTTCACCTTGTTACTAATACCACTAGCTGGAAATGTAAACACAGTTAAAGTTTGCTTTACTGGAGTGCAATTTAAGACATGCTTCGATGTATTGAGTTACAGTGTCCGTTCCCCTCCAAAAAAATGTTATTCTTGAGCATCAAATGAAAAGCAGTATTTCAGTGTTACAAATCATACCCTCTGGTGCAGAATCAGTATCTGCCCATTTTCACCTCATCACTTCCTCCCCTTAATTGTGAGTTTCTATAAAGAACTCATTCTCACACATCCATGCTTGCAAAGACAAAAATAGAAAAAATAGATTTTGCTATTTTTGACTCTGAGTCTCTATTTATTGTGGTGCAATCAGAAAGGTGATTATAATATTATCAAAATTAATGCCCAACAATTGCATAATGTACTCATGTTTGGATTTTTTACCAACCTATTTCCTTGTGGGTTTGGGGTCTGTAAGGATCATCGGATCTTTTACAAGATAAGGGGCAGTGGGGGAGACAAATTATCCAGAATTTTAGGCAGCCTGTTCTACAGTAAGCTGCCAAGACCTCATTTGACCGCTGATGTTCTAGCCCATAGTAGTTGAGGGCAATCTCTGCTTTTTGTTAGGCAGTAATTCTACTTTACAAAGAAAAGATGTTGCAAGACACAATACTGATTGCTGCAAGTTCCTCTCTTTTGCAAAACACAAAAATCTCTGATTAGCAGAAGAACTAAGAAATGAAAAATAAAGATAAAATGGTTAAAGCAGAGAACGCAATTCTGGTTTATGAAAACCAGACCAAAATAACATCCCTTTTAGATATTTTTATATTCCTTTTGTGTGGTGCCAGCAGTGCAAAAGGGACATAAAGACTATCCCAATACATGGCTGAAAATGCCCTTGTCACCAGCAGCCCCTCAGAACACTACAAAACCTAGATCACCTGATGTCAGTGCATGAGTACTGTGCAGAACAGGCCAAAGAAGAAACACAGCAAGAACATGAAAGATCTCTTCGGCATGGTTAGTGGAGCAGTTCTTCAGCAGCTGTTACTCAATTTGTCGCTGTTATCTCTATTTATACTAGAGACTGTTTTTTCCTTCAGCAATCTCAAGGGTCAAGAAATAAGAAGAGCAAAGAAAAATTCCCCATTGTTTTTTTATTGTGTCAGGTGTTGATCTAGCAAGCATATGAAATTCCATCCTAAATCATACAAAAAAATACCATAAATGGTTTACTAAACCATCATTATTTCATATACACTGAGAAACAAAGCAGTGTACAATATTCTGTAGGGGGTGGAGAAACAAGAAGATTAAACTTCCTACAGGTAACAAGTACTAGCACAGTCTATTTGTGTTGTTCATCCCGGCCTGCTGAGCTTGTGTCATTTTAACATGCACATGCTCATTTATTACGTTATGGGTCAGATCAAACAGCCACCCAAATTGCAATTTCCATAGCTGAAATAACATATAACTCACATTTATTCTTCAGAAATCTCTTTTGTAGTAATAATTTTCACTCTGGGTCAAATATACACTTAGCAAAACACATCTAACAAATTTATGGGTTTTCCTCTGAAGTCAGCAAAGCATTTTCACACAATAGTCCATAATGAGTATAAAGGACCTGCTCTATTTACCAAGCATTGTAATTTCTTGTTCAGAAAACATGAAAAGAGAAACACATGAAGTAAATTTCCTTCCCTACTTGGTCTCTTGATAGCAGCACAAAAGGAACAAACGATTGCAAGGATGGTGAAGATGTGCCCTTTTGCATAATTATACTGTACTTGGCCAGGATAATGAAAGGTTCTGTAATATAGACACCACTGTTCCCTAGTCCTGCAGGTCAGACATTCCTGAAAGGTACCTAAAATCCTAGTTCCAGCAGGTACATTTTGTTGTAAAGAGTAAGGAATGTAGCCAGAATGGCACTTTCTGAAGATCAACAGTTCTCCGCAGAATGACAGACAATCAGCTCCATGGAAATTCACAGCAATCTGGCATCCCACACAAATCATAAACTATATAGCCCTTGCTACTAATTATATTTGGGATCCCAGAAAATCCTGGATTGTCTCATAGCTGGGAAAGTGCAAGGAGTGCCCAATGATAAGAAGCCATTGAAGCAGTTGGGCTTGAACAGTGGCAGAAACTGGATTTGAACACTGGATTTGAATGCTTCCTGCAGTTCAGATGAGCCTAAGTTAGGATGAGGTTTAGCCAGTAGTCAGTTCCAATTAGATACGACCTTTAGTGTTCTAAAGGTAAAAAAAGCTCATGAGCCTCTCTCAGAGCCAGGCCATCTGGACCTGTGATAATTGTATTTCAATAGTCTCTTGAGTAGCAAATATTTTCTCTGGATTTCTTGCTTTGAAGTTTACCCATGTAATGTTTTTGATACAATATGCTTTAAGATACTAAGGAAAAATAAAGTTGCATTAATTAAATTCACAGATCATTTTAAACTTGCAATGCATAGAAGGAAAACTGACCTGGGCTCTTTATTTCACTGCAGCCTACCA
The DNA here is from genome assembly GCF_025592945.1 of Manacus candei. Lineage (NCBI taxonomy): Eukaryota > Metazoa > Chordata > Aves > Passeriformes > Pipridae > Manacus > Manacus candei. Next base: position 12,643,476 of record NW_026138053.1, read on the forward strand.
AGGAGACAGACACAAGGTACAGAAGAGAGTCTTCCATTCAGGAAGCAGAAAGTCAAACCCAGAGCTTTCAGAGTGTCCTATATTAGGCAAGATTACAAACTCAGTTCCCCTTTGTCCTATCACTACCTGTCCTTGTAAAAAGCCCCTCTCCTACTCTCTTGTAGGCCCCCCTTGGGTACTTGAAGGTGCTACAAGGTGTCCTCAGAGCCTCCTCTTCTACAGGCTAAAAAACCCCAACTCTTCCAGCCCGTGTCATACAGAGGTGCTCCAGTTCCTGGATCTTTGCAGAAGTTCTGTTCTGATTTGTAAAAAGTATATAAATACTATTACCTGACAGATAATGTCTTAACTAGGCATAGATGCATGTGAGTGAGGAAAATATGGCAAAAAGGGAAGTATCCCAAAGGAGAAAAACCCAGAACATACAGCATCATAAAAATAAAAGTATGGCTGCCGAAAGTGTCTTTTTATTATTTGTCAGCAAATTTCTTCTACATGCTTATTGATACCTCCACCTCTCATACTTATATATTACTGCCATATAACTCCAGCCATGACATTCATCCATCTTGTTTATTTGTGGCATCCTTCACTTCCTAATGGGTCTTTTCTCTTTATTTAACTCCAACATAAAGCATCCTTTCAAGTTTGGTTTTAAAGAGGAAAACAATTTCCCCCAACTAAATCAATTAAACATCTAATATAGGTGTCGAGATTAGTGCTTTAGACTTTTTATCTCATCAGGGAACATTCAGAGAAACAAAAGAGATCTGACTAATCTCCTTCAAGTTCCACTAAAATGTTACTATGCCCATAAGTGTGTCACTTACACCACACACCTAGAGTTAGACCCCTAAACAGAGTTGGAGAAAGGATGGAGTGAGACTTTCAACAGCATTGACTTAACTTTACTGCAATTTAAGTCATAGGAATTTTACCATTAACTTAAATGTGACCATTTAAGGCAATGTTAAGTGCTTCTGAAAATCCAATCTGTAATCTCCTTTAAATTGATGGCTAGGAAAACCGGACCAAAAAAAGAGTAGCTTTACAATCATTGCTTATTTTTAAATCTATACATCAGCCATGTGTGAACATGATATAGCCTGTGCACATGTAAGAATAAATGCACATATGCATATAAATGAACTGAATTTTTGTGTTGACAGATTATTTGCCAAGTTAAAGTCAAATGTGATTTGAAATTACCATGATATTACACTGAATAAAGAGGATTTATAATGGAAATACTAAAATAACCTCTGTAATAGTGATCCTACTAAGCACTGCTCTAACAACATATATTTCACTCTTTTCAGTTAGTGCTGTTTTTCTCCTTTCTCTGAATGTTTGAGAACAGTAAGTGAAATGTTAATTTTTTTTAGTCAGAACCATCTAGCTAAACCATCCAAATCGTTTTTGTATACAGAGATTTTATTTGTAATCTTTCTCTGCAAGCTGCTTTGTTAAATCCTAATGAGAACTTTTATGCATAATGCATAAAATAAACTTTACCAATGTTTAACACACTTTTATAAACATGTAAACCTCCTTTATAAGAGAGATGATACACTGCAGGGTATGCAGTTGCAGTACTCTGGGAAACCACACTTCCTAGATGACTGAAGGCATCTGCTCCATGTCATTAATTTCTCAACATCGAACACATGTAGTTATCTTAGAACAGTGGTGCATCATATTATGTACTTTTTTTATTAATAGACAAGTACATTTTACCACATGTATAATAAGTGTGCTGTTCGAATCTACGATCCTTTTGCTTTTATTCTAGGAATGTTTGTATTTTCTAAAGGAATGGGGAGAGAGGAAGATAGCTTCTTACTTTATCAAAATACTTTATTTTAGCAAATAAATATCTATAAAAATATATGCTAACAAGGATTCACTCAAAAATGGATGCTATAAATCTTCCTTACGCAAGAGGCAAAGAAATCAGAATAATAACAATGTATCACTAGCCTATGTCACTGAAATGATTTGTTTTACTCCTTTAATCTTTACCGTATCTAAACTGACTATAATAAATGAATAATTACTCTGAATACAGTGGAGTTAATTGAAAATCTGCTTGAAGTATAAAACCAAGAAATCATAACAACAAATACAAGGTTTAGCCAGTGTTTAGGAACTTGTCTTTGTCAATAATTTTTAAGGTTCAGTGTAAATGATACTGTTTACCATCGTACATCATCTAACATTACTCCAGAAAGTCATGAATTATTTCAGACTTCCATGAATATTAATAGCCTTTAGAGTCATGGTATTTCATCAGCATACACCCAAGTATTAAAGTCTTATGGGGTTTGACTTTTCAAAATGAAACCAATTTAATTCGAGTTTGTTTTATTCTCAAAACCTGATTTCTAAGTGCAAAGAGGGTGTACACATTCATGCATGTGAAGTTCAGGCTTTCCTCAAGTGTGAAAGGTACATCAACTAACACAAGGACAAGCTGATTCTCAAAGCACACATCTGGACATGCACTTCCTATTGTGTGTCCAAAACAATCAGTATCCTGAGAGGAGCATGCTCTAGCATCACTATAGGCAAGATTTCGTGGTTACTTCCTGCTTAAAAACACAAGAAAACCAGTCCTTCCTTGGAAACTGTACACTTGTGTAATAATCAAGTGGCCAAAACAAAAAATGAAGAAATATTGTCTGAATGAAAGCCACTGCTACAAGATAAAGCACTCAGCCTACTGGTCAACAGAAATTTTCTGTTTCTTCTAAAAACTGTAAGTCCAGAATTTGCAATGAAGCTGGCCAGAATGGATTTCTCTTTCTTGAGAACAAACACTCAGTAATAAAGGCTTACAAGAGAGTAAGTGCACTTACCCAGTTCTGTCTCCATCGAATCTGACCTGCAGATTGCTTGTTTCACCCCTACAACTGTTGTCATAAATTTGACTAGGGCTGAGATTAAAAAGAAACATGATGCACAAAGTAGCTTCAACACAGAATACACAAGAAGGAAAGCTGGCACTCTTCCCTTACACACTCCTGTGTAGCATTGCTGTATTACTTTATTCATAATGCAAAGCAGAAGCACCAGATTCAAAATTAGGTTACCAGAGTAGAGGGCAATATGGCTCTCAGGCAATCACATATGTCCTTGGCAAACTGCAACATATATACAATTACTGCACAGCAAAGTCACTGTGCCGGTTGCAAAACAGGTTCTCTATAATCAATAACTTCACTCATGTAAAAGAAGGATCATACTTTAAGTGTTGCTGTTATAATACTGTCATCTCCTACAGTAAACTCACTGTTTATGTAGTATTGCAAACAATAGATAGATGGATGGATAGATAGATAGATAGTAAGTATAGGTAAATAGGTTGCACTGAATGTATAGGAAACGTTCCATTAAATAACTCTGAGTTAAAGTAACAAGCTATGAGACATGGCACTGCAAAAATTCTTGCTGACAGTCATCACATGCAGATGCTGATTTTCCCTCTGTGCAGGTTTTCCTTTCTACTGGTCACATTTTCATCACCTCTCTCATGGGAGCCTCATAGTTTTTTGAACACAATGATTCCAGCTTCCGAGTACGTTTGTACACAGGAAATATCTGTTATAGTATGACAGATGCCTGGAAAATCTACATAAAGCTTCTTTGGAAATTGGAAAACTTCAAGAAATTTTGAATACTCAGAATGTGCATCCTGGGAAAAGAACCAGTGCAGTGTGTGTGAACTCAGCCTTAGCAGACCCAACCCAACTAAAACTAGCACACTGCAAATACTGTCAATCCTATCTCTCTACATGAAGCAGGAAAGAGGGTGGTTGAGGCAGCTGAGGTTTATTGCATTAGCCAGAGAATGCTTTTTCTCCCATGAAGGCAAAATCCAGAGGCTGGGCACAGTACTCTGAGCTACTCTGCACCCAGACGGCAGAGTGAAAGAGATACCTGCTCTGCCAAATACTTACCAACGGCAGAAGCAGGAAGAAAACCAAGACTCTTGGGTTCAAAGTCAGGTTTGTGGAGGAAGTTCCAGCTTCTCACAATAACACTACCTATTGTTCTTTTGCCTTCCATCACATTCTATTCCTTGTTGCTCTGACATGTCCATGCTACTCCTGCACTCCGTTTCTTAACATCGATCCTTTTCAGTTCAAACCTCGTTTCCACTACAGTAGGTTCCTTTTTTTTCTCCTCACCTCTGTTTCTCATGCTTCCAGTTCTGAGTTCAGCAAATTTGCACACTTTTCTCCATGTTCTGCTGGAGTGTCCCAAAAGAAAGTTCCTGTGCCCAGCATCACAGTTGTACCTGGAGCTATGGGGACAATCCTGTTCAGCATCCCTACAGGCTTGGAGCATAGCATGTTCTTTAAGGAATATAAATAGCAAAAATAGGAACATGCTTAGGATAAATTTTCACATGAGCATAACCCTGCCAAATTTCAACACCCATGGCAGAGAAACAACTTTTCAAGAAGCAAAAATATCCTTCAAGCAGACAGAGAAACTGTCTGCTCATAACCTTGCACTTGGAAATTACTTGAATGCTAGAACTTAATCATCAGACACACTGTGTTTGGGACAGATGCCTGCTGTGGAAAATGCCAGCTAATGCAGTAAAGTTTGGTAGAGTTAGAAATTATTAATTTAGCAATAGCACTAAAAGACCATTACCAGTGGCTTAATTTTAAACTCTGATGGTTGTGACATGAAACATGATGAGAGTCACACATAAACGTTATGCTTTCAGTTGGCAATGGGGACTTAGTGCTTACAAATGGAAAAGAATGAAGACCTTGCAATCTAAACTCAACAGAGAATGAAGAATATGCCTTGTGTGGCACTGTTTCAGGAACCCTGAATCTTAAAAGGCACAGCCTGTGACAGTGTGAGCTACAGACCTGTGTAGGGCTGGCGCTATAGAGACCAGAAAGTTTTGGGCAGAGATGAATGTGGAAAACTCATGCTTGGTCATCCATTAGAAACTGATATTGCCATAGGAAATCTTGTCCTGTGACTATGGTCCCCTGAAGTTTGAGCTCTAGGCAGGCTGTCTCTTATCTGATGACTACTTTCTGCCCAGCTAACATTTGAAAATGGGAGGATTTATACTTTAGGGATTGCTTCCAAATATCAGATTTTTCTGAAAAATTGTATTGAGAGAAGTTCTTTAAAGAAGGGAATTGAAGGAAGATGTTTCTTCAATATTCAGAATAAAGGGTAACATAAACTAGAAAAACTAGAAATTAGAAAAAAAAAACTCTAAAACTAGAAATGAAAAAATACTGTAAAATTTCCTTTAAAAAATCCAAACAAACAAAAATATAAGAATGCAAACTCAAAACCCATATCTAGAAATGTACACCTCCATGTCTCTCAGGAGGATAAATGCAGCACTATCATTCTGGTGTAAAAGAGGTGTAAGCAGACATAAAACCTATTCTTCCGAGCTTCGTTCTCTTGACAAAGTGTAGCATGTCATCAAGAGACTATCTTATTCTATTACGAGAATTGGTAAGGCCTATTAGAAGTCTTTGGAAATGATCCCTAATAAAAAGTCTTCATAAAACAAGGAATTCTCTTGATTAAATTGTTATTGCATGAGTAGACATACCGTAAATGTTCAGTTCATTGTAGAAGAGAAAATCGTATATATAGGCCAAGATATGCCTTTTAGAAATCATGTCTTAAATTTAGGTAAAGAAGGAAAAGATCCTCTCTTCTGAAATAATTTTACTTTTTCACAAGAAAGCAGAAACATATCTATCAGAAGAAGGATTATAACAAAGCAGCTGGAACACTGGAACCTCTGTAATATATTGAACATTTTAATCATGTTTGATACAACACTCTTTATATGGATATCAATTACACTAATGACTCTTACATAATACCCCTGGGTGCCTAAGGGATATGTATTGTCACCTCCCTTTTGTCATAAAAATAGAGAGTAGTTTTATATACACACTAAAGTACTTTCTTTCATTTTTATATAATGAATGAGTAACACTGTAAAAAAAGACATTTTATCCCATATTAGTTTAGCAAACAGAAGAGATTTCACATATGACAGTGCTAAATATACTCTTAAGCTGCTAATAAAGACAAAGCCTGAGGGGAAAAATTCTAATGATGAGCAATGCCAGAAGTTTTTATTTCTGAATCTAAAGCAAAAATGTTTCACTTAGGTATAGACTTAGAGGCATCATAGAAGAAATCATGTTTTTCAATAATTTTTATCTCTAATAAAATCACTGGAATTAATTTGAGCATCATTATAGCACTGAAAAAATGCTCTTAAAGGTACTGTTATTTGCGTAACTTCTCTGTGTGCGTTTTATTGCATACTGAAAACTGAGAGGTTTCATCTGTAAATGTTCTACACTTTCCCAAGCAACCACTTAGAAAACACTACAGACTCTGTGGTACCCTATAAAGAGCTGGCAGGACACAAGACTTATTCTCCAGAAAAGAATCAGAGAATCAAATGAAAGAGTAAACCAGTTTCATCATGGATTTATGAATTTTAAAACATTCACTTCAGCATTTTCTCTCTCTGAGCTGGTGCTACCTGAAATGCCTGAAAAAATGATATATCCCCTGCCTAAAAGTTTTCCTAATGCTTACATGGGGAACACCGACAAAGGTGCTGTTAAGGTAGGTAGGCAAACAAGTGTGGCCTCACTAATACAGTGGTCTACCCTGGCTAATCTATCACAATGTGTTTTCCTCATCAGATCTTTGGCTTCTTTGGTAACCTTAATAATATCATTGCAACTAAATTTATCCCAATTTTTTTCTGAAGTTTAGCTGCTTATGAGATTTTTACGCATTTTTCTCTCTCTCAAAGTTCAAAGCCCTGCAATGTATCTCTCAGTAATATTAAATCCCAACTGCGAGCTGGCATTTGTGCAAAGAGGAGTCTGGTAACAGGGTAAGTCTCCAGAACCATACATTGCTGAGTGATGCCCTGGAATTTGCTGTCCTTCTGCAGCCCTGTTGTTTGAAGAGTTGTTTTAATCATCCATAAAAACTAAAGGAACCACACAGGAACCTGAATATGGCAAAGCAATTTGTATTCATGCATGTTTTCTCAATCTTAGTTTTGACCTTCTGAGATAATGTATAAAAATACATGTTGGATAGCTTCAGATGATTTTTTCATTTGTAATTATTTAACACTGATCTTGATTCAGCTATGAAAGCTGATGCCTTTCCCATTTTGAACAAAAAACTAAAACTTCAGGATATTTAAATATTAAAAAGTGGCAACTGCATATGCATAGCAAGTAACTACCTCTCTGAGATACTTCAGAAAAATTGTGTTTAGTAGAGTATTTGTGATAAATTATGTATTTATTGTAACAGGGTCAGAAGCTGTTACAATTTACTGTACTTGGTCAAAAATTCACTTTTATAAAAAGTACGTCAGTGTCTCAATGTACATTTAAATGAGAACTTGGATGCACCAAATACACTGATTTTCATGGGAGGCAAGTTAAACATCTGAGGTCAAATTTTGCTGAGACTTACATTGGTACAGAAAACCAAAGCACAGTCATTCTACCAACTTCCATATATTTTAGTCTTTCCTTACAGACAAAAATATTAAAAGGGAATGTGGAAGTTGGCATATATTTTTCAAGAACAGGCTATGCACTGTGTACATCGTGCTGCTGTTGTGCTAATGAGAATGCAGGAGAATGGCTTCTAACACAGCAAATGGATGAAAGCCAAGTGGCACTAAGTGAAACACTGGGTTTGCATCTTGTAGAGCAGAATTTTAAAAATTCTGTTATTCATGTGCCTGTACATATATTATGTGATTCTAAAAACACAGTTCTCAGTGTTAATTTTTTAATTATTATACAGTTGCTACTTTTTTAGTTCATCCTGTTGTCACTTGTAATAGCTAATGCAATTATTTGCATTGAGGTTTTCTGGAGGCATCTGTAACAAACTCTAACAATGTCACTGCTACAGGTAACTTTAGAAATGGGATAAAAAAAGAAGTTCATAACCCACAGAACTTTCCTTTCTGTGTCCCTGTATATTTTGCCTAGGTTTTCCATAGTTATAAAATTCTGGTAAAAGAAAGAGTTTTCCTCTTTCTGCTGAGCAGTCAGCAACTACAGACTGTCAAAAGACTATCTGCAGAGCAACCCTGTTTGTAATCTATAGTTGAGTCTATACCCAGTCAAAGAAACTGAAACACTGTCCATGATATACTGGAAGCCTCAGTGGCAGCCGGCCCTTCCAGGGTGGGTGGGTGGGTGGATGGATGGATGGAGGGATGGAGAAGAGAGAGGAAGATGCCTTGGACCACTTTTTGGTACCCATCTGACCTAGCTCACAGTTCAAGCAAATCATGTCTTTCCTACTTCCTAGGCTTTTCCTGCTGCATTCTCATTTAGACCTAAAGTTCATCACATTTCAAGAACAAAAGTTCAAGTTTCAAATTTCATCGGGGTCAGGATCCATACAACCATAGAAACATGCTTCTCTTTTTCTACTAAGAAGATACTAAAAAGTTGCTGATTGTTACCCACGAAATGCATTCAGAAGATGGTAGAAAAACATAGCAAGTGATCATGTAATTAAAGGTTCTGCCATAGTGAATATCCATACACAGACAAGCATAAGTATCAACAAGCAACCTACAATCCAGCATTTCCTAATTTACAAATACTTGCCTGCAGACTCAGTACTGCAGTGTGACCACAGTGCTTTCACACTGCAAAGGTTCCATAGTCCATAAAAGTAGTGATTGCAGGGCAGTGTAGAGTCTCATGAGAGCTTAAACTAGCCAGCTCCAATCTCGGTAGCTGTCTTGCTCTAGCACTTTGAAAGTGACTGCCTGCTGCAAAATCTTCATGACAGGTAGGGTTAATTGGCCCCCATTAAGCCTCATGCTGCTACAGCAAGACAGCAACAGCGCCTGTTGTAAAGTCAGCTTCCATCCATTGATCTCCTACTGCTGTCGGTGCTCTGATGACCAGTCCTTATTGTGCAACTGTAATCTAGAAATCCTCATTTTAGTATTATTCTTTCAAGTGGAAATTTATTTATAAAACACTTGAAAGTCACTTAAGTACACAAGAAATCCACATTTCCTCATTATCAGATTCTCTCACAGATAAATAATAAACAAATGGCTTCTGTATTCAATGTATGGGCTCCAGAAACAGGTCTTCTTATTCTTCTTTTGTTCTAGACAATAATTGCTTCAACTACATTATCTTGTGTGTTAGGCAATGCTTTCTGGTGGGTTTTTTGGCTAATGGAGAATACTGCTATACATGAAGCACAACTGGATGGCTGAAACACTGAGTATATAAGCAGTAACACACTGGAATAGGCACAGTGCAGCCTTTTAAATACTGTTCAATGTGTGTGTGCACACATGCATTTGCACTGAAGTATCTCTCCTGAGAAAGAAGGACTAGCCAGTACAAAAAATATACAGGTGGAGATGGAGATGAAGAGCTTTATCAAAGGGAAGAAAAATACAAAATTCTAAAGCAATTCTTAGGAGACTGCTAGAAACTTTCCTTACTAATGTGGAGGCTTTGTACTTTCCTCGAGATACAGCTCTACCTACTCTTTCCTGGGTCAGTGCAAATGAAGTTTAATTTCTGTAAGGACACGCAATTGAGAAAAAATTAAAACAAAAACAGAGTTTTCATTAGTTAGGACTTTTTAAATTTGAATTTATTGCATAACAGATTTTGGTAAATTTAAACTCAGTCTTCTGTTGGTCTGTAAAACTGAGAGAATCAGAGTTTGTTTCTTTAAAGCGTCTGTATTGAATGAATTCAGCCACATTTACATGCTTACTCATGTTTCACATATACTCAGGCTGATAATACCACAGAAGCAACACTGACTTTATAGTACTGCTCTCACATTATACTGAAAATGCAGCAGAACTTGTGTGCTACATGTGTACTTTGGATTCCTTAGTTGTTTGATCACATTGATGAAGGGATATGCAATCAATCTCCTACTAAGACAGTGAGTAGTATTGGCCATAACTCATTACTCCATCAAAGAATTTGGCATTTCAATCGATGGGAAATGATGTGTGATCATTCTAATTTATTATACATCATTTCCCATCAATCGGTGTGCTGAAGCTTTGACATAATAAGTAGTTACAGACACTGTCAATCATTCTTGGTCAAACACCTCTGAATGCCGCCATTTGGTGCACCTTCAGCTATTCATCCAAACTGCAAATACTCATCCAAAACAGTCAGCAATCAGACTGTAACTAGAGGTACATAAAAAGACTCACAAAAGTGCTTAGGAAGATCTCAAAAGCCTCCAGAAAATAGGTAACTGGAAAAAAAGACTTATAATGAAAGTGCACTGCAAAAAAAAACGCATAAAAATTGAGAAAGCAAACCTCTAGAAGAATAGCATCCAGCTAGAAAAAGATTGAAAAAGTGCAAGCTTCAGTATTTCACTGGATTTTGGCACGATCATCTGCTATGCTGGCCACCTTATTGTAAGAAGGAGCTAAATTCTTCTGATTTGTGTCAGCACAATTAATTTTGTCTTCTGTGGAGTTGCATGGGCATGTAAACACAGGCCACACTTAATCTTTCCTCTACTGATGAGATTAGAGCTCTTGAAATCAGCCCTGAGCCTAAAACATTAGTTCCCTCTCCAAAATTCCCTTTAAAGTTCACTCTCTGTAATTCTCTTTGAGGTCTCCTGTTTATTCCCCAGCAAATCCTATTAAAATTACTCCCACTATTAGTCATGATTTCAAAAACAATTATGCATTACTCAACTGTCCAACTAATACAGTAGTATCTTCTACGATTTCGTTCTGTCACTCTAAATATCAGCAGTGTCCAAAGGGTTACAGACTTTTTCTAATCCAGAACTGTGTCAACACAATCACTGTGAAGTTACTTATTAAAGCAAAATAAAACATGTATTCAGTGACAATTATTCTTCTGGACTTACTTTAGGAATCCACTTGGCCACTATACCTAAGGTCACCACCGCTTTTTTCTACCAGATCAGTAGGACACTTAGAGGTTATTCTTTCACGGGGATGTATTAACCCATCTAGTTAAAAACATTGGTCCTCCTTTAAGAAATCACTATTCATTTTTAAACCAAGCCTGAACTTTCTTCTTAGAACTTGCCTGTATTTAATCCAGTCATTGGGTATGGAATACACTGCCAACAAAGATATATAAAGCATTTGTGATAGCAAAACACCCAACGAAATGCTACCCCAAAATGCCACTTTCAAAGTGGCAAAATTAAGCAAAAGCTGCGTGACCAACTGCTACAGCAAGCAAGCTAACATGATTAATATAGCAAGCCCTCCTGTGATGTATTTTAGATGTCAGACTAGATGATCCAGCAGGTCAGTTCTAGCTCCACTCTGCATGTTATCCCCCTCACTGTCACACATTCATCTGTGCTTTTCTGTTTCTCTCCCTGCAGGAGAACTTATACCATTCCTCTAATACTCCTCATCATTTTCCCCATCTCTTTTTCTTCAAGAGATTGTCTTGTCTTCCTGTGTGACAAATGTAAAAGCTATTGTATTGAGTTCCATATAGCAATATCTCATTATTGGTAAGCTGGTTAGAGATAGCTTGTATGAAACTGCTACATAAAAACAATACATTGAATCATCTTTCTCTCTGCCCATCCATCCTTCCTATACTCTTCATTAGATTTTTCAACCTAAAATAATGCAATACTGGACAGTTTAATGTGGCCCCTAAATTGACATGTTTATTTATTCTGTTACTATGAAATATTCTGATTTTCCTTTCAAGTCCTATTCACTCAGCTGCTATAAACTCTTCCAATCCTCTTACCAGCCTCCAGCCTGATCTGCCCTGACCATGGCAGCTCCCTGAGAGAGGCAATCTCTACCTACTATCAGATCTGGAAAACTAAAAACATTAATAATATAAGGTCAAGTTAATACTTTTTTAGAAATATGTCAGGTTTTGCATATATCAATTTTTTGGCGAATTTGTTGTTTTTTATGTTTCTGAGAGAGGCATCAGAGTCAGAATTTGTCAAACGAGTTTACACTCAAAGAGCAATGAATAGCCCATCCACTTGGAGCCTATGTACTCACTGATAATTCTGAACTTGCAAACACCAGGACTCAGGCAGAAATCTCATTTTAAGAGTTCTAGTACCTTCTCTTTCAAATAGGGATCGCAAACGTTACTACATCTAATCAACATATACAGAGTGATATCTGAAATTAGAAATTCAAATACATGCAACAATCTGCTTGCCAACAATCTCTAGACCAAAAATTATTCAGATAAAGTATTTGGTGAATAATTTTGAATAGCAAATTCATTTGAGAAAATCAAAGCAGCTCACAGACAATTCACAAATGAAAAAAGTTATACATGTTAAATCATTTATTATGAACTATTTTTCATCTCTCTTCTGTTATTTGTTTTTCCATTCCAGGCAAAGACAGCTTCAGAAGGAACAGGATAAAAAAGCAAAAAAGAAACAACAATTCTTTTCTTACTTGGCACATTCTAGTAATTCTTGAGTATTTACCTATTTATTGAGAAGGGAAGAAGTTAAATGTTGACCCACCCAAGAAGTAAAATGGACACCCTAGTCTAAATATTACATATAAAATTCTAGCCTGATGAGATTGGAAATGAGAGGACTACAGGCCTCCCAAACACAGGTCTCATAATTAACAGACTTTTAACTATAGCTGCATTGCCAGGTGCAAATTTAATAGAAGATTATAAATGATAGATGAACTGTATTTCCAGCAGCTGTTTCTAATCCCAAGCAAAAATCTTCATTAAGATAGAGTTAACATTGTAAATGGTTATCTATTAATTTAAAGTATTGCAAAACATCAAACATTACTCATGTAGAACACTGTGTTGAAAGCCAAGCTAAGAAACCATGCCCAAAATAAAGTTTTAAAACATGGAGTTTTAAGTCAGACAATCCAAAGTTAGAATTAATAATGTCAAACTTTCTTCAATCTTGAACAGATAGCCCTGGGATTCAGACAGCTCCCCAGGAGCATTGCTAAGCGCTACCTAGACTCCAGCTGTAAGAGCAGGGTGTTGAGCTGCTGGAATTCAAGCCTGCCACATTTTGGTAAATCCACTGACATGCAATGAAAGTGTCAGCTCTGGCACTGGCTTAGCTAGAGCTCCTGATCTGAGGAAATTTCCAAGCTCAGTAAGGCTGAGCTGTAAGCACAACCAGCTCTGCTGACGTGCTCAAAAACAAAGAGAAAACTATGTATTTTCTTACATTAGTCCCTTTTATACAATTTTAAGGTAAATTTTAAGGTAAATTTAAATTTTAAATTGTATAAAAGTCCCTTTTATACAATTTTAAGGTTTTCAAGGGAATAAAAAGAATATACTGAATATACCCAACCTTCCCCCATTAAAGGTGCACAGATGTAGAGAGATGTGAACTCTGATCTGGAGGAGGCTCCCTTCTTGACCCACGGTATCTGAGAGTTTCTGACACCACCAGTGTCAAAAGCTCTTCTCACCTAAAGCTTTCACCCTGTTCATAGAGCTCCAAACTCAGAAATACAATGAATGGAACATCCCTATTTTCTCCAAGATTTACCCCACAGTGAGCTACATCAAACAGCCATTATGTTATACTTTGTGGCCAGGCATTTTACAATCCCTCAGCAAGAAAAGAAGCACACAGGAACACTTCCACCACATCCAATCCTGTTCATCAAATTAGGGAAAAAAAAAAAGAGGTAGTCTATGTATTGTTTTTATTCAATGTTCTCTGTGCAGGCCTTCCAAGAAGACAGAACCCAAAACCAGCATCCATTAGAAAAGTTCTCCAAAGACCTTTTCTCAAAAAGAGCTACAGAGAAAGCTTTAACATTAACCTATATAATTCACATCTTAATTCACATTTTTATTTTAATACATTTCTAACTGGAAAAAAAGAGACCACCAAGCTGCAAGATAAGCTCTAGACTTCGAAAATGTACTAGGTACAATTAGCTAAACAGTCTAACAGATGCCTAGTAATGATTATTACTTATATGTGCAGAAATTCCTAGATAAAGCTACTGTAAGTATGATATTTATTTCCAAAAGGGCCTTGTTCTTCAAAGCCCTTTCCCTTTCTTACATTTTTGCACTTAACAATGTACAGAACAGTTTCAAATGACACTCAAATCATGACCAAAGATGTAAGCTGCTCTCAACAGCTGCACTATCTCAGTTTCCAACTAAAGCAGACTTCCTACTTCTAAAGAAAGTAACCTCCCTTTTAACTTTCTTTCCCTCCCTTCTTCCTACTCAAAGGTTTAAACCTCTTTCCCTCTTGAGCAACAGTAAGTCAAATTCCATTTTACCATCTGCATGACGAATACTTGGCTAATGAGATGCAAAAATTAGTTGAGTAAAATGATCGATAAGCCACTAATAATAATTTAAATTAGACAACTGTACTGTGTCCTTGGATCTAAGTCTCCCTTTACTTATCTAATGCACTATAGGAACTAGTTCATAGTTAACCTAAACATTTTATCTGTTTTTATACACTGTATGCACACCTTAAAATCATACCTTTTCATGCATAAAGAAAGAAAAGTGTACTGTATAGGAAACTATTTTCCTCAGTGTTTTGTGGCCCAAATAAAATTGTCATTTCTTATTTACCAGAAAAATATTCCACTGCCATTTTGGAAGAAAATGCCAATAGAGTCGATGCGGTGTGCAAGTCAATTTTTCCCTCAGGTTGAAGCACCACTACACAGAATGTCTGCAGGGAACAAAATTTTTATGGGAATTTCACCAGTAAAAATCCAGTACAACTCCAGTGATTTGATCAGATTATTTCTCCCTATATTTCATCTGTGTAAAGCACAGAACAACTTGGTCCAAACCAGACAAATATATAGGGGAATATATGAGGAAATCAGTAATAAAATACAGGGAAGCATTGAGATGCTCAGATTATACCATATCACACAGATAAAATAATTATAATTCAAGTAGAATGGTGGGTGATATTTCAATGGGACATACAGTTTATGAGGTATGCCCCCAAATCAGCTCTATGAGCAACCAGTAAAATGTTCTGAAGTTTGCTCCCTATTAAATTCTGGAAAACAAATCATACCTCCAACAAAAATGGAGTTAAAAAATAGAATCAAAATATTAATAATTTTTGACAGACCTTGCATGGCCTGCACCATTAGGCACCAAAAATGTGCTTAATGTCAGTAACAGGTCTCATATGTAAAAGTAAAGAATAAATGTAAATCATGGTTGCACATATGTAATTTTTTACATATAACCAATAATAAATTATATACCAAATTGATGTGCTTAACCTAATAACTGTTTGCATGTTATGTAATTTTCAATTTTAAAATTGCAGGACTTTAACCCTTAGTATCAACCTTTGGGTAGTGGTACAATATCCAACAAACACAAACTGCCTGCTCCTCTTTCAGACACAGCTTCTCTTCTTCACTTATGGATTTTTTAATGTATTTGTTATTCTGCTTTTTCCCCCCAAAAATCCAAACCTGTAGTCTGTAAGTCAGTCCACATGTTTACCACGTAAAGAAGCTCGCATAAGCAAGTAGCAGTCATTTTAAATGACAGATTAGAATGACACAGAAGGAGAAATTTTGGCATTTCAAGTTAATAATATGAAAGATTTGCCCTCTATGATACATTATGTTAAAAACCCACTTTATAGCCACATTCCAATAAGATTCTTATTTAGATCAGAAAGATTAGCAACTCTGAAAAAGTCATTCCAAACTATGAGACACCCATTTGCAAATTACAAGTATAAATTTGTGACACATTCAGAAGATTAGTTAAGGCATCAGAGTATATCGCTTCACCCTATGTACCTTTTTTTACTTACAAACAAAATGCAAGTATTTTAGTTCTAACAGAATCATTAGGGGACAACCAAGTTTAGAAACAAAACGACTATATTCAAATATTGAACCCGTTCCACTTATAACTCAAGTCTTTCAAAAGCAAGGAAATCGAGTTGACACATGCTCCCCTTAGCTGCATGTTCCTATGCTTTTCCCTTAGATGCAACAGTTAAAAGAAAGCATTAGTCTTTACAGTGATTTCTGCTTTGCTTCTACAATGCCTTTTTCTTCACTTTTATACAACCCTTCTGTTATTTCACCTTTGGAGAAGGAAACTGCATTTTGTAAATAACTTCAAAAAGTGCTGCCTGTTCTGGAGAAGACACAGAATTTGCTTTATTCTTTTAACTCTGGAAAGATTTATGAAATACAGTTGAAAGATGGATTCAACCACAAGGCAAAAAGATGGTTTCCAAACCCTAGAAAATGTCTGAGGTATTCAAAGCAGAGGTTTTTGTTCAGTCAGTTACAGAAATAAGGGCCAGCCATGAAAATTAGATCTCCAGTTAGATTTGGAAACACTGGCTTCCCACTAAAGTTCAGGCATTCTGATCTGCGTTTAGATCCCTATCTGCTACAAAGACTACATTAATTTAATGTGTTTTAACAAGAAAAATTCATTCTTGCCACAGACATTAAAAAAATAAAATTCAAAGAGAAATCATTCTTCAAAGGAAACAAGGGCCCCATCTGCTGATGTTTAAATGTACTACATTAACACGCACTACAGTGCTCCCATAGATAAGGTATTGAAGTGAATTGCAAAGACAAATCACCACATTAACTGTGCTGCATTCTTCTGGTATCTTTTTTACAGGTAAAAAAAGTTTTTACGCCCTTGGGTCAATCAGTTTCCACAGATGATGAGAGCTCTGTCTGTGGAAAAAATGGGAGACTAGGAAGGAAATTCAGGCAAGAACCTGAATTTGCACAACAATAAAATAAGGGAATATGGCCAATCCTATATATAGCAAAACAAAATTACATCTACAAGCATACAATAAACAGTTATAGAAAATAATAAACCATTATTATCTAAATGTTACCCTAAACACCAAATTTATGAATTATCAAAATGTCCAAAATCACAATAGACATTAAAGCGGAACTTTAAGAGCAACAATGAAAGAAGGCATCTGGGAAATGTATAAGTCAAACTTTTCTGAAGTTTAAAACATCTTGTTAAAGAGTCTGATAGTTGTATATTGAGAGTTCTTAAAACTAAGCACTGTTTTGTTTACAGAAATCCCATACATAGCAGACTTTACATTATCTTGTGGTGAAAAATGGCAGTGAGCTTAATGAAGACAAAACAAACGTCCTTATTATGGACAAGAACATTTCAAACATTATATCAACAAAGAGCCGGCAGCTGAATTTATAATCTCATATGACTATATTCTGCAATAAAAAAGTACATCATTTGGAAGTACTAAAACCTTTTTGTTTATACGGGTACAACATAGAAAAGGCCCATGCTGGTACACCAGGATGAAGCATGTGCCTGACCTCTGTCCCCAAGCCCAGCACCACAGCAAATGAATCTCTGAATAAAGCTGAAGAAAGCACTAAAGAAACTTACTTCAGTTCTTCTCTCCTGGACAAGCGAGAAGTGCAGCCAATGCAAGCTGGGTGTTTATACAAGTTGTCCTACACCCCAGAACTGTAACTCTGCTGGGGAGAATGCTGCAGTCTCTTTATCCTTCCTAGTCTGTGCCACAGCATGTATGATGCTGGAGGTCATCACTGGGCCACACAGCCAGACCTACAGGACAAAATCCCACGAATCACTGCCTTTCTCAGGAAATAAGAAAGGCATAATATATTTCCAGCAAATATTCTAACATAAAAATAAGAGTTATGCAAATGTACTAAACTTGCACGCGCCTTACAAAATTCTGGTTTTGCTACCAAAATCCTACAAAACTGGAAACTATTTCCAGTTGGGCAACGGTCAGAAGACAACATACAAAACGTCTCACTGCATGGATAAAAACAATAATTAGAAACTCAGGGCTTGTGAATTCTTCAGTAAGCATGAATATAATCCACACAATAAACAACACTGGCTTGGCTTTTGACTGAGTAAATTAAATTCAAAGTAGTCTGAATATAGTACCAAGATGTGAAAACAAAGTCCAAGGCACAAAACACAACTATAAATATAACTACTTCTTCAGAGTATAATTAGATCTAGTGTGGTTTTCTGGTATTTTCTTGTAACTGTTTCTTTCGTAGAGTTCCTTCCATCGGCTTTTGTATTATAAACCAATTTAGAGATGCTGACAGTCTGAATATTGAAATGTACTTCAGGCTGAAACACGTTGAATGAGGAATTTGTCTGATGGAATAACCATATAACAAAACAGACATAAGACCAAGGTCCAGCTCCCCACATATGGCATTTCCTCAAAAGGAAATTTACCATTTATGGTAAGCACTGTCTTTTGGGTGATTTTCTATAAAGTGTGCCCTTTTGAGCAGGTTGTTATTTGTTTGATTGTTATCACTTATAAAAGAGGAAAACAATTAAAAGCTTTCAGAAGTCAGCTTCTTCAAAATAGTGCCTGTGAAAAAAATATGAGCATTCTCATTCATGATCACAGATAACACAAAGTAACTTCACTGTGCCCCTTCATTGGATAAGACACCAATCCCCAACCTGAAAATATATGTTAGGAAAAGTAATTATATCTACATCAGTTATAAGCATGTTAAAAGCAAAGCCACTGAAACTTTGTCAAAGGTGAATCTGCTGCTTTGGGTGAAGCTACATATAAGATGGAGAGCTGATCCCAGTGGTTACTGCTGTTGGAAAAGCTCTGCTCTGCCATCTGCTCACAAGTGTGTGCTCCTCACCATGCACTCCCATCTCCTGCCTCTGGCTCCTCCTAGACCTGGCCTCTTTCAGCTGGGCAAAATATTGGAAAACTGACCCAGCAAGCAAAGGGGATTGGATAGGATAGGATAGGATAGGATAGGATAGGATAGGATAGGATAGGATAGAGGATAGGATCCACCTACAGAATCACTGCAAGTGCCAGAGCCTGTCACAGGAAAAGACAAGACCTCCTAATTAGGAGGAAGCCTGGGGAGGTGAAAGGAACTTCCCCTTTTGGCAGTGATAGCACAGCTGGGATAATAATTTGATCTTGAACTTCTCAGCTGTGCTTCATTTCTGCAGCATTAAGAAACCAATGCATTTTAAATAGCCCTGACCCTAACACTTTGCAGCACTCCCTCACAAGCCTGCCAGTGTTTCAAGTTTGGGTTTATACATTTGCCTGGGATTTTATTCTTATTGCACAGTAGACAAAGAATAAAACTGGCTGGAATGATAACATTTAGAAAATACTTACTTCAATTGTAATCTTAAAATTTAAATAACCTTCTAAAAACAGCAAGAATTTGGGATCTTGCCTTCATAAATGCTTCGGTCATACACTACTAAGTCCAAACCCAGGTATGTGATCAAGCTAACGTGTTTCGGCCTTATTGGCTTCTATGGAGTGAATCATCTAAAAAAATCCCATTTGGAATAAACAGTGTTAGGACCTACTTACATTCCAAGCAACACAGATGAACCAACAACTCAAGTGGCTGGCTATTTCAATGCCTTTCTTGAGCAAACAGCAGTATCTGTCACATTACACACATACAGCTGCCTTGTAAATCTCAGCTACTTCCATTGGGATCATGCATTTAGAAAGGCAAGTAGTTACACTTCTGATAAGCAAATCCCTGCCTTTTATTACCTCAGAAGACATCTTTTTCAATTAATGCAATTACTTGCTTCTAATTTCTTAATGTTTTAAACTGACATAATTTTCATCATATTTTCTCCTTTTTACTCGTACGCACACATATTGTTTTACATGACATTTCTTACAACTGCTCTCTTTCTATTTTATTTTTCCTTTTGAAAAGCTAGTTGACACTCTCTGAGTAAGATGGAATATTGAATAAAAAAAATACATACATTGGATAAACAGAAAATGAGAGCTGTAGCTCAGCAGAACGTGGAAGACTTAATTTTGAAAATTTGGTGCGATACTTCACAAACATTTAACAATTCCTGGTTTATATTTGGATCAGTTCAAAATTTCTTTTTTCCTTTTTTCTGCCTTTCTCAACTCATCATACCACATTTTAGCTTTATAAGGGAAAACACTGGATTCCAGAAATCTGATTGGCAGACATAAAGGCTGGCAGGCACAGAGGGTGTCCTTTTGATTTAATAATGGTGACTTATATCATTGTTTTCAAAGACCCATGAAATAGAATGGAACTCTCCTTTCAAACCTAGTACTTCTATATCACTGCTTATGTTCGGAAGGAGTAGCTCTATTTTGGCTGCTTTTAGAGGCATCTATTGATGCTTATTAACATGTTAATGAACAACACTATGGTGGTGAAAGCACTGGATATGAGGCTTTTTTGGAGCTTATTAATACTTCTTTTTTACCAGCCAGGGGAGATGCTGTAATGTGACACGTGAAAGTGTACTGTCTCTGAAGTGCTCCCAGTCACTGCTGGACCACAGAGAAAAACAGGGGGCTGAAATGAACATCATCACAAATAAGACTTAGATGGACTTTGCAAACACATAAAAAGGAAAAAACTGAGACTGAAGTTACAGGATAAAAGGAATTTTCCCATCACTTTTGTCTTTAGTTAGGATCTTACCCAAAATCCTCATGTTTTAAGCATAGTGCACTATTTTCCATATACCTAGACCTCATTAAAAAATAGTTACCCTTTATTTATCAATAGTTCTACAGCTCTGTGTCCTGGGACATGCACAGTTTTCTTCCAGACATAGGGACATTGTGGAACCTCTAAAGACTAAATAAAAAAACAAAAGCAATAACTAAATAATTAACTAGTAAAAGATTTAGACAGATCAGGCAGAGTTAACTTTTTTTTGATAGGGATGCTGAGTTTGAGACTCCAGATGTGTATGGGTATGTGTAATTTTAAAGTCTGTCTTATCTTCTACAAATTCAGGTACACTAAGAAAACACCTGAAAAGGTATTTTGTCCCTGCATCAGCAATTTGGTCCAAATGTTTCCCCTCCCAGGGACCATAACTATTGTTTAGGTGATGGCTGGGTGGGAGCTTTCTACCACTCAAAAGATATTTCATCTCTTACTATGAAATGACCCTTAAAATTGTTATTGCATTAGATTATAATTGTAGTGTATTTAGCTGTGAAATTGCATGGACGTTTTTGTGCCTCTACATTTCTGAGTACTCTCCCTACTTGTTAAGTCAAACAGCATTTTGTTTTCAGTGTTCAGTGCTGACTATCTGTGGAGACAGAGGCAGGCATGCACATGCACACTGTCTCTCTGCTCTTTCACAGAGAATTTATGTCTGCTTCTTGGGTTTTATTCTCTTTCAGATCAAGGCTCTCTGCTCCTTCCATACAGAGGAAGTCTTGCAGTAACAAATAACTGTGTCCAATAATCTAAGTATAATGGAAGTATGCTCAGAGGAAATTTATAGTGTTGTCAACTCTCATTATTTTCCTATGAATCTTGTGATATTTGATATTTTTCTTAAAGCCCTGACTGTTGAAATTATATGAATAAATGTGAATCTGAGCTTCCATTAAAAAAAGTGTCTAGATTTCTCAAACATGAAGTAAAGCCTGAAAATGTGAACTGAATGTACCCAAAACACCTAAAACAACCAAAGGTAAACTAAAAATAAAAGAAAAACAAGTGGGGTGTTAAATTACATCATAATTTTAATACAATTTCTTAATTTCAACTCAATATTGAATACTTGGATTTGCCAAGTAGAGGAAATTGGCTAAAATCCTCAGATAAATGCTGGGTGCTACCAAATATAGAATGAGGGCAAGAGGGAGGAATTATCCCACTTCAGACATGAATCAGATCTCTAGGAGTGTTTTTGGCCAGGAGTTGGTGTAGTAGCACCAATCAGAGCTTCATTGCCAGGTCCACCTTTGCTACCCATGCTTTGCTGTACTGCCCTCACAACGAGTGCTTTGCTTCAAGGAGTTGAACTATTCAAAAACCACTTGCTATTACGAACATCACGTATTTCTTTTTGTCTACGGACCCAACAAGTACAGCACGTGGTTACTTCAGAAGGACCAAAAATTTCTCTCTGTGCAATTAATGTCAGGTTTTATTTTTTATGGCTATAACAAAACTGCACCTCATTTGTGAGCCAGTTTGTAATGGAGACTCCCCCAGCAATACAGAGAATTGTTCACAGGGGCTATCATGAACACAGGATCTGGTACTCAGGATATTGCTTTTTCCCATATGGAATTATTTTTAAAAAGTAATTCCTAATATACCTAATATAAATGAAGTTTATGTAACCCACCATGTTTGCAGTTTAAGCCACAAAAAGATGCTTAGATGCTTAAGACCAGATGCTGGAATGACTGATATTTAGGAAAACAAAGAAGCATTATAAAGAAATTTTAATTGATTTTGTAAACTGAGAAGACTGGAATGATGTGCTTATAGTACAGTGACTCACAGTCCCAATCCTAGCCTCCCTGCCAGCATGCCAGCATCTCCCCCTTTGCACTAGAGGGGCAGGAAGGCAGTCTGGTCCTCAGCTTCACTTCTCAATAACATTAACGTGACAGAATTTACTCTATCTCACACAACCTCAGATTCAGTGGGAGACAGGTCATGCTTCCTCCACTCTATTTCAGGAAATCTTATTAGTCTACAATACATAGTTCTTCATGCAAATTCAATAACTACAGAGAGGGAGAAAAACTAACAGAAAATATCTCACCAGATGGAGAAAATTGAAACATTACCCTTGTTTCTTTGCCAGCACAGATCCATTCTGACAGGTTGGAAATGATTTATGGTTGGAGGGGGCATGGAGGAAGAGAGTATGGGGAAGGAAACATACTTACACTAGCAGAGATATTATTAATTGCTGTACAATGTTAAAATCTTTGCATTGTTTTGCATGCAATTAGTTCCAAGGCTTACATATGCAGCAGTGTTTGCATGCTGATCTCTGCATGAGACAAATAAACCTCAAGTACATGATGCATGTTAGAAATTGCTTTCAAACCACTGTAGAAGACATTGTGGTAAAGAAATGATACAATACGGCAACTCAAAAGCTGCATTCAAGAAAACAGATTACCTTTGAATATATGAATAGGTAAATACTTCAGTATGTCCAAGATTAATACTAATCATTACTATTTTAATATATAAAACGTTGTGGATATTGCTACCCAGCAGTGATCAGGCAGATATCTAGTCTTTGTAAATTAAAACCAGATATTTTTCTGCATCTAATTGATTTTTACATTACATTAGGCAGCCAAGGCTGCAGCCTTCCATGACATAGTATCTAAATAAACATTTATTAAAATATTTTAATTAGAATAAGAGGGAAAATATAGTTTCCAATTATGTGTTCAGAAGGAAAAAAATCAGACCTATTAAGAATTAATGTAAACGTAAGTGTAATGTAACATTTAAATGCAATAATTATGCCATATGATTTATACAATGTGAGTTACTTCTAATTCCTAAACTTTTAAAAAAGGACTACTTATACTAATGCATTTATTGCCTGTTGCATCTTATGGCTTTGATCTCGAAAAATAATAAGCAGGGACACTCTCAAATGTGAATAGTGATTTAACAAAATGAGGCATATCTGTGCTGAGCAAAATTTATCTTATAGATGCACAAGACTTAATGGTCATTAATAACATTGCTGTGCCAGAGCAGGATTTCCTCCTGCTCTAAAATGCTGAGGTGCTTTTTCTGGTCTGGCTGTAAATGACCCAGAGTGACTGGGCTTCCGTCATTTCCCTTGGAAATCTAACCTGGGAAAAAGCATTCCCAGGGGATTTGGCAGGGATTGTTAAGAGTCTCCAAATGACTTATAATTTTTTGCTATATACATGCACATATCTGTGTGCACAGATATTTTGGCTCCCTCTATCCTTTTTTATGGAACAGTGAATTTCAGATTCTGACATGATTTAGCACAGGGAGATTGAGTCAGGCACAGTACGCTGGTGTAATCTATAGCTTATAGTACTGGTAAGCTGTGATGCCTTATTGAAGACATACATTTCTTGATGGTATAGTTCCACACCACCAGATATATACACACGAAAGGGAATCAGTTTATACCTCACAAACCAGGGAGAACTTGGTGTGTAAGTGAGGACATCATCTTCTTTGCTTCAGCCACGAGCTGGCAGTCACATGACTGTCACTGCAGGGAAGCAGCTAGGGAGTCTTCTATGCCTTTTAGTTTAAGACATTATCGCTCACCAACAGTTGCTGGAAGAGTCTCTGGCTGTCATATAAAAATTTGGTCACTTTTCTTGACATTGATATAATCTTATAGAGACACTAAAGATACTACAAGAGTGACTGGTTAAGGAAGATGGGGTTCCTGTATTTTTTAAAGCACTAATTAAATCCTGGGTCATGGAAAGAACTTCTGAAATGGGCATCTTTGTAAAAAATGGAAGTATGCCTAGGTCATGCAAACAGAAAACAGGGTGACACAGCCATATAAGCTGTCTGTCTTTCCCTTGATGACTTTTGACCAGTTTGAAGCAAATCTCAAAGTACTGTAACTGGTAAATGAGAGCAGGAGTCTGCCATTTCAGTCAAACATGCAAACACAGCACAAGGCCTAAAACATTTGAAGTCCATTGACTTCAGGTCATACCGTTTAACAATACCCATATTGATTTCTTCAGAGTAATTGAATATAGACACCTTTTTCAGGCAAAATTCAGGCAGTTTTACTCAATTGCTTATTACCTTAACAATTCCTCTTATGAGTCTTGCTGCCTGTTGACAAATGCCTTCATTTTCTTCTCCAGAAATTTCTCTTTTGAGAGACTGTAGCTGTTCCTAGAGATCTCCAAGAAGGATGTTATTTTTGTGCCCTTCATTGTAAAAGTATTCAAGGAGGAGGAAAAAAGCTAGTCCGAATCTTGAACTTCCAGAGGTGGACAAGGATAGTAGAAAAGAACTCATTGTCAGACAAATATCTTGGAGAGTGAACACTTTCCCTGAATAAAAAGAGTATTCTCAAATACAGATGTGTCTTATTTATCTCCCTCTTTAGCTCCAAGAGGCTAGTTCCTGTCATTCCTCATAACTTTCATTCCCTTCCTCTGCCATCAAGTGCGTAAACTACCAATTATAAAAATCAAGTGTCTAATCTTCCCCATTCATATCCTCTCATAGACTAGAAGATTGTTTGGCACCCTTCCTGCAGGCACCTTTCCATTCCAGGTCCAGTTTCAACCACTGCACCATTTTGCAGAGAGCGTGAACACACCATAGCCACTCTCTCTGCCATTCACTTCCAGGGCTTACTCAAAAAAGCCCATGGAGTCTACACTCACTTCTAGTCTACACCTTACTACAATCTACCAACCACTATTCTCTTTGTTCACTCAATAATAATAATAATAATAATAACAACAACAACAACAACAAATCACTATGTCTTCTTCAAGGCCAATATTTCACAACACAACATGGCTACGGTTAGTAAATTCATATTTAGTTTCCTAAATTAGTAAGCACTTAGATTTTAAATACCAAATGCTCAGCTGTTACAGAGAACATTTAACAGCTTAACTTTAGTCACTTGTTTATTAAAATCTTAGTTTTGGCTCTCGTTCACATATTTCACTTACACAAATACCAGAAGTTACTCAGCACAGAATGCCTCTAATATCTCCATACCACTCAGTAACAGACCTCCTATATTACCTTTACATCTGAAATTACATATATAATCCTATCAATTCCTCCACAGGAGGAGAGGGTAGGATTTAGGCATTATCATCTAGCATAAAAAGAAAAAAAAAATTGACACTTCTGAAGTGCTTTTTAATCATAATTTATTTTAATTAACATTTGCTATTTTACAAATGTTTTACTGTAAGCACATATTCTAAATGTACTACGCTTAATCTATGACTAAATTCTCTTTGACATTTTTTTTAATGTTCTACATCTAAGGCATCAGAGTCAGGGTCCTTGCAGATTTTAAAGATTAAAACTCTGCTGGGGCTCAGAGATACTAATATCCATTTCCCTGAGTTAGCACTGATGGACTTGAACATACCTTCTTTTGACAGAACTTGCAGTAAGTGGCATTTTTTTCATGGTTATTTTTAAGGCAGCTAAGAGTATAAGAGATTCATTTTGGCAGTCATGTTATCTTATTTTTACCACAGTGGCAACAATACTCTGAATTTCCAGCAAGAAAACACCTCCAAGTTTTCAGGACTGTTATCTTCATACTTACCACAGTACTTGTAAGTATTGCTGCACTAGATGAAGATTTGTGGGCCCTTGTGTTTAGCAGCTGCCTTCCAAGTGAATTACACACCTCTTACAAACA
This sequence comes from Manacus candei, assembly GCF_025592945.1. Lineage (NCBI taxonomy): Eukaryota > Metazoa > Chordata > Aves > Passeriformes > Pipridae > Manacus > Manacus candei. The sequence continues at coordinate 12,669,809 of NW_026138053.1, forward strand.
GCCACAGAGGAGCAAAAGCTCAGAAATAATACACTATGCAGTGGCATTTTTGCCAGCCACGGGCTTCTCAGAACTGTACAATTTCCCCAGTGATTGCACTGTCATTATAATAGGTAATCATTAGATTTATCTTTTATATAATTTGTAACATCTTATAGTATTATATGTGCATTTATGTAGCCTCATTACTGCCAGGAGTCCTCTTTAACTGAGATGATAAGTAAATAAAGTAGAAATTACACACCAACAGGAACCTGGAATATGTTGTTTTACTGTATGTCTGAGAGCTCCCTTTAGCAAAGCTAATCTGTGCAGCAGTTACCATTATTTCTACCTCAGTGAGCACTTCCTAATTGCTGTGTTATTGCTTGTGAAGAAAATATATTATTAAAGTCCACAACTTATGACTTGTTGCACATCTATACATGGAAGGAAAAAATCTTCTCATTTCATCAAACCTTAATAGGTTTTGAACAGGATGATCAGCTGAGGCTGTTTTTCTCTTGCAGATCTGTTCATTATCGTTTCATAATGTCAGTGGCTCCTTCTAACAGGCAAGATGCATTCATAATTTATTCAGAAACCTGAAAACATTACTAAACCAAATCCACTTAATTCTCTATGAATCAGCTCAGGCCTATTTTGGTAGCAATTTGTAACGAACAACAATTATAAGCCCAAAGGAATCAGTATTCCTTTTTAGTTGTTAATGTTTTATACCCAATTATTGGTCCACTGCCAGAAAATGATCCATGGAGCATTAGAAATGTGTATTAATATTATCTTTACAAATGCAATAATACTCAGTGGAGGATAAAGTTTTGATGGACTCCTCTTGTGTGCTAGTTAAAGCTCTACATTGTCAGGAAAAAAGTCAGCATTAGCACTTTGTTCTGATGGGACTGCTAAAGACAGGGTGACCTTCAAAATTTGGCAATATAATCAAAATGGCAAACAGCAGCCACTGAAGTTAACACAGAAAATAACTTCAGAATTTTTTCCTGTTCAGAATTACTGAGATGCCACAGCTATGCAGAAAGCAGGGCTTAGGAAAATATTTTAGGAAACAACAAAATACTCTGCATTCTTCCAGTTAAAAATAACAGTGACAAGACTTATACCTTTCTGTGAGCGAGCCAACACTCAAGAATTCCTGAAAAGATGATGGCCAGACTCCACTATTTTTTTCTGTTTTGAATACTGAGTATTGCTTACTTTTACAGGATGTCTCGGGTGAATCATAGGAATCATTTTAAGAGCTGCATTGCATAGATGCTACTTGGGATAATACTGTGCACTTTCCTAAGGATAAATATTTGCCATCTTTAAGTTGTATTAATTAATAGCCAATGTGTGGCTGCATACAGAAAATAAAAAAACCAAATCCAACTCTTGTAACCTAAAACGGCTTCTGCACGAAAGGGAAAATTTTGGAAAATAAGAAGAACAAAGTCTAATAAACATTTCAAACAGAACATTGCCATGTTGATTGTGTTAATGATGGCAGGGCTTCAGTACACTGAGACTGTTTACAATTATATTACTAATTTTCTTTGCCAAATATGACTTTCTGGATTTGACCCCTGACCACTATATGTCATTCCCAAGTAGCCTGTATCACAACACTCACGAAGCTGAGTGAATGGGTTGCTTTTACTACCAAGACCCCAGAGAACAGCGAAAATGAAAAAAGCCATTCAATAGCTAAGCTTCCACTTAAAGCCCTGTTTGTTTTCTTCAAAAATACATGGTCTGTTTCTCTTGTCACCTGGAATGAATAAGCAATAGAGAGAACAGACCAATACACTTGTCAGCACTAAAGACCAGCCATAAGATTTCCACAGTCAAAAGCAGTTCAGATTAAGGCACGAAGGTGCATCCTTTCCAAAGCACTGAAAGACCTAGAGGCCTTTTAATAGGATCTCTCTAAAATACCTAGGAATCTAATTGCCATTGTCTATGACGAGAGTTAGGATCCTGGGTGTTTTTAAAAACTCCGCTAGGTGCCTCTACATCTTCAGGAGCTTAAATACCTTTTAAAATGTGCCATAAGGCCCTCAGCAGGTAGCCTCAGCAGCCTCATATGTTCCTTGGTACAGGCAGAGAGATAAATAATGCCATGTAACACAGTAGCAAACATTCAGCATCTCATGTATTCTTTTTCCTTTTACATGGAGAAGTTGATGACAGAGTCAGGGTATTTCTTTGATACAAAGCTACTTATTTTCAAAAATATATATGTCCTGTTCCCCTGAACAAAGTGGGAAAACAGCAGATGCTCAGTGCAGTATGCTGCTTTTTTCTAGCCTGTGCTGAAGGGCTCCCTTCTAGCTTTCTTTCAGGGTCATGTTGTCTTCATTTCCTGACCATCCACCCTCTGCCTCTGCCATACTGGCTCTGTCTGCTCTTTCATCTGTAGCACTCAAATGCCCTCATCCTCCTCCCCCACAAGGATGAATTTCCCAATTTCTGGTTTTGCATCTGTTCCACAGTGAAGTCTTCTCTCCATGTAGCTCAGCTCCTGTCTGTGTAGCCTTAGCTTAGCCTTTCAAGGGTCTATGGCTTCTGATGTTTATCCTAAATGTATGGCAGCTCTCATACATAGCAGCTGTAATCAACTCCCCACGTAATATGCTGAATGGAAGGTAGCCTAGACTTAAAGCTATAGGTTGTGATACTTCTTCAAGATCCTGTCACCATCCAAACAGCTTTGAACCCAACACACTAAAGATTTCACTATGGTATTCAGAATTCAAGGTATGTTTTTACAAAAAGCATCTCATTAAAACCTCATGCACTAGCATTTTAGACAACTTGGGACTTGCTGGAACAAATTTTACTCTGAATTGCAACAACCAAGTTCCTTGCTACTGTAGTTCCTAACATTGACTTTGTATCCTTATCTGAAGATATTCTACATCAGGAAAAGAAATCATTAAGAAAAAAGTATATAAATAAGGAGACTGAAGTGAGAGTATGATGGGAAGGTGCAGCTCATTGCCAAGCTCTCCCTATAAGGACGAAGAGTATGTAAATGAAAAGCACAAACCCAGCCTGGAATGCATTTTGAGCCATCTGAACATTAGTAACACATAGCTGAGTCTGTGTCAGTGCTGCCAACAGCACTCACAGTGTAGCTGATAACACAGACCACAGGCTTTTCTCCGAGAAATGGGTTCACAACCAGTCCAACCACAGACTGCCACAGTGGAAACCACTGAAACCTCCTTCCTGCATGTCCAATACTGCAATCAGTAAAAGTATCAGGCACTAAAAAAAAAATAAATAAAGCTCTCTTTCTCACCTGAGGCAAAAGCCAAACCTTGCTAATATAATACCCAAATGGAAATAATTAGTCCTTGGCTTTTCAAGTGATAAAAGCAAATAGGTTCTTTTACTTGCAAATAAAACCATACCACATACTGAATTCATTGCTACTGGTAATTGTTAGAACTTTCAGGTTGTAAGCACCAGTTCCTAATAAATTATTGGTGATTGATACTCCACTGAAATACATTATAAATAATGTCTGAAAACCTCATAAGATTCCTTCATCCTTTAGAAAGTTCTCCAACAGGGAGAAAGAACCTCTCCTAAATAGAGATTGTTCCTGTTACGCCACTATGGTATCATGAAGCATCTTAAAAACATCCAGCATTTTTTTTAACAAGCCAAGCTTACTCCATTGAAATATATAAACTCTCATCTTGAAGGCATGTGAATATGACTGTTTTCACCAAGGAAACAACACCAACACCCCCTACCATAAATCTTCCTGCTTTAGAGTGTCCTTATCAAAAGTAAGCAGAAAACCCCCTGGCATTAATTGTTGTTATGCTTTTTCAAGGGCTGATCTGAAGATCAGACAGAAACCTTTATGTATGAAACAGCCTTTTGTTTGGTGATGTTTGGGCTCAGCATGACATCTATTTTTTTCTGTGTCCTGTTTTTATTTTGAATGCAAGATAATAACAAAACTATAGTTAGACCTGGACAACAAGTGAAAAATGCAGGAAGTTGAAACATCACACTTCTCATTAGTGACAGTCTGCCTAGCAAAATTAAAGGAGTCATAAACTGTAGTTAAATACTACTTCAGTTTAGCCCTCCAATAATTATCAAAAAATTTCATGAGGATATTTTCGAGAGGGAAAGTCAAGTTGACAGCTTTATATGATGAAGTCACATACAGCAGCAGGAGATAATAAAGCTTATTCTTTCAAGTAGGCTTTTTGTCCCCTCCCCTTTTGGAACCTTTTAGTAATTAAAACATCCATCCTCAATCTGATGACAAGACATTTGAGCTTGATTTAGTTATGGATTGCTTTGGGTTTGAACCAAGAACAACAATGACTACATGGAAGTTCACACTGCCTTTTTCGATATCCTTCCTGAGTATTTTCTCATGCATGAGAATGGTGGGAACAGGGAAAAGGAAAAAAAAAAGAACTGCCTTGAACAGGAAATAAGAAAATTACGTAAAAATCAATAGGTCATGGACAGAACTAAAATATGCAAAGGTACTGGAGATCAAGCATTAAGGAGAACGATTAAAATAAAGTGATGAAGCAGTATATCAAAACCAGTCAGGCCTGCAGTACACTTGACACTGAATGAAGACTAAATTCTCTAGTGCTGGAAATAACCAAAGAACAGGAGTCAATCATGGCCAAAATCTTTTCCCCAGTGATCAGCTACAATAAATTCAACAAGACACTAGGGAATTCCATCAAATGAAAATGGTGTGTTTGCTGTATTCACATGCAATTTGGGGACAAAAAAGTTGCCACCACAAAAGAAACACAAAAACATTCTTGCTGACAGTGCAATGAAATTGTCTGCTCAGAATTCACAATATTTTTAAACCAAATCAAAAGCAAACAAAAATACAGTGTTATAGTAAGGCAAGGAAAGAATTAAACACCTAATTTGAGGGCAACCTTCCTATCCCTAATTCCTAGTTCTAGTTTAGTAATCAGAGCTCCGAAACAGTGGAGCAAAAGCAGGAAAAAAAATTTTAAAAAAGAGGTTATTAGAGGCCTGGAAAGATTTCCCTATAAAAAGGAACTGATGCTTTCAGAAATGCCTCATGACCAGACCGGGAAGAAAGCAACTTTTCATTTCCAGAGTAGCTTAGGCCTTGTCTACACTTCAGATGCTACACTTGTCTACACTTCAGATCTGCTGGAGCGACTCTCACCTCCAAGGAGTGTGGTGTGGAGACTTTTAAGTGAGCCAGACAAAGACCCAAAAGCGAACACTGCATGACAGCACTGGCCCTTGAGTTACTGTGTCCTTTTAGTTTACTGTTTGAACCCAGGCTTGTGCATCTGCACAGCACCACAGCACTTCGCCTAGGAAATCCAGCATAATGTGCACTGCAGCTTCTATTCCCATGGACACATAATAGCTTGTGTTTCATAGTTCTGGGATCAAAATTGGGCTCCTGACTATGTTTACAGATGTGTGTGTTGAGATATAGATAGACTCCTAGAAAGTGTCTCCTGAAATGTTCAATCAAATTGATCACAACTTTTAGTGATTTCTATGCATAAAAACCTCACAGGCAAAGTTGCAAACAAAATAGAAGATCCTTTACACAAACTGTTGAGCAATAGTGGTTCAGCTGGAGCTGACTAGAAATGCAGTGTTGACAAGAAGGGAGGAGGAAATGCAGAGAGAGGAAAGACACTGATGCAAATGTAACTCCTATATTTACAAATATAGGAGTCACTGAGAAAAAGAAAGGGGTCAAAGGTTGTATTTACAATACACCACAGGAATGGCCGCGTGGGTCAAGGGGGTAAGTGCAGGCACGTTGCAGCATGCACATGCAAATCAATTCCAAAAGACATCAGTTCAAATGAGAAGTATAATTGGGAGGGGAGGAAACCTCTCATTTTACCATAAACTTCTCCCTATTTCACTGAAGCATGACCACAGAATAAAGAAGGGGGTTCAGTGAAAAGCTCGTTATTAATCAGCCCTGTGGATAGTACAGTCTGTATAACCCCTGAGATTCATACAGGCACCTGCCTCCAGATTGGCTGAGTAAGGGACAATTTATCATAAGTGAACACGTAGGAGTGGGGGAGGACACAGTGGTCATTGCCTGCACTGGAATTTATGATGGAAAAGAAAGTTAATTAAGTTCTGTGGTCAGTGCTTAAGGGAAAAAAATAGAAGAGCTCCCAAATGCAATTCCTTGCTGGAACAGATACTTTGGCAGAACTCACTAATTACTATACTAAACTGTTATTTTGGCAAGAGAGAACTATTTTATTATGGTAAGTTTTCAGGGAAAAATGCATAGAAACAAACCAGTTTTGTCATCTGAACTTTTGTTGTCAAAAAGAAAAGTACACCTGGCATACTCTGTTGTTAGCAACACCAATATAGCATAGCACTTAACTGAGTGTGAGCAATAGCACGGAAAGGAAAGTCTGAAATAAATGGGAAAGTAACTATATAAGGAAAAATGCAAGACAACTATATGTGTGATCACACTGGGCTACTACAACTTATAATGCAGGATAATTCAATGTAAAACATGAAATTACTATAAGAGCCATTATTGCTTTGCATGATATTACCTGGAATTTCTAGTTTTGGCAAACCCAATACATTAATTTTACATTGCACTCTTATATAGTCTTAAATACATACAAAAAAATCAAAGGGATAAATAATCCTTTTTAAGAAATCCTCAGGGTGAGACAGACATCAAGTACATAATTTAATCAACATCCTCTGCAGCCACATGACCTGGACTATCTCCACCAAGAAAGGTAGAACATACTCAAAAGCTAGAGTGTGACAACTTACTTCAAATGGGATTCAATGGGATTGTTTAAGTAACGCAAATTGGTATGTAGCTTCCCAAGACAGGCATCAGAAAAAAGAGCCACTGATTTATGAACGGAGAGCAATTGTAGTTTTTGCTTGTATTTATTTGCTGTGCTCAGGTAAAAACTCTTCATTGGACAATCCTGACAGCTTCTTTCAACTTCATTAAAACACAAATTCAACCAAGTAATTTCTGCTTACAGATCATAATAGGTGCATATAAGGGATGTAAAAACACATCCCTTGAGTCTGGGGTGCAAAGGGAGCAGGAGAATAGACTTGTTTCATTTTAACCCATACATAAAATTTTAAATTCGAAAAAAAGCCTCAAAAACCAATACAAGTACAAGACAAAAAACTGAATTAAAACTAAAGCAAACATTCAGCTATAGTGGATTTAGTAAGGGAGGAATGATTTTTGTTTGTTTAATTTTTGAGCCCTTAATCCTTTTCAAAATAAGGCTTCCATAAATGGCAAAATCCACTGGGCAAGAACACTTGGTATCTTCAAGTATGTATTTTTTTTATGGTGAAACATTTAATTTTAGAAAAAAGTAATTTCTACTTACTAGGTTTTCAGGATATATAGTAGCATCATTAGTAAAAAATTTCACTAAATTATATCATTTAATGTGAATTATAAAGTGCAAATTACACAGAAAAGCTATATGCACATTTAATGATAGGATTTGGCCCTCTACTTCATTTTGCTTTGCTGAAGTAGAAACACAGAATTTGTTTCTTAATTTTAATGCACGCCCATGCCTTAAACTATGTTTTTTGCTTGACTTTCAACAACTACAGTATATGAAACCAAAATATATTCCTCTTTATACATATTTTATAATTCGTTTCAAGTTGCATCTTAAAAGGTATTTAACTTTTTCTCCTGGATCCTGATTTTAGTTAATGGCAGTAGAAAAGTCACTGTCCTTGATCTAGAATTGTTTAGTAAGAAGGAGTCAAGGCTAGAGGCACATGAAAACATGTCAATCAGATGTAATTGCTCTCTAAAAGAAACCCTATCAAACTGAAGAAGGAGAACTACCACTGCACACATGAATTCACTGCAACACCTAATCTGCTAATGAGCTCAGCTTGCTATTTTCAGGCTTACTATTCAAAAAGTTCAGTGCAAGAAACATGATAGCGAAGGACAACATTGCTTAAATAGTTGAAGAGTATATACTGCAGGTGAAGCCAGTAATGTCACCTGTAGTTAAGGTTGCCCAGCACTTCCCATGACACTTCCCTTGGCACTATGTCCAGCTTCAACTGCTTGGGCTGAAATTTTCTATACAAAATATCTACAAAAACATATGCCTAATTGTGTGTTGGCAACCTACTACTCTTAACAGTTACCACCCCTGACTGCAAACGTTTATGCATTTGAAGAAATGTTCCTGGTGCTGAAATCTGAGAGCGTAAATTGATCTCTGTTGAGATCAACGGGAAGGGATCAGTACACAACCCCCCTTGGTCTTAACATTCTAAGGTCCACATCTGCTTCAGGTTGCAAACTACTAGCACTGGAGAGTATTAAATATGCTCCTTGTGTACATCTTCTCATTTCTTTTCATTCAACAAAATGAATTCTTATGATCCATAGCAAAAAAAGAAATACAGCCTCATACACAAGACGGATGAAGGACTGAGAACTTCATTCTGACTCCTGCTTTACCTGCTTGTCAAGATCAAAGGATCTTGAAAGTTTCTTTGTGGAGGTTAGATGTAGATTCAATGAGTAAATGCATGCATCTGGGAAGCAAATATTAAAAAAGGAGATGGATTATTGAATGTAAAGAGTCCAGTTGGTAAGACATCAAATACATGGACTGGAAGCTAGAAGTCTGGGATTTTCACAAGCCAGGTCTTGCTCACATCATAAGAGTTAAACCAATCAGATCAGAGGTTCAGGAAACACATTTTTCTCAGGTCATCTTAGCAAAAATAAGGGTTAAGAAGGAGTGTTTCTCATGAAGCACAGTCTTTTCTTTTACAAAATATTTGCCATTGTAAATCATTTCAGTCGTTAACAGTAGCGAAAATGCCTTTCATCTCTTCTGGTTTTTCTTGAGAATTTGTTTTTGTTCAAAAGGTCCAAAGTTGAATAGAATGTGATGGGGAGTTTGAGAGACTTGCAGTAAAGAGTCTGGAGTACACAAGGACTTCCTCTTAACGTCTTCTGGATTTCCTAGCTATAACAATCTGTGACTGGGCTAGGAGCCCAAATGGCTGGAAAGAGTCCTTTGTGTTCTAGATGTCTAATTTGCAATTTCTGGAAGGGTTAAAAGCTTTTACACCTTGATCAAAATCAAGAGGAACTCTGGCAGTGAGCATAAACATTATCATATACTCCTATAAGCATCCTGAAACATCAGGGCCTGAGTATTTTGGACCAAATATCTGGGTAAGATTATAACCATCATTCTGTGCTTCAGTCCTCCCTTTGTAAAACGGACACACAACTTCCCCTTTCTAAAGGAATCATGAAAATTAATGTGTAACGTTTGAGAAGCATTTTGCATGACAGTAGTGAGCAGCCCAGATAAGCCCATGTGGAAGTGAAATTTTCTCTAATTAGAGCAGGATATGAGTATTTCCCAGATAATATGAGTTAGGGCCACACATGAAACAACGAAGCTAAAATGCTGAACTCTAAGAACATAACCCATCTGTGCACTGAATGAGGCAGTGGTCCTGTAGGAAAAAAAACCAGCATGTGATCCAATAATTAAAGACTGTTCATGAAACATTGCCACAAAGCAGGGAAATGCTTTTAAAGGAGCAACCTTAATGCTGGCATTTCCTGACTTGAAAGTTTCATTTTGCAGTCTTAACATTTGAAAGATTTTTTATGACACATAATATAAGCCCACTTAGAATAAGTGTATGCATATATTACATTAAAATTTTCTAAAAATCCTTTAGCATTTACTTGGGAAGGACTGCTTTTTCTCCTTTTGTCCAACAAATGAGGTCTTAACAGTTAAGAGAGCTATAAGGACTGCTTTAAGGAATTATGCAGCTCAAGATTCTTGGTTTAAATTTTATGGTGCGAAGAATGGGCTTTTTATATTTGCCAAAAACAAAGGAAATCTGGAAAAAAATGAGGAGGCTTTTCCCCTCTCCTGACAACACACTTCTATTATGACCTGAAGACTCAGTAATATCCATCCCTAATGCCCTGTCATCCTCATATAAATGCTGAAACGTGCTGCATTTTGCATGAGTTTGTATGCTAGACATTTTTATATCAATGCTAACTCACCGAGAAAGGCAGAGGCTCAGTTTGTAATCCCAGGCGAATGTTTAAAGGACAACTTAACTGAATACTGTATAAGGACATGGAGCATAAACTATGGTGTCTCCTTGTAAAATCCAACCAGTACATGAAGCTGTTAAACAATGCAGTGTAAGTGGGTTTGTGTGGTGAATCTTCACAGGTGCATAGAGTTCAGTTTTTTGAAGGCTGGCCATGCCATGGAGCAAAGAGATACCCTGCACAGGAGACCTTGCTTTCTCTCAGCTCCAGTTCGCATGAGGCTCATTTCCTAGATCTGAAGAGTGAATTTTTAATAGCAGTCATGTCACCAGTTAAGTGTACACAAAACTCAGTTTGTCTTTCCCCTATAGTTTCTCTATAAATGCTACATATCTGTCAGAAGTTTGTTTTGAGAATCACTAGCCAGGTAAAAATCTCCATTAGCAGAGAAAAAGCTTGTCTGAGACCTAAACTAGCACTCATGCAAGTCAGTTGGCAGGGGATTTGATTTCCATATGAACCTTTCCACAGCCCACAGGCTACTACAAAATCATCAGTCAAAGTACTCCATCATTCAGCTGTTTGTATTATTTTTGAGGGCATGCCACAAGCAGAAAGCCAGAAGTCACTTAGATATCTGACCAGTTTAGTACCATTCCTGAGGCAAACCATCATTCTTTTGGGTACCTGGTAATTTACAAAAGTTAGAAAATGAAATGTCCTTCCTGGCAGGTTATGTCACCCAGTGGACAACTGTGTGTTCTTGCATTTTTATCTTAGGAACATGCCTCTGGCTGGATTCATAGACATAAGACTGGAAATAATACTGGGTAACATTCATAACTGCTTCTAAATACCTTTGGAATTAGGGATCTAGGGAACTGGTTGCATAATTTAAATCTAGACATCCACTTCGGTGATTAAGCAAAGCAATTGTACTGAACAGGGCCAACCAGAAGTCTTTAGAAAATGTTAATAGAATTAGTCATTTGAGCGTACCATAGAATAAACTGATAATCTGTTTATGTACATGGTTCAGCATTCAGGCAGAAATTAGACATTTCTTTGCTGTACCACCGCTCTCCCATCCCATATGATTCCAGGACCAACCTAAGAAAGCTCAAAGATTAATATGACTCTGGTTTAGTGCAGAGTTATACAAAAGAGAAACAGAGCATGATGCAAGGCTTATGCAAGGTAGGAGTTATTTTTCAGGTAAGCAGAAAGCTGGTGGGTGGAAATTAGCATTTATTTCATATCCAACTTAATCCCAAGATTCAGATCTGTCACATTGCCTGCAGCATAATCTTTCACCTCCACCTTCATGAACCTGCACACCAAGCATAGTTGGTCAGCAGGTCTCTGAGTCCCCGAGCCAGTACGGCACCAAGGGTCACAGGGAGAGAAAAATGCTGCAGCATTTGTAGCCCTGGAAATCATCCACTCTCTCTGAGCAAAAGATGCCTCTTTTGACAGATTTAACCAAGCAGCAGCCTGATATCTATCAGATTTCAACAAAAATATCAGAGAGTCAACTTTCAGAACATGAGAACATAATTATATTTAGAAACCAGCAGATCTCTGAGACCCCACTACAGAATTCATATGCTCCTTTATTACCAGTTGGCTTCTAAAGAAGCAAATATATAGATTTCGATTTCTATAGGGTCACAGAAGAACATACAAGCTTATTACACAGATCTGATATATTTTAGATAATAACTTTATACAAGCAACAGATGTGATTTAATAGAAGTCAACTGTCTGCTTTTCCACACAGGAATCAGAGGGTTTGAAAATATCTTCATAGAAAGAAGAGGCAGGAGGGAACGTAACAAATCTTCTGTTGTCTGATTCCTGTAAAATATGCTATCATTGAAATACATTTAACTAGTCATCTTCTGTTTGGGGAATTCACAGTGACTGAGTTCCAGTTCATTACTTTGTCTGTGGTGCTATTGCCAGGGCCTCAAAACCAGTAAGACGGGTCTAACCCCAGGTTAGAGAGGCTACAATAGCTGAAAGGCAATTATACTGCAGGAGAAATGTTGTCCACTAATCAGCTAGCAATCAATTACTAGGAAGAGAAGATAACCCTATCCCCACTCAAGCTCTTCAGTATTAATAGTGCCATCATGTAATTACTTCAGGCATGGGCAGGTGCATGAAAGGACAGACTCTACAGTACACTGCGTTTAAGATTAATGAGTTCTGTCAATTTGCCCAGTAGACATCTGATTCTTCAGCTTTATGTAGCCACTAGTTTTACACATGCCTCAGGGCTTTTTTTTCTGAAAAAAAGGCAACTACTAATTTAAATACATCCAAAAAATATCCATCTTTGAAAAATCCCTAATTTTACAAGTAAGACTGTACCAAAAAGATATCTAATGTGAATATCAATAGAGTATGTTTTCCTAGTTCAGTTATTCTTTGGTCAGAGTAATTAGTGAAACACAAGGTCCTATAAGCATATAATACCTGCTAGAAAAACTGACAGCATACAATCCTGCAATCACAACATTCTGAATTTCACACACACAATCAATTCCAATAAGCAAAAAAAAAAAAAGAGAGAGAGAAAAAGAAATGTTTCAGTAAGTGAGTCACTGCTCAGAAACCAAGACAAAGCAAATACAGAAGCACTTTGCTGCTAAGTTAGCAAACATGCTGAATGAGCACAGCTTCCAAAAGCAGAATCATTCTCTGTGACAAGCTACAGCCCACAGAGTTAAGTCAGGCATACGTAGGCCTATGGGTCAAGAGAAAAATGGCTTAAAATAGAATTTCTATCTAGAAAGTGGATTCTTTTTCCTTAAAGTTACATCTACTGGAGTAAGCAGCAAAAGCCAGTTTTTAAGGAGTTCTCAAATGAAACACGACTAGTTTTTAGAAACATTTTTCCCATTTGGTAGGTACATGAACAACTCCCATCCCCAGAAAAATATGACCTATTAAGGATTTTAAGAGACCTTCACTCTTACTAAAACCCTGTTTCAAGAAGGTGCTTAAACACTTGCCTAAATCTCTCAAAAATAATCCGAGATATTTAAAGTCATTTAGCTGCTTAAACATGCAGACAGTCTCTCAAAGATCCTCTTAGGCATCTCTCTGAAAGTTCAGACTCTTAAATACCTTTGAAAATCTGGCTCAAAGTACTTGGCTGCACACACACAGAGCCCTCGTGAAATAGCACACCGATCTCCATTTGTATTTTTAAGTGCAGTCCATCGATAATAACAATAAAATAATAATTTAAAAAAAATGGACTGGACTCAAAATAGAAAATTCCTGTACTACAGTTATGGAGGTTACCACTCATCAGCCAAATTGCATTAACTATAATCATAGGTAAGGTCCACATCCTTGAATTGTAAAAACTTATTTTACTAAAAGTCATAGGAATTATGATGAAGGTGGGAAGCACTAACTTTTTTTTCTTCCACTGACTTGGGTTGAATTTGATCCTAAAGCACCAGTGTAGTTTCTGCAGTATAAATCTCACTGGCTTGTAAACAATCTTTTTTTTTATTATTTTTCAAAGTGTTTCTTCCAAAAATTTAAGCCCTTAAAATGGGCCTAAGCCAAAAAATATGAAAAAATCGTTCTCCAAGCTTTTCTGTGACAGGTACAATAACTGGCCTATTTACTTCTCTCCAAAGTCAATGTCATCCTGTTTGTTCCTTTTCTGTTACTTCTGTTTGATTATGGAAACCAGCTAGCAGTGTGTATTTTTTTACTTTCCATCTAATGTCACAATTGACCACCCACAAAATCTTTCTCAAGACTACATTTATTGGATACTAGATTCTGTTAATTAATTCTCTGGATTAATTTCTTCTGAAGTAATGTTATCAATTGTTTCCAGTAAAGAAAAAGCAGGCCAGCAGTAACTTGATTTTCACATAAATGGATTATGCCTAAACAAATGTAGTGGCTGAAGATACCATTGATCCATGCTCATTGGCTGCTGCTGCTGTTTCAATTGTTATTTGATATGGTAAAGGACAACAGAGTAGGAAATGGTTTTGATCTCAAGCAACTGTTTCTAAGAAGATACCAGCAACTCTCACAATACATAACTTACAAAATGTATTCTACGCATTGAAAAGCATTAATCCTTAAAATTATAACTATTTCTGAGACTCATGGTTTGATCCTGAAAGATGCTCAAGTTCACAGAAGACATTTGAATTGAGGTCACTCAGTATGCAATAAAAATGTGTGGGAATTGCCAGGGGGAGGAACTATTCTACAAATTGAAGAGTGACAAAAAATATGAAGTGTCCTTGAAACTATGAACTGGATATCATCAGTTAATTATTTAACATAGAAAGGAAAATACTGCTGCACTAGACAGCATTAAATGTTAAGCAGAGACCTTCAAAGACATCATGAAAACTTAGGGGTACCTCTCTTTCTGAAAGTTAGTGGGAAATCATCACCAAACTTGGGGGTTTTCTATATTTCAAAATACCTTCTTTTCAATTTCTTGTAAAGATACTCTTGGAAATGTTGGTTTGATATGTTGTATTCCTTATGCACTGAGTGTTGTACGGTGGCATCAAATCCAGAAGTCCAGTTTTGAACATTATTCTTTCTTGACTTTGTTCAGCTTTAACCACAAAACAAAGCTGAGTAGTCTTAGGGTTGCTACAATTCATGTCAGCTGACAAGAGGTTCAAAGGGTATCAGGGAGGCTATTCCTTTCAGCCTTCCAAGGTGGGAAATGGACTGGGCTGGAAAAAGAACTGACCTCTGTATTTAGGTTCTGCTTTTGTGCTCTCTCTTTACCAGCATGACACATCACTGACAGAGTAGGCAGTTTTTAGCATGAAGATGCAGGAAATTAAAGTTCAAGACAAGAAGAAATATAAAGTGAATGGAAAACAAATCTCCAAAGGTTATTGAAGATACTACTGAATCCATTGAATTTTATGTTTGATGGTAGGGATTCCTAAATTTATTTCAGTCACAGCTACTGGCATAAGCAGCACTAAATGAGAAGGAGATAAACTCCTACCACTTCCTCCTCTCTCATCTTACCTCAAAACTTTCTGCTGCATAACCTCACTCCCTCTGGCACAGAATGCCAACACCTGCCCTGAGCTAACGGCACAGATTAAGGTCTCGGGCTCTACACCTCCCTAACCTTTCCATACCAGTCTTGGCCACACAACTTCATTCCAGAAATAGAGGTTTTATTTCTTGCCAGGTTGCTGTCAATGCACTGGAACAGGCATAGCAGACAGAAGCCCATGGCCCAGCTGGTTGGGCCAATAAGGTGCTGTACAGCCGTACGACCGGGAAGCAGTTCCCACAGCACATGTACTTGGCACTCTACAGTGTGGGAATGTATTTCTATAGATTTGCCCGGGACACTCACAGACAAACTCTCATCTATTTTGCATGTCTCATTCTCACTGTCTTCTAGAGATAAAATGGAATCTGTACACACATTTCTGTCATGTCAGAAAGCAACCCTTAATGTCTGCTTTCAATTCTGATTTAGGTGACCTTATTTGGCTTGCCTCTACAAAACTCTTGCATCTTATCTTGAAACATTTTGCTCCACCTTTGATGATGGTTTTACCAACAAATCTAACATTGAAATACATTACCTCTGCATCTCATACAGACCCTAGGCAACATAAAACAATCATTCTTTGTATTTTTATTTACGAAATTTTAGTAAAAACAACATCTTTTCAATGCAGAATCTTCTGAAGCTGCACAGAACTTGAACATTTTTTAAAACTCACCATAAATTCAGATAAATCCCTACTATTCCTACTAAAAAACACGTAGTAAATATTTAAAATTTTTTCATATCTCTAATATTTACAGCCAGAGCAGTCTTTACATACTATGTCTTTCATTCTCAGTAATTCATTAAGAAAACCTTATGATACAAAGAGGAATCTGCCTGGACATTGTGAGCATTCACAGTTCTTGTTCGTTGAACTGCTTAAGACGTCAGTGTTTATGAAAGGGTTATCATTGTAGGAGACTTGCAATGTAAGTCAAAGTATGTCATAGTAATAAGCAAAATAAGACTGAAGAAGTTTCTAACTGTTTCAGTTCCTGCCCAGCAGAATAGCATCAACTGGTTAATATACTCAGTTCATTTGATTAATTAGCTTCATAAATTAGTGCAAATGATCCTTTTATCTCTGTGGTATTAGCAGCTTTCTGTTTTGAACATATACTCTGCCTGCAAAAATAGTGACTGCTTATTTAATCAGTCTGCTCCTCACATAAGAATTCATATCTTCAGAATCGTACCTATTAACTAGTGAACAAATAAATAACCATTAACATACTATTTTTACTCATGCTAGCATTGCAGAGACAGTAACTAAAGGAAAGCAAGATAAATTCAACACATGCATTATGAAGACTTAGTTTTATAACATAAACGTAAACCCAAAATTGAATCATTCCACAAGGAAAAGAATTTCCTGTATTCTGCTTACAAAAGATAAGGAGATTACCTGGCTATAGCTGAAAGCAGAGTTAGACCTACTGATACTTTTATTCCTGATAATTATGCTGGAGCCACAAAGCATCTGAGTCTGAAATTCAGAGACCACCGGAGACTGCTGAAGAGGCAGTTCAGAAATTCGTCTTTGACATGTCATCTCTGCAAACGTAATAGGGAATCACCGACAGAAATAAACAAAGAATCTGCTCCTACTTTAGCACTACATTTTTCACATTACTGTTGAAGTACACAGCAAAGGCTGAAACATTATGAAAAAAGAAACAATCTAGCCTTGCTGTACATACTTATTCACTTATCATGTCATCAGCCAACTCCCTTTGTGCCAGCAGAAGTGAGCAGAATTGTTGAACAAGCATGATGATGTTTTAATTCATGCTTCTCCTCCTGTTTGTCCTACTATGACCAAAATATTCACAGACCTACTTCACTATGTTTCACATTTCTCTTTACCTACTTGCATTGCACCCTTCACAGAGCACGATTTCCTCTTAATGATTATGCAAGACAAGAACTGAAGATCACTTCTGATTAGTTTTTTCTATCCTTTCATGGCCACAAAAAGCCCCAAACAACTTGTCTTACTTGTGAGGTGCTAGAATAACTCACACTTCCTTTTCATCATCCATTTCTACTCGATACAGCCATATGTAAAATATTAGAGAAAACAAATTTCACTTTTTGTGGTGAGGTAGGGACCTACAGTTGGTAAAAAACCTCACTTGCACTATAAGGTTTAAGCAGTTAGAGTTTCTAAATCCTTTCAAATCGGAAACAAAAGGATTTGAAGAATACTTCTTAAGACAATGTTATAATTTGTGCTTAAAATTACCTTTTTCATGAAGTTAGTTATAAGGTGTACCAGAGTTATTTTCTATAAGCACAGAGTACTCACTGTAGTGGACTTTGATCTACCCAATTCCCATCTGATCTATGCAATTGCTAAGAAAGTGCTGGTTTACTGCACAGCTCCTCTGACAGCTAGGATCAGCTGTTAATAGTACATGAATACTTTCTGGGTGTCAAATGTAAGAGATTTCAACCAGACTATTTTCTGTAACATTTTTTTTGTTTAGTGTACAGCTTTACTGAATTCCAAATTCAGTGCACAACTCCTCTTCTCAAACTTGAAGGAAGTAGACGTGAACCTGAAAAGTTTAGAACTGCACTGTTTGGGTTAATCATATGTTTATAAGTTTTAATGTGCCTGCTTTTGTCAGACAGGCATATTTTATAAACAAAGTTACACACAGAATTAGAACTGCACCATAACTTTACTGTTTCATTATCATTATTCTTTTTTCTCTGTACCCTACTAATTGAATTCCCTCTATCTGGTAACCTTATTGGACAACTTTTCCTGACTGTATTTGCTGCTTTGTTGTGCTTTTTGTTTTGTTGGTTTTTTTCTTTTTCATTACTAATCAGTTCTTCCAGAAGTGCTCTTGAAAGGAACTATACACATTGGAACTATACACATCAATGGATCCATTGATGTAAGTCTAAATAATAAACTGAGAAAAATAGGTAGGATAAAGACAAGGAAGGAGTGGAGAATATTTTAAATAGAAATGTGAAACTTCCTCTACAAATTGAGTTGTATCATAGGAAAGTTCAGGCAGAAAGAGACCTCAGGATGTCTCTAGCCCAAACTCAAGCTCACAGCAGGGCCAGCTTTGAAGTCAGATCAGGTTAAACAGGGCTTCATCTAACTTGATGTGAAAAACTTCCACGGATGGAGACTGCACAGCCTTTCTGCATCTGCAACTCTATTCCAAAGCCTTCCTGTTCCTCAAGAGAAAACAGTTTTCCCTTACATCCAGTTGGAATCTCTATTCCCCCCCCAGCCCCAATTGATGCCTGTTGTTTCTCCTCCTCTCCCCATGGCCCACTGTCAACAGCTTGGCTCTATCCTGCTTAGACCTCTGCTCAACTTGTCCCTTTATCAAGGTCCTTTCTGCATGAAGGGGCACAAAAACTGGACCTGGTATACTTGATGTGGTCTTCATGGTCTACAGTGCTAAAGACAGATAAATTATAGTAATTCTCTGGAGTGATCCCCTCACCTCCACTGTCATGTCTCTTCTAGTCTTTATTTAAAGTAGCTGAAAAGCTTGTAACAACAGCTCTTAGCCACAGCTCTGCAGTAGAAGAGGTGTTAAAGGCAGGTGCTCTGCCTGTAAAAGTAAGTCTCTCAAAGGATGGCAGAGGACTCTGTCACCATGAATACATTTTAAAGAGACTTTTTTAGGGTTTTTTGGTCATTAGGAAAAGGAGCAAGTTCCACAAACACCCACTGTAGAAGGGCTTGCTCCTCCACACTGCATTTTTTTTTGCTCACCAACTGGTGAGACAAGCTTAGTGTGTAAGGCAGCTACTTCAAAAAGAAAAAGGCCTCTTCCAAGTCATCTTTAAAGAGAGCTAACCTCATTCTTCGAGAATTTCTGCAACTTTTTAATGTATGTTTCAGTATTACAAAATTGATTTTTTTATTCTTTCTTTTCATTCTCCCCCAACACCTCTCTGCTCCCTTCAGTTTCTGTAGATCATGGTTTTATATTCAAAGAAATCTCTTAATACTAATCACTCAGAGAGATTTACCGAGGCAACCTGAAGGCTCCAATTCCCAGGTTGCATTGAATTCCTGAGAGAATCTGGCTCCAAACTCCTCCAGGTTCTTTTTTAAAATGTCATTCTTAAATTAATATTGTGCAACTGGAAGTATTTGCTCTGAGTATTAAAAAAAATCTTTGCTGTTCTGCTAGTTTAATTTTCTAAACATTTCTTCTTACAGACTGACTCAATAGCCACATCAGGGTAAACCTAAGTGGAGTAAGAATAAGCTTCTCATTCAGTCACACAGTGCACTCCTGCTTGATTGGAATGGATATTGTACATAATATGTCCCTGCAGATGTTTTCTCCAGTGGGGCACATTGAATTTCATTTAAATGCCAAGGCTCAAAATCTAAAACAATGTGACTTTAACAAAAAATCTGATGAGGAATTTGATGAGAAAATGGCAAGAATTCCTGTGGCATTTGGGTAACAATTTCAAGCCTTCGTTTTAATAGAATAAACAGGATCATATTTCATTCAAAACTGGCAATGAGATGAGCTTTGGGTATTACATTGATATAAACCAATAAAGAACTTGCAAATTTGAAGCACTAATTAACAGACACAATATTAAATGAAAAAAG
The DNA here is from genome assembly GCF_025592945.1 of Manacus candei. NCBI lineage: Eukaryota > Metazoa > Chordata > Aves > Passeriformes > Pipridae > Manacus > Manacus candei. The sequence goes on from NW_026138053.1 coordinate 12,689,624, forward strand.
TTTGCTCCAGGGGCAAATATATTTTGAAGACTTTAAACTTTTATTAAAAGACAATTTTGAATAGCTTCTTCTGCATTTGACTATTTTGTTAGTTTCAAAGCGGGGGAGTCTTGTGTTTTTAAACTAGTATGTTTAATATAGTTGGAATATAAATGAATAAAATAAAAGTCTCTCTTTTTCCTTTCTGAAATAATAACTCAATGTCATGTCACTTCACGAGAAAAGAAAAATATCTCATAAGTCAAACCTACACAGCTGAGAGCTGTGTAAGAGGATGTTAGTATTTTATTATCTACATTGAACTGCAGTGCTATTTCTATTGAATGATTTTTTTTTTTAGTCTTATAGTGCTGAATCGAAAAGCACTCATATTTAGAACCTGACTGTACTATTATGAGAGTCCTAGGAAAAACGTATAAACAACAACAAAAAAAATTGGAACTTTTGGTTTACTGGTCACATATGTACCATAGTAAGAAGATTTTCTCTACCTAAGTGCAATGCTGCACATAGTAGCCTTCTTGATACTGCAATATCCAAGAGTTATGTATCTAAAGACTCATACTTCAGAAAATGGGAATGTCAGCTAGAATATTAAGGAATGAAATCTATGAGACCGACCTTCAGATAGGATACTAGAGACTGTTTTTTGAAACAAGTGGTTATTTCATCCTAAGCATAATACCATCAAAATCTGCTGATGATAAAGTCACTTGCTCTGACAACTCAGCAGCTGTGCTTCACTTAAAAGTTGTCACATATTTAATTCATTAGCAAGCCAGCTACCTGCTTCAAGAAATTAAGGATTTTTTCACTTCCAAATGTTATCATTTTCTCTTTAACACTCTGTGTGATAATTGTGCACCAGTATCTAATCCTGTAACAGCAGGTCCATAGTCCCGTGTACCTGATCTTCGGTGATGCTTCCATTTTTTCTAACTGCTTTCATTTTTTTAAATACAGTTGATTGTAGTACCTTTTTTTTTTATTTAAAGGAAAATTATGAGGTAAGTGTTTAGAAAGGTAATTGATCTGTAGTCTAGAGATAAAAGGCCTGATCTTTCCTTCTCATACTGAGTGTGCATCAAAGTCAAGTTGAAGCACTTCACATGCACTGCTTAATGAAAACTTGTAGAAAATGGAATATAAAAAAAGCCATTAGCTATAAAAATAAATGACAGGAAGTTCTGCAATCTATTCACTGGCAATTTGTGTATCACTTGTATTCAAATCTATACAATCTACACATACACATGTAATACTGCCTAAGATTTATGAACACCTGATTCACAAAATCTCACACATTGCGTGTGTAATTTGTATGCCCATAACTCTACATCTGAAAAATGCCCAGAATAATTTGAGGCAAGGATCCAAAGTGAGGAAGCTTGTATATTTTTAAAATGTAGACATAGAAAGACCCCATAAAAACAAATGCAAAGTCTGGAGGCAGAATGAAATCTGTTCCTCCCTCTCTACATCAATGCATATGTCATGCATGTGCATTCACACATAAAGACACTAAAAATCCACACTCATTTCCCTTTCCTGAACCTTTTTCTGGGCTCAGGACTCATGGGTCAGTTCTCTCTCAAATACATACTTTAGAATAGCAACAACTTTTTCTCTAACAGTCCACATCCATTTTTTGAAATGTGTTTTTCCCTTTTTCCCTCCAAATCAGTTGCTTGCCCATGGCAGGCTGTACAATGAATTTCCTTCCTCATACCCTCCCCTGACTAAAGCATCCTTTAAAATGGTTTCTATAATTTTTTCTTTATAACCCCCAACCATTTTTCCACTGGTGTCCCTACAAGAGGCTCAAATAGTCTCCGTCACATAAATGAAAAACCAATCCAGATTCATGTATTCCACATACACAGATAATGCAAGTAATTTTTCAGTAATAATTTTCCAGTAATACTTTACTGTTCACAGTTTCTTTTGATTACCTTTACTTTGCACGAGAAATGGTCTAGTGAAGCTCAGCCCTATGTGCGCATGCCCAGGTGCTGCCAGGCTCCCCTGCCAGGCTGCAGCACTCTAAGCAAAGCCTAGAGTTTTCAAGTTTTTCCAGGACCATCATTTGTGTGACAGAACCTTTTATGTTAACTTCCAGACATTTCTAGCAAGTATTTACCACTGATTTTGCTTACACAGAGAATATCCTGTTAAAGCCAGCAGAAGGAAAAGAATCAAAAGACTCTCTCTGCACAGACTAAGCTTTGATTAACCTTGGATAGCTCTTGGAGGTTAGAAACTCAGCCAAACATGTGACTTCAAAATTAGAACTGTTCAAAAAAATTAAAAAAGGTAAATGTTATGCTTATAAGAGAAAAGAGAAGATGTAACAAAAGATTTTTCAAGGCCTGAAACATCAGTTTCAGTTAGGCTTTCAGAAATCAATGTATCTTAGTATGGGGGATAAGTTTAATTTATTGCTAATATCAGCTGGAGCTTAAAATGCTACATAGAAATTTTTTGACGCTTGATATCATATTTAGGTTAGGTAAATTACTCATAGTATGAAAACATAAACTGAGGCACAGAAATTCATGTTCTTACCTGAAATCACACAATATTAAGCAAAGCCTACTTTAAAAACATAAAGCACTTCACTTAGAAATTGTTGTTGATGAAAATCAAGTACCTAATTATAATCAAGTAGTAACAAGTTAAGCTGTCACATGAGAGTAAAAATGAAAAACACACTGAAACCTGCAGGCTTGTTTTCTGGACGCAATATATATGGGCTTGGAGTGTTTTCCAAATTATAAGCTCTCATTAAAGCATTATCTAAAATCAGGAAATACATCGTATAGTATATTATTTGCCCAGTGCAGTCATCCTATCCTATGAAAATAGGATACATCCTCATGTACATTCTATCCTGTTCCATGCTTTTTGTGACAGTGTGCTTCTCCTTCTCTGTCTCAATCTGATCTTTATTTCCCATAAACCTGCTCAAGTGATAACCACCACTGGTGGTCCTAATGGATGGTCTGGTCCTGATGGTTGCATCCAGCTTAAAGCGGATTCAGGGGAGCCAGACACAATAGCCAAGGACTAATTTGAGCAATGTACTCTCCTTAGCCACAGTGCTGGGCAATGTCCTGCTCCAGGCAAATCTGGAAGGAACTAACATCTGTAGTTGGTAGGCAAACATGTCTGTGAGTCAATCATCTTAATCCATAAACAGTGGACAGCCCAGGGTCCATCAAGCTCTCCTGCATGGCAGTGGGCTGCACATCAGGATCAGTCCTTGAATATGCTAAAATAATCCCTATTGTTAGGGATCAAATACTTGGTAAGTGAACTGGGAAAAAGCACACCAAAGCTTTGAAACCTTACCTAAGTGATATAAAGGAATGATCGTGTGTATATAATCCTTTAGACATAAATCGTTGACCAAGTCTGGGACTAAATCTGGATCCTGACACACCTTAACTCCCGTCTGAGGAGTTCAGAAGGCAAGGGGGTCCTTTCTGAACCTCATAGTCAGTTCTGTCTGACTCAGTTCTCTAGGCAGTAAATACTCAAATGTACCTTGCCACACTTCTTGTTAAAGCAGTAACGTTTACAGTAGAACTTTGCTAACTCACTATCCCATACACACTGAACACTTTGTTTCTTCCCTCTTGCAAGTGAAGCACATGACTTCATCTGTGGACAGTTTTCCACCAGTTTAAATAAAAGTTCATAATGAGATCTACCAATTTTAAAACTATTAGACAACATTAATTCTTCAAGCATCAGCTTTAACTATGGGCCCCACCCTGTATGGTGCTGAGTGTCCTCAGTTGCAATTTGACATTCACTTTGGCTAAAAAACTCATAAAATTGATTACAATGTCACATTTGACTGATAAATGCCTCAGAAACAGTCATAATTTTTTTTAGGATAAATAAGAGCAAAAGGTAAAAAGCCAAACAGATATGAAAACCAGTGTAGCTTCCCCACGGGGCACTAGCACTCTCTTTCATATCACTGCACTGATGGAAAATGGCCTAAGAAATAAAAAGGAAGACAATGAGTCTTTCAGTTGGAAGTTCCATAATATGTAGTCATTTATTTCCTTCTGAGATTGTTCAACAGACAACAAAATCTCTTAAGTTGGTAAATATTAAGGGAAAGGAAGAATGCAATTTTTTTCTTTGACAGTTGTATAATATCTAGGTATAAAGGGAACAGTTGACACCAATATTTTTCATGACAAGCTGTATGAACAGTGAAGTCATACGTCTTTAATGCAAAGTTAAAAAAAAAAATCTACGTTATTTAGGGTGGCAGAAAGGGTTGTTCTCTTAGTTCGAAAAGGGTTTGTCCATACTGTGAATACAACTCATTCAACTGCCTGACATAATTATATGTAAGAAAATTTAGAAGGAATACTTCAATAAACATGACACCAGCATTTTTTTCCTATTTTTGTCCTGAATGTGCCAACATCTCTGCATACCAGACTAATTAACTATTACTAGCAAAGACTGTTTACATTCTAATACAATGAAATGGGAAAGAAGTCTCAGAAAGCTCATCCATTAAAAAAACCACAGTACAGGTTAATTAATTTTCAAGGCTAAAAAGCATCATTAGATGATTTTATTTGACCTCTTACACAACACAAACCTTAAAATGTCACATGGTTCTCCTTACACTAAGTCAAATGACAAAATACTACTGTCTGACTGCACATCTGCTCCACCTTCTTCAGAACTGTACTTTCATAGTGTACAGAAAAATATGTGCACAATGGGAAAATGAAAGGTTTTAATCTAAAACAGTAGCATTTCCCCTTCTAACAGAAAACACCATTTGTTTGGTACAAGTAGTTATTTTGCAGCCAGCACTAACTAGACCACTTATTATTGTAGCCTGTCCAATTTCTCATCCAAAACTGCAAGTGGTATCCAACATCTACTGAGAGCCCAAGGATACAAGAATTAGAGCTGAAGTGGCTCTAGCTCAGTGATTCTTGCTATGCAGTATTTGGGCTTTGCTCCATTACAGAGAAACAGATTTACCGCAACTTGTGGACGTTCATTCAAGCTTCAAGCAGCAGATAAGTCAGCCCCAGCAATGATGCATTACAGTATTTATTATATTGACAGAATGATCTTTCCATTATTGTTCATGTGGATTTACTGACAGGAGGAGAGTAAAGAATGAAAAGTAGTGACAGGAGAACAAAGCTGACAAAAGGCCAGAGAGCAAATGTTACCTTATGTTAATCATGAGGCCATAAATATGTGAGTATTTTTGGCTGAGCAATTTCTATTGGTTAGCAAAAAGAGGATTTTAAGATTTTTCCTCTCTCTCCATCCTAAGTTAAGCACTAGTCTAACTTCAGAATTTCAAGATTGATAAACCGAAGTAGGCAGGCAAACCTCCTACCAAACCGACTTGATACAGATGCCCCGCAAACACACACACTGTGCAGTGACTGAGAAGTGGGAGGAATCAACAGTCAAATAACAGGTCGTGTACAGTTTTCAGTACTAAAAGCTCCAGCTGACGTCTCTGCTAATCAAAGAGATGGGTTGGAGACGTGTTTTTCTCAGAAACATAAAAATGTCTACAGTGGAATTTTTCATGTTCCACATATTCATGTTTTGTACCTGTTTTGTATTTAGTATTTGATGTCAATAGTGGACTGTTTTGAAATGTACCTTAATTATATTAATAGTAAATATGATTGATGACATTTATTAAAAAACTATATTTAGGATGTGGGGGAGCTAACTATTAAATTACTATTTTTTAAACTGTTAAGGAGAAAATGCTGATAAAGTTCTATTACCAAAACAATTCTTCAGGAATAAGAACTATGAGGGCTGACATTAAATCAATTTGAGAACAGTAGTAATTTAAGGGAGCTTTAAGGTTTATGCTTTAACTTTATTAGACAATTCTGAAGAAACAAAAAAAAATAATTAAATGGATTTTTTTCAAACTGCAGCATAACTCAGCTCTTCTAGGACTTCTACCATATGTGCTGTTGAAAGCTAACTTCCCCTTTTAGTATGACAGGTAGAATTGTCACTTAGACCATCAAGTCATTAAACTAGTTTTTAAAAAGTATTTTGTAGATTCTATAACATTCTAGAGAATTTTCTGGTGCCTTTTCAATCAAGAAAATCTTGTTCTATCTGACCTTCCGATTAATGGCCCTGCCTCCTGTCTATCATACTAACACAGAATTTGGGGAATAGTTAGGATTCAGCTGGAAGCAATATAATTTCTACCTTTGTCTTTCTTTTCTGGACACTAATGGCTTTTAGTCAGTCCTCTTCACTCAGTGTATGACACGTATAGGCATTTTATTTCAGTTGTCCATTAACTTCAAGCATTACGACAAGAACAAAGCAACTTCTTGAAGTTGATTTCAGCTATATGTATTGAATTTCCACAAATCCTTTGCTTATTATGTGCTGTTTTCAATTACCACTAATCTGAGTGCAACAGTATCTATGACTAATTAAAAGTGGCTGCTTAAACAAATAAAAAGGTCATAAGGCTTGTGGATTCAACATTAGTGTTACTGTTCAATTTCTCTATCCATTTCTGTTTGATTTTTTTTTCTACAAGTTATCTACCTTTTTTAAGGAAGTACTGTGGAAAAAAGTCAACAACCAGAAAGCTACAGTTGGTCTGAAGTCTAAGGCCTTGGCAGGTACCTGATAGTGCTTCCTCAAGACCATGCAAATAACAGACTACAGAGAGCACCTATAAGCAGAAAATAATACATTTCCATAGACACTTACAGGATCATTGATATAAACTACTAGGGAAAAGAGATTCTATTAGGAAAAGTGAAACTTGTAGTCCTACAAGGTTTTTAAATAATATTACTGCTCTTAAAATATTTATCACCAAGATGCAAATAAAAGCATCTGTAACATCCTGTGAAAATAACATGCGTTGGATGGCTTTTAGAAACATTTGACCATATTAAAATTTTATTCAGTTGTACCAACCTGACATCTGGTCAATGTCTGTATTAAGTCTGCATTACAAAGCATTTCAATTTCATTTTTATTCCTCATACTGTTTAAAAGAAACAAGAAATCTCCCAATTCTCTTTAATGGGACACTAATAAGATAGGAAGTCTCTAGGTATTGCTGAGGAGTTTGAGAAGCTCTCGGTTTCTCAAGAACTATTCTTGAGAAGAACTGGAGAATTGTTGGAGCTTCTATAGCCATACAACACAGTAAGGTTCCATTTGAATTTAGGAGACATTTAGGTCTATGTGGCAGAGGTGTTTTTTTCTGACTCAACTGTATTTTGCGTGATTGGGTTCTGGTGGAAATTAACAGCAACTTGCCTCTTCCCTAGCCAAATTTTCCCAGGACCAGCCACGCTTGTGAAATAACACTTGCAGTCATGCTCTTCTGTGTTAATGACACAATGTTCTATCCTAAGCCTTAGGCACATACACAGAGACTCAAAATAAAGGAAGTATATTTATCTTCTACCTGAACCTGAATTTTGCATTGGGTATTTTGCACACAGTGGTTCGTACCACCTGATACTTCCAGATGTACATGAGCCACCTTCTCTAGTATCTTACCTTGGGCCAGACCAGGAGTAATGAGACAGCTATGTTCTAACCTCCATGACATCCTGGCCTGAAAACATCAAAGACCTCTCTTCAGTTGAGTGAATCTGCAAGACAATGAATAAAACAAACTTTGCTCATAAATAATATGAAACCTTGGACGCAAGAAAGTATTTTACCAATCTGAACTATCTGGTCATACTGCAGTATCCAAAACAGAAGAGGCACCACTCATTAAGGCACTAAAACATTTCATATGATGTGCGTTTAAATACCCATCAGTCTCAAACCACAAACTTGCTGCACTTGAAACAGAATGATTCTCCACTACTTCTCTCTCTATCAGACAACAAGTAATATTCAAAAGATGCCTTATTTCAAAAGTAGACTGACTAAACCTACATGTAGAAACTTCTGTGTTGTGATAGATTTTCTCCCTATTCTTGTTAGCCCTTTGTCAGAACTCCTCCCTGCAGAGCAGCAGTATAACAACAGCTTTGCACTTCAATGAACAATCATCTCCTTCCAACATGTGTGCCTTAGGACTTATTCCCTGAGTGCCATCCTTTCCTTAGCCATCCACTCAGATTTTAAGAAAACACAGTCATCATTGGGGCAGAGATGAGTAAGAGATCAGACCAGTAAGAATCAACAGGAAGGACCTTTTCTCTCTGATCCCAAGACTTCTCGGTTTATCTGAATCCTACAGATCAAAGAAAATTGCTGCGTGCATTTCAGACATTCAACCCTGCACTGAACCCTACAAAGCCAGCTACTGTCTGTTCAGCTGCAAGGTGCAAAGTTGGTGGTGGAAGTGGAGATAGGATAGTGGTGTCTATGATAAAAGACAGTTGAGAAAAAAAAACAATCTGTCACACACCCAACGTCAGGTAATTCAAAGTACTCATCTTCATATAGGCTGATATCTCAGGTGCTCTGAAATCAGGGCAATGGGAGGTAGAAGATTTTCTGAGATCTTCTATGCCAGTTACTTGTCATTATGAATATAATCTGGTAGGTGAATTGGAATTACAGACTGAGACATCAAAATAAACTACAGAAACAGCCCTTTAAAACCGGCTATAAAGCTGGTTTTATCTTCTTCCTGAGAATAAAATTTTCCAGAGTATGTTTGTGCTTGTAACATAAGCTAATCACACAGGCTAACAGCAGGAGGTAAGTTTAAGCTCTCACAGCAAGCTATAGCAAGGAAAAAAAATCAACACAAAGCTCTACAGGTAGCTGCAGAGTCCCCATGGATACTTACTGCTCTGCTTGCTACTTCAGTCCTACTTCATAGCAGTACAGTAAGAGCTATCATCACCTGAATCATTCTGATACTCTGTTGTCCAAGAGTACTTTCTCCCTCTGTCCCAAATGCATTCAGTCCATCCCCTCTAGCAGCTTGCTGGCACCTGAGCAAGGTTTAGCTTATACATGCTCATGTAACTGGGACTGTTCATTTTTGACTGCCAAAGAAGACCTCACATGATTGTCTACGTAACCACAACCAGCCCAACCACCTGCAAAAGGCCACCACTCAGCACTATTTGTCCAGCTTGTGTTTGTTGTAGTTAAAAACCTGTAATGCATATTTCCAGCTTGAACTATATAACAAGTGTCTATGTAAGACTTTGAAAATGCACAAGCTTTTCAAGTCACTGTTTGTTAAATATGGGAGAGAATCAACCCCCTGTTGCCACCTCTCTTTCTTCCTTACATGGTGTGACTATATAGTGTATGAAGATACTTTATTATATTCACAGACAACGCAGCTGTGTAATAATGTTAGCTTTGTCCTTCAGCGCAAAATCATTTTTTGCTGACATGTGTGTCTTAGGACCCATAATACTGAGACATCTGAAAACAGTGATTCATTTTAAAAATTTCATTTGAACATCTGCACTAAACAGAATTTACAAAGAAAGAGACATTATTCTGATCATACAACTTCACTGCTTTATGCAGCCTCCACTGCTTTGTGTTTCCTACAGCTCAGTCACCCACAAGGGATTATACTAAAGGCCACCTCTTTTTCTGCATGATGCTAGATCATTTCCAATTACAATATAAACCTAAATTTCAAAGTAAAAGGCATTTCATTCTTAAGATTAGTTCCATGTTAAAATGCCTAAAAAACTCCAGCCATTAAACATATGAAAAGGAATTGTTGAAAAAACCAAGCTCAAATCAAAAACCCCAAGGGCATGTGCATGTCTCAGGCTGGGGGTATTAAAAAATGCAATGAGCTGCAGAGCATTTTTTAAAGCAAAATGCTTTAAACCCTTGAGAACTATATACCTGTGTATGTGTATGCCCATACAGACATACACACCGAAATTAAGGCAACTTGCCCTCATCTGCTCTGGTGCAGCTCCTTCTGATACCATAATTGAGGTCATGTAACAGAAGGAAATCGCACTAGCTGAGATAGATGACTCAGGTTCAGATGATTTTGGAAAGCATGGGAGAAATAGAAATGTGAATTACAGTGTAATGACAGAAATCAGTTTTTATTTCAAAATTCAGATGATGGATTTATATGACACATGAGTATTAACCAAAATCACTCTGTAACTTTAGAAGGTGACTGCATTATAGGCTGAAGGAGAAGATATTTGCAGAGATAGTCAGTGGTACTAAATGCAGAGAGGAGAAATAAGAGAAGGAAATGCAAAAACAATGTAAGAGACAGGTCTTATAAAATACATACACCAAACTGATGACAAATTAGCTTGGCTATATTAAAGTTCAGCTTTAGCATAAGATTGACAATATAAGTAAACCCAAAAATGTTAAAGTCATTTTTCTAGTGTACTACAAATTAACAAAATCACAGATATGGATTTCATCTAAAGTAACCAGTATTAGCTGGATGAATAATGAAACCTCTTGTTCTAGTAACATACAACATCTTACCATAAATGTCCTAATAGTGAAGTTTATCATGAAAAGTGGGACTCAAGAAAAGCTGAATGGAACATCTAGGTTGTCTATAACCTAACTGTGACTAAACAAATAACTGGTAACATTTCCTTCTGATTAGATAGTGTCTGCATAAATTAAAGAATTATAATTATGTCAGGAACTACATTTAAATGAAGCTGATTGTCAAACACTGGGAAGTATATTGTTACTATTTACTAAAAATCCACATACATAAAAACTTTACTTACTCTTGTTTTACTCCCAGCATGCAGTGTATATTAACCTGTCCAACTTCACATAGTAACCAATTGTGACTATTACAATCCATATAATTTATCAGATTTTAAAAAAAAATTAAATCCAAGCAACACCTTTCCATATGGCCAATTAGTGAAGTCATAAAATGCAGCAAATATATGATGCCGTATTGAACATCTGTGCTGGTTATCCTATGGGAATTTTTAATAAAGGACCAAACAGCATATTGATGTTAATTCTGTGTTACCGGGACTTTAAATAAAAAACTAAAATAAATAGCATCCATTAAACTGATCATACTGTTGTAACTCAAATTGTGTTTATTATGCTAATGGAACATGAAATTAAGAAAAAGACCTTTATGCCAGTGGAATTAATTAATGAGCTTTATGAAGGCATTGGGATGTAATTTATTTCTAGATAAGTAAGTCTAATTTGCAGTTCCATGGGTCTCTGCAATGCTGATTGTAATAGTTATTCCTGCAGATGTGCTGCTCACAGCATGTCTTTCCATTAGAACTGAACACCTCATTATATAAACTGTACCTAATTAAACATAATACAGTGGTGACTTGTTAAACTGGCCTTTTTAAGTCAGCAGCTGCCTAAGCTAATAATATCGTACACAAGATTTATATCATCTACCATATAATACTGATATTAAAATATACTGCCCGAGGGATTGACAACTAATTTACCAGTAAGTAACAGGTATACTTCAGATTCTGCAAGGAAGATTAAAGACTACTAGTCTATAAAACTCAAATGAATTAAAGTCTATTCTGAGTTCTAAATAACTATGGAAGTTTTTTAACAACTTTTTTCTTCTAATAGGTTATTTTAAAAAATATAATCAGAGAATAACACCTTTCCTTAGTTCTTTCCCCATATATGATGGAGTGTTTTTACGTAGTTTGAATTCTTACAATATTTGAACACAATTAGGTATGTGCAGACTCCCTTTGTTTGTTTCAGGCAAAACAAAATGAGAAACCGCAAGAGAGAGACATCTATTTTGCATGTTTGATTCTGTGACTATTGTTTGATTCTGTAACTGCTCTGTACATGTCATTTCTACCAAAATGTAGATATATCTCATATTCAAAATATGACAGTCTGACCTCATGATGTCTATTTTGGTCAGAAAACAAGAAATTTAGAAAATACATTGAGAAGAGATTGAGTCTCTCATGAGGTAACATAAGAATATTTGAAAATTAGACAAGAACAAATAGTTTGGATAAACAATGTCTGATCATAAAACCTTCACATTCTGCATAGACCCTGTGGTTTAAGACTTGTTTTCTGTTTCTCTCTTATTCAGACACTGAATCAACTCTCACTTTTATATTCTAATGTAGAGTAGCATTACTTTTGTTCTTCTCATTGTGCCAGTCTCTGTATGAAGTGGATACATTTTGCTCACAGGTGTATCAGTGGAATGACATAGCTATGCCTTTTCCCCACAGAAGCCTGTGATTCTTCTTTAGTTTTTGCTCCAGTATGTAAAACTGGCTTATTTTCCACTAACTCTTGCTCTATCCCATAACTACACCAGCTGAAGAAATGTGAGCAGTCCTGCATATTGGTGCCACCTCTCCCTCTGAATGAAGAAAATGAGGCTCAAATTCTAAACATCTTTTCACATGTGCCACTTAAAGGAATACCTTTAAAACACATATAATTTAGTCAAACACTTGAGTCCATTGATGTCCAGTATCAAGAATCAAGGGCAAAATTCAGAAATCTCAACATATTTATTCAGTAGGGACTTCTAAAGTTTCTGACAATATTCACTCTCTTGCACAACCTTTCCTTGCACAGAGAAGAAGTTAAAAAACACACATAAAAAAGGAAACATCATCATATTACTTGAGGCCCACCACTTTCTTTGGATTCTCTTCAAGTTTTGGAGGAAAAGATTCAGAATTAGATCAGCTTTACTCTGAGTCACTTTCTCTGTCTTACTGAACACATAACAAAAAGACAGTGTTCTTAAATAAACCACTGCTTTATCTTTGTTTTCAGTAAGCTGTGACAATCAAACCACAATCCTCTTTTAAAAAAGACTGCTGCTCTGATAGCAAACTCTATCACTCTCAAACCTTAATATCTGCAGTCATACTTTACTTTTAAGTTTTCTTGGTAAAGATAGTTTGAAAGTCATTCGTGCCAGAATCCCTATATCATTCTGGACCATAGTGTGAAATACATGAATCACTGCAAATTAAGGTAAAATTACAGTTTGAACTAAAGTTACAGATTCAAAGAAAGATCTGTCCTGTCTTACAGGATGTGCATCAAGTAACAAAACTATGTGCTATTTAACTTTATTGGCAGAAAATGAAGAGCAGGCTTCCAGACTGAAACAGCCTGTACACAACTAGCTTATGCTACCACCAGAAAAGGGGTTCTTGTGGTAAAACTGACAGCATGTTCAGGAGAAACACAATATTCCAGGAAAAAGGACAAAACAGGGAACTTATGGTTAAAAGCAAAGCCTGTATGAGAAATAATTTCACCATTTCCCATAATCACTCTGTTTAAACTCTGTCTTTACCAAGGCTGTATTTTAATTTCCTGTAAGTTATCATTTGCTTCGTGCTTTCAAGAGAGTCCTCTGACTATTTAATTCTTGCACTTAATTCTTGCTTGGGATCTTTATTGCAAAATCTTTCATTATAATCACTGTACTAAAGCAACTATCTTTATTTTAAAAGATACTGTTTCAATGCAAAACAAGGACTCTAATTTTTTCCTAGAAGTCACATTTAAACTGCCTCACTATCTCTCAGTAACCAAATATGAAATTTAACAGAACAGCAACATTATTTGCTGTGAGGGTAAAATTTAGCAGAATCAATCAACAATAAGAAGAAAGTAGGCCTTCGTGAGCACTAAGGGTCCGTTATAATTATTATTTTTAATTAAAGTATTCCAGATACACATTAATTTTCTTTGCTCACTACTTTTATTGTTTGACTTGCCTTCAAATGGCAACTATGAGCACTTTGAAAAATGGGTTGAAAGACTGTCTTGCTTCACAACAGATTGAGTAGTTACTTCTCCATCCGCTGCCAAAATGCATTTTAGTAACGTATCACAGCTAAACTCCTCCATGACTCACCACAGATGTCGTCTGTTTGTTAAAGCAACAGAAAACTAGGATAATATTTTCTCAATACCCCCATCAATGAAAGCACAGAAATCTCACCAAAGGTTTAAAGAGATCCAACTAGATCTTGAATTTGATAAGTATTTTCAAAAGTGTTATCTTTAAATTCACAACCTTTATTAGTGTCTCCAAAAAGAAAAGAAGAATCTTGTCATTGTGTTCCCCAACTACATAACAAATTTTAAAAATATTAAAGGCAAACAAAAGCATGATAAAATAAAACACAAACCTTTTGATTGAGGTCCATAGATGGTTTATGCATTTAATTAAAATTTCAACCATTTTATAGAAAAATTTTACAGTTTCTTACTTTGCCTGGATCTGGCAAAAAAAAGAATTCTAAATACAACAAGTAGGGTGGATTCACAAGCCTACTGGTGTGATAGTTTTAGGAAATCAATAAAATTGAAAGAACTATCCTGATAATTTGATGCTTATGTGAGCTGAGCTTCTAAAACCTTTCTGGAAAGTGACTCACAACTGGTCTGATCTCACAGGTGCCAAAGAAGACAGGCTCGAGAATTATACTGCCCATTTAACTTCTTACTTTTACAGTTAAGCAGTACTATACACAAGCAGTTAATCCTGGAAGCATAAAAAAGATCTCAGACTGTCTCTTATAGTTGGTCTTCAACCTCCTGAGGAGATGAAGGAGGGCAAACAACTGGGATCAACCAAACAATGTTCTCAGGAATATTCCTCCCTAGAGAAAACTAAAAATATGCAATATGGTGAGCAGGGAAAAAAACTATTCCGTATTAAAGACCTCACAAAAAGACAGTTATTTTACCTAATTGCTGCTACCATAAAGTCAAAAGAACCTGTTGGATGAAAGAAAATTTATGAAGTTATTCATATCTTTTCCTTCCAAACCAAATGCAGGAGCCCCTTGTCCACTGCATTGCCAAATTATTCACAGATTCTCTAAAACTTTACTTCTCTTCCTGAAATACTTCAAAACATAAAAAAAGACTTAAAAAAAATTGCTAACATATTATTAACTGAAAAATTAGTATCACGTGGTGAATTAGGACGGTTGCAGGAGACATAAACAATACCTCCTTCCAAATAACTCTACAGCACCCATGTCTGGGGGAAGCAAAACCTCCTAATCCACACTCAAGAGAGCTGAAAATCAAGACAAAAGTTACATTCACTAATGCCCTGCACTATCACTTCTTCTCCAACAGGACAAACATTTTGAGACCCTGAAAAATATTGAAGCTTTTTTCTAATGATTGGAAGACAAAGAGAGTGTATGTGTATGCATGTTACTTTGAGTTCATTTTGCTGCCTGAACTCTGTAACACTGAAAGGTCGCGCAGACACCTTGACAACAGACCTGACAGGTTTGTTAATTGCTGACAAAGTTACAGCCCTAATATATTTTCAATTATAACAATATTTTCATGATTTGAGAGGTCAGTCTCCATTCCCTGTGTGCATACCATAAAGAACACTAATGAAACGCTGTGAGAAGAATTCAGACAGTTGTTTCTGCTCCCATCAAGGACAGAAATTTCCACTGAGTTCAGTGTAAACAGAATCAGGCCCTTCATGTGTGTATTAAATAAAGCAGACACTTCTGCCTCAATCTATTCTGAATACATGCTTTTGATGCCACAAAGGAGATAAGATGATCTGATAAAAGTAATAGATGAAAGTATATTATTATCTAAACTATCTCTATTATAAGATATAAAATACTCTGTAGTGTCTGTATGTATTACCATATGCTACAGTGAAAGCTGACCTGGTTTCTAGAGGACAGATTTTTAAGTATGCTGCAGCAATTTTTGATGACATACTTTCCTACAACATTTCTCATGCCACTGAAGATTAGATATGTCTGCAAAACACAATATAAATACAGCACCAGAATTTTATCTTATCCCTCGGCCATCAGCTATGAAATAAATGTTTCAATATTAGTTTATATATAAATAGGAATCAGTAGGACTTCCTTGGAATTTTTTCAAAAGACAGACATTATTATTATTGTCATGTCACTAACAAGAATTACTACTTTTTAATTGCGTGTTCTCTTTCCTCCCTCTCAGGAGGGTCCAACACAGAATCCCTCTACAGTATATTTTAAAAGCACTGGCATTCTGAGTTAGATTTCTCTAGCTTCAGAAGGAAATTCTCTTAGTATCAGGATGAAAAACAGTAAAAAATCCAGAGAAGGAAGCACAGCTTCCCCAGTGATGGAATACCCCCTTCAGTAGGTCACAAATCCACAGGGAGAGACAAGAAGGTGGGGTTTGTACACAAGCTGGCATTTGTGGAGAAGTAGGCTGTTCTCATTTAGATGGTGCCTCAGGAGACACACAGGGTAAGCCAGTACAATCAGGTGACATTGTTTTCAAGACCCAGAGCACCACTGAATGACAATTTAATACATTAGGAAGTACACTGGAGCAGACCTCAGCTAGGCATGTGCTCTGGAGACTTTAAACTCCGTAAGGAAGGCCTTACGCGAGGTGAGAATGAGAGGAATTGTTCTGACTCTACAAACAGAGAATCAAGTCAGAAAGGATTTTGGCAGAAAGCTACTGGATGATTACTATGTGAAGGAATCCCAGGCACACTGGATCCCAGAATAACACTTCCCCTTGCCAATCACCTCCTAGTCTCTGGCCTGCATCAATTACTGGAACACACATTCCATAATACTCAACAGTGCTGGTGTTAGTGAAGTTATTTTTCCTGAAACTGAGACCATCACAAATTCAACACAAAACCCTAAGGGAAAGACAGTCAGTGGGAAAAGCTAAGAGAAAAAAGCCCGCAAAGATGCCTTTGATTCCTCCTCGCTGCATAGTGAGCCAGATTCTCAGCTAATGCATAGCCTCATTTTTCCATTCATACCTCCTGAGCTCTGATAATCTGTACAACTGCTGTGTTTAACAGCAGGGCTGTTAAACCTGTAGACCCAGCCTTAGCACTTTCCAAACCCATACAAGCACATAATGTGGTGAAAGGTCACAGAGCTGCCCACATTTTTACCCTCTGCCCAACCATACCACTACTTCAGCCACCTCTGAGCTCCAGCCACCAAGTTAGTTGTCAGGCTTAATCACTGAGTCTTTGTACAAAAGCTCAGTTAAATCCAGAAGCACACACACAAATTCCAACCTCCGGTGAGAAAAAAGAATGCATATTTGTGCCACTTTTAGCTTTTACTGGTTTCCCACCAAATCTCTTAATATTTCTTCTGACATACTCCAAATTTTCAACTTTTGAATAACTACATTTGCAGCTCTGCTAATTTTGCTGCTTTGGGAACACAGCAAAATCTGGCTGCCACAACTGTGGTTCTTTTGTGTTCAAAACTGCATCACTTATGTATTTAAAAATACATATGATATTTATAAAGCCTACTCAAAACATTACTAAATTGTCCCATTTTCATATTTTCATGACAATTTATATGTTTTCCATATGGGCAAGTGCTGACAATATGATACAAGCTTAATGGAACAAACTGTGGTTTCTCTTTATTGTCTTGGCATCAAAAATCTACACTTGTATAAAAATAACTCTCTCCACTATTTTCCAGGGATGCTTTTTCATTAATGCAATTTTAAGTGCTGCTCCCTCTCTCATTTTACTTAAAAGTGTGTCAGAAATTTTCACTGCTCACCTTACCATTGTATCACCACTGTATCTGAGAGCAAATCTATTGAAAAAAGCAGCTGACATCCAGAGTGTGCAGAATTATTCAGATGAATTTTCTGTAACTCATTGCAAGCTCAACAAAAGACTCAGGTTTGGGAGGGGAGGGAAAGGTGCCTCACTCTTTTTATCCACAGGCAGACAGAATTCATCCCTGCTACTTCTGTTTTCTCCTTCCAGCTTTCCAGAAGCAGGAAGAGCTAATGCTGGCAAGCAGTAGGAGAAGCCTGTGTGCTAAAAATCTAAGGCTGAAAAAGCTGACAGTAAATGATTTCCTTAAAAGTTCTCAAAGGCTCTGATATGGCACTGAAGACTCCATCAGCATCATACATATTTCAGCCATCTCCATCCAGTCTTTGTTGCCTCCCTCTCCCTACCTAACTGCAAGGCTGTCCTTTCCTTCTACTTTTCTCCCCTTCCAATTACTGCAGTTCTAATGTAGAGAAAGCTTTCCCTAATCTGAAGTTCCTTGGTAGGCAATCAGATGAGCCAGCTTTCCCTTCATTTAATCCAGCTCCTACACATGCTTCACAATATGACAGAGATGTCAAATGAGCCATCCACAAGGCCACTGACAGCAGGGTCTGGGGCATAAGAGAGGCAGCTGATGAAAAGGAGATTGTTAGAGGGAGTCAGGAAGCCATAGGTAATATCATGAGTGCCCTGCTGAAAACTGACAGCTTAATGGGTATGATACTGCCAGTTATTTTATGTACCTCAAGTCTTGATCTTGAATAATATACTTACTACTGAGAAGCTAAAGTGGAAAATACATTTTGCCAGAGTTAATAACAAAGGTTGATGCTACAGAAATTGTGGGTAACAGGCTCCACCTCAGTCTAAAATGTTTTACTTCCTAAGAACAGAATGTTGCTGTGCTGATGAAGCAAAACCAAGTTAATTCACCCACAGATAAAGCAGCTGGTATCATACACAAACCTTCTCCTGGACAGCCTTTCTCTAGGATAGACATTGGACAATCTGTTTAAGAAGCATGCTTAAAAGATAGTTGACTCAGACATCCTCTGAACAAGCTTCCTGTTAACTAACTAGAGATACTCAGCACCAGTGGGTGCTTCCTCCTTTGAGGAGAAGAACGCAGTACTTCCACCAATCTGTTCTCTTTTGAGATGGCTCACCTCAGAGACAGTACTGTACCTAGACACGCACATACTTCCATTTGTCACCTGACAGGAGAAAACATACCGCACTAGAGCACTGGAAAAGTTCATGGATTGTAACTTCCTTTTCTTAGCAAGACTTATGTTTTATCAGTTACGTGGGAAATGCACTTCAGGACAACCTTATTGCTCCCTGTACACATCATCCCATGGTCACAGCAAAATGACACTTTGTACTGGTTTGTGCTGGACTACAGTTTTTCTTCTTCAGTAGCTGGTATGGGGCTGTAATTTGGATTTGTGCTGGAAATAATGTTGATAATTCAGGAATATTTTAGTTATTGCTTAGCAGGGCTTACACAGCATCAAGGTCATCTCAGTTTCTCACCCTACCTCACCAGGGAGTAGACCAGGGATGCACAAGAAGTTGGGATGGGACACAGCTGGGACAGTTGACCCCAACTGATCACAGGCATATTCCAGACCATACAGCACTATGCTCAGCATATAAATCTGGGAGGAGAAAAAGGAAGGGGAGAATGTTTGGAGTTATGCCTTTTTGTCTTCCCAAGTAACCATCATGCCTGATGGAGACCTGCTTTCCTGGAGATGGTTGAATACTTGCCTCCTTATGGGAAGTAGTGAATTAATTCCTTGGTTTGCTTTGCTTGTGTGCACAGCTTTTGCTTTACTTGTTACCTCAACCCACGAGTTTTCTGACTTTTCTGATTTTCTGCCCCATCCTGCTAGTGGGGGAGTGGGCAGGTGGCTGTGTGGGGCTTAGTTGCCTACTGGGTTAAACCACAACACACTTCCATGAATGTAAATAGGAGTGAAAGCTTCAGCAGAAGTCTCCATTGCTGACATTCTCCAACTCATTCTCTCCTGTTTAATGTGACTCATGTTTTCTTCACCCATTGTCTTAGTTTTCCTCATTTCATTACATTTGCTTTAAAAGTGCTTGTGGCTGAGGTCTAAGAAAGTTCAAGTAATAATTTCTTTCCTCTTTTTATTTAGCAGGTATTTTAAGGATAGATCTCTCAACAGCATTCATAAGATGAACATTAGCAGCAAACAAAATGAGCTTCTGTGGAACAGAACCTAATAATTACTTCTCTTAGTTTACTTCTGTTTTTTTTTTCATATTAGGCACAGTATACATATATAGTTTAATTAGGACAAATTCTCTGATTGCTTATGATCTCATCCTTTGCAAAACTACCATGCTAGTAGTGTTGAATAGGCTATAAATCATTCTGATGTTCATGCACAGTGTTGAATTTCTCTCACCAATTAAGCAGAGTTTTGGAAACACTCTGAATCCAAAAGTTCACATGATGAAAATTTTGGCACAGAGCTGAATTTTTTCTATTAAGATTCACTCCACAGAGTAGTAAGTTATATTCTGCAGTGGTTCATTTGTCACCTAAGCGGAGTCTCGATTAAACACCTGTCTGTTCCTCTGATGTGTCAATAGCTTGTATTTCAGGCAACTCATTGCTCCGTTACAGGGAGAAAGTTTGCAGACAGGAAACTGCTTGCGTCTACTCTGTGCAATATAATAGAACTACTAAAATTAGGTAAACTTCCAGGAAGCTACACAATGGAATGTAATCACTACTTATAGCCTTAAGTCTTAAGACTTAAAAAAAATTGCTCATTTGTCCAAATAGCAAGTTGTCATCAGTCTATGGGTGATTTTTGATTTTTCATGTAGCATCAAAACCTACCAAGTTTGATTTGGAGTTTTCACTTTAGGTTTTCATGATAAAAATGATTTACTAGTCACCAAAATCATTAATCAATTAATAACTTTTAAAATTGTATTGCAGTAAGATGAAACAGTATAGAGTACTGACCACTGACACTTTCCTAAGGAATTTTGTTCCTGGATGGACAAATAGGATTTTTTTCTTTATAAGGAAATTAACAAGTGGAAGAAATCTGTTCACAGGGAAAATGAAAATAGATATTTTTGCTATTTCTCCAGGTTGAATTAATAGTGCTAACACTTCCAGGGTAACCTGACCTATTACAGTAAATGTAATTCCTTGCTTTTCAACAAACCATTTGAAAATTAGTTTTTCCACATTATTAATCATACATTTAGTCAATTTCAGTTACATCATCAGCTTCAAATGTTCTTTTTCTTCTGGCACTTCTCTGCATTTCACCCTTGAAGCTTGCTTTGCAGTTAAAACATCCATGCCAAAAGGTACTGCACCATTTGCTAAACGTTTTATAAAATAGAACCAGAGTACATGTATTAAATAACCACTGAAAATATACATATTTTCAGGAATAATTACAGATTGTGGTCACACTGCTTTAGTGCTTATCAGAAATTCAACAGTTTTCTCAAGCGGATAGTAGGGCTTGACCAGCCCTGATAATGTTTACTAGATGATTTGGAATTAAAAGCATTCCCTTCTGACTCTCCTTTCTTTCAACAGATGTATTTGAGGTGTACCAACACTGAAAGTCTAGACTTCTTTTTACATAAATTTGATTTTTCTACCTTAATTATTGTTGATATTGTACATCATTTAGGTGTGATTATGTTATATTTAAGTATTCCTAAATTAATTCACATTAAACTAGTTACCTAAATTACAGTTGAAAAATTATTTTAATGTGACATCCTGTTAATTTGTTCCTTTGGTACTTCAGCTCTGCATCCCTGGGGCAATACAACCATATCCCATCTAATGTAAGAGTTTCTAAGCTCCAATACAGTACACAAACTTAGGATCACAGGAATTGCTATACATGATCAGAATCACAGGCCATTTAGTCTCACATCCTATCTCCTGAAGAGAAGATGCTCCAGGGCAAGGTGAAAGAAACCCAGCAGTAGCAATAACAAAATATAACTTGCAATGTGGACATCTGACATAAACAATGAAAACAGTGATTTTAAATACAACTATCAAAAGAACAGAGATGAAAAAAACAACAATAAGTAATCACTTTAAAGAACAAGGGACACTTCTGTTATGCAAATTTTCATTCCATAGAATCATAGAATAGAATCATAGAATCCATCGGGTTGGAAGGGACCTCTGAGATCATCAAGTCCAACCCTTGATCCAGCACTGCCGTGGTTACCAGACCATGGTACTAAGTGCCACATCCAGTCTCATCTTAAAAACCTCCAGGGATGGAGAATCCACCACTTCCCTAGGCAGCCCATTCCAATGTCTGATTACCCTCTCTGTAAAGAATTTCTTCCTAATATCCAACCTAAACCTCCCCTGGCAGAGCTTAAGACCATGCCCTCTTGTCTTGCTGATAGTTGCCTGGGAGAAGAGACCAAACCCCACCGGGCTACAACCTCCCTTCAGGGAGTTGCAGAGAGTGATGAGGTCTCCAGTGACTCTTGAGACAACAGTGATACTCCAGCACGTGCTACAACTAAAATTATTTCTCAGGACATAGCTATGGGCAGCAGAGAAAAATGTGAATTTATTCTATACAGTGCTGTTTAAGAAGTGCTTCCAAGTGGGTCACAAACTTTTATTCAGGGGAAATGTTTTTGCTTATGCTAGCTGAAATCAGTAGTAAAACTAATTGTACTGCTTTTGGTTTAGAAGGGCATAATGGAAAGCAGAATTCAGCCATTGTGCACCTTAAGACGAACATACGCAGTCTGTGAACCGTACAGAGGCTAATGATCTCAATCAACAACAGAATTACAGGAATCCAAAGGTCTGTGCACAGAGAAAGTCCTGACAATGTCACAGCTGCAGAAGTCCCACTTCTCTCACTCCATCCTGAGTATAGTATTTCACTAGGGCTGAAGGCCGGATTTTTGTTCCCATCTCTAGGCAAGACTTAATCCACACAAAAACTGAGAAGAGAGACCTTGGTTCTCCTTCAGTGGATACATTCTTAACAGCTCTCTTCCACATCTTCCAAGAGAAGGCCCTGCATAAAGGAAGTTCCTTACTGAAGGTTTGAAATGAGCTTCCACAAAAAGCACAGGTTTTTGCAATAAAACCTGCATCAAATTTTACAGAAAATGGAAAGTTGTTCTTGAAGTCCATGAAATCAAGCCTTCTAGCAGTGATAAGAGTAACTCCACATAATGGAACTTTGTTTTTTAATAATTTTTCTTTGTATAGTAAAAGATATTCAACTTGGAGATTTTTCAAGAAACTATGTTTGGAATGTCACATGACAGCCCAGAAACTCTAAATCTTTTTAGCTGTACACCTTCTGTGTATACTTTGCAGTACAGTCTAATTATATAATCACGTACTTGTCAATATCATCCTTTTTCTCCCACAGAGACACATGTAATATCATATATTTAAATTGCCATAATGGCCCAGTATGTATTTACCACAGACTTCTATGTGATTAAATTCTCATCTTTCTCCAGTAAATATTTTATTATTTTAGTCAGCAGTCATATACTATAGACTTGTTTGTTTTAAGCAGCAGCAATGCTGCCTTCAGTTCAGTTTTGAAATGAGATTTCACTTTGAAGCTAACTTAGCTGTGTGTACAGGTATCCTAAAAAAGCAAGTCACATCCCACAGTGTTTTAAAGCTTGTTTATGAATCTGACAAGTAGCCAAACTATGCAACAACAGTGGCCAGCCCATGACCAACACATAACACTGGATATTTAGTTGGAAAAAAAAAATTCTAGAATTTTTTCTCAAATCCTGGAAAATGAAAAATACATCCAGAATAGAGCTTTGTTCTGTCCTAGAAAGTTAATTCAATGTATCTACCCACATTATCAGCCAGGCTTGAAATATGGATGATCACACCTGCAATGTAGAATAAACCTGCAAAGTGGGTGTGACTTATGGAATTATTCACTAGGAAGTACTCAAATGTTGGTGGATAAGCAAATTCACACTTTGCCCGTGACCATGAGAACAGAATACAGACCTGTGGTTAGAGATTGCTGTAGTTATGAATGCAGATTTGGCTCATGCACATTGAAAAGCTGAGACAAATAACTGATTTGCCAGATTTTCTGGCACATACAAAGTGTTCAACAGCACAAAATGCAACATTATCTGAAGTGATGTAATAATTGTACTTCAGAAATAGTAGCTGACAATGTAGACAAGAGTTGTTTCTTAGAGAGGTTGTATAAGTGTGACATTTCTTACCTTTTGAATACTTAACCTTACTCTTGCCTCATGCATTTACCATCAGGGCTGTTGAAGGAGTGTGAACAAAAACAATGGAGCAGAAAAGAGCAGCACTGAAAACGATACTGTCCAGTAAGAAAAGATTACAGAAAGCTGTACAATCTTGATGGTAGGAAATTTATTATTTTGAAATCTCCAGAAAATAAACTCAGAATACGTAATAACTATAGTACTGTCAGAAGTGGGGCATTATTTGCAGTGTAGATGCATAAATACTAACAAACTAGAGCTCTCCCGTATCAGTAAAGGATAATTTAAGGAAGGTAATTTTTTCCCCCTTACATCTTTCTTGATGAAACAAATTATTTCCCTTTCCAGTATTTTGCCTCACCCATCTCTGAGAGGTAGGGAGCTTGAGCTTCCAGCCAGGCTACATAATTTACTAGTTACTATACTCATTAGCATAGCCAAACCTGACACAAATGTCCCTTGTAAAAACATTCCATTTTCTATTTTAAAAGGCATATTAATACATGCACAGTATTTCTGTGGCTCAGACGCAGAATATACTCATAATTGAAATTGTTCTTATGGATCCTTTTCTCTCCAAGAAAGTTACTGCCTTGGCTGAATTTTCCTTATGGAGTCATCCCATTTCTGCCTGATAGAGATTCAAAAAAGCCCAACTTTCTGGGAAAATGTAGAAGGCAAAAGAAAGGGCACACTCGCTGAGATCAGATCCAGTTCTGAAAGGGGGAAAGTCAGTTTAAGATTTTATAAAAAAAGCTGGTTTGACATAGGGTCTTCCTTTGTACATAAGACAAGTAACTTTGAGAAACTGTTTCACTGAACCACATATAGGGCCCTGTAGGGCTTTTTCAGATGAAAGGAAAAGATGGCAATGTGATCTGCACAGGTGTCAACAAGAGTCTAATCAGACAACACTGGGACTGCAGAAGGCAGGCACTGAACTACAGAACCATTACTGCAAATGATGACAAATAGGTGGAAACAGCTTGGTTTAATGGTCAGACCTTAAAGTGAACTTGCGAGATCTATATGCAGTAAAAGCCTTTAATGCTTGTGCACTGAGAATCAGTGATATACTAGGGAATATGGAGTACCACAGTGCTATTATAGTATAGGTATTTCTAACAGGACCACTACCTTAATGACTTCTTGGTAGATGGGTTATTATGTAATCAATTGTTGGAACATGTGTGTGTGTGACGCCTACAGCGTCATCCCTAAAAACCGGTTCAATCAGATGTAGACTGCAAAGACTGATGGAGCTTTGACATCTCCCACCTCTATAAGGCTTTCTGTGAGCACCTTACTGTTTTTATAAGTCTGGTCTATGTCTATTGGAACACAGGGACTGATTTCTACATGAAACAACATAGCTATGTATGAACTGCAACTGCAGTTTCTTGTAAAAAACATTTACTCCATCTCATTCTAAATAACTGCAGATCTGAAATACAGAATCATAGAATCACAAAATCACTAAGGTTGGAAAAGACCTCTAAGATCATTGAGTCCAACCTAGTTCCACCATGTTCACCACTAAACCACACCTCCGAACTAAACAGGAAGTTCAGATTAACAAACCTTTCTCTATCGCTTCTAGAAAAACTTGGATCCCATTTCCAAATAGATAAGAATATTTACAGAAAAATTCACTCAGAAAATTGAAACGAATCTTTGGAGCCTCATACACTTCAGAACATGGGTATCCTTAAAGCAATAAACTTAATTTCCCAGATCTGCAAAAACAAATATATTGCCTTAATAAATATTTTCAATTGTGTGCCATGCAAAGAGTCTGTTGGCAGGGTCTTGATCCTTTACACCAAGAAAACATAACAGGAAACTCCAGGGAAACAGAAACATAACCAGTGCTGGACACACAGTGGGAGGTGCTCACAAGTCCAGTGCAGATCATAAAAGGTGTCTAAAGGAAATTGTTCAGTTTATTACTTCTTACTTAAAAAGCAATATATACCTTTGCTCAGGGCCTGGGAACCAAAGAATTTACGTACGGGTAAAGCAGAAGACTGAATGATCCTCAGCTGGCCAAACTTACCCACTCTCTTCATTGAAGTACCAAAGCACAGAATTTGACACTCCCCTGAATTTGTAATAATCTTAGTAAAAATTACTTCCATACCTGAGACATCACTGGACAGAATGTTTGCATAATGATTCTAAAATGCTAGGACTACGGGTGGATACTTTATTAATTTTAAACATAAATATAACTATATCAGACAGAGTTTGGTTTGAAGTATCCTTCATCTAATGAGCATCTTATGGGTTCAATCATAAACAGCAAAATAGATTTTTTTCCATCGAGGGCTAAAGAATCAAAGTTTCAAAAACTATCAATGGCATGAGATGATCAGCTTAAGATATCATAAAGACACTTGATCACCATTGAAAACCTGGAGCGGGCACTCAAATCACTCTCCACTCTTGAAAAAATACCTTGCTCTCTGAAATAGCAAAATGTAGAGCTTGCAGTGGTCACATCGCAAGAATAACATAGAGGAAAACAACGAAGGTACTAAGGTGACCAAGTGTGGTAGAATTGTAACACAGAAGGAAAAGGGCACAGTCCCATTGCAGTTATTCAGTTATTCATAAGCATTGACTTATTTTGTCTATGTGTTTCAACAGGGACAGGTACAAGGTATGTTGAGTTGTTCTAATGAAAGAAGGTTGCACTACCCATCACTGACTCAGAATGTAGGAAGGGTTGTGTTTGGGCATTCAAAGGGGCACAAAGAAAGCTTGCTACTGCTCCTCCTTCATTGCTTCTTGCAATGAAGTTAAAATGTGGCTTTTTAGACAAGCCATGTTACAAGATAATTTCTCCTAAAAAATAAACTCCTAAAAAATGCTCTTAAAAAAATGCCTGATCTATGTTTTCGGCCCACATAGATATTAAACCTAGTTTCCTAGACCCTGAAAAGCTAATTATGCATTCAATTAGAGTTTCTTAATAAAGATTAAAACTCTGAAGTCTATTACAGGCCCATATTTAATTCAACTGCCATTTTATCCACGCCATGAAAGTGTGAGTGGTAACAATGAATATAAATTATAATACATGCCATAGAGTGAATGCTATTTGTCCAAGTACGTTACTATAAAGAATTAAATTTTGCTATCGGTTCCATAATCTAGTTAAAATTGGTATTCTTTATTTGGTCTTTCAATGTAGTCCAATTTCCTACTTTGAAAAACAAATTCTAGGGAATAAAGAAAAGAGATTAATTTATCATTAAGACTCTGCTTAATTGAAGTCAATTCCGAACAAACTTGAATTCAATTTCTACTCATTAAATTGAATGTGCTCTGCGTTTCTCTCTGCATTGCTTTGAGCAAGCAGCTGAGAACAAGGGACTAACATCAAAATTATTAAATTGAGGAGATTTTATTTGGTCTTCACATGCCAGAGCCGCTTTGATGAGGAGCTGTTTTGGCACTGAAAGGAAACGAGAGCAGCTGGAGGAAAAATCAAATGAAACTAAGCCTCGGAAAATTGAAGAAAACGCAAGCTTAATAATATTTAATAATTAAATTTCCACAAACAATAGCGGCAAATGAAGTAATCTGCAAAGTCTGTGAACTCATTTGCATAATTGATGCCGGTCCCCTGTAAATGAATAATGAAGATAATAAAAGATGTTGCTAAAAATGGGCACAATAACAGCAAATTTCATCAAGCCGCGCGCTCTGATTAATCTGCTCTTGCAAATCAGCAGTGAGGGGGGACGTGTGATTACCCGCGCGGCGGCCGGCAGCAGGCGGCAGCCTGTCCCCGCCCCAGCCCCTGCCCTATCGCTGCCCCTGTCCCTGTCCCTGTCCTGTCCCTGCCCCAGCTCCTGCCCTGTCCCAGCCCCTGTTCCTGCCCCAGCCCCTGCCCTATCCCTGCCCCTTTTCTTGTTCCAGTCCCTGCCCCAGCCCCTGTCCTTGTCCCGTTCCTGTCCGTGTCCCTGCCCCAGCCCGGGAGCCACCCCCGGCGTGGGGCCGCCTGCAGCCCGGGGGCACGGCACGGCTGCGGCACAGCTCCGGGGGCTTCCCATCCGCGCAGCCCGGGGGCGAAGGCGAGCTGGGAGCTGCCGCGGGCTGCACGGGCCGTGCCGGGAGCCGCTCGCTCTGCCCACCGCGTGGGCTCGTACAAAGCTCTGCCGCTCGGGCTGCCCTGAGCAAATCGCGGCGTCCTGTTCTGCGACCTTCCCGCAAGCCCAAGCGTTCTCCTGGCGAACGCTGTGCCCGGCTGCCCAGGTGAGGGGACACGGTCCCGATGTGTCATTGTCTGGAAGGGCCCTTCAAGGATGGAGAAGGTCAAGCTGGGGCCGCTGAGCGCCCGCAGTTTCAGCGCAGCCTGTCAGTCCTACCAACACTCCTTTATTCCTAAGAATAAGGCTTGCGATGTGTATAACCACCCAACCTCCCCACTGATGGAGCCCCTCATGGCAGGATGCACGGCCCGACACTTCACACGGCAGCCTCTGCTCTACACAGATGAAGAACAAATGCCACAAGTATGAACTGATGGCCAGATTGTCATCTGGCTCATGTGCTGGTAGCCATAAAATAGTGCTTTAAAACTTAATACTCAGTTTACCCTGATTTAGCTACTCCCACGAGGGTCCAACTCCCCAGATTTCACCAGCATTAATTAGTGCTTTTCACAAGACTGGGATTTTTCACAGATCGAAAGAAAAAAGAAAAAAAAAATGAGAAAACAGTGATGCTGCTTTCTAAAGCTGATGCGTAGGCTGGCAATGGACACTGTGCATTGGAAGCAGGCAAGTACTCCAAAAAGCCATATCTTTTTATAAGACAGCTACTATGCTCTTTTAAAGCATTTAGAAATAATCATTTAGGAAGAAATTATGTCATTGGGATTACTTATAGGAATATTCACAATAAAATATCTAGGCAAAAATAATAATTCCACTGAACAATTCTGCTTTGCACAGAATCCAGACATACAGGTATATCACTCGTCATAAACACAGAAAGGTGGGAGAATCAAAGTCAAAAGGAAAGGTTTTTAAAGATTTCATGGTTTGATCCAAGAGTGGTAAAGAGGATTTACTGGAATTCTTAATAGATAAATAGTTACACTTTGATATTAGGCTATAACTTGGCATATAAAGACTCAAACAGAAACGTAATTATTTTTTAGATCAGTTTTTGGGAAAGGTTTAGTTCATTTTTAACTTAAACAGTTGTAAGAAAAAATTAAGTTTGATGGTTTGCAAAATTTTCCTATGCTTATATAACAAAACTTTGATATTAAAAATACGCATTTTCTAGCAGCTAAATCATGTTGAAGATTAAAACATCACACACTCCAGAATTTCTGTACCAGAGCCACAGCTGAGGATCTGCATGTATCTCATCATACTGACAGTACTAAACATAGTTAGTATGGGGTTTGTTTTGTTGTGCTTTTTAAAAAATACTTCCAGTTGTTTTAACTAATAGATTTCCCAAATTTTTTAGAACCCTAAAACTTAGGGGTTTGTCGCATTTTTCAAAAACAAGTGACATCAAAAAAAACTCATTACACGTGAACCTTAAATCTGGAAGAGCAGAGCGTGAGCTTTGGAAGAAAAGGCAGATAACCATGCCAATTTGTATGAAAAAAGGGTCAAATGAATTAGTGAATTAAAAGTAAGATTCTCTCCATTCTGTCTTTTCCCACTGCCAGACAGACCTCTTTCAGCCAAGGCCCAAAGGTGGGATGCAATGTGTGACAAATTCAGAACAACTTCTGTAGCCCCAATATCACAACTCATTATATTGTGTAAAATATGTCCAATAGTAGAAGTGAGTGAGTGTCAGTGTGTGTGAAAAAAGAGTGTAGCATGGGCTAAATGCAGTGACCTTCCTTGTAATGTGAAAAGTTTGAAAACTATGTCAACAAGCTTCAACAACACTCCTTACAATCAGAGCAAATGGAGAAGCTCAGTGGGATAGTAGTCACAGATTTTCAAAATCAAAAAGCAGATGTTTGATTGATTTAAGACATAGTAGTTGCAGTTCTTAGATAAATATGTTGACATAAAACTGATTTTATTTTGAAGAATCATCTTTTATTTCCTCCTCTTTTTTAGCACTATCATTGTTACTCTGTTAGAAGTCATTATCAAAACATCTTTGTCTGACAGTAGGAACTGGGAATAATTAGCTTTAGTCCAGTTCAGTCCAGTGACTCTGGTGCATTGACTTAAGACCTGACCATTGTTGACTAATTAATTAAAAGGATCCTGTATCAGATGCAAGTGTTGTGATTGTTTTTAACACCCTACAGTAGTCTTAGTCAGAAAAAATATTCTAGTTTGCTATTCTCTGCATGGTTTAGTTCTGGTATTCTCCATCTTTGAAGATGGACAACTGTGTTGTTAATTCTTTGTCTTTCCAGCCAAAATATTGTTTAGAAATTAATTAGTAAGTTCGCACCTCAATGAGATACTAATTCAGAGATACTGAGACTATGCAGTATCTGATAAACCTGTGATTCAAAAAGGCTGGAACAGTTATCAACATCTATTTTTTTCCTTCCTTTCTCCCTCTCCTCTGCTTTCCCATTCCTAGAATGTTTATGTATTCCATGTTCTGTTCCACCAAACATTCCAGAATTGCATCTACATAGACACCACCCAGAGAGCATTCCAAAATACAGATCTGCCTGTTTTGTCCCCCAGTGTTCCAAAGAAAGACTGACAGAATTTAGCAACTCTTGCAGGAAATTGTTCCATTTGAAGTTTCACTTGATCTTAGCTGACAGTTTTCAGGCAGAAGCAAATTACATTGCTCTCAGTACAGATTGTATGAGCTCTCATTGCAATGGGAGGAAAGGACTAAGGCTCATTCTTCCTTTGTCCCTGATTTTTACCATTCCTAAGTGGAGTTTGTGGGTTTTAACTGCAGGGCCTCTCAGTAAATCCAGCCAATGTCTTCTTAGGCTAAGTCAATCTGGGAAGTTGTGTTAGACCTTGTCATACCCTCCTTATCATTCAGCTGCCATGTTTCCCTCTATTATAGTCATAGTTAACTATGCTAACTATGTATGTTAACATAGTAACTAGCTGTTACTAGGAGAAGACATAAAAAGGTGTCACATAAACTTCTGACCACGGCTTAAAGATTGACAGAAGTATCACTAGAGATTGTATTTCTTCTACCAGTTCTCATAACTAGGGCTTTGGCTCATACTGACATGTATCTAGTCATAGCTGGTGACATTTGTTTATGTAATGTGCTTTTTTCTTCTAGTAAATGAGGAGATTTATCGTCACGCTATACTAAATTCCATATCACAGCAAGTAGCAATGGACAACCAAAATAATCTCATTGGAAAGCTGATGTTGAAGGGTTATTTTGCCAAAAAGTTAAATTCATGACTTAATCACACAAACAGCATTATATAAAATGAATAAAATTCGAGAGGGAAATTTTCATCCAAAAATAGTAGTGTCACTAAAAAACATTCCGGGTTTGTTCAGCATCATCAAACCATTAATTCTAGGTGATACTTTCAATGACACTCCCTCAGAGGAACAACATTAGACATTCACTTGTATGATCTTCACCTTGTATGAAGAGAATGAATAAAAAATGAAGTTCTTCACTGTGAACTATTCCCTGACTAGCTATTTTCATTTAAAATACTGTTTATTTTACTTTGACAATCTGAAGGTTAAATTAACTCTGAGTTTTCTGTTCTTCTACTGTGAAGCTAGTGGGAAGACTCAGTGCATACTGCTGCCTCTTAGGATGGTAAAGGAAGCGATAACATACAGCCCAAATGATAATACTCTTAACACTATTGAAAGTCTAAGTCATAGATTCATCAAAAACTTTCTGACCAGTGATACTTTGTTCTGTCAAGAACATTCAAGATCTTGATTACTAACACAGAGGCATGGGAAATAAAAATGAATTAAGATACTGTTTCAAAACAAACATTTTCAGGGATGTTTCCTATTCGTTCCACCCCACATGGCTACGTACCTCCAGTAGAGATACTGTTCCTGGGCCAGAGATGGAAAGGATTTAGGTTCTTGTACATATTTAAGGATTTGATCCCTATACTGGATTTGCTACCACTGCCTAAACAGGAGAGAAGGTTTTGATCACTCTGCCTGTGAAAAAAGCATAAGTGTATTGGTCATGCATATCCCTTTGCCCTTCTTAATAACAACCTTTAAGTAAAATTTTGGACATACTCTGCATTATAGATTTTGTAATTGCCTTCTCCCTATCATTAGTGAATATTAACTGAATTCACACGGAAGGAGAGTTTTCTAAAAAATGATGATCAGTCTTTTAGCTGAGGTTACCAGAATCTCTGTGGGAATAGCACGTGTCACTGCAGTCATGTCACAAAATACATACACTGCACTGGGAAACTACACTGAGAGAACCATACCAGCTTTTTCTAGAATAAACCTGTAAAGCAGACTGGGACTGGAGATATGTGCTACTAGCTCATACAGAAATGAGTTCAGAGCCTTTTGAATTATTTGTTCCACACTCTAGCTGATAAACCACAGCCTATTTATTACACTATTTATGCCTCATTGTTCAAAATTCACTTGCCTATCATGAAAGGCTGCTACATTGTTAAAAAACCGTAAATCTTAAATACGCAAAGTCCTAGCAACTCTATGTAGAATATCTTTTAAAAGTATATCTACAGTTGGATATTCAGACTGACTACTTGTCTTAATTTATGCAAATATAGCCTATAGCTAAAAGCTTTGTATATTTGTTTCCCTGTGGTATTAGTATTCAAAAAAATAGGACATTCTTTCAAGGGCATTTTATAAACACAGAACTATAATTTATATAGCAAATTAAAGCTCATACAAAATGTGTGCACTGAGCTACAGATTAACATATTTAATTTTAGTATTACCTGCAAACCTATTTTTTTCCATGCACTGCTCTAATTAGCCATATAAAATCAAGTCAGTATGTTGTAAGCAATTATTTTAGTGGGAGTAGAAAGAGAATCTGAATTAAATATATGGCAAGAGATAATATCTTATGGAAATTAATATACTCATTTGTGTCAAGAAAAATGTGTTCTAGCTAAATTTTATAAGATAGTTTGGAGTTCAAACATATGACTCATGTAGAAGTTGTAGTTTTATAGTTATTAAGATGTTAGACTGCGGATCTGCTTTTAAGTTCCTTATTAATGTGCCAGTGCTCATTCTTTGATATCTACAGATTGTCAGTAACTACTGACATTTCATATTGTGAAATTCCTCCTATTATGAATATTCACTCCCCCTACAGTCAAATGTGCAAACTGTTAGTAATTCTGTATGTTAAAAGAAGGTTTTCTTCCATCATTTAAATATATATATCATACTTGGCTCTTCATATTTTTATTTTTATAACTATTTATTTAAGAGAATTAAATTATGTTGAAAATCAAAATGTAATTTTTCTTTCATTGAAATGGAAAAGGAATCATATAAACAGTAATTTTTTCTTCCCCATTTTACCCTCAAAAAGTATGAAAGCTAAATATGAAAATTCTGTTTAAGGAATGAGAAAACAAAAAGTGATCCATTGTGATAGTAAACTTCAGCTGTTTCCTCCTAATACAGTTTCCAATTTTGATGGGATTCAGACAGCAGAAACCATTTTCTAGCAGTAAGAGCATTTAGCTGATCAAGTTGTTTAATTCAGAATTTTACACTCAATTTTAATTGTAGAGTCTGCAATACGTGCCATAGTTAAGTTTCTTTTGTAAGAAGGATAACAGACCCAGCCAATTCCTCCTACTTCTTGCTCATGATCTCAGAATATCCAGAAAAGATCAATACTAACCACATGGAAGTCTGATGACTGCATAACGATCTTGTGGCCTTAAAGCAACTCTTCCCCATTTCTTGGCACAGAAGTTGCTGACTGACATAGCTGCTCTATACCTCCACTCTGCCTTGGGAGAATGATAACATAGAATTCTATTGCTTGGAAGGGCCTCCCTAAGAAAGCAAGCAGAAAATAAAGTCATTTAGAAGAGATACAAAAAATGGAATTATATTTTTGCCTTCTTACCTCCAGCATCATATAACAGAAGCTAATGCACAAGAAACTTCCTGGATCCAGAACTGTGAAGGAAAGTTTTCCTGTCTCATGAAAATTCAAAACTTTCATATGATTTATTGTTTCATATCTGAACAAATCAGTGGGCACTACAAAAATACAGTGTACAGAGGCATATCCTAGTTCTTTCTTTAGCCTTCTCTCACATCCCAGCTGAGCATCCTGGCCCCTTGAAGTATGAGGTAAGTTGTTCTCAAACTTCCCACTGAAGCCTTTTCATCTTCCATAAACAAAAAATTTTCATTTTATGAACCTTTACCTGGACAGAACTACTGACCATTCTTAAGCAGCTGTATTTTATACATATATATAAAAACACATGTATACACACACATACACATACTCCTATGAAACAGCTGGATTTGGACAAATCATCATCTCTAGTGAAACTCATTCTGTTTTACAGATCCAAAATAATTTCCTCCAACTATAGGAGGAATAATTTCCAATCTTCTATATTACAGTGTACAAGTAAAAGGAGTGTGAAAAAAATATTTTTATTTAAAACTTTCCTTAACATTGTAGGACAAATTGGCAACATGGCCTCAACCCAGACTGTAAAAATATGTGGAAGAACTTCAAACGTGACAGCTAAACCTTGCACTCAACATAAAGTGCAGTAGGAGTGACAGAAAAAGTGGCAGACAAATTAAAGAGCTACCTCTGTTTAAGCAATTTTTTTGTGACAGCATTTTAAAAGTTTGCTGGGCAATTACTCTAAAATGACAGCGTACTGCTGAGCAGGTAGTGCACTGAGAACATAAAAGAACTTGTCAATAGTTATTTCAATAGGCACTTTCAAACTCACGGGAGCTTTAGTATACATCATTACATCATTAAAATATTAAATTATTTCAGCTATCGCAGATGTAAAATTGTTGCTGCACCTATTTTGCTAATTAACTCTGACATTTATGCTTATGCTTATGCATAAATGTTACATATTTCAGAGATGGTTCATTTTTACAGGCTAGTTACTAGTCTGTGGATTGAATCAACATGCTTGTAGTATCAGAATCAGTTGCTGTACCGAAATACAGCAAACTTTTGGGTCACTGATGCGGTCTTGCATTTAATTTTTCTTCCTCACCTTCTTCAACTATCTAAGTCCACCTGTTGGGGTGATGTAAAGAAATTATTTCCATGTAGCATTTTAAAATCATGTTCATTCTGTTGTACCAGAAATTATTGCAAGTATCAGTTGTGATTTTCTTTCAAAATAAAACAGTTAGCTTACAAAGCAAATACAAATATGGTCATGTAACAGAAAATACTCAAGTAATATTACTAAAGAAATATTTTGCATCTGCTTTATATTACATAACTTCTGTGTGCTTTTTTGTACATATTTACTCAATATTAATAACAGATCATTTTGGAACATAACCTTGTTTTAGCATTTTAAAGATTCTCTGCATATTTCAGTAAAAATGGAATAGGTTTTCTCTAGGAAAACATTCTCCTCTTATGAGTGTGGCCAAATTTCCAATAGACATTTTTATCAGTGAATTAACTTCTCCCTAGTTACAACAGTCCAATTGGAGTGTCAAAGAATGACTTGTAACACATGGGCTAAACCTGCATTTAGGCAAAACTCCCATCAAAATAAATGGGAATCTCTCCTACAGTTCTGTTTCTGAACATGCCTACACATATGCCAAACTTCAGGCTTAAGTAGCCCTATTGAAGTCCACAGGACCACATGCCTAGAATTAATCCCATATAAATTTGTGGGCTTAAAGCCTAAAGAGGGAGTCTAAAACTGAGCCTTACAGGAACAATGGCTCAGAGATTCTAAAAGGAACTGTTTAGGAAAACTTACATTCAGACTGCAATGCCTAACTCCTCTAGTCTCCTTTGAAAAATCTCTTCGTTTGCTCCAGTTATTTCCTGAGTAGTTCAAGGCTCCTGTGTGACAGGCAAAAAAGAGAAAAGATACCCTCTCTGCTTTAGCTACCTCCAGGATTCATGCAGGATATGAATAGTTTTGATCCAGATCAAGCTCTTCACTTTATCAACTGGCATAAATATCTAATATGATAATGCTAGACCTGTATTCATTAGTGCTTTAGTCAATGGGGACATGTTTGTAATGCTAAGACACTGTCATTTAGTGGGGAAAAGATTATTTAGTGACAGGTAAATTATTGCTATATCTCATTAGGAATGTTATGTTCTTGTGCTAAGACATACCAATTGCAAAGAGGTAATCATCATAATAGCATCAAGATGTTGCTATATTTGGATATGATTTGAGCTCACCACTGGATCAGCCCATTGTCACCTACCAGCCTGGAGTACAGGGAAGATGCTGCTCTACAGTGACTCAGGCACAGAGGAAAAATACAGACCCTACTATGACCACCTACTAGATGTATTTAGCAATTTGTTTCTAGAAGCCTGTGATTTTAAAACTGAAGGGTGGAATATTCTGAAAGTTTCTGAACCTGCAAGGAAAGGTATCTGATTTATTCAGCAAAGCAATCTGTCTACAGTATAGTATTCTTATTTTGTGATAGCTGGTATCTGACAAAATTATACAAGTCTGCAAGCCTGAATCAGTTATACTAGATCATTTTGCTGGGTTCCAGTAGTAGAAAGGGATATGATATCCATTTGCACTCCTTTTACTGCTAGCCAGCTCAGTCAGTCTTTGTTTAATAAAATACTGTACCCTCCTAAGGAAGATGTCAGATGTAGCAGAATTGTCTCTGACAAACAAAAGTGCCACAAAGGGTTCAAAGACTCCTACATTTGATGAAATTCTCTCTCACAGTAGGAGGTGTAAAGATCTAATATACAGAAATTCGGAAAAATTTCTTCTCCATTTTCTTACTGTAATGGGAGTTCTTCAGGTATGAATGGTTAGAAGGTGTTTCTAAGTAGATTCCAAGGCAGTGCTATGTGCCAGAGAGTATCTCTCGTGTTTAATCTTACTCATAGAACTGCAAGTTCATTTGTTACATTAAAAAACTGGGTTTTCATCCACCCCCTGGATGCCCTTCAAAGTCCCACAGACATGGTGACACAGTGTTGTGCAGTGATCCCCAGGACTTCCCAGGTCACCAAGAAAGGAAGAAACATGTTCTTTTCTTGACAAGTCTACTGACTTGGGCAGTTCTGAAAGTTGGTCTCCTACACAACAAATATCCCAATACATACAGCTCAGTAAGAGCGTTTTCCTACACTCAGAAGAGAACAAGCCCTTTGGTTACACTGGATCCAACGACAGGTGAATCATTTCTTTCCTGGAGACCTAGGCACAGTTTTCTTCATTTCTGAATGACCAGGCACAGTCTGGCTCCAAACAGATTGCATTAAATTTTAATAATTGGACTAATCTAAACAACTTTTGTTTTAGACTAATGATGTGCATGGCTTGCATCTGCAAATACTTCTCTATATATGCTTATATTTTAATTAGATAAATTAAAGTTTTACGTTGTTATTAATCTGCAAATTATGTTTTAATTCACCTGTCACATAGTTAGCAATATCTAATGATCAAACAGAAATTTTAAGATTTTAAAATTACAAAGAGAATTGCCATTTACTAATGCATTCAGCAATCATTCAGCTTCACAGCTGAGTTATGGTATTCCAAGCTTTTTGGCTATGTCCTACTCTTCCTCCCGTAACCAATCAGATCTAACTAAAGATCCTTGCTTGTTATTGTTTTAGGCTTTCTCTTCCCTCAGCAAACCTGTGGAGAGTTAATCACAAAGTATAATGAAGAAATTAGTAATGAACAGCATTACTAACATGGTCCAAAGTATTTCTACACCACTATCAAAACAGTTGCCCATGGTGAAAAAGAGAAGCCTACTGCCATTATAAAAGGAAAACAGCATCAAACAGCATTTCCTTTTCCTTGAATATTTCCTCAGAAGTAGGAAAGAAAAAAAATGAAAGAACTGAAGAAATTGCATTCTTCTTCTAAAGAAGAAAATATTTAAAATATTTTAAAGTCTATACAAATCTCCCATTAAGGGAATCTAGAAATCAGAAGAATGTGTTCCCATTGGACCTGCACAGAAATTTCAGTGCAATTATTAATACTTTCCAATTAATTTCTGGTATCCTTTATCCCATAAAAGCAATGCTGAACACCAGTTCTAAGAACCAAAACTTTCCTTAGATCGGGAGCTCTTCAAAATCCTGTGCTTATAAATGCCAGCTGTTTCTCTCGTACAGAATCAGCTGTGTCAGTACCAGCAAGGTACCAGCAAGGAAGTCTTAGAAGTAACTCTCCTTGATGCTGGGGAGAAATGATAGTTCCATCTGACCTGAAGTGATCCTGAACATCACCTGAGAGTTCAGTTGATCTTACAAGCAATTCTCTATCCCCCTGCTCTCCTGACTGTACCAGTCTCATATGGGATTTGTTGGATCCATCTTGAAGAAGACAGAAACTTGAGACATCAGACTTTAGATCAGAAATACTAACAATATTTCCTCTTGTTGCGCAGCTAAAATAAACCATAAGTAACATCAATACTTCTAGTATCAGGCATTCTAAATGCAACTAAAATTTCCCATAAAAAGGAAGTCAGTTTTTTCACCCTGATTTACTGCACTGACAGAGGAACCCCTCTTGATTTACATTACCTTATAAGAACGAAAAATTGCTATTACATATGCCAAAATGTTACCTAATAAATTTTTTAGAATTAGAGATTACACCAAAAATATTTTCAATTAAATCTAAAAACAGAGAAGCAAATTTAAGCCTCCAATTCATTAAGGGCTAAAATTTCAAGGCTGAAGGTCATATGTCACTTCTGGGGGGGATTACAAACAAATCTAAATGTTTCACCATGATTTTCGCATCATAGGAAAATGTGACAGTACTAATAATACATGGTATGATATACTGCTAGACACGTTGGACAAATTATGTCTGCTACTGAATAAATGTGGAAGGAGTCTGCATCAGAAAACTTCCTGCTGGGTCACAAACATACATCAGGAATGGTTTGTTTTCAGCACAAGAAAAATTGCCATTGTCATATTCCAAAGTGAGTGTAAATTGTTTTATTATAAACTCCCTGTTGGTCCCTGTTTAACTGAGAAATCATTCAATTTAAATTTATCTTTTCTCTGCATGGCAGTGCCATGTGTTGGTATCACCAAACTCTGCCTCAGTAACAAGACCAGCATTCCTTTAAAAGACAGACTGCCCTCTTGATCCTAAGCAACCTTGCCATACATTAACTCTTGGTTTGCCCCCACTTACTTTGATTTGTAATCCAAGGCTCTCAATTTTACAAAGACAAGGCTTCATTGTTACTGATTCACAAGGCAATCAGTCTCCACAAACTTCCACCATGCTTGGCAATTATACATGTATGTATATGAATATACCCATTTCGAAAACATAAAACTATTCCCTATTTACATGACCTCTTGTAGCTTCAATAGAGAGAAAAGCCTAGTCCAGATTAGCAATGATAGATAAACCTGTTCTGGCCATCCTCCATTCACTTGATTTTCATTTGATTTCCAAGTGAACTGACCTGCTTAAATAATGCCACTTAAATGTACACAAAACCAGTACATAGTCCTTGTGGTTCTCCTTTACATTTGTCACTCATCCATCTTGTCTTTAGCATCTGATGGGAACAGGGGAAGTGTCAAAGCCCCAAAAAGAAGAGTGAAGCAACCACTCAGCCATCAGAGAGGCTCTAATTAGTCTGAGAAGGTCTTAATGCCTGTCTCCAAGAGCTCCACCAAGGAAGGCTTTGTTGAGGATGTAATTTTTCTCACTTAGTGCTATGAAATGTCAACCTGAAGTAAAATCAAATCCACCACAACTAGTGTCACAAACAGTTCCATTACACCATTAAGAGAACAGCTGAGTAAGCTTTAGCAGCTTACTTATCTGCAAAAGATTAAAAGTTATATACTTAGATTTATTTCCATTTGCTTTTCATATGTAAACATCTGTCCACATTCAAAAGAGGACAGAGTTGTTCAAAACAAAACAGGAGGATTTCTTTCATTTTCCTTAATTGGCAATTACAAACAAGCAAGTCATCAGACAACACTTCTACCCACTAATTTAACCTCTGGGGAATAGGAATATATTTTGTATCTTACCACTCTTCACTGAAAACCTGGAGCAATTTGTATACTTTCTTTAAGAAAGAAGGTTGAAAGACAGCATGTTGCTAGAAAATGTGGTGATCCAGTCTTTCCTATATCCAGCTTCTCTATGTTCTCACTGACCAAAGTTGCAGTCAGTTTAGTGTGACTTGCACAGGTAAGCCAAGCCAAGAAGAAAGCAAAGACAGTATTGCTTCTCTAATTATATTAATGAAAGGCATCCTTAAAGCATATAATTCATTCCTCTTTTATAGGTTTTCCAGAAGAGGAAGGCCATAGCAGAAGGGTGACTCTTCCCTTCTGTTATGCTTTTTGTTTTTAAAGAACCCGTTATCTACTGGATGGAAAAAAATCAGCAGTCCTTCTAAATCTCTTTTTAAAATGGGATTTTTCCAGTTCCTCTTCTGGAACCAGGTTTGGTTTTTTGGGTTTTTGTTTGCATATCTGGAGAAAGTAGGAGCCACAAGTAGTAAAAACGGTAGTTTACTTCCAGGTGATTGGGAGATCTCCCAAATTAAGAAGGGCATTTGCCTATTGTATTTTTGCAGTATGCAGAAATTTAAGCAGTTATCTGGAAAGCAGGTGTTAGAACACGGCTTTGACACAGCTAAAACTGAGAAAGGCTTATTTCCTATGACAGGAAAGAGAACCCGAGTTTGCCACTGCCCTTCTCCTGCCTGATTGCTGTTTTTCAGTTCAACAGCACATGACGGAGAAGCTGCGAGTGTTCCTGAAGCACAGGCAGACTGCTGCTCCCCACGGCAGCCAGCAGGTCCCAGCCAGGCCAGCTGTGGCTAATTTAAGAAGTCACAGGTGCAGTAATAATCTAACAGCAGGAACTAAGTCATCGTGGTTATTCTTTTGGATATAGAACTGCAGCTAAAGACTGAGATCTGTCTCGGGTATGAACTTACATCAGACCCTGTAAGACAGTTAAAGTAAATGTTCAGCAATGACCTCAGAAGTTAGAGAGG
Organism: Manacus candei; assembly: GCF_025592945.1. Classification (NCBI taxonomy): domain Eukaryota; kingdom Metazoa; phylum Chordata; class Aves; order Passeriformes; family Pipridae; genus Manacus; species Manacus candei. The sequence goes on from NW_026138053.1 coordinate 12,730,685, forward strand.
AAGAGAAAATGTAGCTGTACTCTGAGTTTTGGACATGTGTGTATACTGTATTATTTTGAAGATTCCCTAGCCTAAAATGAGACAAAAATTAAAAATATTTGTAATGAACTGCAGTGACAAGTATTCCTGCTACTGGCTTTCTTTCCTGTTGGGAAAAGTAGGTTGTGAAAGATCATTAGACAGTTTGCTGTAGCTGCATGATATTTGTTTATTAAAACCCATTGATGTAACTAGGAAGCAAAACATTGCATTTGCCAATAAAACTATTGCTACAGAAAATCACATATCATCACAGTTATTATCATCACAAGGGTGTGCTCCAGAGAGTGCCAATCAATAGGTTGTGGGTTTTCTGTTAAAAAATTAGTGTGTCATGATATTCAAGCATAACTTTAACCTCCCTTTGGACAAGCATCTAAAAATGAAAGAAGAAATTATGCATTTGAATAGAAGAGCCTTAGAGAAAAAAGATTTATTATTAATCCAAGTCAAGAGCAATAACTGTGCACACAAGAAATGCATCCAAAATATGGTATGTTTGGTGGTAGGATCTCACTTATCTCAAAGCTACCAAAAATTAGAAATCTCTTAATGAAATACAACTGTATCATTCAGATGCAAAAACGAAGAAAGTGTTCACCTTGTGAGAAAAGCAGCACAGAGACCCTATTAAAGGAGATATTAGAGTTGGAGGATGAAAGTTAGGAAACCACTACAGATAAAATAGGAATAAAAAAGCAAAAGTGCACATTTGATTTCTGAAAACTTTTGAAAAGGTACCAGTTGAGAAAAACAAAGGGGAAGAAATCAAAACAAAGCTTGTTTTCTGACATTTCCCTGCCAAGACCAAAAAAAAATACAGATAGGAAAAAACAAAAAGCATTATCTGAGGATGATGTGAACACACTAATTGGCAGGCTGTAGAGTGAGTAACTCAAGGGACTTACAAGGTGAACAACATTCTGAGTGCCGGGAGAAATTACTTGTATGTTAATCATTCACAATCTGGGAAAGAATAAGAACGCCTACCCATTCCTCCATGATCATAACTTCTGGGGTTTATTATGGTGGGAGTATTTCTTAAATTAAAAACATGAAAAAGTAAAAAAAAAATACTTTGTTTCATAATACATTTCATTGCTATCATTATTCAATTAACATAAATTCCTAAAAAGAAAAGATCCTTTTTTACCTGAATCTCTTGTTCTTTTTCAAAATTCAGCTAGTCAAGCAATTTATTTCTATCTGTACATTTTAAGAAACATGTTCAGAATGAAAAATATCCTTTCTAAAGCTGCTTTTCCCCCATCTCCAATGTTGTTTATTCTAGCTGTGTGTTACAGCATAACTGTAGTGCACTAGGAACACTGCGGGGGGCAGGGTGGGGATGGAGGGGTTTGGAAAGGGCAGCTGGTTCAAGGTTAAGCTGAGATAAAGCCATAACTTGCTTTAGACTTATCTATGTCTCAGCTGTGCAATATGACCCTCTCTTCTTGCTGAGCTGCACTATCTGATTCTGATACTGTGATACTATCAGCTGACAGACATCTTGAGCTTTATTCTTGCCTCTGTGATTTCAAAAGATGGACAAATATTTAGCAGACCAAAGGAAATTTGGAAATAATTTTGCTAGACAGTTTTATAGTAATCTATTTCACAACAATTAGTAGTTAAGGTTAGCTAAACCTGCTTCTTGTAGTAAAATAAGTACAATTATTGTTAGTGAAATTAAGGTTTCATTAATTCCCAGTTCATTCTTAACAGTGTCTTGGTATTTATATGTTATTCCAGACTATTTTAAATAGACTTTGCTGTTTGAAGTACCCTATGAAATATTTTCAAAAGTGACTAATTGGAGAAACAACAGGAGCACAAGTGAAGGCAGGAAAAACCTGCAGCAGAAAAAAAGGCTTTAGGGCCTTTATTTTAGAAAGCCAAACACTGTCTTAAGCACAGGAGATGGCTAGAAAATCCAGAGCAGGTTTGAGAAGATTTCAGTTGAATTCTGGAACTACTAGGTAGTGATATTACCCAAGCCACCAAACTTCAAGAGGCTTTCAAACGTTTAGCTTTGGCCCACTTCAGTGCAAAAGCCATTATGTTGATTCTAGAATACTTTTGTCTTCCTGCATTACAGAAACAGCTAACAGTGCTCTACCATTGAAGACTCATTAGAGCTTTGAGCTTCAGCTGGAATGAGTCCAGAGATGCTCACATCTGGTTTTATGCTTCAGTGACCACTGAGTCTCAGCAAAGGAAGTTAATAGTTTGGACTTTGATCCTGTTCTACTCTTATGCCATAACTATTAAAAGACATATTTGTATTCTGTGTCCCATCAACCATTCCAAAATGTCTTCTCAAAAGAACATGTATTTATGAGAACAGCTTCAAATAGTTTAAGTTTTGTGTTGAGAACAAAGGACACTGCTTTTACAAGTAGATTCCACTTACATTGCTCCTGCAGCACCCATACCTGACATGTTTTGTCAGAGCTTCTGATTCATAAATCTTAAATTTATAGCAGACAACTATGAGCCCAGAAATACTATAACTGTAAGATACTTGCTTCTGATTTGTTTTATTCTATTTCCTTGATTAAGCCTTATTACAGGACAACTGGACCTTCATTACAAATGTTATGCAATATGCAAAATCTGTAGGTTTTGTTAGTCCACTACTTTTTTGATGGCAAAAATAAATTTTCCTAAACCAAACTAAAAATTATTTATGAGCTATCCCCTGGTCTGTTTTCCATTCAGCATCTAAATATTCAAGGTAAACCAAAGCTTAACTCCACACAGTACAAAAACTACCATTTAAAATTTATTTATGTTCAAAATGACCTATAAAACTTTTCTTCTAAACCTCAGCTGAGGTATCAATTGCTTAAATATATTCATCACATTTAGCAGAACCTATCATCTCTTCTGTTCCTATTTAATTAAGAATTACTTTTGCCAGCCACAGGAGAATCAGAAGAGCTTTCTTTTGAGTTATTCACAGAGTGGTAGAATAACACATGCAGATACAGCAGCTGATAACATAAGCAGGGTCAGTATTAGGACAAACTGGCCAAAGAGAGCAGCTTTTGGCATAATTTTAATCAGTCCTTGGGTGCATGAAATGTCATGGAGTTTCATACGAAATGAAATTATCCCTTTCTCTTAGCTTATTTCTGTTCCAACTAATCCTCTAACTCTTTATTAAACATTATCTTTACCATCTGCTCTGGGTGACTGTTCAACACCTTGCAGAAGAACTCTGGGCTGATTGGTTTTTATGGGCAACATGATCTGAGTTTTATGCACATACTTAGGATTATGTCAAGGACAAAGAGGATGAATAATCCATTAACTATAATAAGCAAGAACCCATATCAGTGCAGCTAGAACATGTGTTATGTTTCAAAAGCAAAATATGAATTAGAGATATGTGGCTCATAAAATACCCATAACCCAGGACCCTCTCTATACCAGGACATCATTTCCATACACACACGCTCCACTAAACAGCATTTCTGGAAGTGACGTTTAAGTCTTGATGTATCAGATTTCATAGTGCTGAAATGGTATTTCCAGGCCTACAACATGCAAAGAAATATTTCTGCTGAACTGGACATTTCCTCTAACATGGAACAGATGGTAGCCCCATGCACAGGTCTTTCAACCACACCTATATGGTCAATAATAGAATGTTACTCTATTTTCATACTTTTTGTAAGCCTCTAAAATAAATCATCAAGGAACTGCTACTGTTTAAAGTCACAGTCTAAAAATTTACATTTAAAGAAGTAATTGTCAAGGGTCAGTCAAATGTTCTTATCAATTAGATCCAATTATTACTTCCACTCTTTGATTACCACAAACATTAAGATAACATTATTACTATTAATCGTAACATTTAGTGTAATGTGTATCAACCTACCAAAACCTCATTTGACACAAAACACATAATTGTAGAAGTTTCACTCCTTGCTCACAACATTTCACATAATTACTCACCTCTTTCACCTTTCTGCATCTGTCGCAATAATTCATCTTCCTTCAGCTAACCTTTCAGACCAAAGTATTCACCCTCTCTTTCACTATAAAGGTTTATGACCCCAAAATGAACAACAATTATGATTGTATTTGATCACAGTATAGTAAGAACAGAAAATATCTGGACAATATGTCTTTCTTCATCTCCCTGCAGAAGGTTTGCAGCAGATATCCTTGCAGTATGCTCTAAGATGTAATGACAGACTACTCTTCTAAACATTTTCAGCAATTTCCTGAGAATTATTTGACCCACAGTGAGCAGTACATGTTACTGCTGTATCATTCTATACAGGAAGCAAAGGATTAAGGTTTTCTACTGGTTTAAGTCATCTGGATTCTGCTGATTTCAGTAGAACTGTGTTAACTTAGGCCAATGGTGTGATCTCTACACTTCTAGAATCAGTGAAGCAGTAAGGACTCTGAGAGAGAGAGACATTACTAACTACTACTGGATATCCTGCTGAAGACTGTGAGGATCATGCACCTGAGAGCTTTGACTGGCAACAGAAGGCTGTATTAAATCCCAGTATTCAAACATCAGTACTACACATGCTTAGGCTGACCAGGGACATTGACTTCTTTACCTGTTCCTGTAGTACCCACTAGGGGTAAAACAAGTTAAGAAGAGAATCACAGAAACCATGCTCCATAAACCATATTCCAGACCACTGCCCTCAGAGCTCACTGGATTACAGGGAGATCAGATTAGACCATAGCTCATTTACTGTATGGGAACCTGCTCAAGTTGCTTACCCTAATATAAATCTCAAGTGTGATAGGTAATAGATGAAAAGATACACAGTAGTTGCATAGCTCAGGTTCTTGGTAAACTTATTTTCCTATACTTCCAGACTAGTGACCAACTTAGAGGCACAACCTATTAAAAAAAAAAAAAAAAAAAGAAACAGCCAAAAGAGCCCAAAATAGCGTTATATTAAGCAGCAAACAATAACCTACTATCTTCCTCTCCAATTCCTCTAGCCATAGGCAGCATTCAGCGACAGTCAGAGGCAAGCAAGGATCACTAGATGCAACACCGCACATTTCTTTCCTCTCTCCCTTTTCCTTTGCTGAAGTCTTTCAACCAGGAATAAAATAAAAATTCACATTTCTACTTCATCTCAAACACAAGCACAAAAGCCCTGGGAGGTGAAGAAGGAAGTGAAGGGAAATGGTATCAGAACGGTATCTTCGATACAGACACTTCAAGCTGAAATCCTGGCCTCTAACCATTGTGGGATTTTTGCCCCTGTCAGAACCACACTTCACTACTTTGATTAGTGTAAACTTGCTGTTTCACATTCTCAGATTTAAACAGCCAGCCTATTTTTCAGTTAAATCTATCATATGTTGGAATCCTTCTGTTTCACAAGAATATGGGATAATGTATGGCACAATATGACACATATTCTGAGTGTTGTCTACATTACTGTGGTTAAGCATGTTTATGTCACAGAATTTCTCATGTAAATAACTGCTTAACACACATGTGCACATGCACACATACACAGAGTTACAGAGTTCTTCTTAGACTAACTAGTCTTCATGAATCCCAAAGTTCAGAATACAAACACCATTACTAAATGAAAGAATAGAAGTATACATAATATTCAAAGTAAATCTCATTTAAGATAGGATGTTTCTATTCTTGAGTAGACAGAAAAATGGGTTCCAAGTCTGGTCAGAGGTCTAGGCCACTCACCAACAGAGACTCCTATCAGCTCCCATCCTAACCACTGAACTTCAAAGACTCTTAAAAGTATAGAATGAAGTTACTTTTTTTCTGCTAATACATTCATTAAACTTCTTCATATAAAAGAAAATTAAAGTTGCTTTTCACAAGTGTCAGTTGAAAAGTGCCAATTTTCAACCCAATGGGAATTTTAAAACAAAAGTTAAACTTAGTATTCATTCTCATCTAGAAAGTATCCCTCCCCTTCCCAAATCTTGTTTATTACACACATATGTGCATGATTTATCTGAAGTAGAAGGACAGTGGGAGATGTAAAAGAACCCCCTCCAAAATAAAAACCTTCTAGCTATAGAAATAGGAAAACAAAAGTTAAGTAAAGTGTTAAAGGGTAATAAAAATTTTATACATATCTTAACTGTTAGCATCAGTAATACACAAAATGGATTTGGTTTAGGTTACCAGCTTTTATCCAGATTATCCAGACTATCAGCATCTGGTTTAAGTCCCCTGTGTAACCATCTGTAGTAATGTCACATGAAGGATTAGCCTTATCTGACATTTGTAATGAATATATGGATGGAAGAAGAGGAAGGAGTATGACATGAAGTACAATTGTTAAACTTTAAAATCAGGTGAAACCTCATCTTTATTTTTTGATTCTAACTGTGGGGTTTTTTCAGTTTTCAACATTAGCATCTGCATTAAAAATCAACATATCCCCACTGATTTTTTAAGGAAAGGCAGACAAAGAAAAATATTTTTATATTTGACCTTTTAAACATAATTAGAACATTAAATAAAAATAAAGCCTACTTCACCATGTTCAGTTATGACAGATGGGTGTGATCACAAAAACATCAAAGGCAGGCTTATCCTAATCCTGTAAAGTGGTAAGTGCCTCCTGAAAGGTCCTGAGTGCCCTCTAATCCTCCTGAGGATAGGATGCAAGTGCATCAAGAGGTAATGGGAGCAAGTAACAGGGGTAACAGCAGGCTTTCCTGTCCCTATGAGGAACAATGCATATCAAAAAACATCTGATACGTTAGGAAATAATGTGATTTATCTAAACACAGAGATCAAAAAGTGGGAAGATGCGTGTTTATTTTCCACTCTCTGTGAGCTTATATTACATTATATGCATAGCATGACCTTAGGCCCACAGCACACAGGTCTAATACAGAAAATCTGGTTTCTCATCCAGGCTCTGTTATCTGTACAATACTGCACAGTGCCCCAGGACACTGTACTTACCCCTTGGCATCAGTGTCTGCTGTCCACAAATGGTGAAACTGAAGTGATCTCTTCCTAATAGACAGTGAAGGTGTGCAAAATTGACAAGATGTAAGAATTTATGACCATGATTAGTTTTAATGCATCAGAATGTATAGTGAAAAATCTAGTTTTTGAAGCAGAAAGAAAAACTCAAATTAAATCCTAACAAATGGTTTGATTTTGATGTTTTCATCTTGTGTGCAATCAACTCAGGATAGGGAAAATGAGAATAAAGGATCCTATAAATTTGAGGCAGGTAGAAGAACTTTTGGAAGAACAATTGAATTGGAATGACTGTTGATCAGGTCAAGTTTAACAATAAAAGTCTTTTTATTGTAAAATGTCCAGGTGAAAGGCCTAAATGAAGATTGGGCTGAGAATTTTAGGATAGGTGCTATGAGAACATAGTGAATAGTACTGCAGTGGAGTGTAGCAGCTAAAGAAACCAGGTATATTGTGACAATGCCAACCACTTCTCCCCAGTTTAAAACAAGCCTGCTAAGTCACACTGCAAAAGTAACTTATGAAAAGGCACAGATGACATCTAGCACAGCCTAAGAACTAAGCCTCAGCCAGTTTTACCTTGTCTCAGTGAAACTCTAGGATGTTCCTGTTGGTCATATAAGACATGGATATCTCATTTCCTTTGGTGAAATGGCCACAATTAACAATTGATATTAAAAAAAGCTTCTTCATATGTGTATTATTAGATGTCGCATGTCCATGAGGTAGCTCAAGGTTGGGGTTTTTTCAAATATCCAGATACTGCTGTTGCCAGGCAGAATGTCACTAATGACTACATTTTATAAATTTGTGCGAGACATTTTTATAGCACATGCTGTATTGGCACCATTGCCCAATAGTGCATGCAATTACTTTGTTGTTGCTGTTGTTGCTGAGGGCCAAGCTCTAACAAATTAAATTTAGAGAAGGGAAATAGGCTTATATGCAAATGGAATTAAATGCTGACACAAGGATAAAACAGCCCTGGATTTAGACAGGGCTCTCCCCCCTGACTTTTTAACCAATCATTAGATTTAAATTGAGCAGACAGATTCATCTTCGATTTAACTCCACTGTAATCAATGGAACTGCAGCAGGGATGAAGCCAGAGCAATATGTTTTTGACAGTTTTTATGCAACGGCTATCCAGAATGAAGTAGATGAAACAGATTATTTTTTTTGCTTATAATTTATGAAATTATTTTGCCATCCTCAAATCCCTACATCAAGAAAATTAGTTAGTGCATAAAAATGGATAAAGTAGGCAGTTGCATGCCAAATACCAACTGCTGACCACAGGCTCTGTATCTAAATACGCAAAGTCAAAATATTTATCTGACTTACCTGTGATCCAGAATGACCTCCCTTATCGGTGTAAGTACAGTTGGATAATTGCACAGGTTTTCCTCAATGTCACTCGCACTGCATAAAAACAATGAAGTACATTTACCAGTTCTATAACATTAGTATCACATATAAATAATTGTTGAATCTAGAAAATTATGTTCTTCAGTGATCTATAGAAGTCCTAGAAGGAATAATGACTGTTGGTCTGATCGTTGCATTATATGAGAAATGTATTTCAGTAAATTTTTAGAATCCCTGGTTGCATTTTGTGCCTTAATTACATGACTGCTCCTAGACATGGCCTCCTCCTTTACCTGCATCCACTGGCACATCTGAGGGAAATAATTAAGTGTTTATCAAAATACTTTGTAAATTAATGTAGGATCAAAGGACTCTGGCAACATGCTCTGTATATGTAACTAATGAGGAACTAGGGATCATTGCTCGTACCAATCTGACAGATCCCAATTTTTTTGGCACTTTTTTTTTGGCACCTAATGCTCTTCATTTTTCTCTCTCTTTCTAGTTTTTCATTGCTTCTTTTCAGCTGACAGCTCATTGCTTATTCATTTATTCATGGGTCTCATTTTTTTGGTGTTGAGGATTCTTTATTCAGTGGTAAGTTCAGAGGAACAACAGTTTGTTATTCCACACAGCTGTTTCTCTGTACTAAAGCCATCAAATGATACAGAGAACTTCTGTATGGGTGTGTAGCTTTACTATTCCTGTGTCACAGTTTTCACTCTTACATTGTTTTCTCCCACACAAACTTCTAGCTGCTTTTTCACTGTTTATGTACATATAATGCTATTTTAGATAACTGCTAATGGTTAACCACCTATATTTGAAGGAATTATAACAGACTTCTACTGGCTCCTATGACATGGTCACCATCAGTCAGAGTTTGCACATGATCTGGCTGAAATATTGGAGTAGGACAATGCTTTTTACTTTGAGGCTCCTGAAGCCCCTGGGTCGACAATAGGTCATTAAGATAGGTCTATTGTCAAGAAGTCCATGCATCAAAAAGCTTTTATTAACTGCTACAGTAGAGATATCCTCAGTTGGCAAAGCAGCCTTGGGACTATAAATTCTCTAGGAAAAGACAGCAAAGCAGACAAATTCCAAAAAGCAAAAATAATTTCAAACCAAACTCACTTCAGATCAAATGGGGCTGGTGAAACATATATTTCCTTTGTACGTCTCAGCTTACCTACATAAAAGCCAGAGGCAGTAATCAAACAAAGCCTAGTATTGCACCTAAATTGGCAGGGTTACTGACCTTTGTTTACATTTGCTGTTCTGTAGCAAATCAATAAGGACAGTGCAAAATAGTGCTTATCAGTACTATTATACTAAACAAAGGTGCTAGAATCAGGTCTGAAGCACATAGAAACTTGTCTCCCTTTTCTCAAACACATGTATTTCCTCCTTCCTCACCCATCCAAAAAAGCACAAAACACTTGCTATCACCACATTCTGCTTATTTGAGATTTTTAAAAGCATAATCAGAATTACTTTGGCAACGTGCAGTCTTATCAAAATATGAACAACCAAGAGAATTACTGTGGCATCATGTATTTTAATGAAAAGCCAGTTCCAAAAAAAAAGTTAGCTAAGTTATGAAGACATAAGTCAATAAAAAGTGTGGAAAGCAATTGCTTTCATAATACAAATCCAGTTTTAAAAAGAAAGAAAAGATACTACCTTTACAAGTACATCACTGTGTAACTTACAGGAAAAGCAAGATTTTACAGTTCAGCTACTAGTACTTTCCAGAATATGAAGAGTGCAAACCTGAGTATTCCCTTTTTCAAGCAGTAAAAGTTTCAGGTTGTTACCCCATCCATATTTGTTACCACATTCCCTTCATTTGTATTTCATTGATTTCAAAACACAGAAAATGGTCCATCAAAATAAAACATTTTATAGAAGTTACAAACTGTATTACAATCCTTCTATATTTTTCACCATGGAAACTACAGTAATTTTCAAGTAACACAACTTCATGCTTACTTTCTAGAGTTCTAGTTATGAACATTTTGTTCTGTTCAGTGACTCTGTGTTATCTGGTAGTAGCGCACTCTATAGTATTCATTCTTCTTCTGTGAAGCAAAGCAAAGATAGAGATGGTAACTGAGATTAGGATGAATTCAGAAACCTAAGCAAAACTAAGATACAGGATGTCTGTTACTTAAGAGCTCAAATCTGCATTTAACTGCCCCTTTGAATATTACTAATATTAGTAAGTTTTCAATTCAAGCATTGTAAGCACAATTTTTCCCCTAATCTTTCAACAAATGAAAAACAAAGAGCATTTTAAAAAAAGAAACTTGCATCGGGTCCAACAACCAGGAAAAAACTTGCTGGCTTACTATCAGCCCCATAGAGTAAAGTTAAAAGTTTGCCTTCAAAGTAAGCAGTCCATTAATTTTTTCTACTTTCTTCTACCCTAGCTTTGAATTTCTTCTTTTTGTCTATCAAAATACCCAAATGGATTTGTAGCTGCGAGAATATGATTCCCCATGTGTTTCTTGTGTCTGCAAATAATCAGTTTCAAAACCAATCAGGGAACTCAAACTGAAGAGAGGCTCTCCATTTCATGAGCTAATTCATGAACACACATAGGGTTTCACGTTGATATGACAAATAAAAGCAACGTATTTTGTCCTGTTTCAAACGCTGTTGTGTGCCGCGGGCTGCGCGGTGAGGGCTCTGCAGCTCCTGCCGGACACCCCGTGCCGCGCCCAGGGCGGCTCCCTCTGCCCGGCCCTGCCAGCGGGAAGAGCCGCTAATCCACAGCTGCCAGCCGTCTGCGGCTCTCGCAGGGACTACATCTTCTTGTACTCGGAACACTCCCTCTCCGTTTTTCCTCAGTGCTAGAACTTTATCTGAAAAAGTTCTAGCATCTGAGTCTTTTAGCCAAAATAAAAGATGTTCCTAAAGAAAGTTTTATATTCCTTTGGGAAGAAAGTAGTAAAATGGAGAGTTGGAAAACAGTCTTTTATACAAAACAAAACAAAAATATTCAAAATATACAACTGTGGAACCATCATAGTAATCAAATGAATATACAACATGTAATTCAAGAATGGGTTCATTTTGAGAAACTGCCCCCTTAACTGGTAAGCATCCACAACAGAGAGAAGGAACACATGCAAGTAAAAGGAATCGACCAAATAGAACCTGAGAGAACTTCCAGTGAACTACCACCTCTAATAAGATTAAATAATCATCTTGCAAATAAACAGTCCAAACAGTGTGGGGGAAATCAGTTACAATTTCAGCTCAAATTAAAATGAACCATTGGATGGCACTGAACTGTGAAACAGGAGAATCTGGATCCTGTTTGCAGTGCTGTGTCTGACTTGTTATGAGATCTCATTTGCTGCACTGCCTGCCTCTGTGTCCTTCATTCGCATTCTCAACTCCGGTGAGCTACAGAAGGCATGGACCAGGTCTCATAGTGGACACATCTATGCTAAAATCCAAGAGTGGCAGAAGGGGGTGAGTGAAAACATTCCCAGATTAGCTTTACTCTCACTGGCGTGCTCAACTGTCCTAGTGAGGCTTCGGTTGCCCCAGTAAGCCACGCATAATGTCTGGTAGATTTTTGCATCCTGTGCTGTAGTCCGTTTTTCCTGTCAAAGTTCCTTGATAAAGTTTCTTTCAGTTGTGCCTACAAGTCCTTCACTCCCACCACTTACTTACAGAGTCATTTAGTGTAGGTGGCACCTGGATCTCAATGGCATGACTTAAGTACCACTTTACAACACACAAAACTAGGTGCTGCTGAAGTACAAGCCACTTTCTTGCATTGATGGTTTGTTGATGAACTAGTCCTGCTTTTCTTCAAATTTAGTGTTTGGAAGAATTTCCTGCAATTCTGAGCCATTCATACCCCATCTGCCTGGAGTGTAGATCCCTGCAGTTACTGCACTGAGCAGTCCCAGCCAGTGCATCCCCTCTGCACCAGTCCCTGCAGAACAGGCACACCCCTGAAATGTGCCAGGGAGCCCATGTATTGCCTCCCCATGCAAGCACTGCAACAGCTACTGCACAGGTGGTTGGTTAATGCCAACAGAATGATGCATATTTCCTGTGCTGAGGGGAACTGCACCTTTCAAGAATTGTATCAGTCTCTGGCAAAAAAATAATACAGCTAGGGAGAACATATTTCAATAGGAGCGAGCTAATTATAATTTTGGCTCCTAAAGCTTTCTAACAGCCAACATATAAAGTCCATCTGGCATGTCCTTCCGCCTGCCTGAAGGAAATAATCCCAATTTATAGCATAATCAAAAATCATGTTTCTATATTTTGGGGTTTTTTTTAAGTTACTGCCAATATATCAGCCTATGGAAAAGCCTCAGATTGCTTTCCAAGTGATGGAGTGCCAGGAGGAGAAAGTTTCAATGTATAGACATTTTACTGCCTCTGCACCAGTTTAAAAAGCACAGAAGATTGCCTGGTGGAAGTAAGGGGAAAAGAAGTACCGGTCAAGTAAGAACTTTGTGAATTACATAGCCCTGTGCAACTAAGGGGCCATTGTTAATTTTCAGATTGTCGTAAATCCATTGGAGAATTTGAGACAATTCAAAAACCAATTACCACAGAAGGAAGAGAGGATCGGGCAATCAGCTGAAATTAAATGCAGCCTAGAGAAACACACCCTTGCAAGAACCCAGGACTGAAATATGCTGGGAGAATAAAAAGCATACGGAACTGAGCAAGTGCACAGGTATAGTCTTTTAAAGACCAAAGCTATTTGGTATGAAGGCAGAAGATGTTGCATAGCTCTGAACACTGGTTTGCTGAGTACATCAGGATCTTACTTCTGTCTGTCAATTATATTCTAAAAACTCTGAAACTACCACAGATGTACAGGGAAGCAGCTGTATGGATTTTCACTCACTATGCCTGTAGTAAATCAATCAATATCTCTCAGAAAAATACTATAGCACTACTTGCTCTGAAATAGCATTTTGAGTACACACCTGCAAGGGCGGATAAATTTTTCCACATCTCATAACTAAAACGCTGCACCACAAATAGCAGTTTGCAATGATCAAAACAGCATTTATATGTCTATTTTAAGTGATGTTTCTTTAGCAATATAATTATGATTTTGATTACTTATGCATCGATGTAAACTAAATGAAGCATATTCTCAGTTTTATCAAAAAAATGTAAGTGACCAAACCTATAAACTATTAAAATGCACAAGTCTTAAATAATTAACAACACAGACTGCAGCGTGGCTCTTTACATCAACTTCTTACATATGACTTAAAGCCTAGGCATGCGACCTTGATTAGTAATCTTGCAAACCAAGGATAGGAAACCACATTTACTCTTCAACTGATAGTCACCTCATAGGATCTATAGCACATGAAGTATACAGTGTAAGGTTGGCTCAGGTTCTGAGATTGACAGCTGAATAGGGTACCTTTTCTGCATTCCATAGTGCATTGTGACTTGAATGCAATTTTCTATGCCACACTCAACCATCCTACATTTGTATGCTCGGGTATTCAAATTCCTTAAAGCCTTGCTTCTCCAAGCCATCCTGTCTAACACCAGAATCTAGATGGAGGACTTTAAGTGTCTGAAGAAACTGCTACTTTCAGCAATTTCTGCACTTGCAGAAATTCTTTCTGGTTCAAAAATTAAACTTAAAGCATGCTTTGGATGGCAACAGAGACAGAATGGAAACCTGCCTCTACACACTGCCTGCTACTTCAGTCTTTGGCCTTTATAACACCAAACCCTTCAACTGTTCCCTGTGCCTCTCCTCAGCATGCATTACATTATCACACTACAAAGGGTGTAGTTTGAAGTACCAGTATTTTTTGACCTCCTTATTCAATCTATTGCTACATTATAATGACATATGTATCTGTTACAATTGCAAAGCATCTATCAGTCTCCCAGTACCTAATAACTATCAGCAACTACTTCCAGAACACTAATTTCCTCTCAAGGTCCCTAAGGATTTTCTGTCTTATCAGTTAAATACAAAATTCCACATATCTTTATACCTTTATTGTCTGGGTATCTTAACTATATGTCCTTTGGAGTTAACAATTCCTTGGTAGGGATCAAGTTTGTGGTCTACCAAAGCTGAGGAAGTGCAAGCATTCAGGGATAGGAATCATGTGGCAAATTTACTGATAAAATTAAACATGTGAGGGCTACCAGCACTACGTAGCAGTGAAAATAACCTCCTACATCTAGAGAGAGAAAATGTCAGGCCACTGAGTCACATGTTTAGGGGCAGTGGTGAGAACAGGTAAAGACAGAATATTCAAAGAGCCATCACTGTCTCATGGTAGGAAGAAATGGACTGATTTCCACACAGACAGCAGCACCGACTGGAGCAACCACCCCTAGCACGTCAGAGGTCTTAACTCAGATGAGTTCCTGAGAGAGGATGCCATTCTCCAGGTCTGGGGCTGCAGGGATTGCCAGGGTTCACTCCCTGGGGCTAGAGCAGGTGAGGCAATGTCTTTGTGTGCAGCAGTGAGTTGACAGTATGCCTGATGAAGACAGCACACATCTTCCTGGACTGTAGTAACAGCATAAATCAGCAGACTGAGGGAAGGGAGAATCATCACTTGATAGACCACATCTATAATACTGTATTTGGGTTTGGGATCTCTGCCACTCGTAAGACAGTTGGTAAACTGGTGTGTCACCAATAGTCAGAGATAGAATATGTAGAGAGAGAAAGGAGGGTAACTAACTGCATAGAAACCACCATAAGCACTTCTTGACTCACAAGTGGCTGTATGCTAGAAAAACATTGAGGTGATATATTTGATGTATATTTTCATATTTTTCTCTGTGTGGAGTTTTGGGGTTTATTTTGCTACTGTTAGGAATGGGATACTGGGCTAGAAAGACCTTTAACATGATTCGATATTTTTAACGGTTTCAGTAACAGGTTAAATTTACTATCTCAAATATCCACACGGCATAATTGAAACCAATCCCAATAATTTAAAGGGGTTTGGATTAGCGCCTGTTTTCCATAAGGAGCATATGAGGTTCAAGAGACTGGAAGACAAGATGAGCCACAAGAGAATCAATCTGCAGCCATGGTCCACGAAAGTCTGAGAACTACCAAATCACTAAGTACTCAAAATTGTGTGCAAAATATGAATAAAATATTGATTTCATTAAAAATGTTAAGGACTACTTAATTCAACAACATTTTATATGTTTGCATATTTATTTCCAAATTTGCATATCTGTTTGCATATATCTTGTAAAGCTGAACGTTAATTATACTTTAAAATCATGTATAAATTGTAACCAAGAATGTTGTATGAATTTCTGAAATAAGAGACACGCTCAAGTACCATTAATTATAAACTGCCATTTAAAGCACACTGAAGCAGACCTCATATTGAAAAAATATTGAGCCCTTGACAAATAAAAAAGGCAGCAAGAGTTATTAACTGGTCTAGCTGATTAAATGGTGTCTCCTACAAGCATAGCACAGATTATTTTTTTCTCTTTCTCCCTCCAGAGCATGGCTTACTTCTACTCAGAAGAGACACATGGCAACTTGCTGGCCAAGGTAAATACTGCTATAAACAGTGGTATATAATTGCTGCTTAAGGCATTCATATAGAAGCAACAGTATATGTAACAATAGACAATACTTCGTGGGTTGCTTTATGGACTCGTGTCAAATGAGGTGAGTTGAAGTGATTTTATCACATGCTAATTAGATTTATGAAATGATTCTATGTAATTTAAAAAGCATTTATACAAGGTCAGATCTCAAGCAGCTTCCCAAACCTAGATTTGCTAAATATACAAGATATGATGACCCGACTATCACTTAAAGTGGCAATTAGAGACAACTGAATTTCTAATAGCTTTAGATATAAATACAAGGTCAGATATCCCAGTAATCATTAAGAGCCAGGACTTTCCAAAAAACCTGTTTCTTAAGAATATTGGAAAAATATTATTTGCTCTTGTTAATTTTGAGAAGATGTGTAGAAGGTCCATTAATACTGAAAGAACAAAATCCAAACTCTCAGCTTGGATTGAGAAGGTTCCACAAGTTTATTAGTGCAAATGAGTGTTGCTGCCCTTAACAGTTGCCTATCCCTGTGAAAGGTTGTCCCCTTAAGCAAGGACAGCAAAAAGGTAAAAGTCCACACCTCTCTCTAGTCACTCCAAACCTGACATCTTCATTTCCATGAACAATGAAGCTGAGTTTGCATGGAAAGTAGATAAGCAGAGATGCAAGCTCACATATCTCGTTCTGCTAGCTTTGTCTCAGGGGCGGTAACTTCAGTGCAAGGAGCAGACTGACAGCCAGGAGCAGTGAAGCTCAAACTCCTGCATGCACTATGCAAATGGGACCACCTCCATCAGCTTTAGTGATGCTGCACATACAGATTGTATTTGGCCTGCACAGATGTGGCCTGACATTGGCATGTTATCAGCCATTCACACTCCTTGGTCAAGCAAGAGAACTTGCTTCCAATCTATGGAAGCTTCTTTGCACAATCTGTATTTTCCACTAAAAATATAGGCCACTACAGTGAGAGGGAGAGCCAAGAGATGCACCATGGAAGTACAGTTCTGTGGTTACCATTGTGTTAAAGCTGGATTACAGGAAAATAACCAAAGAGCAGCTACCTTACAGACATAAAACTCTCATTTAATTCTGTCTTAATTAACTCTCTGGCGTGAGACACCTACTCTCCCTGCACATCCTTTCTTCTTCAGCCCACACTGAAGACTAAGCAAGTGGTTCCATTAGAGGACAGACATACTCTACTAAGAGGACTACTGTTAACATTTCTTCCACCATGCAAACTGTTCACATTTGCAGAGTTGAGTTAGATTTGCACTAAATTTTAATAGTTGTGGATTCATAAAATAATGTATAATGTCAGTGGTAAAAAATCATGGCCAATTTTCTTGCTGTCTGCAGGAAAATAATGTGAAACCCCATGAGTTCTGACTTTTGATTTTTCAAGATTTCCTAATTTTTCTGTTTCTCTTTCCCTTTTCACAAAATAGTTTGCAGAAGAAAAGAAATGCCCCAGCTCCTGTGACCTTTCATAAAATCACATGTCATTACTTCCAACAGTAACCAATTCTCAGCCTTGGTTCTTTCTCCTGTGCCAGTGTAGAGCTTAGAGAACTTTCTTTTGAAGTAGCAACCAGCACAGCTGTATAGAGCAAGGAACTTCCACCACGGTTAAAACCACAATGACTAAGTTACCAGCCATTTGATACTTTCCTCCAATGCCCATGTCCTTCACCTACAACCACGGAACATTTATTTTGAAAATAGGGAAAAGGAAAAGGCTGCTTCTGCTTCTTGAAACTAAGACATTCCTACAGCTGTAATTTTCCATTCTAATGAGGATCTATAGAGAATGAATTACTAAAGCATGAGACAAGCAACAAATAGTTCCCTCTCCTGATAGATTACACTCTAACAGCAACAAAATCTCATGGTTGAGGCCCTAATGAGTATTAGATAACCCATCTGTTTGTAATAGGAGCATTCTGTAGGGGCTGTAACAGGACATCATATTGGTATTTTGTTACAGAAAGGTCTAGAACTAGATTTTTTTGAAGAATCAGGATCCAAACAAAGATCTTTGGATCAATTGCAGGGATAAGCCAAAAACCTGACTCAGTGTATGCACTCAAACTCTGGTATGACTTTAAGCATTTAAGTATTGAATGAATTTCTTTTGCTGCGCTTTCATGATTATAGTTACCTATTTAGCTAAACCTGGAAGTAATTTGGTAGAATGATTTAAACACATGCTAAACTAATATAGCTTAAACTTTAACTCCTCTGTTCCTTTGTTATGGTTTGATACTTTGACACAAAACAGCAATTGTCTTAAATTTGAGCCTCGGTAACTAATGAGTAGGTGGTAGTGAAATTAGTTAATAATGGTTCAGAAATGTTAATAGAGCAATTCACAGTTTGCACCATCTTTGTTTAACTTTAGTGCAGGTAGGTAATTCTTTAATGTTTGATAATAATCACTGTAGTTTGGCACATACAAGGCTTGCAAGGCATGTAAGCTAATGTCTAATTAAAATATATATATAAAGAGGCACTCATCGCTTCATTTATGCAAAAACTACAAATATCAGTATAGTTGTTGGTGATTTTCACATGCAGCATGCCTTAGATAACTGCTTTGAAGTCTGGAGCAAAAAGTGGAGAATCTGATAAATGTACTAATTCCTTTATACTTAGCAGCCTATTTTCAGTGTGATTCCCAATTAGTGAAAGAAACAGAGAGGAGGAAAGAAAGAAAGAGACAGAGGACAAAAAAATGTAATTTTGTCCTTTTTCAAATTAAAATAAAGAATAATTGATAAAGAAAAAAAAACCTGTGAGAAAGTGAAGGGAATTTTTTCAGATGATTGCTATGCCTTGTCATTGTGGTCTTATCAATAGACCATATTTTGATCACATTTCATGGAGAACTGTGCAAAAGTAAGTTTCAAATTTTACATTTTGTTCTCATTGATTTTCATTTAAAAAATTTGTACTTACTGGAAGTAAACCTTTAAACTGACTGGAAATGAACTATGCTTCCAGGTACTCTATCATGTGTCTCCTAGTCTTGCTTCCCCTAAAGGTGCAAAAAAGACCAGGGGCCTTAAAAGACAGCCCATCAACTTTTGGACTAACCTGCTGGCTGCAGTTGTAGCCATGAGAAAAAGAGATCTCAGACAGAGTTTTCTGGATTGCTTCCATTTTACAAGGAGTTCTCTGAATATAACAGTGATCCACAAAGGAAAACACAGGGGTTGTGCTTTTTTGCTGGTTTTATACATTTTGCACAATGTCAAGATGATGTTGTTTTACAAGTTGCTTAAAAGCTTACTTTTTGCTTTTTGAAATACAAGGGAGACCAGGTTTTGCTCAGTGCTAATTGGAGGGGATGGAAGTGCTGAATCTTTGTCAGTTTTTTTTCCTCACAACTGTTGCCGCTTAGCAGTTGAGCCATACTGAATATACTTTTGTTATGCTTGTTGTGAACTTGAAGACAGCATTTTCTGTAGTGTATCAGCAATTAGTCCTGCTCAGCTCTGTGAAATCGGCTTGAGGAAAAATAAGGATATAATATATAGACAGCTTGTGGTGACAGTCCACCTTTTCATGCATGCTCACATGCACAGAAAACAGTAAGACAACAAAAACTCATTTGATAATGTCAGGAAAGGAAGTCTCTAATCTTCAATAGCTTGATTTTTGCAACCATTAGGCTAATCTATTGTGATAATGCTACTTCATCCTTGCTAACCGTGCTCTATAACTTGTAAGCAGTGATGTCAGCATTGCAAAGGAAGGGCTGCATGGCCATTTTAACATTCTTATCACCCGTTTTCTAGCTAAGTGTCACTTTTTCAGTGGCTGTAGAAACTCTCACTGCAGAGCCTGTCCAAAATACAGTAGCAGTTAAGCACATCGCCCGAGACGCTTAACTTTGTATAGCTTTGGGTCTTTTAAACTAGCCACCTATTTCTCTCTAACATGATATTAAAATGAGACTTATGGAGAGAGAATATGGGCAATAGGAGTCATTCATTAATTGGAGAGAATATGGGCAATAGGAATCATTCATTAATTGGATATATCAAAATTTTCCCTGAATGTATACAGTGTTTGCAGACTGAGAAATTCCTGTGGACGGATAAAGCCTGAGCAACCTGATCAAGGAAGGGGTAGAATCAATGCCATTGTGTGTATGTAATACAACAAAGTCTTAACTACATAGAAACAGGTTTTCCTTCTTTTCTTTCCCTATATTGAAATGTCCAGTTTGATGAAGATAAAACCAATGTTACTGGCTTATTCAAAGACCAGTCGGTTGTACTAATAGAAAAGGCAGAGTTCTGTTGCTTTGAGAAGTGTCTGTGCAATATATGACACCAGAGTAAGCACTGACTTCAATGACGCTTGTATTTGTAGTATTGCTTAATTTGGCTCTGAAACATGAACACTTCTATGACTTTGCAATCTAGTTTTCAGATGAGTTTTGCAAGCACAGCCTCATATTTCCAAATCTGTACCAACCTAATTAAAAGGAACAAAAAATGAAGATTTCTTCCTTAATGCAAGACACTTTTCTAAAAGGATCAGTATATGAACATAAATGCATCCTTAGAATAACTGCTTGGCTGACCTGAAAATAACAAACAAGAAACTCTGATTGTGGGATTCCCCCCAGCTGTTAATTGGAATCTCCTGAGAACCTTTCTCTTAGCCATGTTCTGAAAATTATTTCAGCTAGGGGGCGTTCAACTAACATATTTTCCATGGCTGCACTTCAGACATCAACCTGTCCCCAGCAGACGTGGCAGCAGCCTCCTGGTGAGAGCTGCAAGACAAAACCCCTGATATTTCAGGATTTTAAATTTCTCCCTTACTGTAAATGCAAGGGCCTCAAACTTCACTGTGAAGTTGTTGCAACACGAGTAAATAAGAACCAGTATCTCCTACAGAAACATGCCTGCCATTTGCTCGTGCTATAGCTTTACTATAGGCACTCTAAGGCAGGGATACCCTCAAAGCTCTCCTACTCTGAATGTAACAGTGATGTGCATGATACCAATACAATTAAGCCATAACGCACAGAACAGATTTCAGCAGCAACAATTTTGCCAGTGTAAGTTCATGTACACAAAACTTCTACTGGCAAAAAGCAGAGAGAGATCATACCTCACGTTACTTTAGCTTTCCTACTTCCTGTAAGTGACAGAAGTAGCATAACTAGAACCTTAAATACTTACCATTGTAACTATTATATTTGAAATATTACATTTGGGGTATTTATGGGGGCAAAAGCTTCATATCAATTAAGCCTCAGCTTCCCTGACCATGTGTCACATGTGGCTCCAGGGCACCAGCACCTCCCTTGCTGCTTAAGTTTCCTTGGTGGAAGGAAGTCAGAGGAAGTTTCATCAAATGTCCACCCACCAGGCTCTGCAAGAACTGAACTTTTATTCCTGCCTCTTCAGTGTAGGCAAGACGAGTGCATCAGTGCCTTTTAACTGGCTACAACAAGGGACACAGATTTCAAAGTGTTGGACAATCAACAAACAAGATAAATATAGGTCTATAAGCATGGGTTAGATAAGGGTAGCTAGACACTGAAGTAAGGCTAAAAATTGCCTTCAGAAACTGTAATCTCTTCAATACTGATAATTCTCTGTCTGGCATGCCATAGGCTGAGCTGACTGTGTTGGGGCAGGAGGTCTGGTTGAGAGAATGCTATGATACCCCTTCAGTCCATATTGCAAGAGATTTCTTTTGCTGTCATCTCCCCCTCTGCAGATAAATACATTTCTCTGCAGGAAAATACACATTGCAGCAGGTGACTCACTATATTAGTAGATGCCCTGTACTAAATTTTATATATGAGAATTTCCATAATTTCATGGGTACCACTTTAAGAAACAAAAGATGCTGAACTTTTATTGTGCTGTAGGAAGTAACAGCACATCAGCAGTTATGGTATTGCATATGGACTTTTCTTTCCTCCTGGGAGTTGTTTTCCTTAGAAACAAAGCTGATTCCTATTTTCCACTTTGCTGATAACTCTGTTCCTGCATAGTTTGTACTACGGTAGGACCTATTATGCACCATTCCCTCTCCCTCCCACCCCTGCATACCTACACATTTCCTTTTTCCAGAACAAAAGCTTTTTCCAGTTATTTATGGAATCTTACAAAATTATATTTCCTATCCTTATACAGTAATATAAATCATAGTTCCCAAACATACTTTTGAAGGAGAAAGTATAATTATTACCCAGGGGCCGTGCCTCTATCAACTTTGTATTTAATCTTAAAATAGTCATGAGAGAAATGCTTTTGGGGAAAATGGGATTCCCTACCCAGTTCTGATTGAACTACCTTGGTAAAAACAATATGATTTCAGAGGATTACTTATGCATGGATTCCAGAATCAAAACTTACCATAAATTCTGGTTATCTTCAGATATTCACAGCTACTGTCTTATGTCACAGCTACCATCTGGGATTTAGTTCACAGTCTGCAAGCAGTAATGATAGAAACTGAAGACAGGTCAGGTTACTACAGCTTAGCTATCAGACTCCTTGAAAACACACTGTGTAACCTTTAGAAAAACAAGCTTCCAATAAACACAAGAAGCAAGTTCCAGTCTCTGATCAAGAATTCTCTTATCTCTTAACCCTGGCTCCCAGGCTAATGAGACTACTTTGAGAAAACTGTCTTTAAGTGTCTCTCCTTTATGGCATCCAGAATTCTGCAGGCTGTACAGCTCATTACATGTTCTCATAATACTGACTAGCCTTGCCATAATCTGCCTCCTTGCTGCCCGAGTGTAGGAACTCCTCACATCAAATTAAAGGGCCAGAAACACAGGACATTTCAAGAAGGACAAAGAGGTGGCAAAGTTCGCTGACTCTACAGGGAGTAATTGCAATGCTTTCTTAAGGAAAGTATTTCATCTACTCAGGAAGTCTGGAAGATGTACTTCCTAGGAGAAGGTGGTTCAGTGCTGATAGAGGTGCTAATATAAACTATATATGAGACTACTGTTATATTTTTAAAATTAAAGACATATACAGCCAATCTTTCAGCCTTTCCTCTCGCCCAAAGTCAGTATTTTATTGTTTTTAAAGCTCTGCATTGACACAGTGCCGACCAAAGGCAAACACTACAAAATACAAGCACAGACCCAGCATATCACTTTGCAAAATAAAAATAGAATGGGGGAGAAGTGCTACAATGTCATGCAAAACATTTCCAGGCCTAATTAAAAAAGAGAAAAAGAAGACAATTTTAGATGGAATGAATTCTCCTTAACCTAGGAAAAGAAACATATTCAGACCCAAGAACTAGAAGAAAAACAGTACCATACACTATTACACTAAAAAAAGTGCCTTAGCTAAATTCTGTAGCATTCTGTAAATGAAGATTGAATGAAGAATTGCAAGCACCTGAACACTGAAAATTACTGTCTTTTGCTACAATCTGTAAGAAAATAGCATCTAAAACTGGAGACAAAATTTTTTTGGAACTATGAACTTTGTTTACAACACCTAGCCACACACAGACAACAGGAGTAGAGTACTTGAGATGAAGGAGTTGTGGGGCACTGTACACACACAAAACACACAGAGCCTCAACTGATCTGTGATTAGCACAGGGCAGTGGAACAGCTCTTGATAATCAAGACTCAGAATAGGATCAGACTAAGACCAGAGCTGCTCTTGTCAGTAACAACCTTATTAAGCAAAGCACTGACATCCCTCCACATCTAAATAAAACCCCCAAACACTTATTTTTATTGATTATGCCTTTCTTTTGGAAGAGTAAATTTTAAAACAGCATGGTGGAGCTTAATCAGTGCCACTGTAAGCTTAGTTCAACTTGCAGTGAATTCAAGAAAAGGGTTTGCCTTTTACATTGTAGTTAGTCTCACTGGGCCAGGTTTACAGAGAGCACATCCCTCTAAATGTAGTCAAGTTGAAAACAATGGCACTGTTCATACACATAATGACAATTTTGTACAAGTAATGCTCATAGGAAGGAAGGTGTTCAGGATACAGCCCTATTGATAGCTTTTGTGGCACAAAATCACCTCAGCAAAAAAGAATCAGGCTACATATACTGAAGTTTCAAAAAAGAGGAAAATATACTTTGTTATATAAAAGACAAAACTAGTGTCTTTGGATACTTCCTTATCATGAAAACTCAAAATAACACGGAAAAATTCACTCAGCGGTTTCAATCATCCATCCAGCATGAAAATAATTCTCTCATAATAATTTGTGATGGTTCTGAAACAATAAAGAAAACATGCAAATTACACCAATACAAAAAAGACTTGATTATGTAACTGCTTTGCTTATTTCACTCCAGCAATAAGCAAGTAAATAGAGACTGAATTGAACATAATTTAGCAATCTTATACTGCAAAAGAATATTCAGTTGTGTTACTGCTTCAGCTACTTAAAATAAATAATTTTGGTAAACCATTACCATCAGGGGACCTTATTTAAGGTCTATATCACGGGGACTAGTTTCATCATGTTTGTGCTCCACTTCCAGATTTTCAAGACAGAATTGCTTTGTGGTTAAAAGACAGCAGAATACTTTTTACAAAATCTGTTCAATGAATTTTTAAGAGTGTCAGCATTCCATTTTTCAGAATTAATATTTTGAAATAATCTTTCCTAAGCACTTTTTCAGTGAGAATACTTAAGCATATTAGAATTTACAAGTATATTTTAACCTCCTTAGAGCCAACGGAACTTAAGTACAGGCTTAAGTGTGTTTCAGGATATTCCCTTGTATTTTATACTAAGATAGGAAAACACTGAAAACTATATCAGGCAGTTTCCAGAGTGCACATACAAGACATTCTATACAAAAAATGGCAATATAATATGCTGATATACTTGGTTATTTCTTTTTTCATACCGTGGTGAAAAAAGACACCAACAATGTTGTTTATGGGGTTGATGAGAAGGAAAATGAACCTTTTATTCAGCTACATGAAATCTAAATTTAGGAGAAGGTTCCTCTTTCCTGGTTCCTTCTCAGAGTGATGGACTTTCCCACACCACTGTGGATGAGAATCCACACTTAAAATCTGATTCATTAATGGTGCTTGAAGCAGCATTAACTCATCCTTCAGGCTCTATGAGCTGTGTCAGAAGGGGTCACAGAGTAGTGGTGCTGGCCAGCAGCCAGTGACAGCGTGGCGAGCAGCCAGCCATTCTGCTGTGAACCGGAGGGGGTTCCTGAGAGAATGTTAGAGTTTTTCTGTACTTCCACCTTTATTACAACCCAAGATCTCCTGCAGAGTTTGCATGTACAGCTTGTGGATACCAAAGGCTATGCTCCTCTTTTGCTGAATGCTTTCATAAAGAAACCAAATCAACAGTAAGATTTTTATACAACTTCATGCATTTTAGGTGCATGAACTTCTTTTGGCCAAATCACATCCACATATAACTTTGCAGAATTGAAAATGTGAGGTCATTCGTGCTTTCCTTGCAAGCTGAGAACAAATATAGGAATTAATAATACTATCTTATCCAAGTTCCCTATTTAGGAGGAAAATAATCTTCTTTGTTACAGTTTCTTGTACTTTAACATTCTTACCCATAAATTACTGGATTTGGTCCTGAAAAATTCTGCAGCAAGATTTGGAAAATTTGTACATGTATTATGAAATTAAATCAAGTTACACGTGGCTTCCAAGAAAATAAAATAATTAAAGCTTGTATATAACAAAAAGACACAGTATGGGTTATGGAGAAAAAAATGCACTTTGGCATGGTACAACAGAAGTAGGCAATATCAACGATACATCATTTTCTCATACATATTTATAGAGGTCTATGTGTAAAGGCAGCTACCCAAAAATGCACAACACAAAAATGCACAGTTCTTTGGGAAATGGACTTTGTATAATCTGATAGAAAAACTTTACTGCAGCATACTTGAAAAAAGATTGAAAATTATTGCCTCACTTTGAACATTTCCTGAAATGCACTGTAATATCAGTACAAAGCTGACAGCATCAATCAGGAATCTTCAGATACTTCATTAGATTTTTCAGAGAGATGAGAAAGCAACAAAGTGACTAGACCAAGCAATTCCTGATACTTATAGCACATTAATCAATCTGAAATGAACTCCTTTTGTCTGCAGCTGCAATGGTTTAGAAGATATTTCCTAAACAAATAGATAATATTTTCTTTTCTATTACAACTGATCAAACTCTGAGACTTACATGAGAATTTAAAAAAAACCCCACCTAACAATACTAGTACTTTTTATTAAAGAGCATGCTTACAATTGTGAAATAATGGTTACAGAAGTTCAAATAAAGCTTATTTTTTAAATTCTATCTGACCTTGGATTTGACAAAATTGTATACGGGTCAAGATTATGAAAGGGATTCCATTACTTGAAGTTATCTAAGTATTGTTCAGACTGGTTTTCAGGATGAAATACTAGCTGAAGTTTGTATTTACTTCATGTGCAATCACTTTAACCTTGCTATTTGCACAGCAGATGTCTTCTTCACAAGACTACAGAAGCTATTGACTATAAATCTTGATAAAATAAGCTGTTCATTCTGTGCTTGTCAGAGCACTCTAAAAAAGTCGCATAAAAGAAAACAATTACTGAACTGAGGCAAATAGTAAATGCTGATCCTAGTGCTCTTATGGGGACTGAGAGGGCTTCTGACCAAGTAAAACCAGCAGAATTAGAACCCTTGTAAGAATGTCATTATTATACAGAATTTGATTCAGTTGTGAAATTTAATTCATATGAATGCCAAAACTGCAGTTACAATTTTTCTAATGGGCATCATTGCTGAAATCTCCATAGTTAAAAAGAAGGTTAAATGAGCATAGTAATTCCGCTACTTCCTTTATCCTTGCATCTACCCATTCAGTCATCAGTGACACAACGTGTGACTAAAGCGGGAATGGAAAAGCTTGTATTCCCATCCTAGTGAGGAAGAGACTAGCCAAGGGCCAACTCTATAGTTCACATTAACAAAAGCCTCCACTGAGTGCCTTCCACTATCTCTGGAAATAGTTTTGGAAAGCCGGTTCCATCCATTTTTCTGCTTTACTGAGTTGATTAAGGAAGTTCGTTCCACTTAAAAAAAAGACATCAACACAAGAAGAAAGGGACTGAGGGCTGCAACTTCCTGTTAAATAGAGAAAGGTATGAAAAATACAGAGCAGACGGTATTTTGGGCACATGTATCTTCACAATAATGGTTGAAAAAAACTAGACAAGGTGAACTACCCTGTAGAGATGGAAATATTGTTCCTTCACTGGAGAGTTATTAACATGCTCTGGGCAAAGTTTCTAATTGATCCCCAAAAAAGTTTGGCGTTTTTGAATTTAAATTAGTTGCCTTCAGAGAACTCACTACAAGGAGAAAAGTATTATCTTCTTAATCTTTGTCCACCAGGTGAAACAAAAACCCACCACTCCTGTAATTTCAATTGTCTTCTACAAATGAACTTTCTAGAAATACAAACCCAATTCTGCTTTTACTTATGTGATGCTAATGTGCTGCTCCTCAATTTTCTGTAGTTGACAAGCAGTCGGGCTATTTTCTAGGGCAAAACTGACTTTCTGTGGGATACCAATTCACTAATGCTAAGCATCAAAAGATGCATTATGACTGAAGTAGTTTTTTTATACAGGATTCCATGCTTTGGTTTATAATATTCTACAGCCTCTAGGCATCTGGGAATCTCAGAACAAACAGAAAAGTTATCTGCGGCCCGGCCCTACCTTAAAAGACAATGGATAAAATAAAAAATAATTTTATAAAATTGATAAAATAAAAATGGATAAAAATGATAAAATAAATAATAATTGGATAAAATAAAAAGTAATTGGCCAATCACACAAGAATGACATATGATAGTACTACCTTTAAGGCATATGTGCATAGGGACAAGCCTCAAAAAACAACATTAGCATTACTACCATATGCTGTTTAACCAGCCGCACACGGGATCACAGTGGTGGGCAGCAGGAATATGCAAGCCTCCTCAAGACCTCCCTTCTTTTTTGTCTTTTCATCTTTTCAAGGTGTGCAAAGGAAGAAGGCATCAGAGATGTCTGGATTAAACCTTTCCTTGAACCTTTTCCCTTTTGAATTTTCTCCTCATTTTCATATAACTGGGAAACACAGGTGTTTTCGCCTTGATTGGCATAAGAATTCCAACTGCTTACAAAGTATATTGACATTAACAAATCATCCAATTAGTTCATTACTATTATGAAAAGTACAGTGTTGATGCTAGTTAAGGTTTGGATGAACCAACCTGCAACTGAAATTTATCTCATGTTAGAACATGAGATGTGTCTCAGTGTGCTGTACTCAGTACATGATTCACTGTGTATTTTAACTCTTCAACAAAGAACCAGAGACTTCCTTCCACTGACATAAACAGTAAAATTCCTCAGAAGAAACTGGAAGGAAAAATCAAAGTTTTCACCTTGTCACATGTGGAGTTCCCTCGGTAGAGGACTTCCCATGTAAAAGAAGAATTCAATCTTAAATTCCTAAGAGGCATAATCACTACTAAAGGATAATAATCGCTACAGCAAAAAATCAGTTATAGCAGATTGCCACTAGATGGAGCAATTTAATATTAAAATTTCCCTTTATAAAGAGTCTTTCACTAATTCACCTTTGCCATTACCGATTTTTTTTTCCTTTTTATGCTAAGGACACTTAGAAATACTGTGTCCTTGCATATTATGCAAGTAAGAGGAAAGCTGCAAATAAGAAATGAATAAACACTAATGTTTCTATATTTTGCCTATAGTGCAGCAAAGACTGGAAACAGTGTGAGGTAAACTGCAATTCTAAAGCTCTTCAGTTAAACTGTTAATTTAATTAATCCACATCCACTAATCTTCAGAAACATTAAGCATTAAGAAATATTAAGCAGTTTATCAGAGTACTATGCTCCCTATTCACCAGAGACAACAGAACTTTTTGCCAGTAGAGATTATTCTACCCTACCCTGAACCTTAGCCTATTATATATTTAGAATTCTTCTATACTTTTATATCAAATGGAGAATTAAGAATATTTTGTACTGACATGAGAGAAAAAGAAACTTGACCTCATTAGCTTGAATCCCAATTTATATCAGTTGTATCTAAGATGGTTGTAGAACTACAGTGCCTTCTGTCACTGTAAGACCAAAAGCTGAACCTATGTCTACTTAAATTTCAATTGTTAATTTCAAGCAAATATTTACAGTTGTGACTATTCAAAATACTTCCTGATAACATCTATCTGTACCCTGGAAAGGTGATGTGTATGTTTAAAAAACAGAACAGCAGTGTTGTTGCTGAAGGCAGCTCTGAGGCACCAACAAAGTAAATCCTCAATGATTACATGGGTCTTACAATCCTTCTTAAATACTGGATTTGCTGGGAAAAGGGGAAGCAATAAACAGAGTTAAGGACAGCCTGTGAATGGCAATCCCCACTGGCCTCTGCTTCACCTTTTCCTTTTCAACGACTTCTGTTATACTATACTTATGAAATATTCATATTTCTGATTGATAAGCTGCATGTTATGAAAACAAGTTATAATATACTGTCTGCTGTATCTAAAGTCTGAAAGCCTAATAACACAGTATACAATTTTATTATCCTATTATTATCCTGCTTATTACTGCACTTTTCTAATGTTAAATCAACTTCTACCTGCATAGCAAGTGTAAATAACAACTGGATTTACTGTTTTGTTTAGGTCCATGGGAATATACATGCTTTTAATGTCTAGTTGTGGAGTTTTTTTCTAATAACTGTTACTATTATCTACCACAATTAATTATACAAGACCCAAACATCAGGCTGTTCATGCAACTATCAAGGTAATTGTGCACTTCTGTGCTACAGAATTCAGCCATGGTTCCAAACATAGTGAAGACATATCACTGATATATCCTCATCATGTTCATCATTATCACGACCACATGCAGCACAGGTCCAACTATCTAAGCTCTCTTATCTCAATCAAATAGTCATTAAGGACATTGCAATGCAATGGCCTACTAAATTGATCTCAGAATGGAGAGAAAGAATACAGGACAGGAGGAGGGTAAACCTTTTTATTTTGGTTTTAGATTATTACACTTCATTTTTATGCTTTGCTCCATCACTGCATTAGTTCCAGTAAGGGTGTGGGGGGGTGTGCAAGCAACAGATAAAAGAAAGCAAAGAACATATTGAGAGGAAAAGAATGAGAGCCCACTGAATAAGGCACTCCATTAGCTGGAGACATTTCTAGCACTTGTGTAAAAGCTGCCTTCATTAAAGCTAAACATTGCAGCAAGCAGAGGTAAATGGGCATAAAGAAAACCTAAATTATCATGTTTCAAATATCAACCCTGTATACTTTAGCCGTCTCCTCCATTAACTCCACCTCAGTGTTTGCCTCTGGCTGACTGCTCCTTGACAGTGTAGATACAGAACACAAATCAAGGTTCCAAAACATTTTTCCACGTGTTCTTCAGCAGCTTCTAGCTTCATTTTTCTTATAAAGAAGAAGCAAGTTCACTAACTGCAAACTACCTGCTAGGCAGCAAATCAACTTGAAAGTGTTTTATATTTCTAATATTTCATTACGTGATTATAATAAATGGTTCAAATCCAAGGCCAGACTAACAATGTGGGATTTCAGTGAATGCATTTCAAGATACCTCGAAGCAACTTAACCCAAACTGATACAGCTTAATTCTTTAGACATCCAGTGTTTGCTCTAGAACATAAAAACCATAACATTAAGTGCTTACAAGAAAATTTATTAAACTTCAAAAAAATCACTGGCTTCTGTGTACCTAAGAAAATTAATTGAAGCATAAAAATTTAATTAGTATCTCAGATGCCTAATAATTTCACTTTCCAGTCAGAAGATTCACTCCACAATCAACATTGCAACTAGTTTCCAGTACAGAAATCTCACCTAAGCCTTTCTACATTGTGTTTTTACCAGAAAACATAAGAGTGCCAGTAGATTCACAAAAGAAAATGCCTTTGAAGAACCTGAAATGTGTGAAAGTTTCAGTTATGGCTAGTTAAAAAGGTACGTGTGATTAACTTCCCTGCTCACTCCTATCATGACCATCCCACTCCAGGGGTGGGGGAGAAAGAAGAAAATAAAAAAAAAAAAAAAGAAGGGAAAAAAAAGAGAGAGATACTAGTCTCACTTCCTCACTTATGCTTAAACAACACTTAATTAAGTGGAATACACTTTAACAAGCCATCTCTGAACCACAGGGTTCATAAGCAGCAGAACATGAATCAAAGCAACGAGAAGCTGCAGTAAATTACACGACAGCAAGTTTGTCTGCCACAGCATGAGAATAAAAAAATTGAGGGTGAGAGAAGACAGGGAGTTAAGACAAGGAAGAGAGAAGGGGAAGCAGCAACATATTTTGTATCAGCACTTTTTTGACTGTGTCTTTCTCTTGATACTGTTGGATGCAATTGTCATTTTCTCTGAAAGTTGTTCTGTTCTCTCCTGCAGATGTTAGTCCCAGCAGAGCAAGGAGAATGCAATTAGAGCTAGCTATAAACCTGCCGGGTAACTCTCCTTCTAAGTGTTCATTAGATGAAGATAGATCTGCCCTTTTAATTCAGAGACGTTGCATACTAAGTACAAGTTAATAACTACTT
Source organism: Manacus candei (assembly GCF_025592945.1). Classification (NCBI taxonomy): domain Eukaryota; kingdom Metazoa; phylum Chordata; class Aves; order Passeriformes; family Pipridae; genus Manacus; species Manacus candei. The sequence continues at coordinate 12,762,295 of NW_026138053.1, forward strand.
AGGACTTCAATCCCTGACAGAGTTACATATGCAGGCTACTGTCTCTGAGAAGAGATAAAGACATGGAGAGAAAAAACAGCCATCAAGTTAATCATGACCAAAAATCATTACCAGCTAAGACTGAGTGTCTGATGAAGTTTGTTTCAGGACCATTTGACATAGTTATATGTTGTGTCCACGAACATATTAGAGCTGAAGAAAGTGCTGATGTATAGACACTGTATCACCAGACATCACTGCAGCTGTAAATGTTTTCATGCAAAGGACCCAGTTCCTGTTTCTGTCAGTCTTTGCTGTAGATTTCAAAACAGCAAATTAAAATTGGTTGAGGACAACCAAAAGTTCACAAGTCACACATCAACTTCCACACCACAGGGGGAGACCAGTCTATCAGTACCATGATGCAGAGGAGAACAGACACATCCCTCTGCCTTCTGCAAACCCTGCTGGGAGCTGCTACAAAATCTGCAGTCCAGTATTCCTGGCAGCAAAACACTGCCCACAGGCAGGTCGAACCCCACCTTAGAAGAATGCAAGAGACATCCCTGCAGCAGCCTTTCAAGCACAGACCTCCTGCTCCTGCTTTGCAAAGATTTCTCTGGGGATGCCCATGTCTGACTCATCCTTTGCAATACATTTCCCTTTCCTCCAAATGCAGATTGGGACTTCAGCTATGTTGTGAAACTTTTTGTTTTATATTTGAAAGGCCTTTTAGGAATTTGATTTTCCTAGAATCATGGAAAGTTGCACACCCTAGTGCTGCATAGTACAACCTTCAATTACCTCCTGAGCCCAAATTTTCTAATGCCTATTCACAGCAACTTTAGGTCCCATCCACCTACATTTCTTCAAAAAATCACCCTTCTTCATAACAGGAGAACATATTGTGAGTCACTGTTGAATGCACCTTGCCTTGGTTTTGTAACAAACTAAGGTACTTTCAATTAGTCACCATCTGAAGGACTGCACGTGCAACTGGCAGAAGTAAAGCAATGAGACAGGAACTATCCAAAGGTACAGTTACCTTGCTTGGAACAATCCTTTATCCACATTGTTTGAAAACAATGTTACCAATGCTGCACCAGGCCTTATTCACTCAGTGCATTCAATGCAAGCATAAGAGTCCATCTGGGCACAGCTCATTGCAGAAACACCACCAAGCATAAGCTGGATCCTACAATCAAGTTTAATTAGAATCACTGGGACTTAGCAAAGGTGTACAGATCGATCATGTTGATCCACTTGTAGGCTCATAGCCTTACTGTAAAGACATAAAGCATGTTGTTATTACTTCAAATAATCCAAGCTGATCTTCTTTAGAGAAATGAGGTCTGATCTTACAGCTGGTTCTGCACAGGTAGGGCTTTCCTCTCCACAAGGTTCCAGATACATTAACTGGCATACGGCAATTTTTCCTTGTAAGAGGATGGAAAAGAAAAACAGGAGGCAATAATAGGAATGAATCTCCTTCCCCTGGAGCACTCTTTTCTCACCGTCTTCAAGTCTTCCCAGGGTCCAGAATTATTAAAACAGATAGTAAGATAAAGTTTGTTGCACTCCACTCCTCATAACATCTGCCTTGGCTGGGTGACTATATGCCTACACCCAGCCCTGGGTAATAGTATGTAAACATAGAAGACAAATTTTAAGTAGAACGTGTGCAGCAATTGCTAGGAGGGTTATGATTACATCACGGAAATCCACTCAAAAGTTGTAAGATTAGTTGTGTAATTAAAAGAGTAATAAAGGAATAGTTTAAGAATACACAAAATTTGCAAGCAGCACAAGAGCTAAATAAACTTACGTATTCATTTCAGTTTTCTGTTTATGACATGTCATCAACTTGTGCTCGTCACTGTCAGCGGTACATCAGTAAGAGCCTCAGAGAGCTCTTATGCTCTCTCTCAGGAGCCACTTCTTAACACGGAATTCCCTTTGAGAAATCTGAGTGAAAGCCAGGTAATTAACTTTTTGAAGTACTATGGAAGAAGTGAGTTTTCAAAAAAGGAAAATTATCCACACTTTTTTTTCAATTTTTTTATTTTCTCCTTTTCGGCATTTTCTTAAATAAACACCAGTAAGTTGTTGGTCTAAAAAAGATTATTATATTAATTTATTTTTTAACTCAAAGTTCAACATGACCTAGACATTTATTTCTAAATCTATGGTGAGATGTATTATTGGAAGCTTTACAAAACAAGGATTTCTCCTACTGTCACAATTTTTTAAGAAGCAAGATAGAAAGTACTGTTCTTCATTAATACACTATTTTTTCAACATCTCCAGGCTGAAGTAAACAAACAAAGAAGGCAAAGATGTATACATTGTCCCATCGCTTTTTTTCTGTGCCTTACAGTTCCAGGATTTCATAAGATTTTCAAAGGATCCAACCTAGACATGAGCACAGTATTACAAGTGTAATACTGCTATGTCTAGAAGTCAGGGACAACAAATGGCTGCATTATTAAAAATCTGTTGTTGGTGGTATTGGGTTTTTCTTAAACTAATGTTAGGGCTACACTTCTTTTACATAGTTTTCTTTATTTCTAAGTGAAAGAATTTAAATGTTATCCCAAAGTAGACTTGAACTGTGAATTTTAGCATTACTACTTTGTGAGACAAGGATTTCCTTTAACAGGTATCAATATTACTTGCAAAATTAAATAACCTTTACCCCACCCCATTAAAAAGGTGGGGTAATTTCTGGAGTTCATTCTGGGCCTAAAAAGGTGTTGGGCTGGCCTAGAATTGCTCTGCCTCCACTCATCTACTAACATTACATGCAGAATTGTATCCAATTTCTTCCTTCCCAAGAGTTTCATTCAGCCCATACCCAAGCACATCTCTACATTGTTGTCCCTGTAGACCTACATCACTGATTTAAACAAGCAAGATTAACCAGAAGCTTAAATAAAAAAATTACTTTTTTCCTGGTAGAGTTTTGCTAGTAATAAGTATAATAATATAATTAACTCCTATCTAGTGTTCTTCACATCTCAGTCCCCACTTCTATATGCATCACCCAGTGAAAGCAAGTTCTTCCTTAGGTGGTATATTGGACTAGTTAGAACTATTCTAAAAAGTACTCTAAATTTTGCTTACAGTACCCTGCACATTCCTCCAAGAGTTCTGTACTATGCTCAAGGGCTCACAAGGTGTTTTGCATAAGGAACACTGAAGTCTCAACTATTCACTTTTCCAGGTCTTTGGGACAAAGACTTTAATAACACGACCTGAAGAAAAGGAACAATTAAAGGCCTCAGCCAGTTGTACTGGCATCCCTTTCATTCAGTTTGCTTTTCTAGCATGCTAATTGAGTGCAGGAATGAGCTAACATAATAATGGCTGAAGAAATAGCATTCAGATATTTTAAGGCACGGGCTGAACTCAGGATTCCATATAATGCTAAATTCTTGGACTTACGTACTTAACTGCCTTCTATTCTGGGACTCACTCAGAATGTTCCCGCTTGCTCAGTAATTCACTGTCACAGTACTTAAATGCAGAGCTACAATTGTCCAGGGCTGCCTCGTGTTTTCCAGACTCTGAAGGAAGAATGATTGAGTATCAGAGATTCAGCTAAAGCAATGTTATCAACCAGTTTCTCTTTTGATTCCTGTGCCACTACACTTCTATCAAAGAATCTAGGACTTTGTCTTTCCAAGTTGCATAAATAACATCGGGAATACAAAAAAAGATTACAGGCCTTGTCTTGAGAGGGGTAATAATATGTTCTAGGCTACACTCGATAGGCAGGCTAGGTTAAGCATGAACCAAAGTCAGCTGCCTGTGTTTAGAGAGAATCTCAAGCTTCACTAACTTTGCTGACACCCACTCATACATCTATGAATTTTCTTTGGGGCACAATCTGTGTTTCCCTCTCACCACGTCTTATAAAATACGCGTGCAATCACATTCCTCCTCCTCCTTTGCAATGGGAGCAGGCCAGGAGATGAGCTGTAGCAATGGACAACATACACACTGACAAGTGTACGAAGACACTTGTAACCCAGTCATTTCTGATTAATTCTTTATATCCTTCAACATCTATTCTCAGGACCAGTTCAAATGAAGTTTAAATACAGTTTGGAATCATTCTATCATGCTCAAAATGAGAAATTACTCTATAATAATGTCTTTCTTTCCCCACCAACCCCCATCACCTTCCCCTGCCATGTGCCCAAAACCACACCATGCTCTACAAGTAAATCCATTTCACGGCTTTTGACACATGACCACTAAAGCAAGACTACGTCATACCACTGACACTGAAGCTGTGCTGGCACAAATTTTAGATAGTATTCTTTGTAGAATAGTGAGTTTTAGACAGCCAGCAAGTAGTTTTCTTCCTGAGCCTGTAGATGCCTGGCCACATAAAACAGAAGTTAAGCCACTAGCTAACTTCTATTTTATGTATAAGTCCGTATGTAGATTTGCATATGTGGAAGATTATGAACTACATCAAACAGCTACATAGGTTTAAGTAAGTGAAAAAGTGTAATTTCAGTAAAAATGTGCATTGATACTGTAGAACTGTCTTAGTATTACTTTTATGTGAAATTAACTGTGTGCATAAGTTCATAAACTTCTTTTGTACTGTAGCATAGTACTTCAGATTGTCAGGTTTGTTTGGTGCTCAACAGTAGAAATATAAGCACCCTTAAAATGCTTCAAATTTGCTAAGAACAGTAGTGGTAATTTAAATGTTTACTTCTCCCATTCCCTTTTTCCTCAAAAAACCCAAAACAAATGAACCCAACCCTCCAAAGTTTAACTTGCAGTTCTAGAGCAAACAGACTACTACTGGCCTGTATCCATACAGAGATGCAGTAGTATAAACAGAATGATTGCTGATCCTTGTATGAGGTTAAATCTGTTGAAAATGCCTCAGCTTATATGAGTCTGCACAGACTAAAAAAACCCCAAAACCAGCTGTAATTGCTTCCACAGAGCATTTTGCATGAGTCCAATTAGCCTAATGTAGCATCCAGTATTAGGGTGGAATGAGAATGCACATGTGTATAGACTGGACAACAGAAAGAATGTTTATGGACAGGTGCAAAAAAACCCCACCAACACTCGAAACAGGCAGGAAGCTGAGAATAAATGGTCGTGTCACATGTTGCCACGAGGGAAGAGAAACCATTTCCTCCCAGACACCAAACTGCCTTTGAAGCTCTCAGCAGCTCATTACTCCGCAAATTGACTGAATTGTGCCAGCCCCCCAAAAACCTCACCGAGCACCCCAAGTACAAACGTTTAGCCCTTTAAACTATTAAAAACGGCATTTACAGCCCCCACTCACCACAACCTCCTGGGCCACTGCTCCAGGTCCCCAGGGTGGCAGGTGGCTGCCCTCTCTCCGGGCGCTTGAGACAAGCGTGACCTCTCCATCCTGAGCTACCTGCCTTCGCTAACCCACAAACCGAGGGTTTCACCTGCCTCCTGGGCCTAGAGGAGCCGAGCCCCTGAAGCCCCCAACACCAGGGATGTGCCACACGCCCCCCCCCCCCCAAAACTCCCGCCACCACTGGAGGATTTCCCAGCACCGGAGCTTAACAGACGGGGAAGAGGCACCGGCGGAGTGTGGAGGGAGGGAGGGAGGCGGCGAGGCGGCCGCGGGGCTGAGGAGAGTGAGGGGGCAGAGGGGTCTGAGGGGGCCGAGGAGGGTGAGGGGCCCGTGAGGGCTGAGGGGCCTCGCGCCGCGGAGCCCGCGCGGGGGTGTCGCGAGGGTGTCACGGGGGGGTCGCGCGCCGCCCGCGAGCGAGGCCGCTCTTCCTCCCCGCGCCGTCACGTGCCGCCGGGAGCCGCAAAGCAGCGGCGGCGTTTGCGACAGGGTGACAGCCAAATGGTGCGACATCGGCGGCGGCCGCAGGCGCAGCAGCCGCGGCGCTGCCAGGGCCGAGCGCCGCGCCCGGGAGGGGAGCGCACGGCGGGCACCGCGACGCGCCCCGGACACCGCTCCGCTCCGCCGGGAACGCACCGCGGGCAGCGCTTCGCACCCCGGACACCGCTCCGCTCCGCACCGCGGGCGCCGCACCCCGGGTACCGCACCGCGCCCCCGCGCCCGGCGCGACCCCCATGAGAGCAGAGCGGGCGGCGGCCGCCCCCCCCGCGCACCCCCGCCCGCCCGCCTGCCTGAGCACGGAGCGCTCCCCCCGCCCCCGATGCGCCCTTAGTCCCGGCCCCGGACCCGCCTCCCGCGCTCCCCTCCCCGCCGGCGGCGGCGGCAGCAGCAGCGCCCAGGTGCGGACTTCAAACCCCGGCGCAATGGCGTCCAACGCGGCCGAGAGGGAGATCCTCTTCACCGAGATACAGGTAAGCGGCGAGGGGCGCCCCGGGAGCGCCGCCCCAGCCCCGCTCCCCTCCCTCCCTGGTGGGGAGCGCGCAGCAGCCGCCGCGCCCCGCCGCCCCCTGCCCGCCGCTCGGCGCGGGACGCCCACCCCGCACCCACACCCAGCCCCGGGCCGGGGGGGCGGTGGCGGAAACCCGTGCCCACCCCAGGCCTCTTCCCGCCGCTCTCCCCCGGGAGCGGAGGCGCCGCCGCCCGGTCACGGCCCCACCCCGCCGCCGGCCGCGACCCGCTTTTGTCTGCGCTCGGCTCCCTCCTTCCCCCGCCGAGCGGCCGCGTCCCTCCGGCAGGGCCTGCCTGCGCCGCGCCCCCCGCCCCGGCAGCACCCCCCGCCCGCCCCGGGGCTGCCGCGCCCGCCCCGAGCCTGCCGCAGCCGCTGTGGGGCCCGGAGCTCTCGCCCTCCCCCGCCGCCCGGGCACGGCGCTGGTCCGGGCCCCGCCGAGCGCTCCCGGGGCCGCCCCGCCGCCCGCGTCAGGGTCAGGCAAAGAGCCTCCTCTCCCCTGGACATGGCACCGCGCAGCAGCCGCGGCAGCTTCCTTCTTATAGGCCTTGAAGAGGAGAAGCCCGGGAAGAGGAGAAAATGGTGCGAACAGCGTTATTTGTCACACCGCGAGGGTTCTTGTCACTACATAAAACTAACTCTAAACAACGCGCGACACTGTTAGAAGTCCTGAAGACTCGAGGGTTGGAGTTTTTCATTCCAGTAGTTTGACCGCTTTTGGTTGCCTGTGCAAGTGTTACTTTTCTGCTTGTCAGCTGCAGGGTTAGCAGGGTTAGATGCAATTCGGGAGCTTCACTTTTGTATTCTTATCTTTAAATGTCAGCTCAACCTACTACCTCTTAAGCTTCCTTGTCCCGAAGAAAGTTTGCTTTCCTTTTTTTTTTTTTTTAATATACGTCGTTAAGTCTATGTAAGTTGTTATGTTTAACCAGGCAAAGAATGTGTGTCTGAATTTATTAGATAGACAATTAACCGAAATAAGAAGACCATAAATGGAAAGTATTGAATTTAATGCTCAAAAAGAAAATAGAAAGGCATGTTTTGAAAAGGAGAAATTTTATTTCCCAAATGCTGTTAAATTCTCCTGTAATTTTGAATGTTAGCAATGTGCTCACTTGAGTAACAAAGGAAAAGAAGGCACAACAGAGATGTAGCAGTCTACTTAATATTGTAGCACGTGAGATGGCTGAAGGCTAAGAATCCATCTAAAATGCTGAACTTTAATCAGTGGCTCATAAGTGCTTAGGAAGAATCACTATGTTAATACAAACTTGATACGATGATGTATAAGCTGGTAAACCTGTTTGAAGTGGTGAGCTGTGTGAATAGCTAACTATGGTAGTGTTACAGGCAAGATAAATGGAAGCAACATTTCTGTAGAAGTACCAAGAGTGAGGTTCACATTACTTTAAACAGAAATGAGTGAAGTATTTTGGGAATGGGGAGGGTTTGTTTTTTGTTTTGTTTTGTTGCTTTTTTTTCTTGAAAGATGAGACTGACAGTGATATTAATAAAAAAAAAGAAGATAATATAAAAAATAGTAATTTTTAAAAAAACCAAAACACAACAACCAAACAAAAAAAATCCAGGATGGATTAAATTCTTTGGTTGCACTGCCTCTTCCATTATATATGGTAACTTCTGTATTGATAAATACAGTTCCTCAGGCAGGACAGAAAGGTAAGAAGTTAACACGGGAATCCCGGGGGTTTAAGCTTTGTGAACTGCTAACTTTTAGGTATTTTTAAGAGGAACTTCTGTATTAGAAGGAAACATTGTAAAGATGCTATTTTGTTTGTGGTGGTGTGTATTAGCAGTGAAACGTGAAAACATTAATATAACTCTTCTTGGTAATACTTGAAAACAAATTGCTGTTCATATACCTGTACATAAAAGTTGGTTTAGTGGTATGGCCCGAAAAGAAAGAGAACTGCTGTGAAGTGTGAGATACGCCATTTCACACATGTTTCTTCAGGAGGGAACTTCCTCAATCTAAAGAACTCCGACTTAAAAAGTGCTTATATGTAAAATGGGCTTTTGCTTGCATATTGCAATCCTGCGCAGAAAGATGAGGAAGTTGTAGAATGCGTGGTTACAGTAAAGGTTAAAAGGGTCAGGTGGTTGGATGGATTTAGATCATGGACAATGGTTTAGATGTTTTGCTAATACTCGTGAAAACTTACTGAAAACAAGCTAAACCCAGTGTAAATCCCAAGCTTGCTCCTGACATGGACTCCAGAGCGAGTATCAGTCAGTGATCAATATAATACATTGCTTTCCGCTGTTGCGTGTTCTGCATGCACTTGGTTATGACAGCCCTGTGTACTCCAGCATGGTATAAGTAAACTGTTAGGCTTGGGTCAAGTTAATTAAGGTGGATCACTAGTCAAGAATCAGTTGAACTCTCCTGATAAAAAGATTGGCAGACTGTCACAGCTACTGACTTAACAGGATGTGAAGTGGATTCTGAGAAAATATGAAAAACAAAAGACCAAAATAGCTAACTGCTAATAAGAAAGTGGTGGTACATGTACTTGTTTCAAAGTGTACTGGGCTTAATTAAACAGGCCTTAAATAGGCCCTAGGTTGCACTTCTCACAATGACAGTTTTGTATTTTAAAAAAGTGACTCCATAACTGATAAAGCAGTTTCTTAAAAACCTCTGCTAGCAAATATCCACTTGATATTTTTGTCCCGCTTTTCCTACAAAATATGGTATGCATTCTTTTATAAGATGTGGAAAGTATGTCTTGCTTCTTAGCAGGTTTTCAGCTGAGTTTGTTCAAGGTGAAAAATGCAACACTTATTCCTCAGTAGTTAGCAAATGCATAATATGAAGTTAATAACCTGGCATTAAAAATCCTCCTTTTGGTTTGTTCTGTTTAGAAGCTTCACCAGTGAAATTGCCTGATTACTAAAGATTGAAAAAATTACATAAAGCCAGATTACCCTTTTTTACCTCTTTTTATCTCCAGTACAGGTTTTTTGTAGGAGGGGGAATGAGTTTGGGTAAGAACCACTATTGCTGATGTTGCCTTCCATTCCATTCGCTTAGAACTTTGTCCACCAGGTAAAGGAGACTCTCCAGTGCTTGTTCTCAGGTTAATTGCACAGTCTTTAACCCTTTACTTCCTGGTGGAAGTGGCAACTCTGTTACTTCATAAAATTAAACTTTAAGGTATGGTGCTACAGGCTGTTAAATAAGGCATCTGTGAAATAAATTTTAAGTTTCTAATGGAAAAAAAGTTTGTTCGGGTTTTTTTTCCAAATCATTATTAAAAAGAAAAGAGAGGGTCTTTTGTGAAGTTGTGTGTGTTTCCAAAGATGTGTGCTTTCATTGGCAGTGATGGTAGATGTCAGCATAGTAAGTTGATATGACTAGGTGAACAGAAATTATTACTAGGAATATTTAAATAAAACTATTGTGTATGCATAGTAATTACACTTTTGTACTTTTAGTTGTTCACTACCACTTCTTTTCTAGACAGTACTGTAAATCTTTTAAACTTGGGGCTTTTATTGTTGATGTTACAGGATTTATTTTAAGAAAGTTTTAGGTTCACTCAAAATTGTGCTTTCAAAACAATACTTGTTTAATACGAGGGGAAAAAGAGCGTATTACTTGGTTTTATTTGCTTAAATGAAATTGTTTGGTCAAGATAGACAACTTGGGCTATGCCCTGAAGTACAGCATGTAAGAGATCTTCAGTTATTTCAAATGGAAGTGTAAAGGACTATGCCTGGAATTAACTTTTAAAACTCAGCCATAATACATATTTCTAATATCACAGAACATTGGAAAAAATGTCTTTATTTCCATATATGTCAGAATAAGGGGATTTTTAATGGATATTTTGTTTTAATGCCGTAGTCATCTAAGTTCCTAAGATGCTGTACTTAGGGATCTTAAAGCAGAAGTGTTATGACAGACTCATGTTTGAAATCTCTTGGTAACTTTTTTTGGTTTTTTTTTCAATAGTGATGAACAGTACCACAACTGAAATATAAACTGAAATATATGTAAATTAGGATTATATGATGGCACACTCACTGTAGTTTTTTGTTTGTTTTATTTTTCCATTTCATACCTGGGACGAGAATTTTCATAAAGTGAATGTGACTGAACAGTGCTCAGTATTTTGTTAGTCTGCATGATACAAATTGAACAGTTGAGTCTTAGATTATACAACTATGTTTTGTATGTAAATGTATATGAAATTGGGCACTTTTACCTTGCCATGTTGGGTTATACTACCAGGTGGGACTCTGAAGACCTGTATTTCATTCCTGGCTGCTCTGCTCTCATCTAGGTGACATTAGGCAGATGACTTTGCTTACTCATGTCTCAGTTTCCTCATCTTTAGAATAGAGGTAGGGATGCTTGTTTTTTTAGAGATAAAAAGTACTGGGTATTTATTATTAGCTGTGGTCAAGTGCCTAAGGACACCATAAAAAGGTACAAGTAACCTAATTAATCTGTTTTGAGGAGGAATTGTAATTGGGTTGAACGCTCAGCAGTAAGACTGCCTTCAGATAATGTTCAGCTAGAACAGATTAGCTTTCAATAATTTTGAATCACTCTTGTTTCTTCAGAAGAAGAAAATGTCACATTCAAGTGAAAATATCCTGAACTAGTCTACTGCAGTTTAGAAATGAAAATGTGTGTACAGCTGCTTGGGATTTCTTAGGTCCCTACAAATGCTTTCAGAACTGGTAGATCTAGGGAAGCGCTTCAGGTTTTTTTCCATTTGTGGATATATATTACTCTTTAAACAGTCCTCTATTCAAAACTTGTATTAGTAAAATATACATCCTGTTCTCAGTGGAACATAAACAGTCCTTAAAATACCTTTAGGTAGGTGCATGGGTGGGGTTTTTAGTTTTGTTTTGATTTAGGTTTTTTTCCATTTGTTGAATTCTGTCAGTCTGTCTATTAACATAAGAACTTGTATAAGATGTAGACTTGTATACATTTGACTGAATTTTCTTTGTCAGAGTAGCTGTCTTTTTAAGACCCAGATCTGTTATTTTAACTCATGATTAATTATTAGTGATGGCCAGTAGAAAAGTATTTAGTTACACTATGTGTAATAGTTCTTCTGGAACAGTTTTATACATTGTGAGTGGTCATTCATTACAGTGTAACCAAAAGTCTGTAGTAGAATAAGTCGATAAACATGTCCTTTACATTGGGAAACAGTGGTTTAAGAACTTAGTGATAGGATTAAGAATTTTTTCATCAGTGTCTCAGTGCTTTGCTGAGTTAGAGATAAGACCTCTACTTAGATTCAGAGTAACAAAGCCTTATATGTGTGTTATATGCAATGCAAGGCTCAGTCTGCTTTTTTTGTGCTTTTGCTAGAAATCACTTGTACAACTGTTACAAAATGGTAGATGGTAGGCTTTTTATTTGTTTGTTTTGTTTTTTCTCTAGTGGATTGTAAATAAATGGGTTCAGGAATAGACTGAGCTAAAGCATCTCTCACGAGATACTGCTCTGTAGCATGGGCAAAGCATTTGTATGGTACTTTGAAGCTTTAATAATTAGTACTTGTTCTGCAGTTCCTGGTGCAAGTAAAAGAGCATCTTTGCTAGTGTTTGGGGTGGGTGGGGGAGGTTCTTTTTAGAAAATGAGATTTATGTTGCAGGATCCAATCCGTGACCTCTGTTACTTTGAGACCCAATTCAGAAGTACTACATTGAAGCAGAAACTAGTAGTGCCATTAGCTAACGAAATGCTTTGGGCCTGTCCTTACAAGTAACATTATATCTGATATATGTGTTTGTTTATTTGAACTGCAGCTAAACAGTTATGTCACAGTGACACAAATCGACACCATTTTTGTTACTGCCATTTTACACTACTGTTTGACAACTCACCAGTGAATTGAACTACTTGCATGGCAGTCTGGGCATGCATCCTATGGATCAAAGTGCTGCTCGGTGGATTTTCTCATGATTTTGTGGGATGATTTCCCAAACCTTGAGGAATTCTGTGACTGTGTGTCAAATTAGTGAAGTTTAGTGTCATCCATCAGCTTTGCTGGTGCAACTTCTGGCAGCTGGTGAGGATGATATGGCTGAGTTCTGTGGCAAGCAGACATTCACATGAACAGGATAGTACTGTGCAGTTGCAGGCTTATGTTCAGCTAAATGGACCAGCCCTGCTGGGAATCCTACTGCTGTTGCACTCTGGTTAATAGAAGAGGCTGAAATCGAGTTATTCAGGCTAATGCTTTTAACTTAACGAGTAGGGCGAGTTGAGACAGTTCATGGTGAGTTACCACGGCTCAGTTGTGGGACCACCAGCTGGGTAGTGGTGATGTGATTGTTTTTTAAGAGCAGGCCATACCTTATATTTTTCTTGACATGAGGTGTAGATGCAGTTTCCTATAGTCTGTATCAGCATTATGCCCAGGGTGGCTGTACTTCCTGTTTACTGCTGCTGCGGTGTACAGAGCACTTCTGGAGTGGATGCACCGAGATGGCAGAACTGTGCTCTCAGCAGTGCAGTTTGTGGCTTCCGCAGCCAGGGAAAAAATAGGACTATTAGCGTGAGTGTATTTCCTTAGGACAGCTCCATCTGTACTAAAAGCCTTTATTATTTTATTATAGATATATAGATAGCTATCAGGTACCAAATAATAAGTGATTGACTGGGAAGGGCTGGGCTGGGTTATGAAAGTTTAATGTATGCAGCTTTTCCCTGTTCCTTTTTCTTGAGACATAAAGAAAGGTTGATATATGTCAAGACCCAGGGAGGGTTTGCTCTGGCCCATCATACAGATCAGGATTAGTAAAAACCTTAATGTGGACATGACTAAATTAGTTAGCTTTTTCTGCCTCCAATTCCTGTGGATTTCTTTAAGCCTTGTCTTCACTGGAGATGTATTGGGTTTTAAATGACAGAGAATTTCTGACTTCTTCTCTAAATAAGTGCAGATCAGAGAGCTTGAATCAAAAGCCTGTAATAGGTGGTTCATGTCTGCAGTGTTATGTATGGGAGTCCAGTGCTGAAGCAAACTGGTTTTTCTCTTGAGTTTTTTCAAACGCTTGTTACCCTGCAATATGGTGGTAGGGCTCACAGATTTAAAGTTTCCATTAAACACAAGAACATGTTAACCTGAAAATGAAAGTAGCAGAATCAGTTCTGTTTCTGTTGAGTAGAACCAGGGAGACAAGCTTTCCATCAACTTTCCACAGTTGTTATTAGAGTGTCACAAAATACAATAGGTAGCAGATCTATAGCCAGAAGAAGGAATAATTAAGTCTGCAATACCAAGGTACTAATAGATTGTATTACAGTTCTGAGATAAATCACAGGAATACTGTGAGGCCCTGTCTGTCAGTGTGATAGAAACACTCACAAGCAGATCTGATCAGAAAGGAGAACGTTTTGTTTGTCTGACTACAACAGTAGTAGTTTTCTGAACTAGTGCTGGGCCTTAAACTCAGAGAATATTGCTCAACTCTTGGAATGTAAGGGCTGATATACCTTTTTGCTAACTCTTAGAAGTTAATACTCAAAGTGCTTAAAGATGACTATCATGTACATTTTCTTTAATGAATTTTAAAAATTAAATACATGTACATATACTTCATAAGTACATATATAACATTCTTCTATGTACTCACATTTGTTAGGCTATTGAAATAAATAGATTATTAAAATGAATAAGAAGTGAGAGTAAGTGTAGTTGTTATTTACCTGAAATAGTACTTGCAAATAATTTTGGTGCATAGGTGTTCCAAAATTATTCTTTTATTCACCTGTATGTAATTTTTTTCATATATGAACTTCATGTAACTTTTGAGGAGAAATTGAGAGTTGATGATTAAAATAGGCAGAAAAAAATCCTTTTTTTATTTCAAAGTCCCACACACAAACTGGCTAATTAAACAGGAAGTCATGGTGTGGTTCAGTATATCACTGCTGCTATAGTTGGCTTGTGAACTTAGGAACTTTCACATATGTATTTTTGAAAACTGTCAAAAGATGTACTTTGTTTGGTGTTTTTGTTGCAGATCACTAAGATGTAAGACGGTTTGTGATGTAAATTCAGGATGGAAGAGTTCTGGTTGCCTCACTGACCATGTCACGTGCAGAAACTGGACGCTTTGCCCGTGCAGACTTGAGGCTGTTACTCAAAGAAAGTGTCAAACTTTGTCAGCTGGTACTGCTGCTGAAAGTGAGGATGTTCCATATTGTGTTGCTTTACATTTGCACAGACAGCTGTCTGGTGAACAGATTTTGTTGTTTTGCTTTGGTGAGGTTTTTTCACTCTAAATTAGATTGCAGTCAGATCAGGTTCACAATCCAATTCCCTGTGTGGCCATGTAAAGGTTTGTACTGGCATATATCAGTGAATGGTCTGGGGCAGGAACAAGCTGTTAGGGGCTGGGACTGATGGTTCTTTAGGATGCTTTTTTTTGCCTGCAGTGGTGGTTCATGCAGAAAATGTTTATCAGATTACAGGCTGAGATTTACTCTCATGTATGTGGCTTTAAGCTGAGGACTGGGGAAAGAGTCCAATTCTGCTGTGGATGAATATACAGATAAGGAACAGTCCAAACAGTGTCCGTGGCAAGTCTTTTCTAACTTTGTATTCTTCAAGCGGAAAGTCTCACAATATGCATGTGACAGTGAAAACCTGTTTGTCTGAAAAAGCATTGAAAATAGTGAAAATGTTGAAAGTCATGCATGAATAGATAATGTAGCTATGTTCAGTTTGATGTGGAAGGCTGAGAGCAGTGCTAAGGTTTTGTAGCAGTATGCCAGGTGAATGTAGGGATATGACCCAGCTTTATTATCTAATTTTCAGAAGTTACTGTTAAATCTTTTATGCACTCAGTGCAAGAAGTAGTTTTGAAAAATCTTGAGTATTTTTGTAATTTCTCTAAAATGAAAGAAAAAGTGAGTATACAATCAAAATGGATGGGATTGAATTTTGGAGTGAAGGCAAAGTACTGGGCAAATAATACTATCCATAAAGATAAGGAAGAGAGTGAGGTATTACAGTTTGATATGAATACATCTGTCTGTTAATGAATAGCTCAATAACTGTGAGACATTTGAATATTCAGTAGGAAAAAAATCCCTAACAGTGATGAGTTGAATGTTTGCAATAACAAAATATCTCAAAATAGTCACATGAGCATCAATTAAAGTTAGAGAACTTTGAACTATTGTGTACAAGACTGATGCTGTGTTTCGGAAGTCTAGCCAAATTTAGGGGGGGAAAGGCCTGAGAATATGGTGCAGAAATAAGAAATTTGAGGTAACAAAAGTGATTCAATGTTTTCAAAGTTCTTGTGTTCAGTTAATTTCAAAATTATCAATTCTTTCTTACTGACAAACTCTGAGTGTATTATCTTAAATTTGTATAGTTGAGATGAAGGATTATATTTAGAATAAACAAGGAAATTGTTTTTGATTATTTTAAGTGTTCCAAAGCTCTCTGCTAAGAACTGGGTTTTGTGTAATGTGAGCTAGAAACTTTATGCCAGTCCTTAGATAAATGGAAAAAACTTACTTGGTTCTGTTATTCTGCATACTCTTCTCCTACAGAAAAAGGTACATAACCCCCTTTATTATAGGTTTTATGACTTTCTCTGTTTACATCACTAAGGTTATTGGATATGAGATTGAAGTTTCTTTTTCATCATTGTGATGCATGTTATCACTTGGATTTTTAAGTAACATAATCCCAAAAGCATCCAAAACTATTGTTGAGAATTTAGAAGGAATGCAGATTGACTGTGTGGCCTGTTGCTTTTTGCAAGCATGCTATGTAAAACCATCCACTGCTTTTCAACTTCTTATGCTTATTTATATGGGAAGACACTGCAAAACAATTAAGTGGAATGTGTTTTAAGAGGATGTTTCCTTTATAGATAGATCTGCATAAGACATGACAAGATTATTTCTTTCCTAATACTCTGATCATGTAAGCTAAAATTATAAGACAAATGATGACAAAGAAGTGTCAGCTTTTCTTAAAGCTATTAAGCTCTGCAGTTGTAAGGATGTGTGCTGCCTGCCACCCACCTGGAGCACATGGAGAAATACATGGGCATAGCCAGGTGGGGAGACAGAATACAGTAAACTGGATCTAGCAAAAGGTTATAGAAGACAGAGTCAGGGTTTCAAAGGCTTGTATTGAAAAGTACAAAAATAAGCATACTACAGATCTACAGAACGTTTTAAAATCAGCAAGGCCTTTTTGTAGGACATGTTCTAAACTTAGTGGCAGCAGTAGGAAAGTAAAAGTACTGTAAATCGTACATGCCTGACTACTAGTGTAGCATTCTTGAACTGCTGCCCATTTGGGACTCGGCAATCTCCTTTAATGGAAGCATGTTTTCTTCAATATTTGAGTTTGTTTGTTATTTATTTATAAGCTCATATAAAGCCGGTGTTTTAGGCTGAGGATGATTGGATGTCAAAAGTTATCATTTGCAGATTATAATATCTATATTATTAGAGATCCTTAGGAAAACTACTTAAATGTTGTTATTGAAACTTAACCCATTACTTATGATTTTTCTTCAAGTTGCTAGGATTTATCTTTGGTTTCTTCTTTCCTGAAGGGATGGGAACATGACATTTTGAAATATAAAACAGATAGTACTTAAACATTAGAAAAAAAAAATTTCTTTCAAAGGGTTTTTTAATGGTTGTTCTTTACTTTATTCATACCAGTCAGTGGGAGTCAAACTAAGTATTTGTCTGTTGGATGAAAAATGTAGTTTTTACTATTCATTTTTATCTAGCTGGTTCAAATATGATTCTTCATCACATAAGCCACTTCACAAAGTAACATGTGGATCTTTTTTCCTTTTCATTTTGTAGATGCACTTTTTAAATAAAGGGTGTATCTTTTGGCATACTTTGTATGGCAAAGTAGATGGTATCCACCAGCAGTTAATTTTTTGTTTGGGGGGCAAACTCCTTTCTTGAATTCTGCATTTAGTTGTAATATAGTACATAATGCAGAAACAATTTCTGATTGTTATTTTAATTGCTTTAGAAATTGGTGTTCGTCTGTATTAGGATTCCATGCAAGAGAGTGAATTTATTCTCAAGCTTTAATTAAACTAATTCTAACAGATTTTTTTAGAAAGTTCTTAGAAGTTTCTTAAGTGCAGAAGGAAAAAGAATGATGGTCTGTTGTAGAGTGGTATTCAGTATCATGATCTATTTGTCAGGTTAGCAGCTAGCACTAATTCTAAAGTACCCTTTTTTGAAGTGTTTCTTTTTACTGGGAGTAACTCAGTGACACTGTCAAGGCAGCAGCTGCCTTGCACGTGGGAATTGGTTTCTTTAACTCCAGTGTGATTCTTGAACCAGAAGACCTGGGGTATGAAAGAAAGGCAAGGGAGATGCAAGTTCTGCAAAAGGTCTCCCATATTTGTATTTTTTTCCCTTTTTATAATAGACAATACTGTTTTATGAACTCAGAAGTAGCGTTTCTTTTATTTTGCATTTAATTAATTCACTATCAATTTAAGGTTTATACAGTACTTCAAGTAAACAGATTAGTAAAACTTAACTAGAGGCATATTCTGAATTGATTCACATACACTTTCTGAACTATACAACTGAATTATTTTCTTCTTGATTTACATCTGTCACGTAGTAGTTTCTGCAGATTTCCTTCACTGATTTTTGTCTTGCACTTTGCTAACAATGTACATTGAAAATGTCGGATGTTTCTAATTACTTGTATTAATTTTTCACTGTTATAAAATAATCTGTTGACTGTCCTGAAGTATTTATATGTTTCTGTAGTGCAATGAATATACTTGAAGCTTAGTACATCGTGAGGTACATCTACTGGGAATTCCTGCAAATCTGCAGTACAGAAGCAGTGAGCATTTTAGTGGCATGTACTGGGAATGATCAGAGCTGCTCCTTGCTCACTTAGGGTTAGCAGAAGGAAAGGGCTGGCTGTGGTTCTGGCATCTTCAGAAAATGGGGAGAGCTTGTGCCTAGAAGCAATCATGCTAGTTCATTGTGTCCTGATGAGGTAAAACAGTGGGAAAGGCATGAAAAAGAAACAAGTAATGCTCAGAGAGGCCAGGAAAGTTTAGAGTTGAGAGGATGGTAGCCTGATCTAAATATAGTATCTTAGTTTGGAAAATGGTGTAGACAGATTGGGACTGTACTTTATTTTTGTGTAGTTTAATTTCTTTTTTTATTATGGAGACTGATTTTTATTTTTATCCTGTGACTCTTGACATCTTTAATAGAATGCTTGAGAGAGCATCAAAAGAACACACCCCACCCACTCACAATCGCCCTCTTCAAATACAGCTAGGAAATAGCCCCAACCAAATTGTAAATTTCTGTCAGAATACATGGGTCTCTTTCATCAAATAGAAGTTATCTTCCTGCTGGTATTTTTCAGTCAAAAGTTAGTTTGTATATTTTTGTCTCCTAAAGATGAGCTTCCTTAGATTAGATAGCTCATTATAGAGGAATACATTGTAGATACTCTTGGGAATGCAGCAGGTTAAACTTCAACCATAAATAGCTTCTGACTGCAGTACTTTCTTTCTTTAGCTTAAAGGACTTCTTCATGAAGGTTTTGCTGAATGTCATATCTAAAGTATTTTTTTTGTAGCTCTTGGTTATTGATAAAGCAGAATAATCTACTTCTATTTACCACAGTTTTGATGCTACAGTTTCTGTTACTACATAAAGGTTTTTCTCAGGCTGCTAACTGAAATGCTTCTGAGCTGAAATGAAGTGGAAAACTTTTAGCCTTGAAGAAGAATGCCTTGAAAGTTATGAGCATACCAAAATCAGTTACACTGGAATATTGGCAACAAATATTGCTAGGGCATTTTTTGAAATTGTAAGTGTGTGGGAAAACTACTGTTCATATGTGCCCTGTAAAACAGAGTGAGGCTTTTAATATTCAAAAATAGATCAATTTAGGATATACAGAGATTACATAACACATTCAAGATTCCATTCACATGGTTGGTGCTGGAAGACATATAGAATGCATGTGTAACCTTCTCTTCTGAAAAAGGAAGGGTATTGAGGTCACTAACAAGTATACCTCATTGTGGGTTTTCTGAATGCTCAGCAGTATAAAAAATAACATATCATTCCCCTAATTTAATGCAATTGTAAGGTGAGAACTTTTTGCCATTGATATGTATACTTGGGTTTATAGAATATCCTATAAGATTTAGTTTTGTAGGTATGTCTGTACATGATGCATTGAAAAGCTGGTTTGTGCTGCTTTATATCTGTTATGTTACAGGTCTCATTGGTGCATTGGTTATTTTGAAACCGATGCTTCCCATTTTCTGTTTAACTGATATTGAAACTGTGCTGATGACAAGAGCTAGATGGAAAAGAGTCCTAGGCAAGTACCTATGCAAAACAGGAAACAGCTTACTTGGGAGATGGTGCTGAGACTGAACATAAAAAGTAAAACTTGTTAAATATGCATTAGGCAATCCTTTGCTAAAATCCTAGACTTTTTTCAACACTTTTCACTGCAAACTTCATATATAAGTCAGATGTTCATTTTGGGTCATAAGAAAGTAGATTTAATTAGAGTACTGTATTGTAGTCAGTAGGGGATCAGGGCTCCTAAAAACTAAGAAAATGTAGAAAGTTTTTAAAACCAAAACTTTAAGCAAATTTGTATTTAGAAATGTAAACATACTAAGAACTTTTTGTAATCCATATAGTAAATGAAATCACCTGCCTCTTTTTCATTGCTGTTGTATGTAAAGCAGTAAAGTCAGGCAATTTTCTTTTGGCTTCTGCTGTAGTTTAAGACAGGGTTCTATTTCTTCATGATTCTATAATGCCTAGGGAATTCTTAAATAGAAAATGGACATTAAGAGCCAATGAGAAATTTTCTACCATATTCTAAGGGCCAGAGGAAGAAGGATTGCAAAAACACTATTCAGATGTATCACAGCATACATCAGTGATGCTCTGTAGAAGTCTCAGACAAATGGGGATGTGAAGTAATGCTTCCATAAATAACTCTGTGTTCATCCATAAACTTTTACTGGAAAGGCATGGAATGAGATGCCTGCATCTCTGCAAGTGGAATTTTGGGTGTGGCAGCCCCAGTAGGAAAAAGTGATCTTTTCTACTGACCACCTGTAAAAGATGAGGAAAGGATTTAAGGAGACTTTCCCATCCTTCTTTTACTGCTGGAGGTGAAAGTAGGAGCAGGATTTCCAGCTGGGTGGAGTATAGGCTGTGAAATTCAGTAACTTCAGATATAATAACCCAAAGTACTGAGAAAGGGTTCTCAATCCTAGAATATAGCATAGCTTCTTGGTATAAATACAAATATACATCCCTTTCCTGTAATAACAGATTCAGGTATCAGGCTGGGCAACCCATAAGCTGTGGTAAAACCACTGTTGCAAAGTCCTAGAAAGCAAAAAAGTCTGGTTCCTTCACAAGGATCTAGTATTTAGCCACTTGGCCTCTTGCCTCATGAAACAGATGTTAGTATTATCTCTGATATGTCTTGCTGCATTTATAATGTACAAAATAGTTGGCTGCTAAAGGTGATGGCTTAATTACAGTGGAATGTAGACTCTCAACTCTTCCATTAGTTTTGCAATGGCTAAAAATAGCTCCTGTAAAATATAGTAAAGTTAAATGGACTAACATCAGTAGTCTGTGCTGAAAGTTGAAATTGCCAGAAACAAAGAAGTTTGGGGTTTTTTTCTTTTCAGTTGATAGTTATTCATGACAGAAATGGAGGTTCTGAGACCACTTTGTTGTGCTTTTCAGATTAAAGAAGTTAAGTGTATTGGTCTTTAGCAGTGTCCTGGTACTTGTATGTGTTATTGAGAATTTCCTGTTTATTAGATGAGGATTTCTTTTACATCATTTCAATGTTAACCTGCACTAAAAGAACAGAGAAGTTCCAATTGTAATGGCTTCTTTGTGTGGTAAGACATTTTAGCATTCTTCTCTTGCAGTTTAGTTAGACTGTGTTACATTGAAGTACCATCACTTGAGATGTGGCAATTGCTGATATTGTGATTTGTGGATGAGCAGAATGGTCAGTCTGTTGCATTATCTGAGATAGATAATAATACTTCTGTAATAGAAGCTATTATATAATTTAGTTTTATCATAATAGAAGAAAAACACCTTACAAATGGGAGTGGACCTGATTGTCGGTATTAATGGCTGGGGTTTGAATTCCTTGGGATTTTATTTTTGTATTTCTGCATAGTAACTAAAACTCCTTCACAAGCAGAAGTTTAACCACACACGTTTATCTCAATGTTAACATTACAGCTGTTGAAAATGTATAGTTGCAATGTTAACTTCACATTAAGGTAAGTATATTTTTGGATGCACGCCCAACAAATTATCACCTTTGTACAGTGTGCACTGAGTTTGAGGAGGAGTTATCGAAGTCATAAGGTGTGACTGTGACTCATGTCTGTTGACTTGACCTTTCTACCTTTGAAAATCTCTTCTACTAAGTTAAATATCACATCTTGTAGCTTGGTTAAAGTAATGATATTTTTTCGAACATCTTGAGCTGTATATGTCATATTATTCTGTTCTGAATGTTAGACAAAACCAGGTAAATATTTTATATTTAAAAAACCAATGGAAGCATTTATATTGGGATAACATAAAAAATTTACTTTCTGTAGCAGCAGAAATCCTTGAGTTTAGGTGTTTGCTTTAACACACACTTCCACAGATATGCTGAAACTAGTATGGGGAAGGGGGAGAGTGTTTCTGTCTTGGGGACAGATTACTAGTTTCTGTATTATTAGTACTTAGAGGCAAATTCTCCACACAACATTTGCATGACCTTAGCTTTATCTTAGATAGTTCTGTTTCTTGAGTAAGTCGTGTTAGACTTGAAGTATTTCAAAGCCGTAAAACAATTTCTTGCACCAAAATTGAGCTTAATGTAACTACAGAGGAATCAACCAAGTCAAACTGAGACAAGTCTAGTGATAAGAATTTCTCTCAAAAAAAAAAACCTATTGTTTCAGTCTCTAGCAGTAATTCAAAATGGGTGTATTAATTTCTAAAAGAAATGGATATCCATATGTACTATTTGGCAAGTATGTTAAAATACACACTTTATTTTAAAAGCACATGCTGTATATATTCAAGAAGTAATTCTAGGCCATTAGGACAAAGTTGTTTATATATTTATATGGTACAGAAAATTGCAGATGTTTACATGATTAAAACAGTAACTCTTGTTTTTATTTGAAGGTGTTTAAAATAACAAACAAACCAAAGTTCACCAATACCTAAGTCCCTTTCAATGCATGTATTTGCTATCAATTTTAAAACTTAAAAGGTTCTTATTTTAAAGCAGCCTCAAACTGTTAAACACTCAAAAAGAGTAATTTCTCTGCTGTTTACCAGTCTTCATATTTCTATGGGATCTTAAGAATTTTTCACCAAAGTATGTCTCAAAAGAAGACTAAATTTTCCAGTTCAAATTTAGAAAATGCAAAACAAGTTTGTGCATGAAATTCCTGTGTTGGCAGTAGGAGGTAGGACACAGATGCCTGTCCGTTTTCACTGCCCAGTCCAGTCCAGTAAGTGTACAGCTCCAGTTCAGAATCTGTGACTAAGGGACTTAGTCTTAAAATATTTTGAACTTACTTCTCTTTCATTTATTGAACTGTCACTTAATCCACCTGGCTTTCCTCATCTTCCAGAGTGGTGTGTGTATTTACCACATTATGAATATATGCTATGATAATGTTGCAGGAATTAGATGAGAAATTATCATTTCAGTGCTTTGACTGCATGCATCTTGGTGAGGCTGCATTTTAGACTGAACTACTTCAGTCTTCTTGACAAGTTTTATGATACATCATTATTGGTGATATTTTCAGTGTGCAGTGTGGTATTAACATTTCATAAAATCTTTTTCCCTCTATCTTGAAAAAGATTGTTTATGTTTTTGTATTTAATAGAGTTTCAACTAATGTGTGTGGTCTGCTTGAAACCATACTAATTGTGTAAAATGCAATTTTCTTCTGAGTATATTATTCTCATATATTACGAGAAGCTAAATGAAAACTAAGGCAGCGGAGTCTCAGAGAATGGAGGAGTGGTGGTGTTATAGGCGTCGTTTCATGTGCTCATCTTATTCACGGACACATGTTAATAAAGGTTATGACAGCAGGCCCTATTCATTGTAACTGGGATTCTGCTGTTTCTTTTTCACATCTGTAACTAGAAAGATTAAGGTTTGTTTCCACCATGCTGGACTCCATTGGAATTTTTTGGCAGGGAGTAGGAACTTCAAGTTACAGATAAAAGCTTGGAAACTGCTGAAGTGTTTGTACCATGCCTGTTGCCAGAATATCTAGTCACGCTTCTTGGATACTGTAGCCATCTGTGACCTCAGATTTGGGTGCTCATCACCTGTGCTGTGCCACAGCCTCCATCAAGTCCTTGTGATCGTGAGAAAGGTCACTGTGGGGATTTTCTTTCAATGTCACGTTTCTTTGCAAGCCTCTTTGCAGGTTCTTCTCCTTGTGTAAAACCATCAGAAGCTGCTACAACGAGAAACAGCTGAAGGTTGCATTTCTTAAAATGTTTTCATTCCCTTCTGTAGCAAAGAAATCTCTCTCTTACATCCCTTTCTCTAACTGCTGTTGGCACAGCACTGCATGGACACAACTTCCAGTTCTGTAAGCAAGTCTGTACTGCTGTTGGAGCACATTTTGGGGGGGGGACATGTTCTTTGTGTTAATAAATGCTGGCCTAATCAGGGATTGTTGGTGGCTGGAAGCCTGGATGTTAACAAGGAATCCCCAGGGAATTGTGTTACCTGTTTAGATGCAGTGTTCTGGGGCGGGTCACACAGCTTTTCATGGAGGAGCTGGAGGACCAAGTGCTGCAGCCCAGCAGCTGTTACCTGAGTAAAAGCAAACATTCCTCCTGAAGTATTCATCGGGACAACAGCTCAGACTGGGAGAGAGGGGCAGAGAGGACCAGCTGATTGAGGACCTCCCTATTTTAAGGAACACTTTTTTGGTTTTTTTTTAAGTCTGTTTCATCTCTTATAGCTGGGCACTCACTGTTTGCTCACAGGAATTGAACCCCATTTAATCAGTGTCCTACTTGAATTCATCCACGTATAATGCAGTGCACTATGGATATTTCTGCCTTAAACAGCCTCTTGTTACAAAGCAGAGAACTGTGACTGAGATTAAATTTAAATCCTGATTTGTGACATGTTAGCACAGCAAACTAATGCCAAAATCTATTAAGCCTCCAAGGTTTTTTTTTTTTTGTTCTTGACATTTGGTGAGTGCTGAGATCTTGACCACAATCACATTTGCTTCTGGGCAGGAGGAAATAGCCCATGTAGTTCCAGTAATCCAGACAAGCCGTCACATCTGGTTTTATGAATGACTTCGGGGGGGGGAAGGGAAGTTTGCAATTGATTAACATTGTTCTTAAAATCAAAGACTACTCTAGTTTCAGGAATTACTGTAGAGAACTTCAGGGACCTTGGCAGTTAGCTCAGAAAAGCAACTTTTTTCCTTTTCCTTTTTTTTTTTGTATCCTAAAAAACTATTCAGAACTTATATTAAGAATCATAGTAGTTCCAAATCTGTAATTCCAGCTCTTCAAAATTAAATTACAAATTTAATCATGCATAAGATGAAAATCATGAAAATCTTATTTTTATATTCAAACCAAGTATGCTTATATTAAATAGCCAAGCATTTTAGCTATACTTGTCAAACAGGTTTTCTTACTGTCTAATTGTCTGTAGAAACTGTTACTAAAATTCGAGACCATGTAAAAACAGAATGCCAATACTTCGAGGAAAAAATATAAGCAATTTTACTGTGAGTTTTGATATTGTCTGGTTTGGGGTTTTTTCTAAAGGGAGGTTCAGTGTGTTAATAGCACATTGGAGTGAAGTGTAAATAATGTGCATGAACTCTCATCGGGTGTTAAGCGTGCTCTATTTGAAGGCTCCACTTACCTTTCTATAACAACTCCTACCAGAGGTCAGCAATCTAAATTCTTGCCCTAGTCAATATTCTCTATATGGAATATATGATATAACACAGTACAGTTGTACTGTGCTCTTAGGAGCAAGTCTTTGGGAGTTATTAATGCCCAGGTTTTTCGAATTATCTTTTTTTTCCTAAGAGATGGCAGTTTTATGATCTCGTTTTGAATTCAAAGTCATTCAGTTTACACAACTTGAGCAGATTCTCTAATATCTTCAGCTTCTTGGGCCTCTCTTCTGTTCAGCAGTGCCTTTGCCATCATTCAGCAGTTTAGGTGTTTTATTAAATGGGATTTTGGATGGTAGATGCAGTATCTCAAGGCACCTGCTTCACCAGTTATTTGGTTCAGAATTGACCTGAGGCAAAAGTGTAAGTGCCCTATGGGTTCTCATAAACAGTATTACTACTTTCTTTCACCACATCAGCCAGAATAGACTGTATTATTAAAAGACGACCACTACTCATTATTTTCAGCAACTATACTTAAAGCATTTCCCAGGAGTAGAGAAATTGAAGGCTGGCATCTTGAGTTAATCTATGTAAATAGATAGTTTTGAGCCAGCAATCGAAGTGAGGTTGAGTCTATTGCAGAGGGAAAGCTGAATATGTGGACTCCTTTGTTTTTCTTTTTTTTTTTTTTTTGATAATCAGTAGTATCTAATTTGTGGTCCTTGATAGTTTATTTTGATAAACATAGCTTTGGTTTCATTACGTGCTGAAATGTTTCAGAAATCCCCAGTGTGGCTCACGAACATGTATTTTCCCACTGCAGAGGTGTGCACTGCTGCCTCCAGTTGCTGGGTGGGCGATGCTGCCCTTCTCTGCTGCTCAGGCCGAGAACTGGGTCACCAGCAGCTGCTGTGCCGAGTAGTCCAGTGTTGGGACCTCCCAGCAAAGACTGGCCCTTCTCTTCTAACCAGCAGTCAAAACACTACCAGAATTTAAAAAGAAACTGAGAATCAATAACTGGCTGCCCATTCTTTTGTCTTGGATTTTAAAAGCAATGAGGCCTGTTCTCTGTTTTGCCAGCAGGAGTGGTTTAGTCATTATCTGTTCAGAGCATTTCCACTCTTAAAATATTTTATGTTAAGTGATTCTGAGAGGGAGAGTAAAGGAAGGAGCTGTGCAAAATTCAGTGATGGTTTCTTGACACAGAGAATGTGAATGATTTCTCCTGTCTTTGCACCCTGCCTGCTTGAACAGTGCAAAGGAAAGGACTTGGGCCCTGCCTCCATCTGTTGTTTCCTTTAACAGATTTAATTTTCAGGTTCAGGGGACAGAACACCTACAGCCTAAAGGATGTGAGGCTCAACCTGGGAGGGAGTTTATCCAAGTGGGGAAAATAATTTTTTGAAAGAATATTCAGCTCTAACAGGAGACTTGTAATAGGATGTCATCAAATAAAGCTGGAATATCCTGTATTTTAAGTCACTTCAGTTTAAAAAGTGTATTTTTGAGTTAGGAGTTCTGGGAGGTGCTTTTCTTAAAGAAAAAATCCTACCTCATTTCTCTTACTCAGCTATTAGACATTCTGTCCAGTTGTGCCAGTGTGGGCATTATCTCCATTTTAAATGCTTTTGAGGCTGCTCATCTCTGCACTGTGAGGATCTGTCTCAAACCTTTGCTGCATCCCAGCAGCAAAACTCGTCAGT
This sequence comes from Manacus candei, assembly GCF_025592945.1. Classification (NCBI taxonomy): domain Eukaryota; kingdom Metazoa; phylum Chordata; class Aves; order Passeriformes; family Pipridae; genus Manacus; species Manacus candei. The sequence continues at coordinate 12,789,329 of NW_026138053.1, forward strand.
GCAGACTCATCAACAGGCCCAGAACAGCTTCACATTGCAGAACACATTCTTGCTCTGCATTCACAGTGACCTTCAAGGGTCACAGGGGTCACTGGGTGCACAGTTGCCTCCTTGGAAGAATTTACTTCACAGTGACCTTTGTGCCAGGTGACATATCTGGGTAACTAGGTGAGAGAGTACTTTTTGCTCAAAAGTATCATTAACTTGGAATGTTAGGAGAGACTGAAGGAGTATCATCTGTGGCCTTTGGGGGGATTTAAAGATGAATGTTTAAATGCACAGGCAGTGTGACTAGCTTCCAGTGTTGGTATCCACAGTGTTAACTCTCAGCTTCCTTAGAAGCAGATTGAAGAAGACAGCTCTGTATCCTGAAACTCTTAGGTCCAGGGACAAAGATGCTGCTAAGACTGCTTAGGCTGAGGAGAACTTTAACTCAATTACTGCAAATTTGGAAGACAAATTACTAATGATCATGAAGATCTAATTTCATTGAAGACTTGCTAGAGACTATATTTGGAACAAGGGCTCCAAAAACCTGTTTATGGAAGAACATAACATCCCTTTAACAGATGGGATGTAGGGCTTGTAGAGGGATAAAAACCTCCCCTGTAACAAAATACGTTATTGTTCAACAGATTAACAATTAACTGAAGTCTCTTTGGTAAACCCTAGTGAAGAATATTTCTGAATTATTTATATTTTAATTACATTGTTCTGTTTGAGAAGTGTGCATTCTTGGCATAATTTTAGCATACTTCACGTGCTATTGAAACACAGAATAAAGGTTTTCTTTTGGGTTTGGGGTGGGGTTTGGTGGTTTTGTTGGGATTTGGTTTGGGGTTTTTTATTTCCATTTATTGTTTATCTTCCTTCTCTGAACTTTGGAAAGTGTAATATCCTACTTCGAGGGGGTAGATGATGAATTTATTTCTAGGAAGCTACAGAACAGACACAAAGGATTATGGTTTAAAAAGACATACTTTTTATTTGCAAACTTTTTTTTATCTCTGTTTTTAAAGGCTGTATAGTAGTTTGCGAATCTTGATGCTCTTTTTCTACATCTGAAATTTTTATATGTTAGAAAAACAGGGAAATCAAAGATCCTAATCTAATTTGGATATGTTTACTGCTTAAACAAATAGTTTGCCATACAGTTGCTATATTATTTTATTTTCAGTTTCAGTTTTTTCTCAGAACAAAACACTCAACACATGGTTTCCTTCATCGTGGATATGCACCTTTTACTAGTTGCTCATTGCTATTGATTATTCTAATTAAAAGAAAGTTGATTCTTTTTATATGCCTATATATGGAAACAGTGTCATGTATTTCCCAGTCCAACTATTAATAGCCTCTCTGCATATGCATAATTATTTATTTTAATCTGCACAGAGAAATGCACTCACAAGTGAACTTAAAGTAAATTTGCATGAGTTTTTTTCCCTTTTGTTTCTCACTCAGTTTGTCATTTCTACATTGCTTACTTCCTGTCTTTCTTACTGATAGTCAAATTCTATGGCAAGACAGTGCTTCTGACTGCTTTTAATACTTAAGAATCCTTGAGCTGTTAACTTTTTGTGCTAAAAGTAGCAGCTGCGGGTAGAAATGTTTTAATGAGAGATTCAGGAAACCTATAAAATTATAGCTGAGGACTAGTAGATTGGATCTCACTTATGGAAGGCAGTTATTGCTGCAACATACACAGATAGAAATACTTTGACCTACATTATCTGTTGTCCTATATGGTCCAGGCACAACCTTCATGATCCAGAGTCTTTTGAAAACAAAATTACTGTGGACTATCTCTAGTGATTACATGTTCTGGACATTCTTCAGTTTATTAGCTGATGCTGTCCTCCTTGAACTGCTTCCCAAATGTTTTCTTCTACTGTTTACTCTGTTGTATTGTTACTTTTTACAACAACAAATAGTGATAACAACTAATTTTACAGCAAAAAACATTCAAAATTTTAATTACCCCTTGAAATACTTTACTGTCCACCCAATTTTTCTGAAGTCTAAGTAATTTCATTATCATGCTTAAGAAAATTTACTGGAATTTTGGTCTCTTGGGTAGTTACGTGCAAATGAGACCACATGTTTATTAATGAATTAGGACTGGATCAAATTCTAAGTTCAGGAGAACCCTTCTTCGATCTTCACTCACTTAGCTCTACCTGGGACTTCTGGGTAGGACTCAATGTCTACTCAGTGTCCAGGGTCCCTGTATAAGACAGAGGAAATTCTGTCACATGTGTAATTAATTGTATTTGACTTTTATTGATGTAGGTTCTATAACATGCCCTTTGTGCTCTTACTTCTCAGTGATGTGTGATTGCATACTAGGCACAAGCACGAGCTCCTGTCTACTGGGGATCTGACATTTCATCCCTTGCTCCCTTACTGCACCAACTCCTGTTCATCACTGCAACAATTTTTTTCTTTTCATTTCAGCCTAGCTTGCCTGCACAAGAAAGCAAGATTTTTTTTTTTTGTTATTATTATGATTTTTTTTAAGTGAAAGGCTTTACTTGAGGAACTTAAAAAAATAAAAATAAAAAACCCCTAGCAAATGTGTTTGACAAATCTTCATAAAGATGCCAGTATTTCTTTAAACAACTGAAAACAACACCATGTTTTTTCTTTTTTTTTTTTACAATCTTTAAAAGGAATCTATTCTAATGAATGTATAAAAATTCATCATAGATAATAATTGTTAGAAGTTAGTCTTATTTCCTATATCCATCTGGTCTATTAAAACACAAATTAAATCTAGAAAATTACAAATGTGAATCATTAGCTCTGGGGCATATAACTGCCAGGCAAGCAGCCATGACAAATCCAAAAGTATTTAAATCTCTTGGTGTTAAAAATAGGCATAGTAAAGATGTCACTAAATATAAAATCTGTTGTAAAATGTAACTCCAGTGAACATGTAGTACCTTGTGAGATTGTTGCTTTAGGTCAACATTGGTGTAAAGCCCCAGTTCGTAAATGTTCTTGCAAAGCAAGTGTTTAGCATACAGGGACCTGGCTCCGGTCACTTTAAGTGTGTGGCATGTGTTGACAGAAGCAGTGTTTCCTGATGGTTATGTTACTGTTTTTCTTCCTAGGGGGATGCCAAAGGTCTTGTAACCTCTGAGAACGTGAGCACTGGCCAGAAGTTGGACTTCTCAGATACAATGGTACAGCAGAAGCTGGATGAAATAAAGGACCAAATCAAGCGGGAAATAAGGAAGGAACTTAAAATCAAGGAGGGAGCAGAGAACCTCAGGAAGGTCACAACAGATAAAAAGAACTTGGCATATGTGGACAACATTTTGAAAAAATCAAATAAGAAGTTAGAAGACTTGCATCATAAGTTACAGGAGCTAAATGCACGCATTGTTGTAACGGATCTAGAAGATGTTGCAGGTACTATGTGTTACTGTGAAATCAGTTTTTCCTCATAGCTGAGATAAGCTGTACCCCATTTCACTGGAAAAAATTGCTCTGTGAATGAGTGAATCCATAGTTGGCAAACTTGTTACTTATGTATGTCTCTTTGTTTTGATTCACAAGTGAGTGTACAGTACTTTTCAGTTTCTAGGGAACACTGTATTTCATGGACTGTGAGTTCTTCACTTTCAGTTCTTACTGTATTATTTTCTCAGTCACTGTAATACTTCCTAGTAGCTTTTCACTGTATAAAAGCAAATATTAGTAGCTTTCCCAGTGACATTCTCCAACTTACACTGTAGGCATCAGCATTAATGCATCTTTTTATTCTATAGGAGAAAAATCTACAACATTTATACTTGAAAGTTTTGTTGGGTGTTTTTTTTTAAACTTAAGACTTAACTCAGAAAATGTTTTTATGTTATGCTGTTATCTGACTAACTTATCAAACATTTCTTACGGTGACACTTCTTAGGATGTGTTAAGTCTCTAGGCTTTTCCACGGCAAAGCTACCATTTTAAAGACAATTGGAAATTGTTTTCACAGAATCACAGAATGGTTGTAGTTAATGGTTTTAATTAGTATTTTCTGTGGTGTGGCAGTGAGTCAATACTAATTTTGAATGTATTTTTTAAGAATACCAGGCTTGGTATTTTAAGATGGAATGTTGTGAAAGTAAACAGTCCTTTTTCAGCTTTGTGGAATGACCTGCTGGATACTGCCAGCTTGATGATTTCACATTGCACAGACTCTTCTTGGCAAAAAGTTAATAAATGTGCACGAGCCATTGAAGGTTTATGCGAAGTGAATGCAAACCCTAAAGAAGCTGGGGCAGCAGAACAAAAATCTGCATCATCCCTGTGATGGAAGGTTGGTTACCATGAGAATTTAGGAAAGTACTGGCAGGACTATCTGGCCCAGTGACGTACTGCCAAGGTGTTCAGGTGTCCATGTGTGGTCCAAGATGGCCTGCACAGCGTCCTCTGTATTCTCTGCTCTTTTTTACTTTTGATCTGTGCGAGATACAAGAGGCGGAACAGGGACCCAGCTGGAATTAGTGAGGCAAAGTGGTTGCTGCAGCGTGAAATGGGAATGAATACAATAATGTGTGCTTCTTAGGTAGCCACTGGGCTTTTGGTAGGCATAAAGCATTCTGTTCCATATCAGCTAAGGTTTATGAAAATCTACCTAACTGTCGACAGTAGTGTGGCTTTTAAAGGAACAGGAAGAGTGGAACAGAAAGAAAATGGTATACAAACTGTGTATAGACCAAATATTAAAAATCTGTGCAGACATAAATTCGCAAAATTCGTCTAGTACTAGAACTCAGAAAGTGGATGAGCATGAAATGCTCTTGTTGAAATTCTCTCTTCCAGTGTAGCATTTTTAAAACCCTTGTCATAATGAGTTAATGAGCAATATTGTCATTGTGCATGTCTTCGGAAGTGCAGTAGAGGTTCAAAGGATAAAAGATCAAGGTTGATAAATTTATGTGCTTCTACATGCTTTTGATGTGTGCTAAACTTGTTAGTACCATGTTTTTAAATTTCATTCCATTCTAAGTGCTACTGGTAGATAGGTTGTACAGTCTTAATTATTGAAATATGCAAGAAAAAAACATATTAATTCTGTGGAGATCTTTATATTATCTGTAAAGATCTTTATATTGTCTGTCTTTTATACTGTTTGCCTTGTAACTTGATTGCTTGTCTTCTTCCTCATTCATAATCAGTAGTTCATGGAGGAAGAGCACTATCAGTGGATGTTCTGTGTGTCCTGAGACCAATGGGTGCGAGTCATCTGGGTGGTAATCTCATTTTTAACAATGAAGTCTTAGGTTTGACTGAAGGTATTAGTGAGTTTGGCCTTTGCAAAATAGGGTTGGTAATATAGAAGCTATGACATGCAAGCTGTGCATGTGTGTGTGTATGTACACACACTCATTATTCAGGAAGTACATAGACACATAACCCTAAAGGTCACTGCCATCTGACGTAAGATACCTCTGTGGAGAGGTCACAGGTATCTCAGTTTAGGAGTTCTTGCTTTTGCTGGAATCAGCAGTGAATTTAATAACCATTTACTGATGAATATGGGAGCTCCCCGAATAAGTGCATTGTTTCCAGGGGTTATCTTTATTCCATGTTACTGCTTTTCACTTTAGCTTGTGTTTGACCTTCTTCTGGTCAGTTAGTAACAAGTTATTTAAAAAAGAGAAGGAAATATATGGGAAATTTTTAGGCTGTGCAGATCATGAATGCTGAAAATAAGTTAAAGAAGGGTTCGAGAACTGTGGGAGTCAAGGTCTGTGTTCTCTTTATGTACTTGAGTATTTTTCAGGGATGGCCCTGGTTTTCATTCTGTCTTACAGAATATATTGTTTAGGTTTTTGCAGGTTCTCAGTAGCAAAGTCAGGATTGAGATGCATTGAGGTGATGATCCCTTTGACTCATCAGGCCTGAACTCTGAAATTTTTTATTCTGTTGACTGGTTGAAAGGTCATTATGGTAACTTAAAACAGTCATTTAATCTTGCCTTGTTCCTATATCTGAAAAGTGGGTGTGAACATATATTTGTAAAGTGGTCCCAAGTTGGAACTGAAAAGTGCCATGAAGCTGTTGTGACTCTTACTGTTGCTTATGGTATCAAGCAGTAACTTCTATTACTTTTTAAACAAACCACTAATTTTTGGTGTAACTGCTTTGTCATCAGCATAGTGTAATCAATACATGTTTGAACCATTAAGTATAGTGTTAACGAATCTACTGTAGAAAAAGGTGTTTTTGTAACATTCCATTTCAAGCAAGATGTTTTTATGGTAGTTTACCTAGAGCTGAAGGCTTTCCAAGTCTTAATGCCATAGGAAATTATTTTCACAATTATTTGAAGAATTGGTACTAATCTTTAACCAAAAAGTATGGTTTGCCAAAAGGCTGTATTACTGAGTGTGAGGGTAGATTTGGCATGTGATTCAGAAACAACTTTTTAGCATAATATAGGTGTACTTTACCTTATGGGTTGCTGATGAGTCTAAGTTCGTTTTAGAAATGGGACTTTGTACCCAAGTCTGCCCTTGTCATGCAGCGTATTAGTCATACAAGGATGTGGAATTTTAAAATTTGTAGGTGAGCACTTAAAAGTTAAGCAGAATCCAGCAATAAGAGTAGGACAAGCCTAGTGACCATTACTGCTGAAAGTCTGAGAGATGTAATGTAACATGGAGATAATTACTTCTGTTTTAGAGATGAAGAAATTTTGTATCTTGAAAACATACATCACAGTAAGACATATTAAATTGGTATTTTTCTTGTGTGTGTAAAAAGTAGCAGTGCAGATTGTGGTTTTTAATGTGATTCGGTGGAGGTGCAAGACTGAAATAGCTTTCCTACAGCAAATCACCAATTTAATTAGGCATAGAGTTAATACATAGAAAATCTATACATTGGGAAATTAATTTGTCTCATAGAGCTGAAGTTAAGGTGTATAGAAAGGTGTGATGGTAGAAAAACGTTGAGGGGATTTGAGGAAACTGGATAAAACGTGAAGAACATGAACTCAAAAAGACAAGTTCATGCCTCTTCTTCCATTCTCCTAACTATCTTGTAAGCTATCGTCTTCACATCAACTTTGGCTGTAGGCATCACAAAGAAAATAAATTATTTTTTTTAAGAATGTGATTAGCTGACAGGGGAGTGAGGGAGATTTTTTTGTCCCTACAAATGACTAGGTTAATCTGTCAGACACCAGAGTGTCCATATAACACCAATTACTGCAAATTGGTAGAGGCAGCAACAAAATTGACATAGGTAGTGACTTCTTAGACAGCAGACTCCACCTACAAGACTCATATGCACAGGAATTTCATGGTAACTTTTGGGAACCTTAGTGTAGAATACCAGTATCGAAGCAATTTGAAACAATCTCCTGTGACTTTTTTATTAGTTAAAATTGGCTGTTACCTAATGGAAATTCAGTTGAACTCCAGAAGTTTCCAGGAGGTCAATGCTGGATGTTTTCTGAGCACAGAATATCCACTGCTGCCTTGGACCTTCTGATGGCTTAGTTCAAGTGCTGATCCAACCATCTGACTCCCTGAGAAAAGCCTGATGATGCCTCTTTCTTCCTTCAGCTATGCCTGAACGTGCATCGCAGGTATTTCTGTTGGGTATGACACTGATGAGGCTAACTGCAATTAAATATCCTCAGATAAGATTAACTATTTACCAAAGGGCACTTGGTACTAATTGAGTAGCTTAACAGCATGCTGCACTACCATCTGGGAACCCAAATTCAGAAAGTTACTTGGGATCCTGGATTTCACACTGAGCTCACTGAAGAAATAGTGTATGTATGCATCTGGGGAGGAGTCTCCAAAGGAAGGAGCGGTCTCAGTAGAGTAGAGTTGTGTAACTAATCTTAATAAATATAATTTAGATGGGAGTGATGGTAAAAGGCCATTTAGAAGAAAGAAATTTTTGCTGTTGAGCACTGTACGAAAACTGAAACTGAAAAGGTTTTCAGGAGAGCAAAGATCACAGTTCAGATAAACGTTTCAGACTGAAAACTGCCATTGTCCTCATGTAACCCAAATATTAAAAACCAATCCATTTAACCATCCCTATTAACCTGTTCTAAGTCTGATGACTAAATTTTTATGAAAACAGGATATTGCAGGTGCTGGGAAAGCAGCACTGCAGCTCTTCCAGCAGCCTGGATGTGTGCTAACAAGCCACACAAAACTCACTAATGTTAAGCAACAACATTCATAGTTTTTCAGGAAAATAACATGCCTGTTTTACTTCAAGTTAAGTTCACTTGAAATGCATCTGTTACTTTACTTGATATTGACTCTCAAGAAGAATATTTGGGCCTAGGAGCCCAAACCTGTACCGAGCAAAGCTCTTGCTGTCCTATGCAAAGTTGTATTTGAATGCATCCAAAATGGCGAGTTTTGTACTGCCTGTATTGACCAGCAGACAGGGCAAACTGGAGGATCTCTTCTGTTCCCCACTCCCTACTTACCTACTTTGAGCAAAATATCAGTTTGGCATGAGTAGTTAACCCTTGTTTAACTTCAAGCATATACATAAATCCCATTGATTGCAATTATCTGGATGAATTTTTTACTTATTTGTACTATGAAGATGACTAAATGCCTTCAGAGGAGATTTGAGCCCCTCTGTGTAGTGCTTTACACAGATAGATCTGAGATAACTAGCCATCCAAAGTCATTACAACCTTATATTACAAAGAGAAAGGGAAACAGCTAATACAGATGTAGCTTGTAGTGTTGCTGCTAAGATTGCCAACGCTTTCCATAATAGAACCGGTTTATCTGGCTGATTTAAAAATTTAATCTGAATTCTATAAGAAGCTGCCTCAGGCTGCTTACTGGGTTGTATTGGTAGGGGGCTGTCAGCAGGAGTAGAAGGAGTCACTTGGAAACCATCTCTGAAAAGCCGTTGATAAACTTTTTTTTTCTTTAAAAAGATAGTATCTTCGTTAAGAAACCATATTGTTCCATGTTTGGAAGTTTAGTGAGCAGCTACTATGCCTGAAGGCAAAAAATTACTTCTTCCTACCAATTAGTCGATACTGCAGAAAAGTTTCCTTTGCTGTTGGTTAGTAACAGAGCATACAGTGCAACAATTTAAACTAAATAGTAGAGTGTAGGTTAGGCCCACAAGTACAGACCAATTCTTGAGATGACCCAGGTGATGTGGTTACACCTTCTCAGTGGAGACATGCAAAGGGAGATAATAACAGCTGCCTGGGCAACCTGAACCCAGCTATCTCTAATTAGTCCTTAACTTGCAACTTGAGTGTTGTTTTAATGCAAAGGGAGACTGGTTATGTGCATCTTTGAAAGCTGTGAAAACAGACTTCAGGAGCCCCACAGTCTTCACAGGGATCATCAGAGGGCTGGGATCTCTAAGTGGTAGAGGCTTGCATCTTAAATCTAAAGTTGGTAAATATTCATTTATATGATGAATCTACTTTACAAGGAGACTTGACACTGTGACTTTCAAGTTTCATGTTTGTTCTCATTTTGAGTAGATTATTAGGTGAGAATTAGTTAAAAGTGAAGACTTAAGTGAGAGGAAAGCATACTGTTAATTTTCGTTTTACTAATAACAGATTTAAGGTAAAGCTGTTCAAGTGCAGTTTCACAGAGAAACAAAGGCAAAACATTAAGGAGAGGATCAACAACAAAACAGACAGATGAGGAATAATGCAGATTTTTTTTCTTTTTAAACATATGGTATTTTCTGTCCTACCTTTTAAGTAGTGAGGATGCAGTAAAAGACTTGAAGTGGCTTTGAAGTGAAGAGTGAATTAGCAGCAGAGGAAATTAAACTTCTCCTTACATGAAATCTGTATGTAGACTTGGCAAAGATTGCAATTTAGGAGGAAATTACCCAGCAAACTTGGAAGTAAAATGTATTAAATCTCCAAAAGTAGTTATCAGAAGCTTTTACAGAAGAAATATGAAATGGCAGATAAAAAATCTCCCTATGACATCTCTTAAATAACAGTTTGTAAGTTACTAGTCCACTGTGTTTTCTGATAATTGAGGATTTCAGGAACTTGATTCTTCACGCTAGTTTTAATTCGAGAAAAATTATTACAATTGGAAAAAAGATTGTACTGTTTGTACTGGGTAAATACTGTCTTCCAGGAGACCAGCTAATGTCATTTGTCCATAGAGAAGGTATTCTCTCAGTTGTTAGGGTAGAGGGAATAAAAATTTCTAAAAAAATTCTTAAAGTGGAAATTAATTTATTGACTTCTACCAAAAGGTTGGAAGAGAAGCCATTGGGACTGTAGGGAAGATAACTAAAAGGACAGTTGTGTTGGAAATAGTTGAGTGCTAGGAAATAGTCCAGTGACCTTATTTTCAGTTTGCTAACAGTTCATTTTGCAGAAGCTGGCATATGAACCAGTGATTAATAGACTGGTTAAGAAAAGTTAAGGAGTTTGACTGTAATTTAATTGATAAAACTTTCATTTCATTAAATTAATCCAACAAAATGGAGATCCAAACACAGTAATATTGTCAAACAAAAAAAGCTTTTTCCTTCTCATAGATCACAACTGTTCCATAACCTGTCTGCCTATATATCCAGTTATCCCTGAATTCTGGTAATGTTTCCAGAGCAAAAATCATTCAGCTTTACGACTAAGAAAAAGGCTTATTTCGTCTGTTCTTAATTTTTACATAAATAGTGTCTTTAGTGTTCACACTGGAATAGATGAGGATCTACTCAATAGCTGTATCCAGACAATGCTCATTAGTACTGAATATTATTATCCAAGTTTGTTTTTAAAACGCTTAGATTTAAAAGGAGGAGCATAAAAAAGCTTAGTGTAAAACTGCATTTTTTTTATTGACTCAAGACATTCCAGAAGAAATAAATCTCCTTTGAAATAAAAATAGACCTGGCTGCAAACCTGCCTGTTTGACCACTCCCGGAAGTGATTCATGTGAATTAGGACACGAGTAGGAGTCACTGGGCTTTCGGGAGGCTTTTCATGTTAAGGCGCATTTGCGGTGCTTGTTGCAAAGTAGCTCTGGACCGGAGGGTCGGTCTTAATTCTTAAGGATGATGTTCCAGTTCTGTTTAGTGTATAACTTAATAGAATAGAGTGTAAGGTGGGTTGGGGGGGAGTGGTTTGGGTTTTTTCTTCCTGTTTTTTTTTCTACACACGTTACATCTTACCTTTAATTCGCAGATTGTCCCAGCACTCCTGATACTCCAAATAGCGATCCTCGGTTTTCTACTAACAACAGATTGATGGCCTTAAAGAAGCAATTGGATATAGAACTGAAGGTAAAACAGGGAGCAGAAAATATGATACAGATGTACTCAAATGGCTCTTCAAAGGTAAGAATTTGGAATGCTTGAAGAACATGAAATAACTGGATTTTCATACTGCTGTAGTGTGACTGTACAATGTATAAACATTATGCAAATTCAGTATTTTTAGTTTGGGGTACATTTCTGTTAAGCAGTTACATCAGAACTGCTACAAATTACCGTTTTCTGTTGTGGTTTGATACCCACTGAAGTGATTGTTTTACCAGTTTGTGCACATGCAGTTCAACCTAAATAACAAATCCGGCTTACTAAATTTAGTACATCTAGTAATCTTTGACCATGTGTGATTCCCTTAGCAGCAAAGCTTGGTATAACACTGGCTGGAGTCTGATGCTTTTCCTAGCTCCACTCAAAAAAAAAAACTCAGTTAGTTTAAAATTGTAACGTGCACAATAAATACAAAAAAGACAGCATTGCAAAGTATGCTTCTGAAATGGTCATCTAGTTGTAGTTAGCAGTAAAAAGATTTTTTGATGGAAGTGTGGTAATCTAGAGGTAGCATCTGATAGTGAAATTAAAAATAATCCACACTTATTCCTATATCTGAATTTTAAATCCTTGCGCTCACTCACTCTTGATAGCACCAGAATTTTTCCAAGGAGGTGGAGGGAAAGTGTCTGCTAACCTCTAAATGGGTTTGACATATTACATATTCCTTACTATGTAATAAAATTCATCATACCCTAAGAATCCCCTAACTCTAGTGAAAGACAAGCCAAACCTTTTAAATGAAAGAAAACAAACCAAAACAAAAACATTGACAAAAAAAGCCACAGAAACCAACAAAAAAGGGGCTGCAACACGTATTTTATTAGAGAGTCATAGTTCTCAAATGAGAAAAAAGGGAGGGGAAGATCCTCTACTTATCTGCCCCTTCACCTTTCATTTGTTACTCATTAGCTGTTCTTTTCATTTACTAAGTCATTAAGGAGATGAATTTCCAAGCTAAGGCGAAACACAAGAATAAATCTCACAAGTAGTATGTAGTAGCTTGGTTATATGTTTTTGTGTCCAGACAATAGTAAGTAAAATAGAAATATTTTAAGATCTTAACTGAGGCAACACCTAGCTAGGTCAGTGAACTTACTAAAAAGAAGTGTTTGGCTTGAAGAGTAGGCATCTGTGAATTATGTTATAGCTGATTCTAATCTGAGTGTTGGAAAGGAATTTCACTTTTCTGAGTGAATTTGTGCTAAGGGTTGGTGGAGAGGCAGATCACTTCGTATCTGCCTACTGTATGACTTCCTTATACCTTGAAAAAATGGCAGTGAATGCTGCTTTCTCCCAGAAAAATGAGTTTAGATTAGATGGACCATGGGTACCATCAAGTTCCTTCTGTCCCAGGTAGCCTTATCTGAAAGTGACCTCTAACATACTAGCTTGGGGCAAATGGAAGAAATACCTGGAGTGCACATTATGACTAAGGGCCTAGGAATGCTGTCCATGCACCACAGTCCCTCAACTCCTGGAAAACTTTGGAGTCTACATCCTCTCAGGCCATATACTTAACATCAGGTACACTTAAAACTAATGATCTGCTGACCCAAATGGATCAAAAGACATACATGAATTAAGTTTCTAATAAACCCTCGGTAGGTAACCTTATAACAGGCTGGAAAAACTTAACTAAACACTTGGGCTGTAATATTAGACATTGTTAGCAGGCTTGGATCAGACTAGGTAGAGAGGATAAATTCTGCCTTGCTTTATGATTGAGGCATGTAATTAAAATTTATGATTGAATCTTGAATCTGCAATTGGTAAATGCTTAAATCAGCCTACCAAATTGGGGTTATATAGTATCTGGGCTGGAGAGAGCAAGCTGGAAAGCACAAAAGCATTGCCAGCCACTTCAGCAAACAGGATGGAAATGGTGCGTATTCATTCTCTCATTTTTGTAATGCTCAGTAGTGAGTTAGTGTGGCAGGTTTGAACCATAGACTTGAGCATGCTGATAATGTTTTAAAAAGCAGAGCTTGAAAAGAACCCAGTGTCTGGATGAGGTGGGCAAAGGGGGCAGAAAATTACAAGTTTGAATACAACCCCAGTAATCCAGTAGTTATTTAAAAAGTAGTTGCAGGACCCTCTTTAAACATATTAAACTAATTTGTGACCTTTTATTCAAGCGTACAATATGATCTAATTTCAAATCTGTTGTATTATTTTCAGACCTAAATTTAATCGAGGGAGGTCATAATTTATTTTCTAAAAATGAAAAAGCAGTCTGTTAATAAACCCATCATCTCATGGGAAGCTTTTCCCTTTGTACTTACTCTACTTGCTTCAGTAACATTCAGCTCAACCTATTTGTACTTAAACATTTCTGAGATAAGTCATCTTTTCTTGGATATATGTGGGTTCCCTGAGATCCCCTGACAGCTTTGCAGATCAGCTTCACAGGCACTGTCAGTTCTATACTCAGAAGATGCATTGAAATACTTTGTATTCAGCCTCCAACACTAAAAGAGCTGCTCAGTGTTACACATACATTTTGATTCTGAAGATGAGATCTCCTGTCTGTTGAAAACATAAGGATATCTCTATAATCCTGAATTGCCTCTGTTCTACACGTTGAAGGGTCAATATGGCCCCTGAGCAAGCAAATCCATTGCAGTAAGAGGCTATGAGGGATAATCAAGAGGAGCAAGATGAAAAATGAGATAAAAGTAAAGACACAGACAAAGAAACACTGTGTGGATAAGGTTTAATACAGGATTCCAGACTTGCTTGTAATCTGTTGCTTAAATCCTATGCTCTGCTAAAGAGAGTGGTTATTTCAAAAGTTCACATTTGTACTTGAGAAGGCACCGATTTAGGAAATTCCGTGTGATCATTAGCTCATTGGATAGCTAACATGGAATCTTGAAATATGAAAACTAGTGGTATCTCTCTGAAATGTTGATCCATACTAAAATTTAAAAGCCAGAGTTTTGAGCTTATGGTATGCAGAGGGGGCACAATTTCTTCCCATGCAACCAAAGTCTTTTTATGTGTAGATCTTGGTCTATCTACCCTGCAGAACATAGGGCAGCATTAAAATATCTGAGTGAGTAATATGTTAGGTGCAAGGTCACAGAGGAGCTCTATGAAGGTAAATTTCTCAGCATACAAATTTTTCTCACCATATACTTCATGGTGCCAGTATTTCTAGCTCTGGATATGTGCTTCACTGCAGTTCTTTGTCTTGGTTGTGGCAAGGGGAAGAATTTAATTTCTTTAACTTCTTAAATAATTGATAACTTCATTATAAAATTAAAAATACAAGTATAAACCATGTCCATGGGAAAGTAACTTATTAATGAGGTTATTGAGTGACTACAAAATGAGTTAACCAAAATACCCTTTGGGCTATAACAAGGGTGATACTCATCTGCACTGACTGCTATTAATTACTGTGATTGATTGGTAGTGCATGGACAGGACAAATAGAGTGCCTTAAATTTTCTTACTTTTTTTTTTTTTTCTTACTGCAAATCAGATCACCTTAAAGTTATCTGGTAATTTCCAGAGTGTACAGGGAGAGCTACATGGCAGCCCATAGGAGTTCATGCAAGTTCATTTTCAGGAATGTTCTCTTCTAAATGGCTTCTTGTGATACTGCTTTTGAAAACAAAAATTGGTTATCTTAGTTTATTTAGATAAAAAAGTACTGTACTCAAGCTACTGATGAAATAGCTAATGAAGTAGCCATGGTTTGTTATGTATTTACTAATGCAAAAAATCTTCAGCTCTGATTTGTTCAGGAAAATGTACTGCAGACTTATTTATAATGTGCTACGTAAGCAACTTCATCTTTCTAGTTTCAATATTGAAGATCAGCTGAGATTAACTAGTACAATTACTTTTATATGGGCTTAGTCTAGCAAATTTGTCTGTTACAAGAGTTCTTAGCATACTTGGAAGATTTGAGTCATTCTACATAATGTTGGGGGTATTTTACACTTAATATCTTGTCCTTTCTTTAGTATCAGCTTACAAAACATTAATTTACACATGTAATGTCTCTAGATCATGCCTCCTTAATTCAGCTTGAAACATATACAGTTTCCATGGGAGTGGCTTACAGTCTTTAATCAACCAGTGCCTCTGTCCTGACTTGATTTCCATTAATATCCTTATGTGCTTAGATGAATTGGTCTGCTATACCAAATGGAATACATAGATTTAGTTCTTGTTCCTAAGTATGTATGTTTTGAAATTTTCAATGTGTTTTGTTCCATGAAGAAGTTTATGATTTAAACTTGTCTGTTTGTTCTAATAGGATCGAAAACTTCTTGCCACAGCTCAGCAGATGCTTCAGGACAGCAAGACAAAAATAGAAGTTATAAGGATGCAGATTCTTCAGGCAGTCCAGACCAATGAATTGGCTTTTGATAATGGTGATGGTGTAGAAAGGAAATATGAATCAATTATGTCAGAATGTCTTATAGATATGTACCCATATGCACACAGAGATACCATAAATTTCTAGTAGGAATGTTTGACAAAGCTTGCGTGAACCAAAAATAATCAGAGACTAGGCAAAACTTTGTGTTGGGGTGCCAAATACATCTGACTTGAAGGAAAATACCTTCAGCTTAATGAGTTACAATCACTTTTCATCATCCTTTTTATGCCTTCTGCAGTCCATTTTTGCTCTGTGGTTTCCTTCCCTCTTCATGCATGCTTTATTTTGTCGTAATAGTTAGTAATTTTCTTTAAAGCATATTATCCTTTCATGATCCTAAATAAAAAATCTGATGCAGGTACAAAGCCTGCTTGTCACACTTAAGTAGGTTGACCTTATTACTAATGGGAGCACAGATGGAGGAGAATTTTTCTTGTATTGACGGGTATTTAGGATAGATTTGAGTGCTAAACAACTATTTTTAAAGCAACAAAAAAAGTGTTTTTAAAGCAACCTGATTGAAATACTCATGCTGCATTTCAGAAATGCAAGAAAACTTGCATTTCCTTGGAAGTCTTCAAAGAATAAAAAAAATTTACCTCTGAGTTCTAATAACTTGATTGTACTAGACACTTGTGGGCATATCGGTACATCTCTAAGTCTTGACATTTATTCATGTGCATTTTTGAAGCTGTATGACAATGTCAGGGCCTGCATGTATCCTAGGTAATGAAAAACGTGTGTGTGTGTGTTTGTTGGTGTGTGAGGTGTCTGATTTTTCTGTGTTTGTTTTTACACACCCAATTTCAACACCTCATTTTAGTACATGGATTATGTATATCATTTGTTTAAAAGAAAAAGGTATTCAAGCTACAAAGGGCTTTCAAATGCCTTTTTGCGTTTCTACTACTCTTAGAGCTTTAAACAGAAAGAAATACATCCAGGAAAATTTCTTTTTGGGAAATCTAAAGACTGTAAGATGTGGACATTAGAATGGTTTACCCAAACCATTTGGGGAAGGCAGTGTGTGGGATCTCTTACGTTCTCTGTGCTGACAGAAGCCAGATTCCACGGGATTTCACGTGAGGCAGGGGGATTATCAGAAGCTGAGCAGGGATCTACTTGGCTACAGAGTAGTTTAAAAAATAAGTCCTCACAGTGTAATTCAGAAGTGTTGAAGTCTCAAAACCTCCTTGCCAGTTGAATATTTGGGAGATTTGGTTCTTGTCCCTTAACTCCCCTGAAGACATGTTCTTTTTCATGCGTCCTCTAGCAATTATAGCTCTTCAAGCAGTAGGATCTGTTTATTGAATTGAGGCCCTGATCAGTTATTTCTTCATTCAAATGCAGATGCTTAAAATGTTACTGTTGCTTTTATGACATACTTGGGGCTTCTCTTTGGACTACCAAATACGCATCTCTCTCTTTTATTTCTTTTTCTTCTCCCCTCTGTTTACCTGGGGGAGGGGTTAATATTCAGGAAATTAAACCTGGGTGTTATCTTCATTGAAGTTTGTTTGTTTGTATCTCTTTGCAGCAAAACCTGTGATAAGCCCTCTTGAACTGCGAATGGAAGAATTACGGCATCATTTTAGGATAGAGTATGCTGTAGCAGAAGGTGCAAAAAATGTGATGAAATTACTTGGATCTGGGAAAGTTACCGACAGAAAGGCACTTTCAGAAGTAATTTATATCATTACAATTTCTGATAGCTTGCTTTAAAGGTTCTTTCAGGAAAAAAAATTGAAATATTTCAAATTTTTGTCCTATTTTAAAAAGGCGCAAGCAAGGTTTAATGAATCAAGCCAGAAGCTGGACCTCTTGAAGTATTCACTGGAACAGAGATTGAATGAACTTCCTAAAAACCATCCCAAAAGCAGTATTATTATAGAGGAGCTTTCATTAGTCTCTTCACCCACATTAAGTCCTCGTCAGAGTGTGATATCTACTCAAAACCAGTACAGTACACTGTCCAAACCAGCAGCTTTAACAGGTATGATTTATGGAGCTTTTTTCTTTTTTTAATCTTAATTAATGGTTTAAAGCA
This sequence comes from Manacus candei, assembly GCF_025592945.1. Taxonomy (NCBI): domain Eukaryota; kingdom Metazoa; phylum Chordata; class Aves; order Passeriformes; family Pipridae; genus Manacus; species Manacus candei. The sequence goes on from NW_026138053.1 coordinate 12,807,082, forward strand.
AGTCTTTAATGCCAACTGTATTTCTTTCTGGACATACTTAATTGTTGTTCTTTTCCTAGACAGAGGCATTTAGAATTTCCAAGTGTCTATGCACTGCAAAAAAATGCAGATAAGTTTCTATGATTTATTTGTTGACCTATTTATAATCCTGTTGAAAAAGTGAAGTTCTGGCCTTAAATTAGCTCATTGTGGAATGATATTGCTCGCATTTACCTAATGCCTTTTGTCTTTAGATTATGAAGCACTCTAAAAGGTGCATAAGTATCATTATCCCCATTTTACAGATGGGGAAACTAAGTTGCAGAAGGGTTAAGTGAATTGCCCTGGTCATACAACAAGTAGGTGGCAGAGCTGGAAATAGGCATCCAGCTTTTCTAACAGTTCCTGTTTTACCCACTGAACTTCACTGGATTTCTTGAAGGTGAGATTTATGTCAAAACATGCATTATATTTGTATTCCAAAGAAGGAGATCCTAACAAACATTCCTGGAACCCTTGAACACTCTATTGGTGTTGATTGTTCTCCTGTTGAATAAACAGGGAGGCAATTTTTTTTAAGAGACTTAGCCTACCTACTGTAAAGGACCAGTACATTTATTTATAAATATAAGACTTAGGAACTTCTCATAGTTTGGGTTCACCTGGTTGTCCTTCCTTGGAAGTAAACTTTCAAGAGGTGAACCCTACTTGAACAAAGGTCTTGAGCATTTGCCTCACAGTGTTCTTAAAGAAAAACATGCTTTTGACTACTTGGGATATGTTGCTTTATTAAATTTATTTAGTGAGTGGTCACAGAAGAATTGCTAGAAGAGATAGGTTTGATTTCATGTTTTTTGTCCTCACACATTTTACATGTAACTATTAAGCCTACTATTAACAAAGTAAGTTTATTACAAAAAAATCTGTAATTCAAAGGTTACTCTGGTTATACTTGTATAACTGAAACCAGAATTTAGTTTTGAAGTACTGTGGGGTTATATTTTAAAACAAAAAGAGGAACTCTTCTGCTGAGCTGCAATGATAATAATAAAATGGAGCAGGTCTGCTTGTCTTCCACTGTGGTTCATCAGGACCTCAGCTGAGAGTCCTTGTAAAGTTGTGTGGTAGGGGCAATGTTTTTCATCAAATGCAATCTCAAATGATCAGTGACCATGGGCAGGAAGTATCATGCCTTGGGATTAAAACAGCTTTTTTTTTTCCTTTTCCTGTAATACCATAATCAAGAGTCAGATTCAGTAGAGTGACAATTTCTCTTTAAATGTGGTTTACTGATACATATGAACAGTTTTTAATAGAAATTGTCAAAACAGAGCTACATGCTTGTGAAGTTCTTAATAGTTTCACTTTCATATTGACTACACAAAGAGCTTTTGTATTGAGCTGGATTTAAATGAACAGTGTCTTTGTGTTTTGCCTCTAACGCTTTGTGAAAGTAGAGCAGTGCTACTGTCATACTTCTTAACGTGCATCAACATAACTTTCTGATATAAAGCCATTCCTTATACAAGCTTATAGCTTTTCTGCTTATTAATTTCTTTTTTTTTTCTAAACAGAGTTTGGGAATGAAGTATTCTTTTACCTTTTAACCTGTTTCGGAAGCCAATAGCATCTCTTTGTCTTCATAGCCTAATGCTTAGCTGTCACTTACGGCTGTTAGTTTCCTACAGGTTGGGATTTCTTCTTGGACTGGTTTCTTGGTGTCTGTTCTGTGGGCTATGATGTTGCCAGATCATTTTTAGGTCAAGTCTCACTTAAGTTTCTGTTGCAAAGGAGTACTTTTAAGTTTCATGGTTAAGTACATTTGCTATTAAAAGAAGACTGCATTTCAGCAGTGCATCTCACTGACACTGTGATTATGAACTGGCTAATTTCACCATTTCTAGTAGTTAATTTTGTCAGTGTCAGTGGTGTCACAGTTTTACAGATGTTATCTTCTACAGGATGAAGTCAGCCTATGGTTCTTGTAACCATCTGTGGTATTTAGATGTTTTTGTGCTGCTGGAGGAAACTCTTTTCAATTTGAACCGCAGCTTCTATACCTCATTTGGTTAAAGATGTAGAAGACCTGGAAGAGTACCTTCTTGAAGAGTAGCTTCTTGTCTCAGCTTTTATAAATCTAAATTCAGTAAAGTTGGAACAATTCAATGATTTTTAATTACGTACTAACTCAAATTTGACTTTAGCATGTAGCAGGCAAATGTGATTTTTGAGTGTATCTTAAACAACTTTGTAGTCTCAAAGTCAGTATGTTATTTTTATCCAATATTAATTAGTTATATAAACTTATGAAAAATTGTTATTGTTCCATCCACAAGATCTATTGTTTTAATAAGAAATTCAAAATTTGCAGTCTTAAGTGACATTGCTTACAACTTAAACCCTAGTCAGGTAGGTTCTCAAGTGAAGCAAACAAAGATACTTCTGAGACACAGAACAAAAACTTATTTTGTGTTAATTTGGTAAACGGTTGCTCTTTCTAGAAGGTTGAGTCCCACATATTTGACTTTTGATGCATTTATTTTCAGTATATATGTCTGTCTTGGATTTGTCTTTTGATTTCATCTGATATTTCTGTTATACCCTGTGGGGGTCAGAATGTGAGCTATTGCCATCAATCAATCATTAGTCATTTACTTGGTTTACTTAACAGCAGAAATCTTTGATAAATTGTTGTCTGTCATCTTCTAGGTACCCTGGAAGTTAGGCTAATGGGCTGCCAAGATATTTTGGAAAACGTCCCTGGTCGATCAAAAGCCACATCAATTACGTTACCTGGTTGGAGTCCAAATGAAGCCAGATCATCTTTCATAAGCAGACCCAGTAAAAGTAAAAGTGGGAGTAGTAGAAACCTTCTGAAAACTGATGACTTGTCCAGTTCAGTATACTCTTACTTCTCTTATTTTTGTGGATATCTTTTATTTACGTTTTCATGTGCATGATGTGTTCTGTAATTTAAAGTATTAAATTGATTCAAAGCTTTAAACTTGCCTGTTTCTTCACCTGTCAAGCTGTTAATAAAAGCACAACCACACTATTATGCCCATAAGAATCAGTTAAATATGAGATTACATTTTTAAGGGAAACTTACTAGAGATTTTTTTGTTTGTGGAAAATCCTCTTAAAGACTTAAGCTGAGTTTGTGTTCTTTACTTTCAGATGAAGTCTGTGCTGTACTGAAGCTGGATAACACTGTGGTTGGTCAAACTAGCTGGAAACCAATTTCCAATCAGTCATGGGATCAGAAATTTACACTGGAACTAGACAGGGTAAAAATGTAGCCTGATTTCATTGACATCTGTAGTTGATTTTTTTTATTAATTTGATGTTGCCTTTTATTTTTCCCCTGTTGCTGTCATTTTGTTCAAATTTCATACGTGCAAGTATTCCCATCCTTACCAGAATGAGCTGCCTGGGGTTAATTGTGCTGGGCCAGCATTCTAGAAATTGTACCTTTTCTGGCTTACAAGTTGATGTAATGTTTTTACCAACATCAAACAGTTAGGAGTTTTTTAGCCCATGGTAGATGGTTCTTACATTTTAATTTGGATTACCAGATTTTACTTATTTATCAGTAAACTGTAAAAGCAGATAGATACAGTTTGGTATTTTGGTGAAGCTCTGTCATAGAGTTTTTACAGTGCTTCTACAGAAGTATTCTTGTGTAAAGCTGATCAGTGCTTCAGAAATAATAAATTCAGTCATAGTTCTTTCTTACAACTTTAAATGTTACTTGAAGGACACAAGTACTGAATTGATACCCTTGAAGTAGAATTTATGTTATATAGGTTTAATCAAGCATTTGTTCTTTAGATATCTGATAGTCACAGCATTTTAAGGTACAAGGATTATTTTTTCCATCAGTGTTTCAAATAGACTGAAAATTAATCTATATTTTAGGAGCTTAAATGTTACCTCTAGTATATGTCTAAAACATATGACAAAAAAAAGCTACCTTCCTGTTTTTGCTTTTTCCCTGACGAGCCCCACCCCTCCAACCCCAAACCAGACTCCCTCCATCTAGGAAGGAAGGAAGCAGCTTTAGAGCTGCAGGTAGAGAACTTCAGGTTCTGGTCAGGAGTAGTGCAGAAAAAAAACGAGCAGCTGTGGAGCCCTGAAGCCTTGATTGTTCTCAGATTCAGACTAGAACTACTCAAAGCGTAGTAGCTGCTCACACCAGCCTAGTATGTGTCATGGTCTCTCTTTAAGAACTCAGCTTTTTGGTGCCAGAACAGGACCTTGCTCCTGCTGTTCACGACCACATATGTCATGTATTTGAAATGCACAATCCAAACCCCCTCATTTTTTAATCTGTCGCTTCCTCTTATTTCTTTTAAAACCTATCATAGCTATCACAGACAGTAAACTGATGCATCATTATGGAATTAAACTAGTAACATACAATGCTGCTGTTATATTGTATTGCAGGATTCTTCACATTTTGTGACAAGCTTTTGTAACAGGCATGTAAGACAGCCTAAGAATATATAAATCCCACCAGCAAGATACAGCAGTAGTTCTCGTTAGTTTAAAGTTTTTGGCCCTGCTTCCCGACTGTGTTACAAAACCTGTATGTACTTTTAGAAATACTGTATAAAGTTTTGCATCATTGTGTGTATGCAGGTACTGAATTGTCTGCAGCCACGAAATGAAGTTGATACTTGTAAATAACATGGAAAACTACTAAAGCTGAGGTTAAACTTTGTTGTCAGAGCTTGAGCTCAAGTATCTTGAACAAGCAGTATTGCTAGACAGACTCAAAAAGTCTGGTGACTGTTTGTGACTCTCTCCCTTTACTCTCAGGGGAAATTTTACACCTGTACTTTTATTTGTACACTGGTGTTCACATCTGAACTGAAGTGCCATGGTCATCCTCATGAGAGCTTGTTAGTCTGGCTGGTTAAGCCCTGACAGTCCTTTAAAGTAACAGCTCTGCATCTTGGTTGTTGAATCTTACAGTGGTAACTCTTGCAGAACAATTACTAATAAGTAATTTCCTGTGTATATGTTTCCTGTCATAGTCACGTGAATTAGAAATCTCAGTTTACTGGCGTGACTGGAGATCTTTGTGTGCAGTTAAGTTTCTGAGGTTGGAAGATTTCCTGGATAACCAAAGGCATGGCATGTGTCTCTATCTTGAACCCCAGGGCACTCTGTTTGCTGAGGTAAGAATGTTTCTTTGAAGCACTTGAATATACTTGCAAGTATTATGTCAGAGAATAGTTTAAGAAGTTTTCCTTAAACTTTTAAGAATGCATTTGTTCTGAAAATTAAATTATAACACACATTATTTGAACTGCAGGTTACATTTTTTAATCCAGTTATTGAAAGAAGACCAAAACTCCAGAGGCAGAAGAAAATTTTTTCGAAACAGCAAGGTGATTGTTTTATATAAACATGTAAAGCTTAGAAATTGTATAGATCTGTGATATTTTTTATACAGTCTTAATGTTTGCCTGTGAATAAAGCTGTTGATAATGAAGGATTTGGCATTGCATTTAGAAATGTTTTGAATTAGAATTCCTTATTGCACATTAGCACTTAATTGTGAATAATTAGGAATTGCTAAATAATATCACAGATTTATTTTGTTCTTGATAAACTATAAATGGATTAATACTGGGGGGGTTTAATTATTATTTGTGGTAATAAGTAAGGAAATTACTTGCACCCTGTTTTCTTTTTTCACAATATCTATAGGCAAAACATTTCTCAGAGCTCCTCAAATGAATATTAACATTGCCACTTGGGGAAGGCTGGTAAGAAGAGCCATTCCAACAGTGAATCACTCTGGCACCTTCAGCCCCCAAGCACCAGTGCCTGCGACCGGGCCGGTGGTGGATGCCCAGCTCGCTGAACTGACCCTGCCAGCTGGGTATGTGATCTCTGCAGGGTTTGAGTGCTCTTAAGTGCAAGAGGTAACAGTGAGATGCTTCTGCCCTGAGGCAGAAGAACATAACGTTTGTTGAGTCTGTTTATCCTGCAAGGCTGCAGATCTTTCCGTGTTTTAATTGTGGAGATCCATTTTATAGCTAGATCCACACACATAAGGTTTGGTTTAGAAGAGATCTACATAGATTAAAACAGTCTCTACTGTACACTGAGGAGTTATTTATTTTCTTGTCAGTGACTCTCCTGTAGCCAAATTGGACTTTGAACTTGAGCCTGAGCCTCCACCTGCTCCACCCCGTGCATCTTCCCTTGGGGAAATATGTGAATCTTCCTCTGAGATAAAGGCTCCTGATGTGCCTTCTCAGGCAAGTAACTTTTAAGAATCTTTATGATGGATTTCTTCCCTTACATATCAGCCTATGCTCCCTTAACTTCCACATACAGAACTGTCTCAACAGAATGCTCTGACTGCTCTTGGTGGCAAACTGTTTCCATGGTTGGTGTGTTTAACTCTCCAAGTCATTGGTTCCACCACAGGAAAAAAACAAAAGTCCAAAATCATTGGAATATTAAGGATAAAATGGTTGTATTGAGAAAGAGCAGAATGACTGGAGCAGTAGGTTTCATCAGTCTGTTAAAAGCTTGTTTGTCTGTATCACCTGAAAGGTTGCCATTTTAGCCTAGGTAATGAGTGTATTAAGAATTTTACACACTTTATAGTAAAATTTCTATATTCATTTGCCTTCACAATCAGTTTTAAATTTTCTGATCTCTTGTTCTTCACAGGATGAAGTAACAACTTTTGATTTTGAAAATGGCAGAAATAGTATTGTTCCAAAACTCCAGCCTGAAATAATTTGTGAGCCTGATGCTCCCCATACAGACATGAAATACACCAACACCAGAGAACCTGAGGATAGAAGGTGAGACAGCAATGGGTTTGCTGTTGATCTGAATAATATTGCTTAAAGTTAATAAACGAGAAACTTTGTGATCTTTTTTTTTTTTTATTTACATAGATCACAACAAAGATTTCAGTTCAGTCTGAAGGATTTCAGATGTTGTGCTGTACTGGGCAGAGGACATTTTGGAAAGGTAAATGTCAAAAGGCTGTATCAAGTGTCAAGTCAATATCAAAAACTAGATGCAGCTCTTAAATTTCTCTCTTCTGTTTTAGGTGCTGTTGGCAGAGTACAAAAACACAAACGAGATGTTTGCTATTAAAGCCTTAAAGAAAGGAGATATTGTTGCTCGTGATGAAGTAGACAGGTCAGTTTGTGAAATGTGACACGTGAATTCCATAATTTGTTTTCTTTCTGCATGCAGCTCTTCCTGCTGTAAGCTCTACCAAGCAGTAGTTGAATTGAGTGGATGAGCAAGAGAAGTTGTCATTTCCCTGTGTAGTTGGCTGCTGCAGACATGTAGTCTTGTTCTGGAACAAGGGGAGAGCAGGGTAACCCAGGAATGCTGCTTTGTTTTAGTGCCTGTACATGTAGTACATGTCTGTACTACAGCTCTGACTTAAACCTGGACCTGGTTTTGATTTCAGGTTCTCTTGCAATTATTTATTCTAATTACTGGTTCTGTAGATTTCCACCATGTTTCAGGACAGGACAACAGTGACTGTTTACTTGCAAAACCCCTGTGTTGCTTTTCTCAGCCTGTAAAAATACCGTCATACTTTGTCCATCTTATTTTTCCCTTTGTATACTCCACTGTTGGGAGTGGAGTTTCACTCTTTTTGACCCAAAACTGAAATATTTTTTTTTTTTAATTTGCTTGGAAGTGAAGAGGCCTTTACAAAACTGTTTTTAGTTTTAGTGCAAGGTGTTTTTACAACTGTTTAAGGGTGAGTATATTCATTTGCAGGAAGAAAGATAACTGTATTAACAATAAGCTAAAAATTAACCAGTTAGCTTAAGGAGAAATAATCAGGAATTACTATAGATAGATATTTATAATGTTGCCACTGTTTTTCTACTTTATGTATTATATACAGTTAAAATGGATTGAAGTGAATGTCATGATATCAATGCATAGTTAATGTGATCTGAGTATTTGGAAGGAAAATTATCAGGGCACAATTTTCATGGGCTTCTAGGTTTCCTCTTTTCATTTGGGGAAGCTAAATGTAACTTCACAGAAATCAACTTAATATGTGTGCAAGTATTAAAATCTCTCTCTTGGAATAAAAAAATGTTCTTACCTTCTCCTGAGGAACAGAGGAAAAAAACATAAGGTGTAAAGTACCAGTAGTTTCTGAGAATCGAAAGCATTCAGCTTTAAATTGTTCCTGATTTTCTGTTTGCAGCTTGATGTGTGAAAAGCGAATATTTGAAACTGTGAATAGTGTAAGACATCCCTTCTTGGTGAACCTTTTTGCTTGTTTCCAAACCAAAGATCACGTTTGCTTTGTAATGGAATATGCTGCTGGCGGGGACCTGATGATGCACATTCATACTGATGTCTTCTCTGAACCAAGAGCAGTGTGAGTATCACCCCCCTTCTGTGGCACCAGGGGAAGGGCACTTTGTTCACTGGAAAGGAACTGAGGTCTTTATCACCACATGCCTCCATATTATGTCACTTCAGCCAATGCTGCTTAAGTTTTTAAGAGGGTTAGAGATTCTAACTGATTTTGTTAGAAAACCACATGCAGATTTAATGTACCTGAATCTGCATTGAATTCAAAATGTATATACAAATGTTTAATTTTTATAATTTGGGGTTTTTAAGATTACATAACAAAGCTGAACAAGAAGTAAAATAGCAGACAAAGCTAAAAAAGAAGAGAATAAGCCTGTTTAGAAAACCTTCAATGCTCTGGCAATGGACACTACAGAAAATTTATCCTCCAGGCCAAGCAAATATACTACAGTTGGAAGGCTGCACTTTTGCCATCTGACTTTAAAACTCTGACCTCGTATAAAAGTAATCTGTACCCAAAAACAACAGTGGGTAATCTTCAAAGGATGGCTCATAAAAAAAATCAGTAGTAATGGACTTCACCTTCTGAAAAGAAAGACTAAATTCCATTGAAATTTTAACTTTAATTTTTTTGACAGATTTTATGCTGCATGTGTGGTTCTTGGACTTCAGTATTTACATGAGCACAAAATAGTATATAGGTAAGTAGTCACTGGCCCATTTGCAACAGAGGAATGTCAGCTATTCTCAGTAGTACTGAAGAAACATCAAGTGATGCAATTTTGTTCTCAAATGTTCATTTAGAGATTTGAAGTTGGATAACTTATTGCTGGACACAGAAGGCTTTGTGAAAATTGCTGACTTTGGTCTTTGCAAAGAAGGTAATGGCAGTTAAATTTTCTTTCTAGGGGAATTCCATAGTCTGTCCTGCTCTTGACTGTTCCTTGAAAGTTTTGGACTGCCAGATGTGTATAGTGTCTATTTACCATGTGTCATTTGAAGGGAAAAAAATACACCTCTGTGTCAATGTGGAGATAGAAGAAAGTTCCTTAGTGGGGAAGTATTGGGAGCACCTGAGCATTGCCCTATTCTTTTTATATATTTTTTGTCAGTTTTGAGCATCACCTGTTCTGATTCTTACTTGAAAGCATCTCTGCTTTATTAAGAAGGCACACTGCTGCGTTTTACAAGTTAGAAGAAAAAGCATTAGGTTGTTTTTCTAATTCTAAATATGTTGACACTGTACAACGAAATCAAGTGCCATTATAATCCATCCCGAGCTCTTACTTTTTTACAAATTCATTATCTATTTTTCTAGCTCTGAAATAGTTGCAACTTGAAGCATATGGAAATGATGTGCAAAGTATACTATGGATAAAATTGAGAAATTATCCCAAAAGGGAAGCCTAGAAAGTTACTTTCAAGCATCTCACTACTGACCTTTTAAATAACACATAAAATAGAGGTAGAAATTACAGTGTCTTTCTCAAACCCCATTGCAGGGGGAAAAGATCTGGCAAGGTCCATTTTCTTCTCCAGTTTGTATGGCCTGCCTTCCATATCTTTTCCTTTTGGGTAGCCTAAGAGGGAATTGGGTAAATGCAGTAGGTGTTCAAACATGACTGCTGTCTTCAGTCTCCTAGGGCGAGTCCTGTGACTCTAGGTACAAAAGTTCTGTAAATGACAAAAGGAAATGAGAAGGAAAGCTCTGTGCTTCACTGACTGCTACAATAAATGGGTTTTTTGAATTTTCTGCAGCACCTCCCCTTGTAGTGTCACCTTGTGGTGCTGATGTCCCAGACAGTGTCCCCCTGGCACATACACAGGGCTTATTTTGCTCAGAGTTGTTTCACTACACTTGATGTTTTACTTTACTATATGTAGTTTGCCACTACAGAAGCACCCAGAGCAGGCATGTTTGACTAAACCAGTGTGCTGCATTTGCTTCTACTACCTGGCAGTACCTTCTGCTTACAGAGCCTAAGATTGTTTGTGTCTTTCCACACAAAGGTAACTGGGCAACAGAGCTGTAACTGGAAGCTTAATTTGGCTCACTGTATATAGTTAGGGATAGAGAAACTTAGAAAGAAGCACATGGGCCAAAGGCATGGGAAGGTAGAATGGGGGAATGTTTTACCTCATTGGCCTGAGCCTTCAGGACACAGCCCCAGGATCCACAGCATCAGCTGAAGTTGCTCTGGAGAGAGGTTCTGCTTGGAGGAATAGGTTGTGGAGTGGCAGAAAATACTGCTCACTTTTCATTATCTGTAACTTTTCAGGAATGGGATTTGGAGACAGAACAAGCACATTCTGTGGCACACCGGAATTTCTGGCTCCTGAGGTGCTGACAGAAACTTCCTATACAAGAGCTGTAGACTGGTGGGGTCTTGGTGTTCTTATCTATGAGATGCTGGTGGGTGAGGTAAGTTCTAGTAAGGTACAGTGGAGTCATAAAACTAAGAACTGTTTAAAAGGTTACAAAACTCAAGATATCAGCCTGTCAACATTGAATATGCCCTGTCACAGACTTAACCTCCAGATTTTTGTTTTATTTTTAATTACATCATTATGTCTTAAATCAAATTACAGTAATGGCACATAACCATCCTTGTCTCTAAGCAAGAACGTAGTACATCTGTGCATCTAGTTTTGGGGACCTCAGTTTCCAGGACATACTTGTTATCATCAAATTTGGATGTGTACAGTGGTACTGCTTTCAAATGCTTTTGGGAAAAATAAACTTCTTCACTTCCATTCAAGGTACAGGAGTTAACTTTAACACATAAAACTGGATAGCAGTGAAAGATTGTGCCAAACACACTAAAATAGAAAGTCCCAGTTCCACGTAAATAGGCTGGTATGAATAAATCACTATTGAGAAGTTATTTACCATTGCAGATACTGCTTTACCTTCTGGTCCGTTATGTTACAGTATTTCCCAGATGGCACAGTGAGAGCTCACGTGCTAAAAACTGGAGAAGAACTCATCATTTTGTTCTCTTTCAAAAAATATGACCATTCAACTTACTTTCACTTCCTTTCAGGTAAAAAAAAGGACAAAAAGCTTGTACAGTGTCACCTACATATGTCTGGCCACTTCAAAATAGTTTGAAAACCCTTGAGCTGTAACATGTCAAAGATATTACAAAAACAAATTGGTCTTGATCATGCTACTTGTGAATGGCAGCTCTCCCACAGAAGAGGCTGATACTTTCCACATTCCCCATACACCCTGTGTCAGACTTCAAAAAAGACCACGGTTTTAGGTGTTCCTACTTCTAAGAGCACATTTTTAAAGTACAGTCCTTCAGTAAGAATCAAGGGATAATACCAAGTTGCCTTTTCTCTCTTCCTTATGGAAAGCTATATCTCTGTTTCTGGGAAGGAAAACTTCATTTCAGGGTGTCTAATTCCAAGCATTCAGCTGAGTATATGTTGTTTTCAATTATAAGTGATTTCTAAGCCTGTTTATAGCATTTTTTTATTAATTTCATCATAGTCTCCCTTCCCTGGAGATGATGAAGAAGAGGTGTTTGACAGCATTGTAAATGATGAAGTAAGATATCCACGATTTCTGTCTACAGAAGCCATCTCGATAATGAGACGGGTAAGAACATAATCATAATATTATAGTATCCCCCTCTTGTCCTGTTTTCTCTCCAACAATTACAATAATGAGGAAGAAAATACTTTAAAAACCTTTGCTTGGTATATTTTTTTCTGCAATTAAATTTCAGACTTGCTTCACTTATACTGTGCCATGCTGCCTTATCACCTTAAATGAAAATTGTTGATGCCATTCCACTTTATTCAGGAGCATTTTTTTCTTTTTAATATGTAAAACACTTAAGGCCTGATTTTTGTCCCTGAATTATGTTTCCTAGTTGTATCTAACCGGAAAACTTCAGCTCTCTTTTCCTAGCAGAACACTGCTGCATTGACCTATTTGATAGATTAACATTGTCACATGCATATTTTAATTCAAAGACTTCTAAATCTTTTTGGTTTTATTCCAAGTGGGGCAGGGAACACCCTACCCATGGCATCTGCAGTCCCATTCTTGGCAAGCAACAGCTGATTTTGTCTATGATTGTTATTAGTGCTGTTCTTAGTGCAATGCCTCTGCTTATCAAAAGGAGATGGTTGAACCTGTCTGAGTTAGAACCTTATCACAGCTGATAGAAAAGCAACTACTGGAGGTAGTTCCAAAGCCTTTGGAATCGGCCTCTCCACTGAAATGTCTGATGCTGAGTATCAGTCTGGCACCCAATTCAGCAGTGTGCTGCAGCACAGTAACTACCATGACATAAGGATTTAAGTAACAGCATAAATATTCTATAACTGAAAAGGGAGAGTGTGTTTGCCTAGAGAAAGAAGGCAGAATACAGTTTTAAGGCAGTACCTGGGGAAGGCATTTCTACTGTGAAAATTATGATGCCAATATTCACAGGGGGCAGGGTCTGCCACACTGCACCCACAGTATGTGTACTGTGATCTTTGTGCTTGCACTTTACTAGTTGTGCTGTTTCCATCAGAGAAATTTGTACATAACACAGTAGACATTATTTTTTGATGGCTACATCATGAATATCCACCCACCCTGCTGCTGCGCACTGCCTGGAACAGGGGACTGCTCTCAGCAGCACAATTCACAAGTGGGAGCATCAAACTCCTGGAGTTAACTAGAAAGCCTTTCCTTTGCCTGAGTGTGTGAAGCAGCATTAAACCCTCTCTTGGGTTCAATGCTGCTGTGAAATAGCTGAGCACTGGAGACAGCAGGGTAGTTTTCTTCTGAGCCCTCCAAGAACGACTGGCTTATGTAAATCTATGCCATCAGCAGCAAAAAGCACATTCTGCATACTCTACTCCCTGTGCTGAGCACACAGCCTCTAGTACCTAGACCTGGCAGCACAGGTCTGCAGGGAGGCAGAGGAGTCTGCTCTGTAGCTGTTCTGGCTCAGCTGTGGGTGGAACTGTGCTGGCAGGCTGAAAGAACACTCTGAAAGCTAAAGCTTTGTCCCTTTCTTTGAGGGCCAAGCATTTTCCGTAGATCAGGTAATATGAATTTTACTGTCCACCTAATCTTGGTGTTGGCTCTTACTTACTCATCCTCCCTCCTACCTCTCCCTTCCCCTGAATTTCTCTGCTGAAACCTTGCGTGTTTTGTCAGCTGCTGCGTAGAAATCCAGAGCGGCGTCTTGGAGCTGGAGAGAAAGATGCTGAGGATGTGAAAAAGCATCACTTTTTCAGAGTGAGTACAAACTAATAGTATTTCTAAGGACATGAAGGAGTAGAGATGGGAAACTAATCATCAATTCCTTTATTTTACAGCAAATAGATTGGAATGCTTTACTGGCCAAGAAAGTGAAACCTCCTTTTGTACCCACCATTAGAGGACGAGAAGACGTTAGTAATTTTGATGATGAATTTACCTCTGAAGCACCTATCCTCACTCCACCTCGGGAACCAAGGATACTTTCAGAAGAAGAGCAGGAAATGTTCAGAGATTTTGATTACATTGCTGATTGGTGTTAACTTCTAGACACTGTGAACCCCCAGCTGACTGGCTCACAAGAATGCCTCTCTCGGAAGAATACCGACCCTTCAATTGCTCTCTGTGCCACCTGTAGCTTCTGGGTTTTTTTAAATCACATGAAGATCCTTTTAAGTACTGTTTTAACACTCTTGTGAAGAGTGGCCTCTTTGTATATTGTTTTTTTATCTGAGCACTGGAAAGCAGGTCTATGGCGTTCATAAGCTGAGTTGGTGAACCCAGGCTGTATTGAGCTTCTCGCACATGGGCACACGTGGATCTTACAGTCTCTCTCGCTCTTCCACAGCAGATAACATCACTTTTTAAAGTATCTGCCTTAAGTGGGAAAAGCAGACTTTGAGCTAGGTAATCTCCACTCAGCCACATTGGAGTAAGTTGGGATACTGGTGACACTCACACAGAACACGGTTCTAGTCTGAGAAGGCAAATGATTTCAGCTAAATATTGTGCAGTCTATAAAACTACACATTTCTATGTACACCTTCATCTTGTGTTCTTAAAATAATGGTATTGAGAACAGATATGCCTTGTTTTGTAAATTTTCTATGGTATTTATTAGGAAAAATGTTAAATGCCTTGCCTTTGAGATAACAACTGTGTAAGTGCTTCCATTACAAAGAAAAATCCAGAAAAATCCGGAAAGTTTACCAAAGTCACTTGCCAAACAGTTTTGCCTTCAAGCTTCTTAAGCACGGCTTAAGCCCCTGGTTGGTCTGAGGAATGTAACAAGGACATTGCTCAGTGCAAGCCCAGAGCGAAGCGTCCGCGTGGCCCCAGCCCGGCCACTCCTGCATCGGCCTCCTGCCTTCCCCAGCCCCGAGGGGCAGAGGAGTCACCCAGTCCTTATCTCACCACCTCCATCATCCTCTGTCTGTCCTACGATGTCAGTTAGAAAACAGAAGGATTTTCAATGTATACATGTGAACATGTATATTTGGAAGTTGTAATGTATTCTTACCTTTAGGCAAGTAATTTAATTGTACCACTTCATCAATATTGCACGGTGGCAAAAAAATGTATCCATGTAGGCCACTGACCTCCAGCCCCTGAATTGGCAGTTACTGAGAGTAAAAAGCAATACCTTGTAACAGAATGTATAAATATTTTTGATAAAAACAGTGTATATTTTATAAACCCCTTAACACTAAAAGCTGTACCTCAAAAGTTGAAAAATAATTTTGACCAGACACTGTGTGTATTTGTAAACCAAGACCTACGTTTGGCATCTGCTGTTCTGGGGACAAACATTAATTCTTGGAAAGTAAATTTCCCACATAGTCCTTATCTCTAGCACCATTCAGCACTAACCTCACAGGTTCATCAGGGCCAGGAGTTTGCTGTTCATGGTCTAAGGCAGTGAGAATCAGCACCCAAATTATTAAAGAACTGGTAATTTTATTAATTCAGAGAAGAAACACAAACCACTGGAGTGTGCAATGCCAAGGTGGTGGTTTAAAATCATGATGCTGGACAGACCTGCAGGGTCAGGCAGGGGAGAGGCTTAAGGGAGAAAAAAAAATAATGGTTAATAGGTCTAAATCAGGCAAGTCCCCCACAGGAAGGAGGGAGGCACCTTCCCCAGTGCTGCAAAGCATGTTGGGCAAAACGAGTCAACTCCTCAGCACTCATTGTTTCCACGTTCTAATTAATAAGAAACAAATTATGTTCCTGTATCAGGCTGAAACCAATACTTTTGAGGTACAGTCAGCTCGCCCTTTTTTGGTTCCCAAAAATATATATATATATATAAGCATCGAACAGGGTGCTTAACACTTATGAAAGTATCCTCAAACGTACTTTTTTGTAACTACATCTTGTACAGAAATCTTTTTTTAATCTAAGCAAATCACTAAAAAAAAAAATTAGAAAAAATTAGAGGGCAGGGTATGTTCACCCAGTTAAGATGGAAAAAAGCACTAATTTTATCTCTGTAGTTTTTTAAAATATTTTTAGGCAGATTAAGATTTAAACCCTAGATTGTAAATATATTTTGCTATACTTTATCTGTATGTGGCTGCTCAAGCACTTTGTAAGGAAATTAGGATATTTTAGAATGGTACACTATGCATTAAAATGAAATGTGCCTTTAACAAATGTCATTCTAAGTGTTTTGCAGTCATTAATATCACAAATTAAAGTTCTAAATAGAGTAATTTGTAAATTGTGTCGCAAACATGATTTTGCTGTTTCTTGAAGTAGCTGGTCATGTTTTCTCCACAGGTAACTTCAGAAAAAAACTTACAATCAGGAGGGGACCCAAGTCTCTTGGTAATAGTTCAGCGTGCTTCCATTCTTAAAAAAAAAAAAAATCAAATTTACTAACTCCCTCTGACCATACCTTCTTTCTGAAGGAAGGCAGCCTCCTCTTGCTTGGAGCAGTCCTGAAGGCAGCAGAAGGCCACCTCAGTTGGAGTCTGGCCTGCTTGAATCAGCATTCTCCCCTTCACAGGCTTCTTCTGAGAGCTGTGACCCCCCTCCTGGGTGCTGCACCATTACAGTCTCTTTCCTCCCCACCCTTACACAGCAAGCTCTGTAAACAAGCCAAAACCTATACCCAGCCCACAAGGAGCTTTTTCTTTAGGCAGAGGATGAAGCTTTCTTTTCTGAGTGCATTTAGAACAGAAATCTTTACTCCTAAGAGCAAAGTGGAATTTCACGAGGCCATTGCCCAGAGACACTTCATACCTACCTAAGCAATCATTCCAGAAAGGGCTGGTTCCAAACCAACAGTTTCAAGTATCTAGTCTGAACTGGAGATGAATTAAAGTAGGAAGTGCTTGAAGATATTATGCCCTTGCACTTGTGTGTGGGGAATGCAACCCTTCAGCCCTCCTGCTTTCTCCCAGGCTGGCTGCTGAGCTGCCTCCCACAACGACAGCCAAGTGTTAGCAGAGACCCCAAAACATGTCACCACCCCAAGTGCAGCCGGTGCCTGCGGCACTTCGGGCTCTGCTCCTCAGGCAGCCTTTGCTGCCCCTGCCCCTGGCTGACACAAGCAGGTCATGAGCTAAAACAGCTGCAAGCAGCAGCTACTAAAGGGGTCATAACTGCCTAAAAATTAATTCAGAGCTATACCCTTTTTTTGCTGAAATGCTTCACGTAACTGCCGTCTACTGGGACCAGTAGTAACTGTTTTTCAGAATATACCTGCCCCTTCAAGCATATTCCTAGTTCTGCCTCTTAGGGCTGCAACAGTTACTGCCATCTCCACACCACAGGAGATACAGCAACTGCTTTCAGAACTGCAGGGTCAAGCCAGGATAGCGTATCCTGCCTCCATCTGCTGCACTTCAGAGCCTTGCACAGATGTGTTTAAATTCCTGTCCAGACAGCTTTAGCTGTATGCTACAATTTCAACTGCAAACACTCACCCTCACGTGTCAAGTGCTCATGCATAGTGCCTGAAAGGATTTAAAATGTGAGCATTATGGGAAATGAAAGTTTCAGTCACTTTTAACCTTCATGTAGCAGATTTAACCCACTCATGCTGGAAAGCAACACTCAAAGCAACTTCCACCTTTGCACTTCCAAGCTGTAACACTACATTAAAGGTCAGGCCCTGCCCATTCAAAGCATCTCACCATCTCCCACAGAGGAGGCAGATGGAGTAGCTCAGAGCAAGACAGGGAATGCCCAGGTAATAGAAAATGTTGCAACAAAGTCAAGGCAATACATCAGACACTTGAATACGTGCCCTCCAAACTACCAAGCACACCACCTCCAACACTTGCACCCAAAGCTTTCTGGCTGCAACCAACAGCTTCGGTGGTGTAACAGGACTGTTATTTGTTTACAGAAAAAACGCTGAGCTGCCACATTTCAATTGTCTCTACTGTCAGAGGAGGATTAAAACTAAACCAGCAAGAAAACAGTGAGTGCTATTGACAATTACTGCCATAGTACTGGACACACAGCCTTCCCTCTGCACAGCTTTAGGACCAGGCATGCAGCAATCTGACCCTCAGCTGTTCATTTGAATGGTTAAACTGAATTTGCACCTGTGATACAAAATGAACTCAGGAACCAGAAGACTCCCAGTTAAGTGCATTTGTTGCTTTGCACACAAAGGGATACTGTCAGGAGGCACCTGGTCTTCAAAGCTCTTAGTCTGGGGAGGGCTAAACAACTTCAGGCCTTCCCTCAGCACCTGGTACATCATTTCAAACGGGACTGGCAGGTCAGAACATTCAACAGAAACACACTAGAAATGCTTGGGATTGTACAAAGGAAGGTAAAAGGCATCATGAAGCTACCAGGAATTGAACTAAAGTGAGTCCTCATACTTCTCTTTAGTTGCTTTGTCATCACATCCAAGAAGAAAAGCAGAGACATCAGTGAAAATCATGGACACTGGGCCAAGGATGCCACTAAACCTTTTGCAACCAATTTGGAAATCTCCTGCAGCAGTTGTGCAAACCTTTAAACGGCTTGTCAGCTGCTTGCATTCTGGGTGCAGTCATCCATTCCCTACAGCTGCCTACAAATACTGGAACACGCTAGAGATTAGAGTTGTGCAGAAAGCGAGCATTTAAGCAGCCTTGTGACCAAGCCCGTGAGTATGAAGCTCACTCCGCCATTCCATGGACTGCATTCCAGTTCTCAGCATGTACAACAGTACGTGCATATCACATTGCAGTCATACCCACAAGATAGTGTTTTTGGAAAACAGTTTATTTGGGAATTACACAATATTTTAAATTTTCCAAAATACATCTTACTAGATCCCTACAAAAGAAATCTAAATAAGTACAACAATATGAAATTAAATTTGTTGCAACAGTCATTAAATATTTTCTTCCACTAGTATATACATACAAAATGCCACAATGAGCTCGTTTACCCTTGGAATGTGTGCTGCGTTCCAGCAGTTACGCTCCATCTCCATCTCCTCCAGTTCCACAACATGAAGACTCAATATTAACACTTTGTACATCCTTTATTATAGGCAAAAATAAAGAGTTTGTTGGGTTTGGGGTTTTTTTTAATAGAAATTAACCCTCTGCAATTTCACAGCTGTGGTAGTTTGTCTACTGGGGTATCAAATTTGAAGTCTGCTGGGAAGAGATCTGGAGCTCGAGGGTAGATCAGCCTGTATGACTGTCTAATTGTAACATCAGCCACACCAGCAATATCACCAATTTCTACAATAAAAAGCAGAGAAGTGATTAGTTTTTACTTTTGCCATTTATATTGAAGAAACCAGCAAGCATAATTTATCAAGAAGTGCTAGACACTTGCTTCATTTGTAACTCTCCCAAAAGCCTAGCAGAAATGGTTTTAACTGTGGAGATTAATACTTTGCATACATAAGTCTATCTTCTCACATACCAGAGTTCAACTTACCCATCAATCTTGGAATAACATCAGTTTCAAATTGTAGAGGGCCAAGAGTGTTAGAAACATCTACTGCAAACTCTACATATGATCAGCAATGTTTCAATAAATTGTCATCAACATCAGGATCTTCACTTTTGTGCTTTGATTAAATATAAGCAAAACAAGCAAAAAAACAGCAAAAAAGTGATACCTTCAGCTAAACATGAACTACATTTACCTTAAAATGCACCGAGAAATAAGGCAAAGGCACAGAGCACTGTAACAAGCTGAGAGAATGCTTGAGATGCACAGAAACTAAATTTATCCAAGATTTAACCACATTAGGAATTTAAGCCTTGGACTGCATGAAAGCCTTCCTCATTGTCTGAGGACACTGGAGGAGTACAGAGTCCTGGTGTATTTTAGCCATCACTCCTAAGAGGCACAGTCCAACAGCTCACTCCGAGCACGGATGATGGCACTGCACTGCCTGAGCTCTGCTTCACTCACGTGCCCGGGAAGCTGCCAACATGATGAAAGCTCCAGGGACATCAGCAGTTATGAATGCAGAACAAAACACCACAACTGGACAGATAAAGGCTATTCTTTACCTAAAAGCAACTCTCCACTAAGAAATTGCTACATTTTAAACATTTCTGATCTGAACTGGACAAGACAGTTCAATGGAGCTTCCCCAGCCAGCTGCCAGTACTTGGATCCACTCCTCACATCAAGTTCTAACCACTGCAGCCTTAGCTCCCTTCCTTCCCTAGGGCATTATCCTCATGTAGGTCTTATTCCCATGAGCCCTGGGGGTTGATCCATGCTACTCTGAAGCTCAAGAACAGCCCTGAATTCCTTACTGGCTCCCCAAGGGCTCCCATACCAGCGGGGAGTCATGCCCAAGGCAATCTACAGCAAATCCTGCTGTCCCACTGCTTTCAGTCTACCACAGGCTCACAAGAAGTCAAGGAACAGGTACTAATGTAGATGATTCCCTGGCTCCTGGAATGATTGAAGACTCAATGTAATCCTAAGCCATAGTGCTACCTACAACTGCCTGCAAGTTGGTGTTTGGAGTATTTTAGAGTAGCAGGATGTACACAAGCAAATATTTGCATGGGTAAACTTAAATTATGCTCCTTTGAATGCAGTGGTCCATAGCATTCAAAAATGCAACACTCCTAGTGCCAGATGAAAATGAACTCAGTTACACTGAGCACAGCCAGTTACTCCATTTCAGGGACTGGGAGATCCTGGTTTGGTCCTTGCTGTATGCAGTCAGATGGCAGCTTATCACTACTTGCACACACCTCATCCAGGTTTCACAGCAACACTCGATATTCTTTCAAGCAGGAAAACATGGTCAACTAAAAGAAAAAAAGGCTGGTTTACCTTTTTGTGTCCTTTTCTCTGAAGAAGCTTGTGATGCCATGTAAATAGCTGCAGCTGCTACAGAGATAGGGCTTCTCCCAGGAACCAAATCTAATTCCACAGCTTTACGGGCAATGTGCGTTGCTGCCATTTGTACTTGTTTGGGAAGCCCCAGATTGGAACAGAATCGTGACATGAAGTCTCCAGTTGTAATCAAATCAACACTGGTTTCAAGAGCTTTCAAAATAAGTTTAAAACACCGACCTATCTCCTTCTTTGAAATCCTGGACACTGCACATATTTCTAAAGAAAGAATAAAAATTAAACTTCAGGCTCGACAGCATTTGCTCCCCCAAAATAATCAAATTTGACTCCCACTAAGAAGGCCACTGTCACTAAATAAGCTTTGAACATTTGTCAACTTCAGTCAACCACATTTATTGTAAGGAGCAAATTAATACAGCTCATTTAGTATGGGAAATTTGGTATTCAGTGCTAGAGAGCTGCATCCCTGTCAGGGAAAAGTTGCCTAAATTTACTGCAGAACTGCTGGTTCAAATTCAGTTACAACAGTCCCCACCATTCTCCCATCAAAGCTATGCCTTTTAAGTTTCCCCAACATTCAAGAGTAACTTTCAAATGCTAAATTCTTTTTAATGCAGTATGACCAAAAATCCCATGCCCAAGAGCCTACTCCACAAATGCAACAAATTTCCAGAGTCTTCTACCCTCCCCCTCAAAGGTGAGCTGTAGATGAGAACAACCAATTTGACAAAGTCCAAGAATGAGAAAACCAACCTCCTACAGTGACAGTAACTAGACCTTTACTTCATAGCAAAATTGAATCTGCGTCACTGAAAACTTACCTTTAAATGTTCTTGGAACGCCCTCTTGCCTACAGGCTATGTAGAGACAAGCAGAAGCAATGGCATCATTACTCCTTCCCTTCAGGCTCTTTTGCTCATACACTTGCTTGAATAAATTATTTGTTCGATCCTTCAACGCAAGAAGATGAAATTTAATTAACTCTAGGCCATTTAATTAGCAGCAATATCAAAAATTCATGTGCTCATTATATTATGCTAACTAAGTCAATGCCAGAACAATTTAAGGAAGGGAGACATGAACTTACAACTATATTTCTAGGGAGGTTGATTCTGTCTGCCATGTTCGTAATCTCTTTAAAAGCATTCATCATCGCACGATCAGAGCTGCTCATAGTTCTGCGATTTTGGTACTTTGAATTCCCAAATTCATCAAAACTTGCTGCACCTGTGCCCTGAAAAGAAAGATTTGTATTGTCAATAACACAAGGACCTTCCTCCTCACTTTGAGAGCAAACATTTCCAGCTTTGTCCGTTTTATTCCAAGGCATCAGTTCAAGCAGTTGTTCAAATAAACATCACTGAAAGTGAATCATTCACTCGAGCATCGTTCACACCTCAAGTTCTACGCTTTGCACCAGTCTCAAATTGTGAATTGCTTTCCAAAGACCACAGATTACACAAGGGTTTTTCCTTCCTAATATAAAAATAGTTTAATGTGTGCATCTCAAAACTCCTGTCACCAATGCTGAGGTCCAAGATTAGATTCAATGCAACCCACATGCCCTTAGGACTGCATGAGCTATTCAGACCCAACTTGATACTGTGCCTGCTAGCAGTTGAAAACTTTAGTCACAAAATGGAAATATCCATAGATTTTGACTTTACCAGAAAATGATGGACCTCCTAAAAGAAAAGCTTGAGGTCTTAGAAGAAGTAAGAGCCACAAACTCAACCTGGACACTTCAAAACAAGCTTCTGACATGCGTTTCATTTGTATCTTACAAGTTACAGTGCAAACTGCACACTTCTATTAAATATGCAAATTTGCCCAACTACAAGGGCCTAAAACATCTAATGTTTTCAATTAGCCAGCAGTCCAAAATATGTCTTTAACAAATAATGCCATATCAGATTAGTGATAGCTGATGACAACCCCATAGCCTGTTAAGTTCGGAAGACCAATTTATATTGGTCTGTAATTTATATTGATTACTTATGTGGTTGCTGTCACAGTGCACAGGGGACCATGAGTTCTCTCGAGTGGAAAATGCTTCTTCACAACAATTCTGCCATCAGTAGAAACCTGGATTTTCTGAATTTGTATGCATTTATTCCTTTCTGGCACCTTCAAACAATTTATCTGGGCAGGGGCATCCAATTCACTCCAGACAGACTTGGTCATTTAAGCAACCCACTGCAGACACCAACTACTACACTGTCTGTTCTGCCAAAAACAGTAAGCACAAAGCAGGTCTTGCTCTGTGATTGACTGATAACCTGACTAGGCACTTGCACACAGTTCTCATGTTGAAGACTGAGCAGTGTATCAGGATGTCCAGGCTGTACAAAGCAGGGTGAGGACACAGTGAACAAAGGACAGAACATGCCCTGGCATCACCTTTTTCTACTGAGCTGCCCAGTTTCTTCTTTCCTGACCCATTTCTTGGGAATTGCCCTTCTATTTTGACACAGCCTCTAATCCTATAATCTCTCTGTGTGCTTCTGCATTTAATACATGTTCTTTGGCTGAGAGTAGTAACACTCAGCCAAACAAAAGTAGTAACACTCAGGTCAACACACTTGACCATTCACTTACACTGGCCCACTTCCCCATGCCCAAGGTCTCCATCCCACCCCATTTCCGATGGGCTCAGCAGACACCTCCACTGCTGAGACACGTACCTGTGGTGCACACACACTTTGATACTGCTGTGGCAACTGAGGACTCTGGCACAGAACTCTCCCTCACAAGTTTCCCTAGCTCCTTGAACAGGCCCTCTATGACAGATGCTAGATTCCAAGAGTGTTCTTGTTTTTCTACTTCTTCAAACATCCTTTCATATGAAACAAGCATCCAGAAGTGATCCTGGCACCAACACAGCAGAAGGATGCTCAGACAATCTTACTTTCTTGACTGGATGAACACTTCCAACTAGCCAAAGGTTTCCAGTAAGATATAAAGATAAACAAAAAGCAAGAATCCAGCAAATCAGACTTCAGGCCACAAAGAGCAACACTAGACCTTCCTTTCAAAAATTATGCCAGAACTTCCTTGACCCAAAACACACAGAAGTCTCAGGTCAAAAGGTTCCTTCCTGGCCATCACTCATATCCCTCTTCCCTACACTGTGTTACAACATCCATGTGCATCAAATGGCTCCTAGACCAGCACTATCCACAAATGCTTACAGGAACTGCATGTGCTCAAACTCTTGTAGATGCCAGAAGAGTGATCACAAACAACAGCAAGTCCCCAGTCCTTGTCTATCAGGCTTCATGCCAGATAGTATTTTACCAGGAAATACTGCTCTCTCCTGGGGCCAGAAAGTATTCCCCTTCACCACAGAGATTTTCCCTAGTCCACTGATTAAGAACAAAAAAAAAACAAAAAACAAACACAAACACACAAAAAACCACCAAACACCACCAACATCTTTTAGGTTTTAGGTGCTGTACATTGAAACTAGGCAAGGATTTAACCCTGCTGATATGACTGCTCTCCAAGAGCCATACCCAATATACAGTTCACAACTATAAAAGGGGTGGAAAACACTCTTCCATCTCCATTGCTTACATAAACCACAGCTATTCTCCCTGCATTTGCTATTTAAATGCACCATCTACTTTCCTTCTGGAGCTTTCAATTGAGGGACAATGCTTTGTTGACTTCAGCCCTTGACAACCATGTTAGGAGTGCCTTTCCCTCCATGGAAAAAAAAAAAACAGAAGCCACACAGTTTTAGCTGAAATAAAACAGACTTTAAGAATTGTGTTTTACTGCTGTGGCCTTTGAGACATCTATCTTTCCCATCTCACCAAGAAAAGTATCTGTCAAAGTCAGGAGTTCTACCTGTTTGGCTTTCGAACAGAAGATAAACCTCCTGGAAACAGCATTCAAGATTGCTAAAGTGAGAAAGCACAGTCAAATAAACAGTGTTAATCTCTGAAGGGGCTCAGTGGTGGTCAGGCTTACAGTGCTGGCAGCCAACAGCTTTATACCCCAGTATATACCACATTTAGCAGAAAGTAGAAGTATCACCAGTATCATCCACATCACTGACTTGGGGTTAACCACAGCATCAAGGCATGCCCTCAGATCCAGTAGTCTTCTTGCCCAGCTCATTATACAGTGTGATGGATCCTTTCTTCTTTTTCAATCATCAGCCCCTGATATCCTGATATTGAGAAGCCATTGCTTCTCAATATAGCACTACCAGGTTCAGGCCATGCAGTTTGACAACAGCCAGCTTCCTTTCACAGATATCTGATCAAAGGATAGGAATTCTATGCCAAGAGATTGCATTAGTTCTTTGTTCAAACAATCTAAATTCTCTTGGGAGTTGCAGTCATTGCAAGAAGGAATCAATTAACTCCCAAGGGTGACAAAAAGACATTTTCCACAAGATAGGAAACAAAACTTTCAATTTTCTTTGAGATTCATAGGAAAGAGTTCTTTATATCAAGGCAGATCTAGAAGCTGCTTGTGCAGCTTTAATTTTACAAAAGAATTTTAGAAATAACTATAGCATTCTGGCAATCAAGTCACAATTAATGTGAGACTTTGCCACACCTCCAATTGATCTGCATTGTAATCAGATCAACTGCAGCACAC
Organism: Manacus candei; assembly: GCF_025592945.1. Classification (NCBI taxonomy): domain Eukaryota; kingdom Metazoa; phylum Chordata; class Aves; order Passeriformes; family Pipridae; genus Manacus; species Manacus candei. The sequence goes on from NW_026138053.1 coordinate 12,832,301, forward strand.
AGTATCTAATTTCAGAGACTTACGGTTCTGTGCCAATATCCTGAAGATCTGCCTGTGGAATTCAAACCACTTCCACCACAGCTAACTCTGCTATTCACCCTCCTCTTCACAGACAAATTAATCTTTCTTCCAACACAGGCTGCTGCTGCCTCAGACAGATGGGTTCCTTAAGTAGTAAACCCAGTTAGGAATTAATCCCTTTGCATGGGCAAAGCAGCCTCTCCTTTGCTGTGAGCAGATACAGACCACACATCCCCAGAAGAAAGGAGCCCTAGAGCAGCACCTCCTGGCTTCCAAGAGGAAAGAGTGACAAACCATTCTGTGAAGCAGAACTGGCCCCCTTCCTTTACTGTGTAAAGGCAATAGCCAGTCACCAGAACTTTACTGTTGTAATTGGTTTAGACTCCACTTACACCTACATTCCCATGACTTTAACAATCATCTCTAATACAACATGCCAAGAGAATTACCTATGTCCTTCTCTTTTGGATTTTCCACAATAATGTTTTAGGGTGGGTTGGTTTTGTTTTTTTTTTGTGGGAGTGTTATTGGGAGGGCAGGGCAGGTCTGCTGTAAAGATTCTATTATCTGCGGTCCTACATGGCAGAAAGGAATACTCCTGTTCCCTGTCCCATGCAAAAGGCTAAAGCAATCTCTGGCACACAGATTTGGGGTCCACTATGGGCCATTCTAAGAACTGGGAAAATAACAATCTTACCTTCTTCATTCTTTGGAATTCATGGAGGTTGTTCTGTACTCTGTCATACTACTTACCCTCCTCATGACTACACCAATTTCACCCTTGTTCAACCACTGTGCATATCTAGGTCAATTCTCATCCCAGCCTACTGCTGGCAGGGACTTCAGAAGACTGCTTGAGAAATGTACTACTTCCTTGGTTTAGTTATTTTTGCTGCAAAATTCATGCCCTTTCTGCACTGATAGGAGATTTCTTCAGCATCTTCTGATATAAGCCATTCTCTTCCTTCCAAATGACTGAAAAGAAAAGCAGCCCCTCATACAGAGTTCACATCAATGAGCTGATATCCCAGAGCCTCAGCTCTGGCAGGACAAACACAGGAACTCTGGTACAAAAAGCATCCTGGTTTGTCAAAGAGACCCCCAATTTCACACAGACAATAATGCATCTCTTCTACAATTCCTCCCCATGCAAATAAAGTATCCAGAGTTGGACTAATTGCCCCTTCTACATTCCCCAACACGACCCTGGCAGTTCCAGTACTCGGACATTTTTACTCAGATCTCCTAGGTTAAATCATGCCACACTAACGTTCCCACATCTTGTCTTCACTGAATGACACTCTTTGCTTCAGCAAGTTTGGTCATGCCTATCATGGGATGTTCTGGTTAACAGCAAAACTGTTTCATTAGTTGAATGTCCATCTCTGAAAATTTTTAGTTTTCATGGACAAACTTTCCACAGAGGTTTCTTTATGTCTTCTCTCACTGAGGTTGCCATCCCTCTTATTCTAAATTAGAATCTGAACCTCCAGAGAGAAGAGTGTTAACAACACAAGTCCCAATTCACCTGGATAGAGAATCCAAAGCAGCTCAGGTCATTCTACCTACTGAATCAAACTGAGTTCTCAGAAATAAACCCTGTATTTACACAGTCCCAAAATGAGAAACAACATGAACCTGGAGCAAACAGTCCATTTCTCCATCTATCTATAAAGGTCTACTTCTGATCTTTACCACAGCTGACCAAATCAGTAACAGAAGTCCATGCCCTCTCAACTACAATCTTTCTGATCCTACACAAGTGACTTTTAAAATCCCAGTGACTTCTGTGGCACTGCTTCACAGAGCCAATAGTTTTAATGGAGCAGTACAGATTTATTGCCTGAATGGATTCCAAAAGCCACCTAAAATCTTACAGGCAGCAATGCTTGGAGTTGTCCAAAACACAAGCATCTACTTGGACAATTCCTTGAACACAAGGTTTCTTTTTCACTAATGGTCAAAGACTGGCTGTCCATCAGTATTTGCTAGTCAACCTCATCTCTTTGAAAAATTCTTGGCTGAAAAGTATGTTGCACACCTCCCTATACATAGCCATACATATTCAGATATGTCTTACTTCTTCATCCTTGCAACAGCACTGGAACAAAAGCTTCCGAGAAGCAGAAGCAAATAAAAAGCAGCAATACATTTTTAAGTTATTTATGAGCAACTGCACCACCTTTCATGAAACATTCAAGAAATCCACAAAAATTAATTTGGTTCTTGCAGCAAAAAATGTAACAGAAAGTACGACAAAGAAAACTTACCTGGGTCACTGCTTCATTAAAAGGGAGTGCATTTATGTGACTAATCTTGCTTGCCCTCTCATGGGAGACAGCAAGATATGATTTACCACTAAATTTTAACCCAAATATAAATGGAATACTTTCCTCTGGGACACTCACACCATGAAAGAATTCTACATTTAGTGCTTTAACATGAATTGGAAGAATATACACAACAAGCATGTAGATCTCCGGGTCTCCAATATGAACCTGATACAGATTTTACTATATAAAAAAAATTCAGCTCAAGTTTGCAGTACTAGCTATTGAGATCTCAGAACTAAGCATCTTATTTCAGAATCATCTCAAATACACTTGCTAAGTCAGAGTGCTTCTTTAAAAATTGCAACATCAGCTTTCCTATTTATAGCGTCATACCAAAGGGTGGGGCAAGTATCCACACAGCACTGCAGACTTTTCTTGCTTTTGTGAAGGTTGGCCCTTTCCTGCTACCCCCAGGAAAAAGTCACATTTTACACACTGTTGAAATGTATGAGTTCAGTTCAGGCAAAATATTTGTAAATAAATACACTGAATATTTTCCCTATGGTCATACAATCATGTACTTGACATAAAAACACTCAAACTTAGTAAAATTTCGTATTTTAAGTGTTACCTTGCCAATCATTGTACTCAAGTCGCCATCACTCAACAGAGGATTCTGGGTATCCCCAACTCGAGATGGATCTTTTGTTGCTTTGTCATTGCTGAAAGTTCTCCACTCTGACCCTACATCTATGACCCGGTCACCTGAGATCACAGAAAGCAATAGTCTGCATTAATATAATGTTTCATGAAATATTTCAGAACATTAGGTTAGACCTCTGAGCTCTCTGTTGTAAGAAGGCAGTCTGTTGGCGTTCCCAAACAGAACAGTAACTTGCAGGACAATATACCAAAATGTTTAGGATTACAAGTTAAGGCAATGGAAAAAAAATGCTATAAGAGCTGCACAGAAGACATAAATAACTAGAGAAATGCATCCAGAACACAAAAAGGTACAGTTATCCAAAAAGATATTTTCAGTATGCAAAAGGAATCAAGACCTTGATTTCAAGCTGAAGTCAGGATGTTCTCAGCACTTGGACAAATGAGTCAGTTGTTATAACTTAACAAGTTCTCTCACATTTGCCATGTGTTCAAGGTGCACATGTGAATTATCTATCACACACAATCCCATTAAGTTGTAGTAAATCACTTCTTTTGCAAGAGTTCCAGGTCCTTTCTACTCTCAACTTTGCACCTTCTAACCCACCATGACATTTTGCAGCTCAGTTCTTGTTCTTTGAGTCCTGACCCTGCCCAATTCCCCTTCATTTACGATGCTTGACAGTATGAACATACAATCTATATACAAAACTATTAATCTACCCTGTTATACCTGGAAGAGTTTCAGTACAGATTTAGAGCAAGCAGAAAAAGCACTAAACCCACATTCTCTGAATGAAACAACTTTGCTTGCAGTCCTCTGTTCATCTCACATTCACCTAAACCTTTCCTACAGCAACTTCGTAGTTTGAGAAATAACTAACCCACACTCTGATGCAGGCAAAAGCCCCACAGTAATCACAATAATAGAAACTCAGGGGGAAAAAAACCCAAACACAAAAGTAAACATACAAACCCCAGCCCCCACCCCACTGTTGGCAGTGCAGTTCATTCTATTCACAGATCTCATAAAAGCTGCATCTCAAACATGTTGCCTCTAGAGCAATACTAGAGAATTTTTAAGAATACATGTACAGAAAAACATAAAAAGAACACTAAGAAAAGTGTTATGCAGTAAAGGAGATCACAGCTCTGTGTAGCATATCAGAAGAAACTTCAGAGTAATTGTCACCCTTTTTTGCTAAACCTGAGGAAAAATTCACCACCTTTATCAGTGTTTAATTGTGTCATGAAAGAAACATCTGCACAAAAATAAGTAGCACTGACTGCAACAGAAATTTCCGGTATGGAAGTCTTAGTATGAAACCACAGAGGCTGATTTAACCCCGTGAAAACTAACAGACAGATAAAAAAGCACTCTGCAAACCACAGTAATACAAGATACAAAGCTGGAGAAAATACAGGAGGTATGGACAGTGGTACATACCTGGGGGATATAGGAGGGATCTATTTTGACAGAGTAACTCTATTTTTAACATAACTTTATGCAAGGAGAATACTTGAAATTGAAAGCTGTGAATGAACCAAAAGAAATTGCCACAACCAAAAAGAACAACTTTAGGTTAGAGGCATTCTCATCAGTGTCTGTCAGACATGCTCACAGCTATGGTTCCACCTTTATTTGCTGCTCTAATGAAAACCAAGAGGGGAAGGAGAAAAAAAAACATCAAAAGCTACAGGGTTAAGAAAACAGCAGAGTAAAAGCAGCACAGATCCATTCCTTCTGCTACAAAGGTCTCCCCCCTGCCCTTGCAAGCTTGAATCTGCAGACAGCGTGCTCCTCTGGCTCCTGGACTCTCTGTAAATATTTGATTCAGTAATGGTCCTTCTATGGCCTAGCAGCAACTTTACTTTTAGACAAGCCCCCAATACTGTTTACAGCATCTAAAAAAAGCAAAATGTACTTAAAATTCTGGCATGGTATAAATAGAACACTGAGTACAGGGCAGTGATGTAATATTTTTCCACACAAGTGGGAATGACCTAAATGACTCACCCAGGGATCTGCCTCTTGTGAGTTATGAACCATTCCTGCTCTAACAAAAAAGTGTTATATCACTGCCTGCTTTGGCAAACATATTACAAACAGAGGATTGAGACTGCTATTTCAGAGTGAGAAAAGATTAAGTAGAACAAATCACTGAATATAAAGCATTTGTGTAATTAAGACACAGTATGCAAATATCTTTACTTTGCCAAGAAATCTGCTATGGCAGAAAAGAAGTTTTCTTGTATACTGTCAGTGTCACCGAAAATATACAGAGGTCCTGGGCAGCACATTCCACCTAAGGCTCCTATAAAAGTGTGACACAAGCTAGAAGTATTAACAAAAATGGAATAGGTCCAAAGGTTTCCATAGATGGAAAATGTATTTGGCTACAAGGATAATTAACTGAATTATTCCACTGAACAACAAACAAAAACAAAACACTGAATGTGGCATTTATTTTTAACTCTTCAAAACATAAAGAACCCACTTTGTTACTATGCTATTAGTACGGATGCAATTAAGCCCCACCCTAAGTGTTCAAAGCAAAACCTTAAAATACTAAATTCAGTCTTACAAAAAGCAGTGTAAGAAATCAGCCTTGAAAACTGATCCTGAGTTAAGATTTCAAGTCCTAAACGGAATTTGCTGGGTCATACACTACTGACTGGCTTTCCTGAAGCAGCTGAACACGGGCCCAATAGTCAAACATGAGAGTAAGAAAGCTCCCAGTAAGTACGTTATAAAATTGTCTCTGCTTTCTCACATTATATTGGTTTTGGCAACTCTATCAAGCTACAGTGAGGATAGGAGTGGCTGCATATTCCCTTTGCTACTTCCTTTTGATGCAGTTCTTTTGAACAAAAATAAGCTTTACTAGATACAGTTACATTACACACGCCTTTATTTAATTTTCCTCAAATGGGTGAGTTCATCTTCTCAGCTTCCTCCTCTGATGGACATAGAAAAACAACAGCTTACAGGACCAAATCTTGGTGAAATGCATCTCCAGGCTGACATCCTAAAGCATCTTTCTCAACAGATAAATTTTTCTCCATTGCTCCATTTCTTTTTGTAAACCATTCCTCCAGTATTCAGCTCCTCTTTAAAATACAGTCCAACAGACTGCAGTGCAAACACACACTGCAAAACTTCCCTGACTCAAGTTGCCCACCCTCTGAAAAGCTCATTTAGTAAAATGCAGAACTGCTGCTCAGAACAGACAACCTCAGACCAAGGTTACTTTTCTTCACAACTGACAAACACAAAAAACATTCACTGCAGAAATGTAAGAGAAAAGTCAGGTCAGACTCAAAAATTAAAACATAATTTTGAACAGTTCTTAAAAATTAGCTTAAAACATCTATACATCAAAATTTATGTATGTTTACTCCTCCCCTAAAAATAGAAGGCGATTTCTCAAGGGAAAATACTTTCATTCAACAAGGCCTGAATTTTCAGTTACATATTTACAGAGTAATAATACCAGCTATTTTAATGTTGCACTCCACTTGCAATAACTCATAAAACACACTTATTTTCTTATTTTTCTGCATTTTGTTACCCAAAGACGATACAGCTGCAAATTGAAGACATTTGACCAAAACAAGACATGTGATGATATTCAAGCCCCAAGTAACGTAATCTTCCATATCCAGTCGTGCAACAGTTCTGAGAAGGCATGTTAAGTTTTTTTTCAGAGGAGTTCTAATGTTAGCTCCACATTCCATCAAGTTCTACACGTTATTAATATTTTAATCTTAGCATAAATACGGTATTAAAAGTTTATTTGCACTCTGAAGTCCCAAAATACCTATTTTTAGTAGAGAATGTTTCATTCTTACAGTTAGTTAAGGAATCTGCTGCCATCTAGTGAGCACATATACTTTTAATTAAAAGCATTTGACAATGCCAAATTTAAAAATATATATATAGGATTATACTTTATTTCAGTCAACTCCTTATTAACCAGAGTGAAGTGCTGAGACAAACTACAATGAAAAGTTGTGTAGCAGACTACAAGCTGGGGAGAATCATGAAGACATGTAACTGCACAGAGCCAAGCTGAACAGTCTGAGAGTAACAGTCTCAGCTCTCAGCCTCTCCTAACCCCTAAATACTTCTGCAACTTTCTGCTGATTTGCCCCAGCAAGTCTCTCTCTTTCTGGTACTGAGAAGCCCAGAGTTAGACACAGTATTCCAGGTATCTACTCCTCCACATTCTATTTATTACCTTATATACCTTCCCCATACAGTAGTACTCAACCTTCCCCCCCACATTTTACAGATTTAGAACTTCTGTTTAAGACCAGATGTATTAAATGTTACCAAAGAATAAACTCATGGGACAGAAAAAAGTTTTACAGCCACAGTTTTTTCTACAAAATTTCCAGCTGTTTGTAAGACAGTAGTATTCTTTGCAAAAGTTATCTCGTTTTCAATAAATTACTATCTACACTATGAATGCATCATCACCACCAGCAACACCAGTCTACTCAAAATAACTAAGGCAGGCTTTCAGATGCTAAACAAAACATAAAACCTCTAAGCAAACAAACAAAAAAGCCACAGACAATTTCAGCTGGTTGCCAGACGTCAACAGCATCATACAAGTATCAAAAGGCAACTCTGGATTGAAACAGGCAGTACAGCACCACAGGCAAGTGACTGCTACAAGAACAAAGGTTTAGCAGCTCCTGCATATCACAATTATGACAAATCTAAAAAGATTTCCAGGTTTCCTAAGCCATCAGCTCGCACAATGGTTTTGGAGAAGCAAATGAGAGTAGAAATGTTAAACGATCTGGTGGACAAGTCTGGTCAGCTCAAGTTACACCTCTCTGGGACTTGAGGCCCTTAAAAGATTAACAACCCAAGTACTTGTGAAGGATGCTCCAAACTACAGAATCTCAATAAAAAATGCTGTGCCTGACCTACACTACATCACAAAAATTAGAGGCTATGGATGCTTTTTCCATCAGAGGAGTTCAGATTGTTTCTAGCCCTTATTTGCCCTAAGTCACTTTGTCAATCTGATAAGAAGCGAGTCATTCCCTAAATAACATGATTCAAAATATCAGTGTTATTCCACTAGATAAATCTAGTACTTTACCTAACAGAAGTATTAGCAGCTCTCAAACACCTCTGGCCTCCAGTCAAGAACCCACTAACTAGAAAGCTTCCTAAACCCTTCAAGAAATTTCATGCTGTGAGAGGTGCTTATTACAAAGCCTGACAAAAGATGCCAACTTTTGTCATCTAAAGTCTGTTTCCACCGTTACAAGCATTATTGTTGAACAGCTAGAACCACCCCCCTTGTCTTTAAAGTTGAAAAGAGTTAGAATTTAAACAGACTATTTGAAATGCTGGCTGAGAAAGACCAGCAAATTATTTTCTTCATATTATAAATTCCCTGTACAAAATCAAGCATCCATGAATGCTCATGCAAGACTCAACTATTCAGAATGTTTTTAAGCATCAGTATTCTTTATAACTAGCTTTCCTCTGAATGCAAAGAGTCCTTTTGCAAGGACCAACTGTTGTCAGACACTTTTTAGTGCTCTGGACACCAAGCACAAAAGCAGCAACCACATAAAAGCTGCTAATACACATCTGTATCTAAAGATTTTTGCCTATTTTTTCAAGCAATACTTTGAATTAAGAATTCATATTTTAAAGATTGGTAATACTTGCAGAAAGAAGTAAATGTGAACATGCACCCAAATATTAAAAGATTTTTCCCTATGGACATAACTGCCCTCTACTAGATCCAAGTCAGAAGTATTTAAGCACCTTCCTCACAAAAAAAAATACCTGTGGTATAGTTAAGTCTTACCTAATCTTCACAGATCACACCTGAATTTACGATGCACCATTCAGACCCCAAACTTTTCTGAAGTATTAGCCAAACAAATACTTGGACACAATTTTATAGCAGCCTTACTGCTGACCACAAGCTATTGAATATTTTTCCCCAAAATCCTTCAACTGAACACTCAGGTATACATAGAACATGGAATAAATATCTGGATATTGGTCATAATTCAATTCCAAGCTTTAACAAATCAATATGTGTCCAAGGATCCTCATCAGCAGAAGACAGATTCCTGCTTTTTTCCTGACTCCCTACAAGAGCACTGTTCCTCTCTAAGCAACTCCTGCCTACTGAAGCAGACAGAGCTAACCAATTACAGAAAATCACTTACTCCATGCTGAAAACAAACTCCTCACTGCTCCAACTCCTGCACACTAAGACAACATATAATGAAGCTATACAGAAGTTTAAGGAAAGTCTTAGATCAGAAAGGCATTCCTAATTAGCTGAGGTGCTACACAGCAGTACATGCCACTGGACTTGTTCTTATCTTCCTCTGAAATTCAGGTCACCACCTCGCTACATCAAGAAAATTCAGTGCTTTGTCTTCCACTGCTTTGATTCTGCCTTCTTCAGCCCCTTCTGGCACATCAGCTGACTTCTAGCCTTTTTTACTGTCTAAAAGGTAGTAAGTAAAATATTTACCTGTTGAGAAAGAAGATTTACTAGACTTCTGTTCTTGAACAACATGCTTTTCCCCCCCACCAAGTCTGTCAGAAGAATGAGATACAGTGAACACTTTAAATAAACAAAGAACTAACTACTTCTCTGAGCCCCAGGAACTCTGTGAGCTCTCACTTATTATACCACATAGCCTAGAATGACTGGAGAAAAGTATGTAGAATGAAACAATACTTGTGACAGCAGAGAAACTTTGGCATAGAGTTGTAAAGTTTCAGACGTGTGTCAATCCAGATCAATATCAAAATTCCATGGATAATTGTAATTTAGGTCTCCAAATGCCTTTCATGCAAAAAAAGCAGGAAGGAAAAGTTAACAAGTTGGAAATAATTACCATGAAAAGACAGAACACAAGCTAATCCACAAAAGGTAACAGTGAAAAGGCAGATGAGAGTTTTCAGTAGACTGAAGCAGTATTTTGAAACAATAATAAACCAGACATCAGCTTCAGTCGTACTGACATTACCAGATTTAATTATTTTAATACTGCACAGCAAAACAGCACAGTTTATTTAGAATACGTGGAAAATGCTGTGCAAAGAAAAAGCAATACACTAGATTTAACTTCAGTCTTATTGAGACTAAGAACCTGTAAGTAGAATACATCTCTGACTAAAACTTTCTCAAAAATCCCTTTAGAAAGTAGTACTTGCAATATACAACTCTGCCTAAAATATGAATTCAACTGCTAGAGATCAGCTCCTCCTTCTCCTAGCCTCCTGCTCCCCCAAACTTTTCCAGTGCTTTACCCTTTCAGATGCAGACCTGATAAATGCAAGATCAGTCATAACACTATTACTACTGATCTGATCTCATATTCCCAGAAAATTGATTACAAAACTTGAAAATTATCTATGCACCAGCCATTTTATCCTATGAGACAGTTCTACATTTAAATTAACTCACACTTTTTTCATAAATGCAAAGCTTCAATACTTTGCCATAGCAAGCAGGAAAAACATCAAATGCAAATACTTAGTTTAGGCAAAGTCTCTTAGTTCTGTCTGCAGCTAAACTGCACACACATCAGAAAAAAAAAATCAGTGTTACAACAGTAAAATAAAGACAAATTCAGCATTTACCATTCTGTTCCACATACACCAGCAGTGCTCTGCAGACACTAAAGGCACCATTTTTTTAAATACACCTGTAGCACTTCAGCTACACAATATATTGAGTTTTGTGGGGGGTTTAAATGTTCTAATTGATTCCCTTCAGCAATAAAGATCTCACTAACTTTCAGTACACCCCAAAATATATTCTCAGTGGGTTCTGTTCATATGTGATCATGACCTACGTAAGCCTTGAAACATGAAACTTTTCCATGTAAGCACAGGAAACGAAATCACTACTCTCTTAAGGGGAACTTGCATCATGGTGTCTGCAACAAATAACAGAAGTTGCATTTGGAACATATGAAAACTAAATTTCGTCTTCACTCCTTTAAAACGTGCCTACTTCACATGCATCTCCAGAAAATGGGCATCAAGAACTGGATCTGGTTTACACCTCCTCTAAATTTCTTACCAGACCAGATGAGAAAAAAGTCTGGAGTGCTCACACTTCTCTTTGGCCATACTACCTGCTAGATACCCTAGCTAATGAATTGGACATATGCAGGTAAACTAAACAGATGAAGGAAGGCAAGACAGAATGAGAACAATCAGCATAACACTGTTAAAGCCTTTTGGTGACAAAGCCATAGAAAAGCCTACTTAAAAACACTTTTTACCCTACCAGTAATGTTGGCTGTAAATTTCACTAAGACCATTTTAAACACATTTTAAAAACAACTCATTAACAGTTTCTATTAATATTCTAATGAGTCTGCCCGTTGAAAGTGTTAACGACTTGAACTAAAGAAATCACCAATGCTATTAATTCAGATAAACCTTTAAGGAGAGAATACCTTTTGACTAGGTAACAAAGTACATGAAGTAAGACTTCCAACAATTTCCAAGTTCCTAAAAATTACATTTATAAAGAAAAATATTTCCCTCTTCTCCTAAAGCCAGAATTATCTTAAAAGTTACAAACTGATCAAGAAGGGCTTTTCTAAACTTTTGTTCAACTTCTATGGTAGCCACAGAAACAGCTGAACATGGACCAAACTTTTTTTAAGCAGTAACTTAGAAGCCTATTACCATATTTCAATAGGAAATATTGCTGTGGATATTTGAATTTTTAACTAACAAATTTATTCCTGGTCATTGACCTTTATCAGAAACTATGCAATTCAAACGAGCCCTTCTTTTAAGAAAGCAGTAACAACCCTTCCTCTAGCTTTTCAAATGGTTTCATAATTTTAAAGGAAACTAGTATTCAAGTTTAAATATTTTAACATTCACTTTAATAAGCCATGTAGAAGTTTACTCTTGCATAAAGAAAGCACATCTGTTTTAGTCACCTGGCTAAATTAGCATTACCTTTGCTGCAAATTCTTTAAACTTTTAGCTTTTTACAAAAATTTTTAATTTGACGAGCCAAAATAAAACCACCACAGTCTAAGAGAGAGGGACATAAACCATTTGAAATATTTAGCACCACTGAATGAATCACCCAAATGTGCACTCTTCAAGAAGAGTTTTCTTTTCACAATGGCAGGCCCAAAATAAATTAACAGAAATCAACAGAGTTTAAAGAATTAATAACACAAGTACAGAAAGTTTCCCACATAAGAGGAATAAAGACATTCAGGTGCACATAAGATGCTCATCCTAGAAAAGATACATAAAAATGCATGTGCAGCAGGTTCTACAACAACTCTCTGTCATTCAAACAAAGACAATATCTAAAAGGTCTTTTATTTTAAATATTCCATTATACTTAGAAATACAGTTTAGTCTGTGGAAGTTGCTGCTACACAAAGTAAGAGAGCTCAGCAAAATTTCCAGTGGAAAAACAGGATATTCACTTGGGATAGTCATAAAAGCTTTAGGAGAAGTAATTAACAAACACAGGTGCTGGTAATGATGTAAAGATAAATCCTTCAGGGCAGAAGATAACCTCTAGCTAATGGGAAACTGAGGTTAGTTGGGGTTTGGCTTTGTGTTTTGGTTGTTGTTTTTTCTTGTAAGCAAGTTATTTCACAAAGAGCTCTTATAACACTTCTTATACTTTCCTAGCTGAAACAGTCATGATTAAAGACAGAATACTGGAGTAGACAGCACAATACTTTAATTCATATTATGACATACTTTAAATTTTCAGTCTTTAAAGAGAGTTTGATTCTTCTCATAGTGCAAGAAGTTACCAGAAGACAGACTATTCAGAACAGTAAGCTTTTAGCCAACAGACAATCACTAAAAAAAAAAAAAATCCACCACGCACAATCGGACATCGAGGGAGAATCTTTAAATACTCGAATTACCATACACCACTTTTGCAGGAAAGCAAAGCCACACACATCATTTAAGTTACATGGTAACTCAAAAACATGAATAGCTACTTACCTACTACTAGCCCACACTCAGAACAAATCATATCACCAGCTCTGTAATCCTCCACTAAAATGGAATCCGGATGATTTGGGCAAGTCACCCGCGGAAGTACATCCAAACTAAGGAAAAAAATGAGAAGTATTAATTGGTTTTAAACAAGCAGGCTGCATATCCAAAAGCATAAGAGTTCCTTACTGACAAGAACACTTAAATAATACAGAATTTACAGCAATTTGACTATTAACCTGCATACCTAGGCTGCACCTTTTACTTAAATGCTGTAACACTGCATTTGACAATCAAGACTTCAGATCTTAAATTCCACATCTTTTTGCAATGTATCTTGCACCAAAACCACCTCAATATAAAACATTAAAAATCTAAATAAGAGACTTAAGAAAATATATACTACAGCCTAAGCTGTACATTCCATCTTAATTTTAATTTTTTAGATATTTCTGATGAGTCAAAAATACAAAGAAACACTCCAAACATTTTAATCCACTGACTGTTCAGAAAAATATCTGACTTGAAAACAAAATCAATATCACCATTAATATTAAAGCCTCCAGAAAGCAAATGTACACACAAGATTCTCAGATGTAAATTATGCTCAAAATTCTGCACTGGAACTCTTTAAACTACTTTCCTTCTCACTATACCCAGTTAGTAGTTTCATATGACAAAACTGTTAACAAAGCATTCACAATCATCTGACATTTGGCATTACACAAAAGGCTAGTGACACACTAAGCAAACCAGGAAAAAAAACCAAAACACAGAAGCCTCAGAGAATACCATCAGAGTTTTGTTTCAGACTTTACCTTCACATAACATTGTAAAAATTAGTCTTCCTATGCCAATTTTAACTCGTATATCTAGAGAGATATACCGTACTCCTTGCAACATAGGGGCTCGATATACTAAGCTGAAGGAAAATGCATGGCACGTGTGTAAAGGCCATCTCAGCAAAGGAAGCACTTCCTAGATCCTAGGACAGGTTTAGCAAGAGTTACAGAGTCATTCCACAGTCTGCTTCATGAGCCTTCCTTCATTCCTGACTGGAAAGAAAAGCTCGACAGGTCTCCAGGGAAAAGAATTCCGAGCCCGAAACCCGTTTGGTCACTGGCTGGTGCCGGTACGGATTTAGGGTGGGAACCTGCAAGCAGTTTCCAGGCCCGATAGGGTGGAGCCGGGCCAGGGCGCTGCTGAGCGGGGTCCCGCCAGGGCTGCCCGGCCGGGGCACGGCGGGAGGCCCTCGGGGCCCGGCCCGGCCGGAGCCGCGCTGGGGTGCGGCGGTGCGGGGCCGGCCCTACAGGGAACCCGCCGGGTCGCCGTTCGCACCGAGCTGCGATAACGAGGGGCCCCCCACTCCAGTCACGAATCGCCACGAAATCCTGCAAAGCGCTGGCGTCCCCTCGGAGCGCTGCCCGGCAATAGCCACACGAAGATGCAAAGGCGGTGAGCTCGGCCCCTCGGAGGCCGCTCCACCGGGGGCCGCCCGGCCCGGCCCGGCCCGGCCCGGCCCGCACAGACAGACGCGGCCGCCTGGCCGCCCTTCCCGGCCTCCCGCCGCCCCAGGAGCCGGGGCGAACCCGGCACACGGGACACCGGAGAGGGCCCGGCTGCGCAGCGCCGAGCCGGAGGCACCGGGGCCGGGCGAGGGCGGCGATGGCCGCCGGTCCGTCCCAGGGCGGCAGCGGGGGCGGCGCGGCCATTTTCTCTCTGTGCCGCGGTCGGGAGCGATGGCGGAGCTGCTCCCACTCCTCCCTCGGCCCCCGCCCCCGTACCGGCTGGTGGACGCCATCTCGCCGGTGCCGCAGCGGTGCCGGAGACGGTTCGGGGGAAGGTCCCGGTTATTAAATACCGGCAGCGGCGGGCGGGGCCGCCGGGCGCTCCTACGGATCCCGCGAGGGGGCGGGCGAAGGACAGAGGGCCCCGCCCTCGCCGGGCCGGCCCAGCGGGTGTTGTGAGGCTGCGGGCCCGGCCGGTACCGGCGGAGCCTGACCGCGGGCTGCGCCCCCTGAACCGAGGGCGGCTTCGAGACAAAATCTCGTTGTAATAAATCAGAGGATGCGGCGTGCCCTGGGGCCGTCATTCAAAGGGTCTGCCCTGGGTTGGAACCTTGCCCTGGGGCCAGGCCCACGAGGAGCGGCCCCGGGCTGCCCGCAGACCCCCTGCACAAAGCCCGCCGTGCTGCCCCTCGGGGAGTGACTCCGGGTCAGCTGTTCCTGTGCAAACTCCAGCAGTTCAGTGAAATGCCGCAGAAAACAAGTGTAAGCAAAACTGCCCCAAGTTTGCATAGGGCGCACAATACGTTCTTGGCCCTGAAACTAAGCAGAGACAATTCCCAGAAGGGGGAAGAAAAGACAAGTTTGGTTCCCCCTTACTTGCATCTCCTGCTACAGCTGTTCTGCTTTGCCACTGCGCAGATTCCCTCAGGAGAAGAACCTGGCCCTTCTTGCTGCAGGCCCCGCGGGTGTCGGGCAGCCCGGCTGTGACTCACGGAAGCCCTCGGCAAACAGGCCCTGCACAGACTCGGCCCGACTCGAGCAGATACACACACCTGCTGGCTTGTGTGGGCTCCCTGTGTTACCCTGCACATTCCCGCAGGATGTGATCAGCTCCCCTTCTGTCCCTCCCCCTTGCACCCACCCTGGCAGCAAACATCAGGCCAAAGAGAAGAAGAAACCACAAGAACTGTTGCAAAACCAAAGCCCTCCAGCACTGGACTCCAGTTGAGGCTTTAATTCCCCAAGAGATAATCCTTATGCAAAATTAGTCTGTATGATAAGCAGCAATAACAGGTTTTCAAACCCAAACTATAAAACAGTGGAAAAAATTTATTCCTTCGGTACGAGCTATTCTCACTGAAAGAGAGGGATGGATAGGACAGGACTGTCTACAGATTTTAGAAAGTGCCGTTACTTCAATGCTTTAAAGCACACATGACTATTGTGGGAAATAAAATACTAACTATGCAACTTAGCACTTTTCATCTTATTTAAACTGATGCAATTTGTGCACAGACAAGGTAGGTAGGCAGGTATGTGGAAAGTCACTGCAATTATCTAACATGAGGCATGTCTTAATCTTCCTCTACTGCAGGTTATTTGGTTTCACAAACCATGATGTTTCTAAGTCTCTCTTTTTAGTTCCTATACTATCTCATAAAAAAGCACCTCCTACTTTTTTCTTGTAAGCTTTAAAATACCTATATCATCTATTTATTTTACACAGAGTCCTACCAATTTTTTTTCAATAAAAGAAGTGAACCCCATAGATTTATTTTTTTTTAGGAAAAAAGTAAATTATTTTGAAAAGACTGAAAATAACCTCTGAGTTGCATTACACACATTTTAGGTAAATCATTGTTTTAATTCCTCAGCAGGTGGCAGCAAAAGTTATTTCCAATGTCATATTAATTCTGTACTGTATTAAGTAATTTGTTCTTAAATTTCCAATAAAACTCCCCTACTAGATAATTATACCATATGGAAGAGTTAATAAGAAAAATCAGCCTGTCTGCTTATTCCAGTTCTTCAGAATCACTTCAGCTGCATCTAGTGTGCTGTCTTTCTGCAAAACAAGGAACAGTTGCACTATTACTGCAAGTATGGAGTTCTTGAAGAGAGAGGCAGTCATGATTATATCATCCCAAATCAGTCTTCGGCAGTTTCACTCACATCCTGGAAATATCGTGTCAGCCAGTTTTTCCCTAACAGTTATTAGCTACAAATCTGGACTGCACAAAGAATTCAGTGCTGATTCCTTGAAAATATTTATTATATATATTTAAAAGATAACACATTTTCTCAGCATTTATACTATCACATTTAAAGAAAGCAATACTTATATAAATGCTTGGCATTAATGCAGTGATGTAACTTGGCAGCTCTGTTTTGGAGACATGCTAGCTTGCCTCTCTATACCTTCCTAATCCCTATGTGTGCAGTTGGGATTTTTTAATCTCCATGCAACCATGTTATGCTGTGAACCACTTAAAAATAATCCCCCCAAATATGGGTAATCTATCCATCAGCCATTTGTGTGGCTTGGCTACAACCTGGTGAGTCATACAGGTTGTCCAACTTGATTAGTCCAAAATGGTCAGTGCTGCTCATTGCAGACAAGCCACATTTACAAGCAGCAAGTTTCATCCTGGTTGTTAGTGGCTGAGTTTATACCAAAGACTTTACACCTCATCAAAAGAACTAAGCAACACAAGGGGAAACTCCCCTTCATTACTAGTTCAGGCTAAAGCTCTGATCTTTACACAGAACAATTAAGGATTTGCACATGTTCCATATGCTGACTCTGCTACAGAACAACTGGGAAACATCTCAGGGCTTACATATCAAAGCTTACCTACCTGTCCCCAAAGTCTTTCAGTCTTTTCAAGAACAGACTCAACAGGGCAAAGAAAATATATAAAGGAGGTGTTCACAAAATGGCAAAAATTAGCTAATTCACAAAAAACATGTTTTCTTTTGTAATTTGGAGCTTGTGTGAAACCCTGAGTATTTTCAAGCAAGTGAGCTAAACTGGAAGGTGACTTCTTTACTGTTTTTCTGTTGGACACTGCATGGGCATGAGGCATACCACTCTGCTGTACAGTTAATCTCTGCTCTGGATTATAGAAATCACGTTGATAGTTTACCCGTCTCATTAATTTTCACTGTCACCACTGGTCAAGAATGTTTTTAAAAATCAATACAGTAAGATAAAAAATGGTTACCCATCCAGTTGCTTTCTGCCAGTGCCCCTTCTTAGCCATGCCACCCACATTCATGGTGTAACGTCCCCCAGCAAAAAGACAGTTGAAGCTACTTTGTGCTGAATTTTACATCAAGCTAACCTTCTGTTCCTAAAAACATTCAACTCAAGAGATCCTGGGAAAAATGTTAGTCAGTCTTTTGCAGATTTCTGCACTGCATTGATTTTCAGGACATAAATTTACCTTAATGAAGCAAAAACGTATATATTTTTCAAACTGTTTCTTTGTTTCAGGACCACAGAATGCTGAAAGAGGAATTGCTGACAGCTTCTGAAACATAAAATAGAAATAGCATTTGCTTATTTATATGTGTTAAAAATCTGTTTTAAGCATGATGATTTTACTATTCCATTTCTAGAACTCTCCCTCACAACATGTGATGGAAAGATAAGGTTTGGTTTTGTATGCACAAGCTAGGCTTTTCTAAACTCAAATTACTTTTCTTGGGCAAAACATTTCAAAGGTACTTCTATTCAACAAACATTTAAACATGCCAAAAGAAAAGTGCTGAGGTGTAACACAGACCTACAGGGTACATTTTCAGCACATTTAGTAATATTTTAGTCACATAATTAACAGCAACACCAAATAATATTTTGAATGGAACATCTCTACTACACTATTTAATAACTAAGTTGCACTGCTCTTGCTTTCAACAGAAAAGCAATTTTGAAACCAGAGTATGACTCTTACCTTAGATGCTATCATCCATCTGACAAATTTATAATCATAAGGTTGTTTCTCATCTACACCAGAGAGAGCCACATCTAAAAAAATAAATTTGAAACAAATATGTTGTAAGATTTCCTAGACTCCACTGGGAAAGCATTCATTAACAGCATTTTATTATAGTTAATATTTAAGAATAAAGATATATGCTTTCATTTTCGTATATAATTTCTAAATTATAACAATTAAAATGGGCCAACAGATTGAACCTTTCCATTCTGACCTGAGCACTTGCTTTCCATCCAAAGCAAATTCAGAAATGTAGCTTGGAAGAAAGCCATGCAGTATGCCAAGAAGTCTTGAAGCCTGGGTTATTGAGGAATCAGGGCTGTGAAGGGTACTGAAGGGGGCATTTATTGCAGGGACTGCAATAATCCCTGCAACTGCAGTTTTCTCATCTCTGAAACTGGAGTACCTAAAACTTTCTGTCACATGGTAAAGCTGTGAGGTCCAGCTGTGTTTAAACATTTCTCACTGAATAAAAAGTGCCATTAAGATCAGCTGGGAAAAATGCGGAACTAGAAAATGTTCCCCTGTGGAAATTCTTCCTCCAAAGTTGCCATAACCTGAATTTCCAAAAGGTTTTGTAAATTTCGGTAGCCTTTTACACTTCAGAAATCAGAATGCCTCAAAGAGCCTTCAGGGTATGACTTCGGATTAAGAAAAACAAAGAAACCAACAAAAAAAGACCAGAAAGAAAAAAGTACAAATGGTATGACCTGAAGGTGCACGGCTCTCAAACATTCTCATAATCATATACCTTTTGAAAATAGAAATGTTTATCCACCTCCTTCATCCTCTCTAAAAACTTGGCAAAGTTTTGCAAAACACCAACAGTAGTTAGGATCATAAAGGCTTTGCTGAAGCTCATAAAGTCTACCTTACACACTAAGGTCAAACAGAAAATTTCAGTCCCAGCGAATACTTCTGACAACGTTATGCAAACGTGAAATGAGAATACAGTTTAAAATGAAAGTTGCACTTTCAGATTAACTATAGTTACTTTCCACACCCATTTTAATAAACTTTATACTAACTTAATGTGGAAACATCAACAATCATAAAGTATCCTCCATCTGGAATGACAGGCTTTAGTCCAGCTTCTTTAAGTAGTCGAGCCATCCGATCACGCTTGCTTTCCAGCTCTCGAGACAGTGAGTAAAAATAGCAGTCTGGGTCATCCATGCGTTTATAGTCTATCCAAAATGCTTGTGCCAAAGCCTCCTGGAAACATAACCAATGTTCAAAGTACTCATGAACAGTCAGTAAACTCACAGACACTCCCACACTTCCTACTGAAATCACGTGGATTTTTATTCAATCCTGGCCCTCATTAAGCAAATCAGCACACAAATTACACAAGCTACATCCAAGTCTGTAATTTGCTTGTTACTTTGTGCTGTGGCAACACCCAAAGTACCCAATCTTTTGCTAGGCACTAATTGTGTATGGAAGTCACAGTCTTTGACACAAGGGTTCACAATCTGAATTGAAGCTAAATTTAAATTATTGATAATAATGCATCATAAAGTACTAGAAACTAGTAGACAGAGATAATGCTCAGTAAAACAAGACCTCGTTGTAACAACTTTTATTTGTATTTGCTAGGAAATCGCTAAGATTGTCAGTTTTATGCAAGTGAAAAAAGAAAGAATCTGCAAGACTGATTTTTTTTTTTAATGTCTGGTGAGCAGATCAAATTTATTTCCTCTTCTTACATTCCATTTAACATTTCAAAAACTAAAGATTCGTTGTTGTGATTACTGTTTTATTACAGTGAGGCCAACAGCTTTCCTACACCAGAAAACAACCTCCTCTGCCCCATCAATACATACCTGTAATGGAGTTGGGCAAGTATACAGTGTATTTTGGTGAACAACTTGCAAATGCCTTATCAGGTTTTCAGGGCCAATGGACCAACCAAGCTAAGGGAGGAAAGCAAGCATAATAAAATTAAAAAATAATGAAAATTAGCCAGTGTCTCAAGTTTTTCATTTTAAGCAAAATATTTTACAGAAATATGAGCCATTTCAAAACATACCATATCACCACAAAACTGGGAAACTAAAATATCATAATATCCAAGAAGCTTGACTGGTTTTGAACAAATCATAATGTAGTGGGGTTTTAGTATTTGTTTCCTCACGGGCGCACATCAATCCAGAGACAAGAAGATAATTACAACATGGGTGTTAAAGACAGGTAATTGCTCCAACTGAATGATATTGTCCTGTTTTGGAGATATGGAGATTTGCCAGAAGCTTCCAAAACACAAGTCATAAAAACAGAGGCTTTTTTAGTGTAATAAATGCATTCTGTTATTTATATAAATGAAGTCTTTTATATTGAGCCTTCTTACCTTCCAGCCAGTTACACTGTAAGTTTTCCCAGCACTTCCTATAGTTACTGTTCTTTCCCACATCCCTGGCAAGGTAGCTGTATATAAAACAAAATTAATTTGGTACAGGTGAACTCACCCATGCCATGTAATCCAAAGAATTACTGTAGTACTGCCCTAGCTCAGAGCTGTGTGTTCATACATCATTGCACCATCTTAAGCAAGCAACGAGAATATTCTAAAATTTCAGCAATTGTAACAAATGAGAAAGGATATATGGGCCAATGCTTTTTAGCATGAAAAGGAGGTAAGGATTAATGGAAGGTGATAAAAGAGGCGGAAAATAAGAGGCACAGTTTTAAAACTACACGTTAGTTCTCCTCAGCAAAAATGCATAATTATTCATAAGAAAGATATGATCTAAGGAGTGGCTACCCATTCACCTGAGGACAGCATTATTTCTGATGCCTGACAACAGCACTGTGCACAACATTAACTCGGGCACTGCAACCCACTTTAATAGAATTGTCCAGGTCAATGTCACTGGCTGTCTTAGACATCAGGAAAAGAAAATAATTACTAAGACTTCTAACCCAGAACCAAACTAGCAGAGTGAGTAAATAAACTATGCTGTGTTATATAATTTGAACAGGCTTGGAACTGACTGACAGTAGCAGTTAGCTAAAGATGTCTGCAAGGATTAAGGGAGGCATGAAGGCCTGTCTCTGTTTCTGCAGTTGTATCTGATAGGAGACTAAAATCCTTTGTTTCCTTTCCAAGGAGATGACAGAGTAAAGGTCTCTTCCTGTAGTTTGCAATTTTTTTTCTGTATATTGCTTCTGGAAGCACTATTTGTACTCTTTAACTTAAGTAATTTTCAACAGAAACAGATAAATCAAGACACACTTAAGTCTGAGACACAAAGTTAGACTTTGTGTTAGACAAGGTTGCAATTGCAGTGGTCACCAACATCCATCTTCACCTCATTTGTATACTAGAACCGCTACCAGTGAACCTGTCAATTCTTAAATCCCCTCTCTAGGGAGACCAACAAACAGAGATTTTCCAAATTAAACCACAGTATTTCACACTGAAGTTTTTGCAGCAGTTATCTGCATTAGACATGGTATAAGTCTTTACAGTTATTTGAAAACATGTATTGTAATTTTTTGAGCAAACTTGCCAAGAAGAGAAACCAAACAGCATGAAAAAAATTGATATTCCTATTAGTCCACCCATATTGACTTTACTGCTCTGTGACCCTGAGAACAAAAAGGCAATATGAACAGATGCATCTTCTATCTAGCTCTACCAAGAGTACACATCACTTCCTAAAGGCACCCAAACTAGCTCTCACAGGCTGCAAAAATAATTGGCTTTCAAAACTAATGGCCTCTAGCAACACTGTTTTGCCACACAGTCATAGGTATTCAGCCTTGGAGACAGAATGTAACAGCATTTCAAACAACAGCAGCAGCACAAGGGCACAGGGAAAGAAGCTTTTACAAGTTTTAAATAGAGAGGGAAATTCTCTATGCCATATGGTAACTATATAGGACATCATATACACTACAACCAAGTCTGACTACAATTTAAAAACTAATGAAGTGCAAACTAACACATATAAGAAGCCTGTTACCTGGGATGGCACTCAGCTTGTTCAGAGGCTTGTTCAGAATCCTCAGTTATGAGATGCAATCTCTAAATCTGCCAGTGCAACCCTAATCATCATTCAGAGTCAGATGATGAGAAACATGATGAAGTGCTCTATGCTACAGAAAACTGCTTCAGCGACAGCACAAAGACTGTATTAATTTTATGATCTGTGGCTAGCAACCCCTGTTAAATTGTATTAAGGAACCACCATTAGAACATGTAAATTGATGCAATATCCATTTAGTATCTCCTACAAAAAAAGTGTCACTGCATTCAATGGAATATGAAAAAGGTTAATATGGAAATACAGGAGTTTATAAATAGTGAAATAACACACTTATTTTTATTGTATTATTTTTTGTAGACTTAAATAAGAAATCTAATCAACTTAGGTTAAAAAAGAGCAGACCTTATTTCTTTTACTGAAATAATGTTATTGTTTACAGTGTTACCCTGAAAGTTTTATACTACTTTTAACACTAAAGTTGAAGATGATATCATGGGATCTGTTAGAAAATATGCACCTAAACCTAGTTGGCCAACTTCCCAGGCTTTAACTTGCATTTTCATTAGACAGTACTTTTATATTTTATGCTGATCTACAGAATATCCTTTGTTCAACTGGAACATGTTTTGGTTTGAAGCATTAGATGACAATACTGATGCCAACAACAGTGGAGTTACTGCCTCTTAAGAATCCGTCACCTGTCCACTAAGACAAAGTGTGACTGACAACATGAGTGTTTGGACCTGCTGCTTTTGCAAAGCAAAATGGATTACCTTACACCACCCACAGAGATTTTGGTTCTGAGGACAGTTATTTGCACTAAATACCTGCTAAACTCATGAAGAAAGCTTTAATTTAACTGATTTTACTTTGCAATTGGGACATATGATCAGTTACTGTGCTAACTTGCTAGGATGCAGTGACTCAAATTACTATCACATGAATGTACCCAAAATGTTCCCCTTTTTCCATATCTTAGGGTTTTTGAGAAGGTATCACTATTAAGGCAACCACAACACCCATGGAATTAGGTCACTCTCAAAACAGACTCATAGCCTATGCATGACCAGTACAATCAATGTACTGTCAGCAACTGTGAGGCTGAGCTAATAAGTATTGCAAGGTCATTTAGATACAATTTCCTTTTTATTATTTACAAGATTCTGGTTTTACAATGATTTAGCCCCCATTAATTGAAAGTTTTTTTATTGCCACTCTGCAAATATGGAATTGAAGCACAGAAGCAAAGTTATTCAGCATTCAACCAGTGGCAAAGCCAGGAAAAAAGTTAAGCTTTTTCTTGTCTAATTTATATTTATATGTCTTGATTTCATTGTTTATTCTCAACTAGATGCCTCTACTGCACATGACTGAAATGTGCCTTCACAACAACAGTAACTACCTCTTAACAGACAGTTCATGCAAGATGCTACCATCAGAAACAAATTTTGGACTTTAGCCAGCTCAAATACATCAGGAGAGCCAAACTAAGACCACCACACTAGAAACTCTTACATAAATGCTTAGCTGTAGCATTATGGAACTGGGGAAGGAGTTCAGTACCCTGCACTAAATTAAATTTTCTGAGACAGTGGGAGTAATTCCACTAGCTTCAGTAAAACTGGGATCAAGAAATAAAACAAGAGGGACAGGAACATTACATCATGTTTGTTTTTCTGGCTTATTCTTGCAATAATGCTTCACCCCTGTAGCAACTCTGCCTGAACACTTTAACATGCTTTCACACTGCACTTGCAGTGACTTATTTCACTGAATCCAGTGTCCACTATTTGGACTGAATACAATGTCCAATGTCTCTGTACTTTGGAGGGACACTGCTCATGCACTATCTCCACACTGACTTTTATACTGCTTTTTAATTTTTATAACTAGTGGAGTAAAACATTGTATTCCTCATTATCCATTTCCTTCATTGATTATCTCTGCAATACTTTTAGAAGGAAGTTCTAATCCCTGTTCCTTCTATTAGTCCTTTAGCAAAGCACAGTCCAATACACATACTGTAACAGAAGCTATACTTGTCATGGCCCCCAAAGTAACCAAATAAGGATGGGATATTCATATGATCATAACTGACTTATGAGCATCAATCCAACTGGTTTCTATGCATGTCTGCTCCAAAGTCAGTTGTAAATTCTATTTGGAAATTATTCTTTAAAACACTTTTCAGAAAAGGGAGGGGCTCTCCTCCTTAGACTCTAAACATTGCTAAATAGTCAAAGCTTGATGTTTGAGCTCCTTCCAGCAAGCATTATCTCTGAGAGGCAAGCTTACAGCATCATTCCACAACCAATTCTAAGATACCACAAAAAATCAGTACCTATTTTGATGTGTTTATTCCCTTTATACACCAACCATTCATACACCTCATCGCTGATGCACAGGGTATCATGTTTAATACACAGATCAGCTATTACTTGAAGCTCTTCCTGGGTAAACACCTGGGATACAAAAAAGTAGGGGACAATGCATTAATTATAGTATTTAAGGCATTCTTTGAAATGATAGTAGTGTCAAAGCAGGACTCTTACCTTGCCTATAGGGTTGTGTGGGGTATTCAGAATAATTGCTTTTGTTTTGGAATTAAATTTATTTGCAAGTTCAGCAGGATCCAAGACCCAATCAGCACTAGATGCAGAGTTTCCATTATTTTTCTAAAAAAACAAAACAAACAATAAATGTATGCATTACTTGAATACAACAGCCTAAAGAGAGATGCCTAACTTATCACCCTCAGACACTTCCATAACAATACTTGACAACCTATCCACTCTGTTCTGCTCTCCTGGGAGAAGGCAGTTCTAGGAACAGGCAGGGAGGCCTAATAGCAAGGCAAATTATTATGACAGTGGCTGTCTTCTCCTGGCCAATGTCTGTCTTAAAGCCTCTGCAGGAACTGGTTTCCAGGATGTTGTTGTACACCTGAGGATCATTACAGCGTGTGCTGCAGAAAGCCCCGTCACATGGCAGGAGTGTTTACAGCCTTGCCAAATACTAGAGCAAGTGTGGGCGTGCCTGACTGGGAACATCACCACAGAAGGGATTCAAGACCTCTTCCTCCTCCTTGAACATATGAAAATAGACAAGGAATTAAAAATCTGCACCACTGAGGCTCTGGATTCATACGCTACACAATACAAGTGTCCCTGTGGTATTACACAAGGGTAACAGAAGTTTGGGCCAGTTGCTATGGAGAACATAGAGCATGGCCACACTAACTTTCTGACACCTACACATGACTGGGAGAGAGTCAGACCAAAAACAAGGGTGTGAAACAGAAAATACTTGGAGGAACGCTGTCATTCAAAACATCCCTAGAAGGAGGGCATCCAGAGGAACAGTCTCACCTACTCCCACTGCAGCTGTGGAGGTTCTGTCCCTCTGTGTTGTTCTGATTTCAGTGAGTTCATTCAGCAGTCCTACCTAAAGAGCCCCTCAGCCCTTCCCATGCAAAGCTACCAGTTGCACAATGGTAACAGGATCAACACTTTGCATCCAGAACGATCCTTGCAAGCTGCCAGCAGAATGCCAGCAGAACCAATTTGACAATTAACCCATAGCAAAACTAGTCCTTTTTAACAATAAACAAAACAATAATCCTTGTATATATAGCAAATATGTGTACTGCATGATCAGTCCTTATTTAGCAAGCAGATTTTGGAAAAGTAACTGTATTCTGTCATTGTAGGAGTTGCTGAAGGGATCAGAAATCAAATCATCTGAAAACCAACAGATACAGAAATGGCACTGATATGTGATCCCCTTCCATTATTTGCACTGAAAACTGAAAAAAGCAATTTTAATCAGCTTTCAGAATGCCCAAATTAAAGCAAATGAGAAACATGGTTGCACCTTCTCCAACACTAATAAAATATTCTATCTGCTTTGGACTATCATTGTCTCAGACTTACACTCATCCATCTCATTTTTATGTGATTGGATGTTACAAAAAACTATACAGAAAAGCATCTCATAGAAGGTGTTCATCAAACTGTATTGAGTACAGATGAGAAACTTCATATGATAAATAATTTTTAAAAAGCTACTCACACATCTCAGTGGGATAAAAACAGGCTTTGCACCCGCCATCCTTACCATTGGCTCATAACAGTCATAAAATGGCTCTATTATTATTACCTGAAATGACAACAATCAGTATTAGAAACAGAGAATTTACCATGCATGATGCCATCATATTTGCAGATTTACTTTGGTGGTATAACTTGTTAATGTTTCTGGTGCTCCAGATATAATGATACAACACTGCAGAACATTCCTCCTTTTAGAGCATCACACGACAATGCCGCCAGGCTGAGTATGATAAGCACTACTCATTTTTGACAGTACACACAGGCTGTTCATCTATAGTTACACACTACAACTATTAAGTTACAATATTACAATTT
Source organism: Manacus candei (assembly GCF_025592945.1). Lineage (NCBI taxonomy): Eukaryota > Metazoa > Chordata > Aves > Passeriformes > Pipridae > Manacus > Manacus candei. The sequence goes on from NW_026138053.1 coordinate 12,859,195, forward strand.
ATGTCCTATAAGAGATTTGAAGGTGCAAGGCAAAGATGCAAAAATGGTAGATAATGACAGCAAACTGTTGAACCACAGCACAGCTGCCCTAATTCTGTCCATAAAATGCCAAGATTTCCAAGTATGTAGAAATCTCAGAAGAACAGCTTAAGTCCTCAGATTTTATCCTCAGCAACAGAAGAGGAAGATACAGATGAGAATGCAATATATAGAAGTAAAACAAACAAAACACTGAAAGCAAAATGCATGACAACACAAAAAGGTTTTCTCCGCTATATATAGAAATATTTCAGTAAAATGACTTCTAGTATCGTTGTCAAAAAGGCAGACATCAGTAATGATGAAGGGATGACTCATCACAGCTAGTACAGTAAACTAACAATCCTTTCTCTGAAGGACTTTTCTGCTACCTATGCTGCCACCATGCAATGGTCCAAAACAGAATATGGTACCTAAAGGTCATTCAAACATCAACACTTCTTTGCACCACCCTTAGTCCTCTGTTGCAGACAACAGCCCAGTTGCTTTCTCAAGTAAGAAATCAAAGTGTACTGTGTCACTTAACAGTAACAGTGATAAAGAAACTGCTACAGGTACCATAAGTATGAAAGAAAGGTGTTTGTATGTTAGTGAATGATAGGTAGACATCCAAAAGATATGCTCTTAATCACAGCTTCTGAAACCATAAGTCAGGTGCACAACTGCAACAAATCAAACTAATGGAGATAGAAAGAAGCCCCAACATTAACTTATATTTAAAAGTGGACAAATAAGAAAACAGGAAAATTCCCATTTCTGCAAGTATGTGTGAATATTTCCAATAAAAACTTACTTCATCTCCCTCTTCTATTAATGCCTGTATTGTACTAAAGAGAGATCCATAAGCTCCCACGGTCACCAGGATATCTGTGAGAGGATCAATCTTTCTTCCACAAACTCTCTCGTACACTTGAGACAAGGCTTTCACCAGCGATGGATGTCCCTGTTCAAAGCAAACAAATGTAACTGATTGCTGTGTTCCAACAATGTACAAAGCCTGTCTTTGGGGGTTTTCCACATATATCAAAACAGTACATTTTGAAATAGAAAAATATGACATAAGCTCTCAGTGTTAATGGCTGTTAGCAGGTAGCAAGTTTTAAGCTTTTTGCACATTAGGAAAGAGTGCTTTCAATTTATTTGTATCTACTAGGAAATTCTTTTTCTATCTGGTGGTTTTTAATTTCTGTTGTATTATCACACCTCAGAGTAGCACCAGGTAGCCTATACCAGAGCTAGGACAAGAGATAGGAGGAGAGAAGGGAATACTCTGACACCAATTCACCCTCACACTCCTTTTGAGTCTCTTTCAGCTCCCTCTGTTTTCTTCCTTATCTTTCAACTAAAAAGTATTTGGTGCAAGGGAAATATTTTTATTCTGTTTATATACTGCTAATAAACAGGACTGTAATCAGAATAATGATTCATATGGTCACATCCCAAATCTCAGAGCACTATTCACCATTTGTGTCCCCTCCAGGGACACAGCAGTTAACACACTCTTCTCAAAATGTGCAAAGAACAAGAAAATAAACATGCAACAAAGATCATATACAACACGGAAATAAGAAGACACAATGTTGTTTACTCAGGAAAACTGCAGAATTCCTGCTGTAAAAATCTTTTTTCTTTTGGGATACTTGGTAGAAATAGAGAACAGCTCCTTGGGAAAACACAACTATGTAACAAAAATCCTCTAAAATATTGAACATTATACCTCTATAAACAAGGCATTAAATCATGAACCTTTCTGTAAACAAAAACATTACCATAAATTAAGCTTACAAGTCATTGCTGATTCAAGTGACAGCCATTTCTTGCCATGTCATGCCAAGACAGGAATGCTACAGCACCCAAATCACATTAGGCCACAGCCCTACAGTCAATGAGAGCTCAATTATCAGATGGATAGAGATCATTCGTTCTCATCCCTCCCACCTCTGCTACCACAAACACTTGTGCTCAAAAACCTTAGAAGTGTAGAAGTTTGCAGACAAAGTACAAAGGCTGAAGATGGGAATACTGGTAAAAATTCCTCTTTAAGTACTATTACAGTATAATATATTTTCCAACATTCATCATTATCATGGGAATTATCAAACCATTTGGATATAAAGAACAAAGTGATAAAAGTAAATACTGAAGAATTGCATGCGTATTTATGCTTGATTTGCAAATAGTTTTAGAGAATCAGCCTGTGAATCTTCCTCAGAAGGTAGACTTGGCCTGGTTTCAGCTGGGATAGAGTTAATTCTCTTCTTATGAGCTGGTAAAGTGATCACTGGGTTATGTCTATCCATGGTTAGCATTGCTGGGCCTGAACTGTGGATTGAATTCCTGGCTTGCTCTCAGGTCCACCTCACCACCACAAGCTTGTCTGGTGACCTCAGCCACCATCTCTGGGGCTGTCTTGCTCAGGTACTGTGGGACTGGGCCCTGGCTGGTGAGACCTCTGCCCTGCTCACTGTGATAGCTTGTCCTTCAGGGAACTGCTGGCCACTGCTGCTCCCCATCAACTTCTTAGAGAATAGTGAAAAAGTTATCTTGGAATATGTACACAGTGATGCCATGACTACCAACACAATTTCTGGCTTACCAGTCTGTAAGATGCTTTTATATCCCTGTTGTATAACATGGTCATCTAGAAAAATATTAAATAGATGCCTTAGGGTCTTGTAGCAATCCTGACACACAATTCTCAATTGGGCAATATAGTCTATCTTTACCACGAAATAAAAGATAGGCAAACCAAACAATGAAGTGGTCATAGTAAAACAGTAATAGTCACTGGAATATCCTGCCTTGGACAATCATAAATGCCATACACTCACACCCAGCTCAAGACATAAACTCTACAAGCCAACTTCCAGAATGTGTAGTAACTATCTTCCAGGGGGCAAAAACTTACTCTTTTCATCCCTTCCTAGTCTCCAGTGAAATCTACTAAATGCTATGGGTCAATCTTTTCTTCATTGTAGAGTCTGTCTCAAGTGCTACTCTCTCATTCTACAATTATACTGTCTGATTTATGTTTACACAGAGGTAAATGTAAAATGTATCATCTTTAAACTGTGAATTCACTCTTCAGAGACAGTCTATCCCAGATGTGCTCCACCATTTTGCTCTAGCTCAGGGATTTGCCTTGAAGAAGCCTACACAGAGGAAGTTCATTAATAACAGATAAGGCTACTGGATCAACTTAGATTGGAACATAACAGTACAATCTACAGATAAAAACCAGTTTAAAGCAAAGTCAATTTTTTTCCCCTGTGGCCCATTCTCCACTGAACTTGGGTCCTTCAGTTCCACAATACTTACAAAGCCTCGTGTGTACTGGTTCAATCTGTCAACTGCTGCTGCCTTTGCCAGCTCCTCTTTCACATAGCTGGGAGGGGATATATCAGGAAGGCCTTGACCGAGATTAACGATAGAGGGATCTGCTGCCACTTTTGTAAATTCAACCCTAAAGTGAAAAACATCTTAAAGTTAACATAACAAATAAAATTATCTTTTCATTTTTTAAGATTAAAAGGCAAAAAAAAGTGTTTCACTTGGACAAATTCACAGTAGTGGAAATGGGTTTAAGTAGAGTGTTCACATGGAGAACTGAGGGCTGGGACAGTGGTAAGTAACCACAGGGGTCACAGGGCACCCAAGAAAACATTTGTCTTTCTCCATCCACAGAATAACTTTTCTGCCAGCAGAACTGTGCTCAGATGTGCAAATGTACAAACACACAGTTACTCTGGATATAGGCAGAAATGGAACACCAGGCACATTAAATGATTTCAAGGCTAAATTCCATCAAGTGAAGGTGCCATTTAAACTACTCAGACACCTCTGAGTGTTTTTTTTGGTTGGTTTTTTTTTTAATTTTAGGCAACAGACTGCTTTAGACTGCTCATTAACTGTTCCTAGTAGCCTGCCAGATATGAATGTTAGGATTCTTGAACAGATTTTCCTTTTTCCCTTCACAAGTCAGCTTTACATTTTACTCTTTCCTCCCTACCAAAATATTAACAAGACTTTAAAAAACCCAAAACTAAACTAAAACCCCTCCACGTAGCATAACAGTTCTGTCAAAAATGAAAACACATTGCTAAAAAAATTAGCTGGAAGTTGAATGATAAAAGTACCTTGTGTATATGTGCACACGTACATATATACATATAACTAATCTAAGCCCATAATAGTGTTTTCATCACCTAAGAAAATTCCATATTTACTAGTGATGGCAATATTGTTTTAAGACCAATTTAATACCTAGAAACACAAGTATTAAAAATAATGAACTAAATTATAAAGACAAGTATAATGGCTTTAAAAAGAAATCTGACTTATTTGGTAAACACGAATCAAATGTATTGGAAATACATTACCCAACAGAATCAACAGTTAAATTTAAAAGTCAGCTAAACTACCATGCCCAAGAGTTATATTTGTCTTATGTGGTTTACTGGATGAAGAGAAGTCTAAGCCTAATATTTACAACTCAAAAATAACAATTAATCACACCTTTAACTGAATTTCATTCACTGCTTCTAAACAGGTATCACATTTATTCCAGCAGAGATAGCAACTGCCATGTACCTTATTATCAATTTGGAAAGGAAATACATCCGCCAAAGACATTTTCTGAACTTTGCAGATATTTTCCTTTTACTCACCACACATTGCTATCAAGGCCTTCAATTCGTCTTGTGTTTTTGTGTCTGAAGGCCATTGTCTGCAAGATCAAAATATACAGACAGAGGGGTTTTGTTAAGAAAGACAAAGTACAATATTGTTGGATTCTGCATGACAAACCCTCTTTCATGCTTTCTCAGTTACACCACTGCCAGCTGAACTCAGTAGTTACACAAAATTATAGACATGTTCTTTCATTAAAGCTTCCATAATAGCTTGAATTCAGATTAACACGAAAACACACAAAAATATCCTAAATTCTCATTCGTCATTATCTAAAGCCACTAAACTTTTAGCAAGGATGGAGGAGGGGCATAATTTAGCTCAAGAGTTTTAATAGATGTCCTAAATAGAAAAAAATACTGTACATACTTTCTTTTTCTTTTCTATGATATGCTAAAAACTTAAAGACTGTGCTATTTCTAGCCCAATTCCTGCTCAATCCAGTTTGGAAAGCAAGCACTTGCAATGTAATTTTATTTGTTAAATTGATGGGTAAGAGGAAAGTAGCAAAGACATTTGCTATTTTCATTCAGATTTTTAAAACTTTAAAGTATCTACTCAAAGCAGTAAAAACCCACAACAGAACATGTTTTTGCTGTATATTCAGACCTTAAATTAAGGTATTGGAAGACTCCTGTAGAATAGACTTTCAACGACTACTCTATATAGAGGCAGAGAAAAACCTACTGATAGTTGTGATATTTTTAAGATAAAAAGAGAAAGGAAATTTAGGAAAAAGAAAACCAGATTTATTTCTATGGGCAAACAAAAAAAGTGCAAGCTCGTATCTATTTTTGTAAACCAGCTTGATATTGGAAAAAAATTACATAGGAATTACATAGTCCCTCAGTACCCCAGACACTCCTGTTTCTTTGAGTCAAACAACTGAGTTTTAGCACCTTTTACCACTACCAGCTATTGTTATTGTCTGAAAGATTCAAAAACCATATTCTAGCCACCATACTCCGAGAAGAAAATGTCAGCATTACCATTACACTCCAAGTTTCAACTTTGAATCAATGGAAATGACTCACAGTAGAAACATTATGCAGCAGGTACACTTTTGTACTCAAGCTGTTTATAGTAATGAATACACCATATACATTGTGATTTGAAGAATAGGAAGCTATAAAATTAAACAGATACTTTTCTGCTCATGTCTTCTCTACAGATCTGATTCTGACCTCATCAATGTGACAAGAACACCAGAGGAATCCAACACAGGACACCTTTTATTTGTCCTCATGAAGAAAACTGTAAAGATAACTAGACAGGTGAAGTCATACTTCTTAACACAGAACAAAAGGGAGTTAAGAGAGAATTCTGACTAGGTAATCTGTACTGTATATATTTAAAGATGCACATACGGTTTAGAAGAGTAATCCAATTTTACAGTGTATGTTTTGTTAAATATGACATGTTTGGCTGTCTTTCAAAAAGACAAATAACACTGGTACTACTTAGACTCAGCCACATACACATCTTTTTTTACACGCTGATTTACGTGACACAAAATTAGTGCATCTCTAAAATATTGCATGAAATAGTTTTCTCTACGAAGCTGAAGGAATACTTACTGCAGAGGCTGAATGTTTGATGGATCTGGAAAGCAAATCTGTTCGTAGCTGGCATGTTCTAGTGCCACGGCAACAGAAGCTTCGTGAAGCAAAAAACATCTCTGCATAATAAATAAGTGACCTGAAAAACCTTACAGATTCTAGGAATGAGCTTCTACACATCACTAAGCAATTTTAAAAGATAAGAGCCTCTCCTCTTCCCTCCAGTGATTTTGTTTCAATTAAGTAAACTCTAGTAAACTCTTGCCACAGTTCTAACCATAGACGATGAAACTTTCTGACAGTGCTGCAAAATATTTCTGAATGTCATCTCAAAGGAAGGTTTCCTTTCTTTGTCAGCACTGATCTTCTTTTCTTTGAACAATAATTAAGACTAAATGAAATTCAAGCTTCAAAGTCTCCATTAGAATTGTTGTGAAAATGTGTCTGTGTAATAAAAATTGATATTACAGTTGCCAATACAGACAGAACAGAAAAAGAGCCTAAAAACTACACATCTTTAAAATTGGTCTCCATTTCCAAGTGTTTCAAATCAGGTATGCTGAAACCAGGATCATTAAGATCACCAGTCACACTAGAGAGGCAGGCCTACACACTTTATGTAGCTATACCGAGTTCTGCCACAGTGACTTGGCAAACATCAAGTATCTTCCACAGCAGAACACAGAGAGCTAGAAAAGGAGTTCTGTGTGGAGTAATAGATCGTTCACTGACTGGAGAAATTATGTCCTATTAATCAACAACTATAAAGAAAGAAGTAAGAGCTGGTACTTCAAGCAACTACTTCCAGAATGTATTTTTAACACTATCATTTTTGATATTATCAAAATGACTGGAATACGTTAGAGAGAAGCATGTAACCCACAGATCTATGTGAGAAACACAGTAGCCACAGCAGTATAATTATTAACTTTGTTTTCCAAAGTTTACTCATTAAAGGATAACTCCTGCTCCACCCAGACTTTCCTACCTGAAAAGGTGAAGAGAACAAAAAAAAAAGGGTTCTTTACACTTACAAACTAATAGAAAAGGCCAATCAACACTCCCTTTTAAGGATGTCTCATTGAATGACTTAAGCTTTAAAAGTATGCTGGTTTTGTCTTTGTCTTGTTCCAGGTGCTACTAACTCAGTCTCAATTCTGAAATTAGGGTCTTTCTCACACAGTACTGAGTTGTAGCTAACTCAACCAGACCTTCAAAAATACCTATGTAATCCCATTGCATTTAGCAATCTGCAAGTAATCAATTGTAGTTCCTTTACAAGAAGAAACTCTGCTGGCCTGAGGACTAACAAAAGTAAACAGCAACTAAATCTTTGACACTAGTTTGCAGATACTCTGAAAGACACAAAAGAAATATATCTGTTTTAAAAAGACCTGTAAATCCATTTTAAGATACTTCTAATATAACCACTTAGCATATTCACCATAATCTTTGATAATAACTACGTGAAATCAAAAAGATTCTGAAGGTCTTCATTCCTCTCCTTGTGCAACCTTACAAAAACTACTTATGTAACATACTGGTACTAACTTAAAATGTGACCATGATAATAGTGCTATTCCCCAGGGTGATACCAAAGGCAGCATTGCTCTTTCAGCTGCAAATGCTTGCAGTAGTTAGTTAGCACTGAGGGGCAAACATGTATATCTCTGCCTGTTTCATTTCGTACTGAGAATAGAAAAATTAAATAAAAATCTTGCAAGCCTTACATGCAAAACTAACTTGCAAGTGTTGTTAGAAAAATTATTAACAGCTGTAAATATTTCCAGCATTAGTGCCAGGCTGCACTGAAAGGCAGTGTGGTATTTGTGAACCATTATTCAACACAAGGCAGTCATGCAAAACCACAAGATTGCATGAGCCACAGCAGACCTGTATCACTGTGGTGTGGCCAATCTCTGCAAGTACCTAAAATACCTGAAGTGAAAAAATATCTCCACCTTTAACACCACAAAATGTAGGAACTGTGAAAACTTTATGGGGAGCATAAAATGGAAACAATACTTTGCTGAGGAGCCTCAGTAAGAAAAGGCACTAGCACGTAACATTTCTCCCACTGTGTTTCAATCTTTGTGACACTTTTCCAGTGAATGCTGAACAGCATTTGTTCAGACTCAAGAGCACTCAGAGACAACTACTGACCATCAAATGAAAAAGCCTCATCTAAAATACTTTTAGGACTTTTTATTTCCAAAATACCTCTTCCCTCATCTGCAATTGAATATTTCCACTTAAGCTACTCTAGGGAGTAAAGGGAAAGGCCTCCTTAACATAACCAGATACTCTCCTACATTGATCTCAAAAAAAAAAAAAAAAAGAAGAAAAGAAAGAAAGAAAGGCCTACTCTTTTTTTGCCCAGACTCATACATTCCCTCTGTAATTGTCTATGACATATTAAAACCTATCACAGGCTCAAAAGAATTATTCACTGGTACTTTTAGGATGAGTGCACTCTTAAATATTACTGCTGTATGTGTTTCAGCAACAACCAAGTATGTGTAAAACACGTTAATGAGATGGTTTATAATGTCCTAAGCTAAGGTTTTCTCATCAAGATGCAACATTTATTCCAGCTCAGGAAAGTTACAGTGTCAGGCAGCTACAGAAGCAATGCAAACCCTGTCTCAACTCTCTTCAAAACTGGTAAAGTTCTTCCAACACAGAAAATGCACTGATCTTTGTGGGGGAATGAAAAGGTATTTTCCTCTCTTGATCCTATTAATGTTTCTTTTTTCAATCCTGGAGTCAGACACCAGCATTCTGGCCAAGACTCATATCTGTTAAACTCAGAAATTAACAGTAAGGAATACTTTTCCTCCCATTCTAATTTTCAGTGCTCTGAAGTATTCATGCTCTAACTCAGCATACCTGGAATTCAGGCTTACATACCCATAGAGAAAACAGGAAAATTAACACATTAGGGTAGAAAGGATAACAAATTACTACTCCTGCAGCTTTCTGTATTTTTAGGGGAGTGAGAAGCAAGGAAAGCTATCAGAAACGTCAGTGCAGTAAATGTTTTTTAATGGGAATGGGAAGAAGACATATTCTGGTTGCTAATCTGGCTTAAACTCAGGTTTGGTGATTTGAACTAGACTGGAAGATACAGTTAGACTTTGTCATGGGAACTGTATGAATGCATCTGTGTCCTAACAATCATTTAGCTCATGCTGTGCTTTATAACTGCTCCAGCACAGATACAACCTCTGAGTTGTAGACTGTTATGCTCCCTTCACAGCTGCCCAATCTCCTGGTCATACAGTACCCCGACCTCAGATGCTGCTGAACCACCAGGACATTTTATGGAAAGTTATAATTTTGTAATTATTTAATTTTGCTCCTTTGAAACTAAAGACCAAATGCATCTCAGCCAAAGGCTGTGAAGCCTTTGAAGGACTGTCTCTTCCTACTGTCTAGAGGATGAAAGCCTTAGAGATAAAAAGGTGCCACCTTGCCATGGAGGCCTCTCCAGAACTTTTTTTCCCTTACCATCTACAGGTGATAAAATGAGTTATCGAGCCAAGAGAACAGTTGCCAAAATCACTGTTCTCAGGAACTTCAAATCCCTGAACGTAAAACCTGCTCTCTGTGAAAGATTTATCGTAGTAGCCAACATTTTGTCCTTTCTTCTCCCATAATCTACAAGCAAAGGAGAAAACTGCGTGCAGAGAAATAAATTTTACCGTATGGACGGAGGAGAGTGATGAGGTTGGGGGGGGAGGTTTACTTTTTTCCCCCCTCGCAGAGCAGCTTTACCATTTAGCCATTCTATACTGCACTTAGGCTCCCACCCACGCGTATTTCCAACCTGCAGCACAGAGCTGGAGAGGCCAGAACCTGCCGGGCACCAGGACCCCCGGCCCTCACCGACAGGCCCGCGGTCACCGGGGTGTTCCCCGGGCCCGGCATCGGCCGCTCTGCGGGGCCACAACCGCGGCCCCGGCTGGGAGCGGGCCAGGCCCGCCCGCCCCGGGGCGCCTCCCCCTCAGGCCCGAGGCACGGACAGGCCCCAGGCAGCGCCTCCGCCCCGGCCGGCGCCGCCACAGCTCACTCACAGATACAGCTCACTCACCGCCCCGACGCCGCCTCGCCGCCCGCCGACACCGCTCCCGCCGGGGCGGAGCCGGGGCCGCCCGTCCCGCCCGTCCGAGGGGCGGAGAGCGCCCGTCCCGCCCGGTACGGCCTGTGGGCCCTGAGGGGCGTCAGCCGGTCGAAGGAGGTGATTGTTCCGCTCTGGGGCGGCCTCACCTTGGATATTGTGTGTAGTTTGGGGCACCACAATGTAAGAAAGACATTAAGCCATTAGAGAGCGCCCAAAGGAGGGCCGTGGGGATGGTGAAGGTTCTGGATGGGAAGCCTTATGGACAGCAGCTGAGGGCACTTGTTCTGTTCAGCCTGGAGAAGAGGAGACTGAGGGGAGACCTCATCGCAGTGTACAACTTCCTCACGAAGGGAAGTGGAGGGGCAAGTACTGATTCCTCACTCTGGTGACCAGGAAATGGCAGGAATATGAGTCAGGGGAGGTTTAGGTTGGATATCAGGGAAACGTTTTTCACCCAAAGGGTGGTTGAGAACTGGAACAGGCTCCCCAGGGAAGTGGTCACAGCATCAGGCCTGACAGAGTTCAAGAAGAATTTGGACAATGCTCTCAGGCCCATGGTGTGATTTTTGGGGTGCCCTGCAGAGGGCCAGGAGCTGGACTCAATGATCCTGATGGGTCCCTTCCAACTCAGCATATTCTGTGATTCTATGAAACTGGGTTCACTGGTTACCTTCTTTGGGCTGTCTTTCTGGATGGAATAAAGTGTCAAAATCATTAACAATCATCTCATACCTAAGCTGACCACTTATCAGAAAAAGAGTTCAGTTTTCCAGATTTCTTCAGGTATTCCACTAACTCACAGGATTTGCATTTTTAAGGTTTCCCTTCACAACCGGGACAGAGACCTCCTCTCTCTGTAAATAGAAAAGTTCCCTTTAATCAGGACCTCAACATCACTAAATTATTCAGTTAGAAATACATATATATATATTTAAAATATTTCTGCAGCCTACATTTCCTTTATAAATCTTTACAAAACTGATTTGCTTTAATATCAACATCACTGTACAGAAGTTTAAGAGAAAGACTGTACAACTCCAATTGACTTTGTATGCTAAGTCACACTGTGACTCTGCAGAGCTGAAAGAACCCACCAATCAGATTTTACAAGGGTCTGGCATGACATTATGTGTCAAATGCATTTCTTGTTCAAAAACATTCAGTAATACAGATAAGTATTTTTGAAAGAACTGTACAAGCCAATGACAAAATGTTTTCCATAGCAAGTCTTCACTGTTTTTTTTAATGTGGATACTAGGAAGAGATTTGATGTGTCAGTAATAATCACAAAGCAGGCATAATGCAGATATCAAATGTGATAGATACACTACTTGCATATCACTTTATGTATTGTCTTGTGCATATAATCATTGTGTACATTCATAGAAAATGAAAGTGAGAGCTGACCAAAGAGAAACAGTTTCATAGACCAGACTAGAACACCTCTACTTGGATGTATAAATACTCTGACAAAGCCAAAACAAACCAGCAAAATTAAGAAACGAGTCCCAGAAATTATTTTAGATCCTAAATAAGACACACAAAGAACCTAACACTTTATTCTGTTTTTCTGTCATGCTTTTTGAGAATTCTCATGATCTCAAACACGGTGCTCATGCTGACAGAGAAGACCTCTACAGGCATGCACCGGAGGGCAGCAGATCCCGACCTGGGCTGTATCATGAGGTGCTTCAAAAAGGGGGGAAAAAAGAAACTTTAGTTTAACATGCCGTTTGTCCCGTTGATGGCCATATTTTTCACAGACTATTGTTTACAAAGCAGATATCATGGGGAAATCCATGCAGTGCTATATGTCCCAGGCTTCTGCACCACCCTTACTCTAGGTCCATGATACAGATAGCTGAAGGGATGTTGTTAAGATAGTGTTGATTCATCCTCAGATGATGAAACAAACACTCTTACCCTGTTAAGTGATGCTCAGTGTTTACCAGATCAGCAGAGATAGTAAAGAATAGAGGAGGTTTTAAATCTTGTCTGCCCCAACTGGCCCTGATATTTCATCTCTTGCAAGACACCTGATATGTGTGACTCCTGTTGGTAAAACAGAATCTTATAAGCATGTGAGTTAACAGGATCCACTGGAGTTTAACTAACACAGCAAAGGCAGTAGTGTTTGTTCTATTAGTTACAATTCTGTAGCATCTGGTGCGTCAGTTTTGCTCTAAATTTCAACTGAAGTAATATGAAAAACATACAAGAGGTCCAACTTTTGCAACAAAGTCTGCTGTAAAATGGACCACTATGAAAATTCAAGTTGCTACCTATGCTCAGTAGCAATTTTTCAAGTTCTTCCCTCCGAAATGACAATTCCCTTTTTTTAATGTAATGCCATGTTGTGTTTTGAGCAGGAAAGCCTCAGTTTGCATATCAGTCAGAAGGTCTCGAAGGAGGCCTGTTTCAACAGCGTTAGAGAAACCAGGTGAGCAGTCCAACCTTCCCACACTTTGAGCAGTGTGAAGGGCCAAAACTTTGTTTCAAAAATACTTAGCTTAAAAGAATTTTACAAGTTCTGGCACAGCAGGGAGAACAGGAACACTGAGCCTAATGGTTAAATACGTTGCCTTGTGAATGCAGCATTCAACAGTATTTATAAAATTAAACTGGTCCTGAACCCCAGAATTCAGCTAAAGCAGTAAATTTAGGTGTGGTGAGGTATTTGCTTTTTCAGGTTTATCTTTCATATTTAGAAGTAATATTTATTTATATATTTAAAAAGTAATTTTGCTGGCACCTGGATTAAATTTTCTGGACTATTTTAAGTACCCCAAGTATCTCATGCTGACTTTCGGTTTAGAAGCATCTCACTCATTTTGAAAGTGCACAGTAATGCCTCCTCAATTTTTGATGAAAGTCTTACATGGCTGGTCTAACTGCTTAACACGTTCTCCTTCATTAGAATTAAGAATTAGTGCATTTTTAGGCTAATTTCTTTTCATATAGTCTGGCTCCATCTTTTTTGTGAAGTAGGAATGGTGGTCAGGAGTTTCTACACTTCAAAATAGTTTGGTGAGGCAGTTCAATTGAAGAGGAGAAAATCACTTGGCAGAACTTGGATGCCCAAGCACACTATTAACAGTCCATGGAAAATCAGCTGACTTTATCTCTGTTTTGTCCATCAGAGTTTTCTACCCTAAGCTGCAGTAGATAAGACTCTAATAAACCTGTATCTTGGTCAAATCAAAATTTAAATCAGCTTTCCCTTGGGATATAGCCAGTGCTTTCCAAAGTGGTATTATACAAGTCATAAAAATAAAACCTTACGCGTGGCAGTTCCAAATGACACATATGTGTTGTAATTTCCTTTTTATATAGATTTAGGGCCCCAAAGATTTTTTTTGTCAAAAGGAGAAGACATTTAATTACTGATGGGACATATAAGTCTTTGTCACAGACTTGTTTACCAACAAGAAATAGACAAAAGCCTATTTTTCTGATCACAAAAGCAACTGGACAGCAGATGAGAGTCTCTTTGCTCACAATTCCTCTTCTTAGTCTCTTTCTCAATTCCTTTTCTCCCCCAGAACTGCTATGCCTTTCAAGTCCTGCTTTTCAAGCAAAAGCACAGAAAGACAAGCTGATATCTGCAGCAGTTCAGTGTCCAACCGTGTACTCATGCGTGCAATGGGTGAGAGAGGACCCCCACACACCTCTTAGTCATGGATAACTTGGAGTCTCTCAGTGGGAGGGACCATCCTTACCCCCAGCCCATATTGCCACGCTGCCACTTCACAGTCTGCTGTATCGTGGCTGCAAGCCCTGTTCAAGAAATAGAGTCATAATTTTGTCTTTTGCAAATCTTTATTAAAGAGATGTTCTAAGAAATTAGTGAGCCATCTTCAACAGAATCTATTGTAACACAGATGAAGAAATACAGCACAAATATCTTGCAGGCCTGGCTTTGTTCCTAAAGGCTGAGTCCAGCCAATATCTGGATCTGAGAAGAGGATGTGGCTATCTGACTGCTCCCTCACTGTGTGACTAACACTGGATTGCACAAGGAGAGTCTGAGGAGCTGGAAATACTTCAGTGAGAACTTCCTATATTACTCACAGTGTGGAGCATTAAACAAATGCATAAGACTTTTCAGTCATTTGGGGTGAGCCGTGTGACTCATGTCTAACTACATTTTTTTATGATTAGCCAATCCAAATATGTGCCAAGGAACTCCCCATAACAGGCTGTGCTGTAAGCATTTATTTTGAATCTCATTCAAAAATAATGAGGTTTTCTTTTTTTGCCTGCTAGGCTGCACTGTAACAATTCGCTTATCAGATAATAGCTACTGTATATGCTTGGCACTATTTTTAAAAAAGACATCATAGCAAATTAATGTGATACTGGAGTTCAGATTATACTAGTTTTATTGCCTCTAAAGATCTAATCTTAGCAGGTGCTGAGAGCACTCCAATTTTAAATGACCTCATACATTTTGTATATCTCAAAGAAAATGGAATATAACTGCAGAGTGAAGCAGGTATTGGATAACTAGCATTTCTTAGCAATACTCATAAACATATTAATATTCATTTATTTGGATATTGTTCAAACTGCCAATGCTGATTTTAAGTTGCATCTATGTATCTTTGACTTTGTAAAATGATACATTTTTATGTTGTGAAGGTTTGTGGACAAAATTAGCTTTTTTCCCCCTGTGGAATCAAGCCATTAATAATGAAAGAGGGTATGACAATGGAAGTATTTTCTGGCAGATTCCAGAGATGCCTTCCTTGAATTTGAATTTGGGTAGGGATATTTTGGTATAACAGAGCTTCGTCTTATTTTTCCATGTTCTCTAGAAAACAGAAGGCAAGGTTCTGCTTGAGATGTAGCAGAGATATTTCTTATTACAAGTTCTTCAAGTTACCAGAAAGTGATTCTGTGACATTTTTTCTGGCAGGGGCTACAAATAATACAGAAATGATGTTTACACTTTCTGGAGGGATACTGGGAATAAATTTTTCAGATAAACCACTGGCCAACCTCAAAATACACATTAGGAAAGAAGACCGAAGAGAATGAGAGAAAAAGGTCCAGAACGAATGTGTGCTGAAAGACAAATAACTTGCCTTTGATCTTTTGGTTTAACAGCTTCCACAAGGACCTGGGTCTGCAAGGTGCAGAGCAAATACTGCTTTTTTGTAACAGCATGTTAAATGGGAAAGAGCTGATACTGGTTGATCCCAAATTGGGTGTTTCAAAGTGATGCAGAAAGAAACCCCATAACCAAAAGGGTTTAAACTGATCCAGTTAGTTTAGGTAGCACCAAAATGGGGAGAACATCACACATAAATCAGATTGCAGTTCTGAGGCAGCAGCATCTTCTGGTAAAACATTAGCTGGGGACTAGATCAGCAATAAGGGGTAACTGGAAGGGGACGACCCTCTTGGGCTGTCAGCTGAAACCAGGGCTGCACGTCTGTGGCCTGGCAAGTAAAGCAACAGTGATTACATAAAACAACACAGCACGTAGTTCTCTACTGGAGGAATTCTGATTGCCAGCAAGCATAAAGTGCTGAATTGACTAGAAATCCAAGACTTTGCGAGACTGCTGGTGTAAAATTCTTTCACCTCTGTGCAAGGTGAGTGAAATGTAAAAAATAGGATACCCTAAGTGAAAGAAAGGCCTAGGACAGTCGAGGGAAAACAGGATCTGCATAAGAATACACTGAAGTGTATTGCATATGTTTTCTGCAGAAAATTATGTGATGTAGAATTTCAACTGCTGGATTCTTAATTGCTTTTTTATGACTTCTAATTGCAATACTAGAACTGTACAGTGGAGTCAAAGCATTTGTGAACAATAGGAGTGAATGCGTTGGAATCCCAAAGCACTAATTTATTTTTTTTATTATTTGTTAGTAGCATTCTAGCAGACACACATCAATTTTTAGTAATGCAGTGTTAAGTGTCAAATGTGAGCTGATAATGCCTGTAGGGCTTTTAGAGTCAACAAGTATTTAATTTGTGTTGAAAGCTCTTGGAAGACAAATACTCATCTCCAGTTGCTCTGTCTACTTGGATTCCACCTTATAAGTTCTCTTGAAAACTCTCAAGCAGACTTTACAATTAGCCAGCAAGATGTAAGGATCACCAGGAGGCAGAATGCAATACCATCGAAATTAAGCAGAGAGGAATCCTTATTCTTCAGCATTTAAAAACCAGGCGATGACTGGAAACATCTTTCTTAAAAAAGCATTGCCTATGCCACATTATGCTGCTGGTTTTTGCTTCCCTCTTGTTGTTACTCAGGATGTCTCCTTGATCCTGACATTCTGGTTTCTTTATTCAAGCCTTTTATTTCCTCTCTAAAATTTTTGAAAATTTTTTTTTCATGTGAAATATTTCTCATATGCTATTTTATAACTAGACCTTCTGTGTGCTTACCAGAGACTTTGTTTTGAACACAGATCAAGAACCACCTACTGCATAAGCACTTGTTTCCTGTCTTCTAATGAAGGTTTATTCCAGTTTACCTCAGTATGGCTTTCAGCACTCTTACCTGTTCTGCCTTTCAACACGGAGTACCTCCTTGATCCGATCTTTTGACAGTTTTTCTGTGGAACAGAAAAACTCTGGCCCTCTGTCTGCCTTTTCAAAGCAAATTTTGCTGATGGCAAAAATACTGGTTTAGGATTATATCTGTATTTTCAACTCCCCCTCTTCTATCTTCAGTTTATTCATCCTCTTACTGTGTTTAGAAGTCCACCAAAAGTCTTTATTCAGCAGAGTATATGAACAGAATCTTTGTTCAGCAAAATGCTTAATTATGTTTTTCAGTCGTGTTTGTGCAAGTGAATTAGGAGCATGTGTAGTACTGCACTGGGACCGGTTCCCATCCTTGTGAAGGGCAAGAATTAAGCACAACCATTATTACTAGCAGTTTGGAATAGATGGCCAGGTAGGAAGTGTAGCACTCAATTAAAATCCACTGTAGCACTATTCTTGGCTTCCATTAGAGTCACAAAAAGTGCAGCCAGTGTTTCTTTAAAAATATTGATCTTTTTTTCTGTGGTGTCCTATATACGCACTCTACAAAGAAATGCCTGCTGATCTGGGTAAAATGTGTTTCTACATATTGTTCTAATTTCATCTGTCATAAAGCTGTCAGGATTTTGGAGTGAACATGAAATGTCAGACCATAAGAATCTCAATTTTGGCATTACCTATGACTTTGAGATACTCCTGTCTTGATCAGAAACGAAATTGATACTTCTGTCCAGTTGATACTGGATTAAACTTTTATCCTACCATATTCATCTGATAAATTAATAAGACCTTTGCTATTTTCGTACTGTCCAACGCACTCTGGGAGGAGCAGAGGTCTTGTCAGAGCTTGGGGCAGAGGATGTGTGCGGGGCAGAGGATGTGTGCAGGTCCCTCCAGCGCAGAGCTGTGACGGCCCACAGAGCCGGCAGAGGGAAGTGTTGTTCTAAAATACCTATCCCTGAAGGGAGTGCCTTTGTTGGTAACTGCAAGCCACATTATTGCACCGGGAAATCAGTGATCTGGAGCGTATGTAACATGTGATTTATAAACTCGCAGCAGAAGACAAAGAAGCTTAAGCACATGCCAAAAAGAGCGAGTGAGATAATGATGTGGATGTGCCAGGGATTGAAATTAAATTATACAGAGAACTATGAAGCTTACATGTTTTTTATTCTCTTTAGGAGAATAAATGGTAGCATGGAATTCTAGAGGTTAAAGAGTTATGATCTGCTGGTTCATGCTTCAGCTAACTATGAAGCCGTAGCCTTTCATGTCAAAAGACGGACTCTTGAGAAACAGGCAGTCAGAAAAGCACTTGGTGATCACAAGGCAAGTTGTCATAGGGTGCTTTATTGACAGAACTGGCTCGGCTTCACACACTGCTGCCAGTGCAATTGCCAGTCAAGATGTTGTTGCTCCTGCAACTCCAAGTACTGCTAGAGGGTTAAAAGACAACTATAATGTCATATCTCTGATATTAAAAAGAATTTTCAATAGAAAATATTTTAAAGTGACATTTTTACTATATTGCCCTCTTTAACATACAGCTCTCTGTTATACAGCTTTTCTCATGTTATACATGAGATTTCCCCAAACTGTGCAAGTGAAGGTGTTGAAGCACATGCCCTGGACACCCATTAGTCACACTGAGCATAACATTTGAAACTGGGGGGGGGGTTATATATATATATATGAATATGTATATATTCAATATATATAATTCAATATATATATATATATTAAAAAAAAAAGGCTGGGTTTGTAGCATCTAAATATTAAGTTAAAAAAGATCAGGGGGTGGCAAGATGTGTGAAAGGAAACTCTCCCTGGATTGTCAAGCTGTTGCTTTTCGGTATCTTATAAATGGCTGTCAAAAACAAATAGAAAGGTTGTTAGAGCTTGAAGAACATTTTCCTGATAATATGGCTTGAGAAAGACTGGAAGAAATTCATCCTAAAGTAATTGTCACTAAGCTAACCCTAAAGAAGAACAAGATCTGTTAGATATACAGTCAGGAGCTGCACTGCTAAAACAGGGTTGTTTTTGAGTAGGTGGTTAACAAAATATTTCCTTTACTGAGACGCCATTGCTCAGGGATTGGTGGGGTGTGAATGATGAGTTGAGTCCTCTCCTTGTGCTTCCCCAGGAGCTACTCAGTGTCACGGTAGAGAAAATGCAAACCTATGTAATTGTGTTGCAATCTTTTGTTCAAGCAATTATGAACCTTATGATCATTAACTTCAGTGTTCTGGCTTAATTCAGTATTGTTATTTTTAGCACAAACAGTTCTTGGTTTTACAATTTAGTTAAACATTAATTTGTCTTCCTAGCATATTACTGACAAATAGAAAACATGGCAGGTTCTGGAGACAGACTTTTCATTTTTTTGTTAATAGAAAGCAAGATTATAGAATGAGATGTACTTTTATTTATTTTGATCACAAATACAGGAAATAGTCTCAGCAAAATGCATTAAATAATTCCTCAGGGGACCCCTAATAGAGCAGAAAATTTGTCTCCATGATGGAAATTGAGATACAGAGAGCTAAAAAGGAGGCAGGTCATGAGACAAAGGGGAATTGGTCTCCTGGGAAGAGGCTGGCCTGCTCTCTGCTCTTTACCAAACCTCACCAAAGACTCTTGAAAAGGTAATTGCAGACAATGCCACGATGCTGACATCTTTGTGGTGACAATAGTGGCTTCTCTGAGGTTACATTACTATCAAAGTACATCACCTTAAGTAGACACTATCAGCCTAAAATAAATACATTCTCTGCTAGGCTACCACTGTGACTGCAAGCTAGGAAAACAAACGGCTTTTTTTTTTTTCCAACATGTTTGCATTAGTATTTTTACATGTTTGGACTAACAAGTGAGCTTCACTTTTGTTTTAATTAGTTTCATTTTTGGCTCAACTGTAATACTTGTGCTTCCACAGAAGTATGCTATATTTTAATGGATCTTTTAAGTTGAAAGTAATACTAGTAGCAAAACATGTACTGAATACAATTTGAAAATTGTTAACTTGCAAAATTTAGTGTCTGTGCTGTTTAGAATGAAGGTGGGTTTTGTACAGCTGTGAAGAAAAGGATTTTGGTGTTTTTTGGAGAAAAAGCAATATTTTGAAAATAGTCCCTTTTTCCGTGAAATTGATGACTGGGCAAAGAATAAACATTACTATAGCAGGGCAAGTGTAAGGAGTATAATTAGAATGTATAACTGTAGAGTTTTGACTAGGTCCTTGCAGTGGAGTTAATAATAGTGAAAATATGTCAGGACAATTACTTGAGTAGATTGATCTGTTTGCACGACTAAGAGGAGGTAGACAGAGCCCATTCGTCCCAGTTCTTTGCAGAAATCTAGATAGGTATCAAAATTTTCTTTCAGGCTTTCATGCCTTTACCCAGCAGAATCAGCCTCTTCGGACATCTGGAGGAGGGAGCTGCTCTGTGGGCTGGAGAAAGGGGAGGTGAAGTAGGAAAATCAAATCAATTTGTGATTGAGTTGTTGGGGGTTTTTTTAACATTGTGTTTATTTGTGCAATTTATTATATTTCTATCGGGTTTTCAGTGGAACTGAAGAGCCATAGAAGGGTCTCGCCGTACGGACTTCTGTCTGCTGGTGTCAGAAAGGGCGGTGGACACCAGGTGTGCCCGGCCCCAGTGGCAGGGCTCCCAGTGCTGCCGGGCAGGTGCAGCGGTGCTGTCCCGGCGGGTGTAGCTTGTACCGAACGTACCCGCGCCGCTACGCTCCCAGCACCGCCAGCCCCGCTCCTTCCGCCCGCACCCAGCCGAGGCCTCCGCGGGGATTAAATCGCCTCTCTGCAAGTGTAGCATTCTCTATTTTTATTTTCCAACGGCTGGCGGTAATTACTTTCTCACTTCCTCCACCTCCTCCCGCTCTCCAGCGGCTCGAGCTGTTTAAATGCCGGCACCGAAGGGGCGGCTGCTGCCTGCGGGTCGGCACCGAGGGGCTCTCAGCCGGGCAGGCACACCGCGGTGCCGGGAGCTGCCGGCAGGGGCGGTCAGGTGAGGTGTCTCCGCGGTGCTCGCGGGGCCGGGTCGGGGCCGGGCGCGGCGCTTTGTCCGCCGCGGCTCCCCCGCCCCGCGGCGCGGCCGCGGCTCCGCCGGGCGCGGCCCATTGGCTGCGGGGCCGGTAACGTGACAGGGGCGGCGGGCGGGGCCGCGCCCGAGACGCGCCGGTTGGAGCCGGTGCCTCGCGCTGCGCCGGCGGCTGCCGCGCGGACCGAGCGAGCGCGCGGAGCGGGCGGTGCGGGAGGGCCGCTCCCACCGGTCCCACCGGTCCCACCGGCACGGGCGAGCCGGCCGGCACGGGCAGGAGCGACGGCGGCGGCAGCAGGAGCGACGGCGGCGGCGACGACGACGGCAGGTAAGGGAGCGGCGGCCGCAGCTGACAGGTGCCCCGCGCCCCCGGCGTGGGAGGGACGGAAGGAGGGGGAGCAGCGCGGAGCGGGGCTTTCCGAGCGCGGCTGGCGGCTGGCTCTCGCCGCCGCCCGGTTTTCCCGGGGCCGCCTCTCCGCCGGCGGAGCAGGATGGCGCTGCCGTCCCGCGGGGCGCCCGGCGCTGCCCGCCCGCTGTCCCGGTGAGCCTGCGCGGCGGCCGCCCCTTCCCGCGGCCGCGGGGCCGCTCACCTGCCGCGGCCGCGGGGCTGCCGGGCCGGGGGGCGCAGAGCGGGGCTGTGCCTGCCCCGGGCCCGCGGGCGGGGCTCGGCACAAAACCGCTCTCTGGTTTGCGTAACCGGTATCTGCGTGTCCTCGGGTGACCCGGGCGCTACAGGTCGCCTGGGGCCGCTTCCCTCCGCCCCGGGCTCGCCCCGCAGCTGCCACCTTCGGCCCCGGGTGTGGCGGCGGCACCTGCCCTGGGGAAAGGGGCAGGCGGGTGCCAAGTCCCAGCCTCCCCGGAAGGGAGGGAAGAGTTAAACTCAGTGTTGAGGCCTGGCAATTCTGCGTGTCGAACAAGAAACAGTCCTCTTTTTTGTTCTCTTCCTTTCCTCTGTCTGGCCAATGCATTTCTCATGCTCAGGAAGTCAGTGATCTTGTAGCAGCTCTTGCTTCTGCTTGCACCCTGGCTGAGTCGTCCTGGCGACACCAGGCTTGCTTTGGGCCCATCTGTTCAGTGGTGAAACTGAGGCACCTTCCTGTCTCCGGTTCAGAATTTGTCCATAGTGAATGCTGCAATTCTGTAGGATTGATTAAAGGGGACTTCCCTAAAGCTAATTTTATGTTAAGAATGTAATTAATTATGTGATGAGGTAAACTGTTTGAATTGGCCTATAGTGTGGTCATTTAAAAGCATACCTTTGAGGTAGTCCTAGAATAAGCTCGGAGCTGTGTGGCCACTTGTGGTTTCAAGTATTTAAGCTGCTGACTCCCAGCTTTCCTTATCTGTTTGCTGAAGGGATAAATAAGGTGAGGTATAGTTATATCTTCCCAAATCTTCCTTTGTGAAGCCAAGCCATGATGATAGTTATTTCTAGCCATGATGACAGTTATTTTCCTTATGTACCTTCCTAGTAGGAAGGGCAACAGATCAGGGCTTATTGATCTGTCTTATTTAACTTAAACTGTCAAGAAGGGGGTGAGAGCAAAGCCCATGAGGTTTAAGTAGTGACATTTTAAAGTACTTGTAGAACTTAAGTATTGTCTAACTGTGTGTTTTCTTTACTCTGTGTAGCTCAGCTGACTGTGTGGGGAATAGAAGAGTTATGATGAGTGACTTTTCTTCAGTATCTGTGGTGCTGAGCAGGGCAAAGGACATGAAATGAAACGAGAGCGGAAAGGAGAATGACTGTAGTAGAGAACCAGTAGTTAGTATATGGGGGTTTTTTTAAGGGTTTTCCCCAGTGTTTAAAGCATTCTGTTGTAGCTAGATAACAAAATGTTTATCACAGAGTTTTACATTAGCATATGTTATTACATTCTACTGAATTTTACATTAGCATAATGTAACTGACTTTCGGCTTCAGTAGGATTCATGTAACTTCCAGAAATTTGCAGTATTAACATGCTTCTTCCCTTACACTTTTGAGAGGAGCGAGTTGCTGGTCTGACTTGTATTTTTCTTCCTTTTTCAGGTAAACAGGATTTTCATGGGGAGAAAAAGGAAATTGCCTTTTGTTTATAGCAAGTTACCAATTCAGCTGCTGTTCGAAGTTAACGAAAGCATGTTTAATAATTTTTAGGCAGGGACCACCAATGCTAAAGAAATATCCATCAGCATTTCAGCCTTGTAAAATGAACTCGATAGAGCAGTATGTCACTGTCAAATAATTGTTTTCCTAAGGGGTTTCTGAAGGGTGGTGGAGGGGGAAATCCTGTATTCCTTTAGCTGCTGCTGTGCCTGATCTGCCTGATGTGCTACAGGTGGCAAAAGAGACTGTGGTACTAGTAGTACTATTTCAGCTTACACTACCTACTGCTAAAGCCTTAAAGCGTTACTCAGCTAGGATTAGAAATGGATGTTTCATGTGACTAAGGGGATAAGGTGTGGTTTATATGGGTCTCTGTGCTGCCTATCTGTTTCACACTGCTGTCTGTATTCTGTGCAGTAACCTGTGGGCGGTATTTATCCTTTCTGTAGGCATCCTTATAACAGGATGTTCAGCTGTTGCCTTGCAAATAGTGTTATTCTGCCAGTTGTTCTTGCAGTTACTCTTCCTAAAGATAAGTTAGCAGTCTGTGCTGTGGTTATGAAACTATTTGGTTCAGATACCATGGGTAACCATGAAGAAGAGCGAGGAATGTAAAGTAGAATTAATATTCTAATGTTTAAATATGCTGTCTTTTTAATGTTTAAGTGGTATAGGTTATGTAATTCCAATTAGAGTTTTACCGGACTTGGTTAGTGGGCTTCAGTTTATTGTAGTTATGGGGATTCTTTTCCCCAAGTGGTTGTTAGTGGGCTACAAAAAAATTCTGGATTTAATTTCTAACTAGTTGAAATCAAATTGTAATTCAATATTGAACTAAAGTGTCATAACACTTATGAATAGTTTCCCCAGATATTTGATTTAAACTTACTGATATGAAAGGGCTGTACTTTAAGGAAGGCAGATGATGCAGCTCTCAATAAAGCTGTTACAAATGCAATTTGAGCTATAGTGCTGACATACCCTCTTTTGGTGTACACCCAAGAGAATTCTAGTGTCTTTCAACATCAGAAGCGAATTGTGGAGAAAACTTGTAATGCAGTATCTTCAATTTAATGCTCATCAGTGCCATTCTGTTTCAAAATAATGTGTTTACACACCTTGAAATAAATAATGTGAATGCATTTCCATCATAAGGGCTCAGCTTCTAAGTATGTTCCAATATTGTAAACTGGAATGCAATTTATTCTGCTGGAATTGAGAATTTGGTTGACTGTGAGAAACTGAAGGATTGACAATGCCAGGGGGCCAGTGATACCAATAAGAATATGGTAGTAACACAGTCTGGTTGCTGCTAATTGTTACAAACACTTTGTTTCTTTGGGTGATAATAGTTTGAATTGTGATTTTAGTTTAATGGAAGCGATGTTTCAGTTTTGTGGCACAGCAGCTATAAATCTATGGTCATTTAGTTTACTCAGGCTTAATTAAAGTGACATTGATTTTAGAGCTCTTACTTCAAACCCCAGAAAATGTAACCCCTTATTTCCCAAATATTATTGCCTTAGTTTTGGGGGAAAATATCACTAATCTGTGACTGTTCAGGTTGTTTCACTATTTTTTTTCACTATTTTTCACATTTATTTCACTATTTTTTGGTAACTAAAGTTCATTTGCATCCAAATGTAAAGGTCTACTGATCTGAAATATAAGAATTGCACATTTAGATTTTAATGCCAAAGTATTTGTCCTTTAAACTAATTGTCCATCTGAATCAAAACAATCTTGATGTGCATTTGTTGTGTAATCCAAAATATTTGAAGAAGTGAGGCAATTTGGACATTTTTAACTAAAACCTCTCTGTTTCTAGACTGTGCTTAAATTATTTACATGATAAACTGTCATTTCAAACCCGTGCCAGTGCAAGTGTGAAAATGATTATTACTTTGCCTGTGCCTTTGCAGTACAGGAAAACTGTTTTCCAAGTAAATACTTTTTATTAAACAGTAACGTTGTTTAAATACTAACTGTGGTGACACTGACTCAAAGTTAGGAAAGCACCAAAATATTGCTTAATTGAAGTGAGATGGGATATGTCAATACTCAAGTGTTTTACTGAAGAGGAGTTAAAAGTAGTGTCTGCTTTGCTTCAAAGTATTATTCAGTTTCTTACAAGTATGGGGTTAGAGGTTTTTTACTTCAAAGTTCTTAATTGATTCAGTTGATGATAAAACCTTGACTCTTGTTTTTGAAGTTATTAAACTTGGCTTCATACCAAAAAGTGTTTTTCTTGTAGTACTGCTGTCTGAAAAACCTTACTCGCTGTTCGATCTGCTCAGACAGCCTACTCAAAAAAGGAAATTCTGTGCAGTAAAGGGCTGTTGCACAGCATACTTGGTCTGGATGGAAGTACACAGGGTGAACATAGGTCCTAAACTAAGTTGGTGTTTGTTCAGGAGACAAAGAAGGATTACTGTGGATTTACTGTAGAATTCAAGTCTGATCACTTGTTTGTGGTTCTGAAACTTAGCATTGTCCCGGGAGATGCTTCTGATAAGCACAGCACTGCTTTTGGCTCTCCTGATCCCATGGGGATGTGCAGCTCTCCAACTGTAGAGTTGTGTTTAGGTGTTGGTATGTAATTTGTACATAGCTATCACACAGTATGTGCACTGTGAAATCTGTCTTTCAGTCCTTTCATTTTATCAAATGTCAAATCCACACTCCCCTGAAATGGAAATGGAATAGGGTTTTACCAATCCTCCAGCAGAGTGCAAGCTGGCTGCATAATCACCTCAACCTCTTAAGTGTCTTCCTATTTGTATTACTCTGCATTATGTATTTATTAATTGGACAAAGCAACCAGATACCTCTTCTTTTCTTTCCTTTGTTTAGTATGGCCTGTGACCTGTCTCCTTTTCTGTGAACTGCTTGTAACTTTTGTGAAATTACCAGCTTTGTTTTAGCTGACGTAGTATGGAGTCACTCTGGAAGGTTGTGGGTTTTTTTTTTTTTTTCTGTAACCTAGATTTAATCTCTTACACTCCACTTGTTTAGAAAACCATTTCATTTATCAATGAAATGCACCTACTTGGTCTGGCTAGCTCTGTTTAATTTTTACAAGTTGAGCACCAGATTTTTTGAAAGGAAGAAAAAAAAGCTGTGAATTTGTAACTGGATTTCTTTGTTTCTTTAAATATGTATGAAGTTCTTGTTTCTATTTTTGTTGGATCTGTCATACCATGAACCTGTCTGGGAAGATGTTGATGAATTAAGTACATTGTTGTGAATTAAGTACATTAGATCACAAATCCATTAGCATTTCATTAAAAAAAAAAGGTAGGCTTGCATACAAGGAGATAACTGATAAATGCTTTGAATGTGCTTGGCTTCAACATTATTTGTACAAAAATTCTCTTGTACTGCTTGGGTGCCGGTTCCGCTTGTATCCCTTTTTTTGAGACTTAACATACACTGACTTTCTGTTGCATTAATGTGTGTACTTCCTTATGGACTGTCTAATGCCAAGCTTAAAAATACAATTCTTTAGGCTCTTAGAATCACAGAATGGTTGGGGTTGAAGGGACCTCTGAACATCACCTGCTCTGAGCCCTGCTAAAGGAGCTTCAGCTAGAGCAGGTTGCACAGTGTATAGATACTTTAGAGCAGTAGGAATACGTGCCCCGCTCCTACGTCTTATTTAATACTGAAGGGTTTGTTTACTTGAAAGTGTTAGGGGACCAAAAAAAGGGGAATGGGGGCTGACAGAGAAGATAGTGCTTTACTTTACATACTAACTTCTTTGTGCTGAAAATGAGTGAGATGTGATCAGACTGTGTGGTGTCACATAATGGATATTTGGGACTTGTTCTTTGTTTCAGGTTTTTGGACCCCTGTTATTACTTCATGAGAAGTTCAGAACTGATGTTCTGGAAAAAAATCTATATGGTTTGTTTTGCACTGAAAGGTGCTGGTCCATGATAATCTCAGTAAGAAAGACACTCAGACACTGTACAGTATAATTAGAAATGTTTTTTATTGGGTTTGACACTATAAAGAAGGAGAATAGTATAAATAATCTTATATCTGTTTATACTGGGAACACAGACTGTGTATCATCGACTGAGCCTTTAATCCTTGTGGAGCACATTGTGCAGACTCTGCCTGTGGACAGGGTTACCTCAGTTTGACCAGTCAACCTATTATAGAATTTTCTTACAAGAAAACAACTCTGTGCATCGTTTCTACTGTTAATGAGGAAAGACATTCACAAGAGAACTTCTTGCAGTAATCCCAGGTACCAAGTGGGAGCTTACCTGCAGACTTCTTATGATCTGGCCAAATTAATCCTGTGGACAAAAGATCTGCATGGCATAGGTTTGAACCTGTTAACTGCCCGGAGTGGATCACTAACACCTCAGTGTACCATGGTCTTCCAGTCAGAACCACTACAATTTGTTATACTCTTTTATTTTTAAAACCTTATGGAATTCTTTCCAATAACTAAATTTGTTAATGAGGTTTGCTATGTTTCTTTAGGAATTGCTAAGGAGACTCATGATAGAACTCTTTTTTAGCAGGCAATACCAATGTGGAGTTTTGGCAGTCTTCCTATAATTTCCTTTTTAAAGTGGAATATGTGAAATGTACAACTGCTTGAAAAAATGTAAATTAATGGAGCAAATAAAAAGAGTGCTAGAGTTTCCAGTGAGAACACAAATAAGTTAAATTACTTGTCAAATATTAGGATGAAACAAGATACGTCTCTATTGTATGACCAATACAAAGCACTCTCTTCTAAACAGATGCTTGTGTTGTTTATTGTAGTCAGTATTTTAGATGCTAAGAGGTCTCTAAAGTTAAAACCTTTTTTTTTTTAATGCACGTTTGAGTTAGAAAACTGTACAGTATTAACTGTTGCTTACTGGAAATGTTCAGATTTGATTCAAAGTCTGGGTTCTGCTTGTTTGGGGATCTGAGAAAGCACCTTGGCTATAAATGGAGTGATACATTCTGGGCAAGTAGACAGCTCGCTCTAAAAGCGATCAGTCACATTGATGCAATTAAATGCAAAACAAAGCTGGTCTACCTTTCATTTTACTGTAGTTTTTTTACCATTGGATGGCTTACCTGTTTAATTGGGAAACATACTTGTTCAGAAACTTAGGTTTGTACCTGCTTGTCAGTTTTTCTACATTTTGGTTTTCAGAGTTTTTTGTATAAACTGTTTTTCTCACCTACCATCTGTTTGGTTGTAAACTTCGGTTTAAACAATCTCTTTCTCGCTAGTACAGGTCTTTCTAGGAGCATGGGTTGTGACCTATTTTGGCTACAACACAGTCCTTAGCTCTTTGGACTTAACTTGAGGAGAGGCCTGGAGAAAGTGCTTTTACTAGTCAAAGTATTTATATATGAATTTGTATTTAAAATTGCTCTACAGGATAGATTACTATTAAATAAAAAGCACATTTAACTTTTGAATATGTATCTTATAATGCAACTTCATTACAGAGTTAAATCTTCAAAGTAGTCGACTTGTTTTTTTCCCTCCCATCTGCTATTCAGAGTTAAACTCAAGTAACTTCATGCACTTGGGCTGACCTGATACAATTCATTATCATGTGGCCTACAGGTGTGTAATTTTAACTACCTAGGCAGCTGGAATGTTTGAAGATGATCCATCTCCCCTGTGAGTGTTTGACCAGTGACATATTTTACAACCAAAGTTCACCTCTTTACTGGGTTTCCTTGAATAGAGAAAAGGCTCAATACTTGGCTATCAATGATATTTAGTGAGAACTTAATATGGCTCAAGAAAGACAATGGTCTCTTCTGGAGTGCTGCAGGCATAGGATGGAAATGCATAATGTAATGTATCTAATCTTGTGCAGTGAGATATGAAGAGTAAATCTTATGCTTTTAAAGCAAATCAGATTGGAGTAAAGCATATTTTCAACTTAGATTATACTGCAGAATAAAGTATTTTTTTCTTGCATTAAGTGTACCAGAGAGAGAAAGGAAGTAATAAAATAAAGATGTGTACTCTGAGTTCAGGTGAAGCTGCCTTTAAGCTGTGCTTTTTTTGCCTGAGGCCTTTTGTATTGAACCTGGGAATGTTCAAACCTTTAGGTAGTTGAGGAAAATGAAACACGCTTGCCATGTTGGACTCCTGTTTTTCTCAGCTTGATGAAGGCATGGTAGTGGTAGGGATGGGTAGTAGTTGCTTGATTTTTGCCAGATTTTTTATCAGCGTATGTGCTGTGCAGTTAGCTCTGAAGCAGTAGCAGAGAAGAGTAAGCCTGGTAAAGTAAAAATGTAAGTGTAGCCTCACTTAATACATTTTAAACTATGTTTACAATTTTTTCCCCAGGAATTATTAGGCTATATAATCTTATGTAAGCCTTCTCCAGAGAGCAAGGACTGCTTCTTAAACAGCATAAAGCTTTGCTATTACTGTTCTACATCTTATGTTCCTGTCTTGAGAGTGAGAGTGTTTAAGGCAAGACCTCTAGTTAGTCCAGGTACAGATGGTTGAGATTGTCTGTAGTTGTAATTACAGTCTCTGAGTGTTTGGAAGGAGTTTAGGTCTTGATTATTTGAGAGGTTGATATGGCAAACTTGTAATAGTGTTAGTGCCTTTGTGAACATCTGGTGCTTGAGGAATATGCTGGTTAATATAGAATGTTGGAATGTCTTTGGGCTTATTTTAAATACAAAAGGATAATCACTTATACATGTTTAATTATCACCTGTGACCTTCTTCAGAAGGAACTGGAAAGAAGCTTTCTCTAATCTTGTTTGTATGTTCCGCATTCAGTGGAATACGGATTCAAAAACACAGTCCCCATCAAAAAGGTCCTACAACTGAATCTGCCTGTGCACACAGGTGACCAAAGTACAGATTCTGAAAAACCATGTATCAAATGCAGTGTTTGAATTCAGCAGTCTACTGTTTAAAAAAGGGAGAGGCAGTTACCTGACTGCTTCTGCTAAAAGCAAGTATGACAGTATCATTCTTTATGAAGTTCAGACTTGCACCAGAACTCTTGCAGCACCTGGCTGTTTGTTTGAATGCCTGAGAAAGGCGACAGTAGCACACCAATAGAAGCGGAAGGTTTTGCCAGGAAAGATCTGTGTTGGGTAATGAGTGTGTGTATGGGTAGAGTTTGTTTTTTTTTTTCCTTTGGGAATTTTCACGAGGGCTTATTTGCAAGTGGAGGCTCAGGCTGTGCATGTGAAACCGTAAGCAGGAACTAGGCATCCCATAGGGGAGTCTCAAAGCTGCCTATGAAACAAAACTGATTGTGTGTTTAGTTTATTATTGAACTTAATTTTCCATCTGAAACTTCAGAAACTAGCTAGAAGCTAAGTTGGTACTGTAGTTCAGGAATCACTTTTGATAGAAAATTGATAGAACAAACATGTTTGCTAAAAATGTCAGCATCTCCTTATCAAAGTTGAGAAGCAACTACTTGAGTCTTAAGAGATTGACTGACAACTTGGTGACTGTGTTTCTTTGAGGGAGAGGGGGGCAAAGCAGGATAGAGGAGCCACAGGAATACCTCTCAGGGTATGTTTTAGTTGTATAAATCTATTTTGATTAAATTAGTGTGTCAGAAACACCAGTTGAATACCCTTTGGGGAGGACAAGCAAGGCAGATACCTTGCTGCAGAGCCATCCCTAACTAAATGTGCCTAAAATTATGTAAGCAATGACCAAATGACAGAAATGCAATGTTAAGTAACCTTTTGGCAGCTGGGGGTGGTGGTGGGTGTTTGATGCTTATAGATAGTGTTTTTTCAAAATAACAGCCTTTTATTCACATTCTGGGAATGTTTCTATTGATCAGATTTAATAAGTCTTGAAGTAACTAAAAATTGCCTAGATATTAGTGATCTTTATTACTTTATTTTTCTGGCCTGTATCTCTGCACTGGTCTGGAGTAACTCTCCTAAAGTCATTATTTTGCCTGGGACTAAACTTCACTCTCTCATCTTCTAAGAAAGATTGCCAATTGAATTAGGCCATTTTGAAAAGCTCTTATGGCTTTGATATGAGTTGAAAGCTACTGGAGATGAGGTTTATCAAACCCATTACAGTTCAGCATTATTCCATTTGATTAGTCACTCTTGGCATACAGACAGGATTTGAAAGAAAAACATCTTTAGCAAAATTGTCGTTAATAATTTACATGTTTACATTACACTTGTATGTACTGTGTATGCCTCCGATGGGAAGCTTTATTTCATATATATAGAATTGTAATGGATACACATTCTTCATTGGAAGGCTTCAAAAAGTAGCCATTCACTAGTCCAGAGTTCAAGTATTTAAATACTTAGTGTTGTGACACTTGCTTTTTGCTAGAAAGTCTTGTAAAACCACAGCAAGAATGTAGTCTTTTTTTCTGGGATCTGTGATAGGCACTTACAGCTTTCCAGTGCAAGGTATAGAAGTGACAAAGAAAGCATTTCATAGAAACAGACCTCACAAAGTTGCACAGGTCAGTCTCACTTTGAGTTTTCAATCTCTACAAAAAGTAAACTTTTTTTTTTAGTAATATGGCATTGCTTGAAGGGGTACTGGGTGATGTGTATTTTCAGGTATACCAATATGGTTTTCACAGAATTGGCTTAAGTTTCATTTTCTGTTTTCTTTTCTGTAACTTTTAGGGAAAATACTTTATCCAAGAGTTTTATTGTACTCTGAATTCTATCCTTTATACTGAATAGGTATGCCCTACTCCCCAAGAATGCTCCAATAAGCATTTAGTTATATAAAACACCTTCTTGAAACATTAGTATCTGCCCAAGTCCCTGATGAGGTTTACATGATTGTCAGGAAAAGAATAGTTCCCATCCTCATGCTAATTAGATCTCACACTTTTTAAAGCCCGTTCAGTGATAATTTTGACTTTTCAAATGTTTTTCATTGTTGGAGTCCAAATATTTCATGATTTGATGACAGTTTATTTTCTCTCCAGGAGTGTATTGGAACCATCCAGTCCTCCTTCAGCTGCTTTCCCTTGAGTGGGCCTGGTAAGTTTTCTTTTCTATTACAAGCAGCTTTGTCAATGCAAGAAGAGTTATTTTCAGTCATCCTTCCCCTTTCAAATGTGAATGTGGAGTAAGAATAAGGTTCTACCTTAGTTCAGCTATTGTTTGACTTTTTACAACAATTTATCACCTCTGTTTGGACTTGAAATGTACAGTACTAATATATTATGAACGTGAGCTGTCAGTGTGCCCAGGTAGCCAGGAAGGCCAATGGCATCCTGGGCTGTATCAGGAATAGTGTGGCCAGCAGGACCAGGCAGTGATTGTCCCCCTGTGCTTGGCACTCATGAGGCTGCAAATCCTGTGTCCAGTTCTGGGCCCCTCACAACAAGGAAGACATTGAGGTGCTGGAGCGTGTCCAGAGAAGGGCAGCAGAGCTGGGGAAGGGTCTGGAGCACAAGTCTTAGGAGGAGCAGCTGAGGGAGCTGGGGGGTTCAGCCTGGAGAAGAGGGGGCTCGGGGGGACCTTATCACTCTCTACAACTCTCTGAAAGGAGGTTGTAGTGAGGTGGGGGTCGGTCTCCCAGGTAACAAGTTCATAGTTATTTGGAAAAAAAAAACCCAAACATTACTTCCCAGTTGAAATAGGGCCTAACTGTAGGCAGTTTCCTTGGGGGGTGGTGGTGGTTTGTGTTGATGTGACTGCAAAACTTTGAGTTCACATTCTGCATGACCACATATGAATATGTACTGTTCCATTTTATGTAGCTGTAGCAATGCAGGGCTTAATGGATCCACAATGAGGCAGCAGTTCTAATGCAAGCTGAAATGTTTGCTCTTTATTTAGTTTAAACCACTAAAAATAAGTATATTAAATGTTTTCTCCATCCAGAATGAAGACAAATGTAAAGATGGCATGTCCAAGGAATTTTAAAAGGTGTAGACCTCCTGACTGAACAGTGCTGTGTAATTTATTCTCTTTAATTAGTAAAGTAAGTATGAATCAAACCTATTCTTCTGGGGGTTAAATGTGACATTTTTATATATAAATTACAGTATTGAACAATAATATACTTTGCTAGCTTAATTTTCATTCTGTCAATGTGCTTAATTGTCTTGATGGGAGAAGATGGGGAATTATATATAAGAATATGTAATGCAAAATATTTTTGGAGAGTTTTTTATGTATTTTTTAAATTGGTTAGAATTATTTAATCTGGTAGAAAATTCTAGATTACAAGAGACATCATGTTAATGTATCACTCTGATTTGGGAATTCTTTGTAAATAAGAAATCACTTCTGTTATTTAAGTTTAGGATGGTGGTGAAGGACTGCAAGTAATATATCAACCACTTCTTTAACTTATACCTGCTTGTTACTTCTACTTGAACAGTGCCCAAATATATTTTCTCCTAATCTCTGATGCTAGTTTCACTGTTTTAAGTTTTTGTATTCCAAGTACCTTTCCTTAAAATAAATCCAAAAGATGATGGTTAGGGTCAGGTGCCAGGAGTTCTTGGATCCTTTTGCTATGCTCTGGAGGCTAGGCCAAATGTTACACATATTTAAAACTCTGAAAACAGTAATAAGCTTAAAGTGTTTCATGGTGAGATAAATTGTTTTTTACAATTCTCTGACAATGTCCTTTCTTTTTTTTTCCCCTCTACCAGCTGCTGTTCTCTCACAGGTGAAAGTCATGATCACGCTAACAGACCTCAAATGTTTAGCAGATGCCCAGTCATCCTACCAAATACTAAAACCATGGTGGGATGTCTTCTGGTATTACCTCACCATGATAATGCTGCTACTTGCTGTGCTCGCTGGGGCCCTCCAGCTTACTCAAACCAGAGTATTATGTTGTCTTCCTTGCAAGCTAGAATTTGACAATCATTGTGCTGTGCCTTGGGATTCAGTTAAAGCCAACCTTAACATGTCGGCTGGCTCTCCAGCACCGATAATCATCCCGCTTAAAATCCAGAACTATCTCCATCGGCAGCAGTATTCCTATATCGATGCAGTATGTTACGAGAGAGAGCTTCACTGGTTTGCCAAATTTTTCCCATACCTAGTGCTTTTGCATACCTTTATTTTTGCAGCTTGCAGTAATTTCTGGCTTTACTATCCTAGTACAAGTTCCAGGCTTGAGCACTTTGTAGCCGTTCTTCAGAAGTGTTTTGATTCTCCATGGACAACACGTGCCCTCTCAGAAACAGTTGCTGAGCAGTCTGCGAGGAAGTTGCCAACAGCCAAATCAAAAACAGTGATTTCATCACCTGCGTGTTCAGGAGACATAGGGGCCAGCAGACAGTCCCTGCCATATTCACAACCTGGTTTGGAAACAACAGGAAGAGAAAATTCAAGTGTTCTTGACAAAAAAGAAGGGGAACAAGCTAAAGCTATATTTGAAAAAGTGAAGAAATTCAGACTCCATGCCGAAGAAAAGGATGTGGTATATACAGTGTATATGAAACAGATTATAGTGAAAGTCTTTGTAGTTGTCATAATAATAATTTATGTCCCCTACTATTTATCATTTATTACACTTGAAATTGATTGTGTAGTTAACGTTCAAGCCTTTACAGGCTACAAAAGGTACCAGTGTGTTTATTCGCTAGCAGAAATTTTTAAAGTTTTGGCTTCATTTTATGTTGTTTTAGTGATCTTCTATGGATTAACTTGTACTTACAGTTTGTGGTGGATGTTAAGAAGTTCACTTAAGCAATATTCTTTTGAGAAGCTGAGAGAGAAAAGTAATTACACTGATATACCTGATGTAAAGAATGACTTTGCATTTATTCTCCACTTGGCAGATCAGTATGATCCTCTTTATTCCCAACGATTCTCAATATTCCTGTCTGATTTGAGTGAAAATGAACTCAAACAGATAAATCTTAACAATGAATGGTCGGTGGAAAAACTGAAAAATAAACTAGTAAGAAATTCCCAAGACAAGACTGAACTTCACCTTTTCATGTTAAATGGTCTTCCAGACAGTGTCTTTGAACTGACAGAAATAGAAGTCCTAAGCCTGGAACTTATTCCTGAAGCCAAACTTCCTTCAGCTGTGACTCAGCTTGTCAATCTCAAAGAACTCAATGTTTATCATTCATCACTAACGATGGATTATCCAGCAGTCAGCTTTTTAGAGGAAAATCTGAAAACACTGCGCTTGAAATCTAGCGAGATGGGAAGAATTCCATTTTGGGTCTTTCATCTAAAAAACCTGCAAGAATTGTGCTTAACAGGATATTTCATGCTAGATCATCACAACTCCATATACAACGAAGGCTTTCAGGGGCTAAAAAATCTGAGATCAATTCACTTGAAAAACAACCTTTCCCGTATACCTCAAGTGGTTACAGATCTTCTGCCTTCTTTACAACACTTGTGTATCAACAACGAGGGAAATAAACTGATAGTGCTGAATAATCTGAAGAAGCTGGTAAACCTGAGAACCTTGGAATTAATCTGCTGTGATTTAGAGCGCATTCCCCATTCCATTTTTACACTAAACAATTTGCATGAAATTGACTTAAAAGAAAATAATCTCAGAACAGTGGAAGAAATAATTAGTTTTCAACATCTTAAGAACCTTTCTTGCTTAAAATTGTGGCACAACAGTATTTCATATGTCCCAGTGCAGATTGGTGCATTATCGAACCTGGAACAATTGTATCTAAATTATAATAATATTAAAAGTGTTCCATTGCAGCTATTTCTTTGTAAAAAATTACACTATTTGGATCTTAGCTATAATAAGCTAACCTCCATCCCTGAAGAAATCGGTTTTCTGACCAATCTGCAGTACTTGGCTTTGACAAAGAACCACGTAAGTAGAACTTTGAATTACTACTCAAAAAAACCAAACAAACAAACAAAAAAAAAAACCACACCAAAACTTAACGTAGTATTTCTTCTGGAACAGCCTCTGGCTCAAAATGATTTTGTGGTTATTCATGATTAAAGTAAAGCTGGAAAAAAGGGGTGGTGCTTGTTTAATTACTAAAACTTTGGTATCAGCAAAGCTCACATAATACTGAATAAGTACTACCCTGGTCTGTAAGGGCTTTGATCCAGAGATAGTATAGGTTAGTGTGGCTGCAGAAACATATCTTCCCTTTCCCTGCAGCTGTCTATCCTATGTAGTATTTTAATGGAAGTGAACAATGGTAAACGTGAAACCGAAAGATGTAGTAAATCAACAGCTAATTGATGAGCAGCTCAGCTGTCCCATTGGGAAGAGGGAAATAATTATGGTTGGTAACCTTATCAGCAGTGCTAAACTGTCTGGCTCATTAGTGTGGTGCTCAGGCTTGTGACTTCAGACTTCTTTTGAGGTTTATAATTGTTTTGCTGCTGAGGTTGGGTTTGGAAGTTATATGTCAGTAGTGTGGAGCAAGACTCCTGCACTGCACAGATAACTGCTTGTACAAGTTTCAAGACACAGGAGCTGCTACTGTCTCTCCACAGTCTGTGTTTGTCCTTCATTAAATGATCCTTAGGAGACAGTAGCCTTTTTATCTCCTCTGCCACCTGCACTCCTTTGCATGCACTCCTTGCTTTGCAAGCACGCAGGTATGTGCTTCCCCTTCCATGCTTGTCTTGACTTCTGCCAGTAGCTTTGTTACCAGAACAGGTACAATAAAACCATTGTAGTGCTCTCAAGTGCTTGATCACATAATGATAAAAGCATTACAGTCTTCCTTTTTTCTTATCCTTTCATAAACTAAGAGGATTTTTTTACCCTAAAAATAAAAATGGTAAATGTCAAAACATGCAGCTGCACGTAGGCTAACAACTTCTAATGTACTTTATTTTTGTTCTTCTCTTTCCTTTTTCTAGATTGAAATGCTGCCTGATGGATTATTTCAATGCAAAAAGCTGCAATTTCTTCTTCTGGGAAATAACAGTTTGATGAATTTGTCCCCTTTTGTGGGTCAGCTGCCGAATCTTGTTCAGTTAGAGCTCATTGGAAACTATCTTGAATCACTTCCTGCTGAACTGGAAGAATGTCAGTTCTTAAAGCGAAATAGTCTAATCGTAGAAGAAAGGCTGTTAAAAACACTTCCACCTCGTGTAAGAGAGCGTTTGCAGACATGCTCAGATAAGTCCTAAGTTTAAAATGAAACTGCATCATTGCATTCTACAAGTTTTTTGCTTAATATCTCTCTAAAGACCTGTATTGGTAGAGAGAAACAAAGGAGAGAGAACGATTTACAAATCAGTCTTAAATGCATTGAACTGAATTGATTGTATTGGAAAAGAAAAAATTATTTAGATTCAAACAAAAAATGCAGGCTTTTACAGGTTTGAAAATTTGAAACATAAATTGTTGGTTAGGTTCTACTGATTGGAATAATTCAGTTAAATGCTTAAGGTACTATTGAAATGGAAAAGTTGATTGCCTGGCTATAGTGAGAGTGTACATACTTTTTTCCTATGAGAATTTTTTCTGTTGATAGTGATGATTTTAAACAGTTGCATCTCCTGCCATATGAAGTCTAAGGACTGTCTGGAATTAGTTTCTAAATATGAACTCTTCACTAACTCAGAATGTATTAAATTAAGAGTTTAAACTATTTGAGCAGTTTAATTGCATGAGGTATACTGAAAGTAATTTTGCAACATAATTTTTAAAGCTTTTGACAAGTACTAAGTATTAATCTGATAATTGTGGAAGATGCTATTTGAATCTTGCTATTAAATACCTAGAACCAGTTTCAGCATTTTGTCTTAAAAATAGTAAATATAAAATAAATTGTTGCCTAGAAATTGGGAGGAATCAGAAGAATCTGAAATAACTGTTGTACTGATGTACCAGACAACCAGTCTCACATTACTGATCTTCAGAGACAATGGTGGTGAACAGAATGCAATATAGTTGCAAAGTTGTCTTCTGTATGTTGTGAGCATCCCAGGTGTTAGTGTAGTGTATGTTGCTGATTAATATTTTTATAACTTTTCATTACTGACTGCCTCAGTGCCGCTTCTCCACACCCAGTTAGTGGGGAGAGGATGAAGGAGGTTTGTATTAGATAGGCACAGAAAGACACAGTTAAAACAAACTAAATAAGCACACAGCTTATAAGCACTTGGGAGGAAAAGACAGGAAGCATTATAAGCTGTGCCTCTCCTAGGGATGTAATAATTTCATAAATTACAGTGGTGGGATAAACTCTTATGCCATCCTTAATACGTGCACAACTGGATGGAAATAAAATGGTTCCTGACTTCATTCTTCTGCTGTGCGCTGTTTTATTGTATTTGAAGTCTTAATTCTCATTATGTTTATCATGTTCACTATAAACATAAGTTATGCCCTTGGGGAAAAAAATAGCATGCTTTCCAAAAACATATTTGAAAACTTTGTTTTTTAAAAACTTTAACTCATAATTGAGATTTTGTATTATTTTAAACAGGTGATGCAATCTATGCTCTTAATGACTTTGTGTTCATGAGTGTGCTAACTATCCATTCCAGTTCGTAATAACAAACCATCACAGATAAAACTAGTTTTAGTACTAGGCTATTTTTAGTCATCTCTTGCTCCCATTCCACTGCCAGTTTTGTGGAGTGTAAGGTTTATTTCAAATGAAAATCCCCAAACAAGTCTGATCAACGTGGAAGTAGGCGATATCTCTGCAATAGCAGTGCAAGAGGTGCATGTTTAATGACTATACTGATGGCATTCCAAAGACCTTTGTAGTTAGAACACTTTTCTTCTCAGGGAACCAAAATGTGGTAAAACTATTATTTTCTATGTAGTTTTAGAAATGTTTGGTGTAAACTGGTTTGTTGTGTTTATGTGGAGACCAGTGCTGCTGGAACAATCTTTCATAGTGTCTGTTTATAACTCCTCCAAACTCTGTCAACTAATTTTGAGTTGTATAATAGTCCCATAGGAATTTACATGGTTCACCAACTGAGCTAGTTGCAGTAGATGTGATCAAGCCAGAGTGCATTGATTTACAGCCCTGTGGCAAGACTTGTGTTAATAATTGCAATAGGCCTGTCTGGACTTTATAACTTAACATTAAAGAACATTTTATGCCAGAATTTGACACGCAAGACTTGCAGTCTAATAATTTTTAAAAGATTAGGCAAGCATTTTCTTTAAAGCTTTTTTTCTAGATAGGAAATCTGTGTTGAAAATGTAAAACAAGTAAGTACCTGGCTTGGCCAATAGCTTCAACTTTTTAGCAGTGCATCTGTCCTTTTCCATAATCAACCAAACTGATAAAGGCGAATAATAATCTTAAACATGCATTTTACACTCGTTCTGTCAGGAGAGAAATAACAGAAATAACTTGGAGAAAGGTACTTTTGTTTCTAAAATGTGTAACCTCAAAGGATTTGAGGAAACACTCAGAAATGCATAAGAATAGTGACACTGCTATATAGGTTAAATGGGTCACATTTTTTGCAGACTTAAATATTGGTTCACTCTGTAGCCCCTCAAGAGGGTTACATTATTTTCGCTGCATGTTTGAGTGTTTATAAAACACCGAGACAAAACCCAGGAAGTGTAAAGGCTATAATCTCTAGCCGTGCTTTCAAACCACAGTGTGCCTTTACTATCCATTTTGTACCGTGAAACCCAATCCAAGTGCTTAGAATTGAGGGTGGAGACAAATGTAACTCTGAATTTCTTGAATCCACTTCAGGCATTACCTTAATATTCAAAATCTCTTCAAAATGAGGGGATTTTCAGGGAATCAATATATAAATCCACTGTCAAACTTTGTACAATAAGTATTGTTGGCATCTAGTCTTTGTATTAAAAATCACTTCCAATCAAAAAAGGCTTTTCAACTTGTTTGTGTTGTATTGTGTTTATGAACTTTGTATTGTGACCTTCCGTATCATGAACATTTTGTTAAAAATTAAATTTTTTTTTGCATTACAATTCTATGAACTGTTCTTTATTTTACATATGAGACATTGCATTTAATGCAAAGCTCAGAAGTCTGCTGCCAGCTGTCTGTACCTATGTGCAACCAGGTCTGTCTTCCCCAGGAAAGTGTGAAGATAGTGAACAGCAGTGGAAATAATATTATGCTCCATGTCAAAACAGTTTTTGTATTCTGGACTAGGAGAGAAGTTCCTGTGTTTACTTAGAACTAAGCTTCCATCTTAATTGTTGTTACAGAACCTTTTCCAAGTCTCTCTTTCTAATTTTTGTGAGCTGGGTAAGTATCAAATGCAGCCTGGAATTGTACTGGGAGAAGTGGGTTCTCTTCCCAGCTTGGCACATACAGCTATTGTGTGGCTAAACTGCCATAAATATTGCTGCTTGTAGTAAATAGTGAATATATATAGGAGCAAATCCTGAAAGCAGGAGGCAGTGCACATCATCGTATGGATTGTTTCTAGGAAGGATTTTGCAGGACTTTAGGTGTTTCTGGAGATCAGGAATTGATCAAGTTCTCATGCTTCATTTGGCCTTGTTGAGCAGGCAAGTCCCTCAAATGTGCAAACATGCTAATGCATTTCCCAGAGGGAATGTGGAGACTGTGCAGTTCACTTGCTGCCATGATGGAGCTGACAGGTGATGTAGGAAGAAGCAAGCAGCGATACTACAGTCCTGTATACTTGCAGGATACATCAATGTCTTAGGAATTCCTGTGTTTGGAGAAGTCTCCATCCTGATGGTACATGAAGAGTTTATGACAATGCTCCATTGCTAGGACACATAGGAGGGGAGAGTAGCAACCCATTCTGGGGCTGGAATGGCATCTGAAAGGGTTCAGGCATTAACTACATCTAGTGTGTTTAGTAAATGAA